>NC_139711.1:30025959-30733459 GCF_964188405.1 Protomyctophum parallelum | reverse complement strand
TGGTCTCGTTAAAGACTCAAATCTGATTCCACTGTGGTTAGTGGTCTGTGAAACTGACATCTGTCTGTCCAGTGGATATGTCTTTAGTTTGTTTTGTGTGATGCATAGTATTTGCTGTGAGTCTGTCAGAGGGGTGATCTATTTGCAGCGTTTTCCTTTTGCAAAAGTTGCCATCCCAGGAAAGATGTGAATGTCTTTCCAAAGGCCTTTGGCCTGAATAATAATTATTCTTCACAGAGATCTAGAAGAAGTGTGTGAGATAACTGGAATAAAAGCTATTAGAGCCTGTTTCTGTCTACACTGTCTGTGGCTCTAATGTCTGTCTGTCCCTCTGTCTGTCCCTTCACAAGCCCAGCTCGTAGTGGAGGCCGATACCTTTGGTAGCCAGGTGAGAATCCGTGGCAAAGAAACCAACTTCTACTTGTGCATGAACCGCCGTGGCAAGCTGGTGGGAAAGGTGAAGACTCTCTTTATTTACAACATAATTTACAGGATCAATCAAAAGATCCTTTTAATGTTCTCATAGTTTCCTGACCAGCCTCTCTTTCTGTGTGTGCGTGTGTGTGTGTGTGTGTGTGTGTGTGTGTGTGTGTGTGTGTGTGTGTGTGTGTGTGTGTGTGTGTGTGTGTGTGTGTGTGTGTGTGTGTGTGCGTGTATGTGCTCTATGGCCTGCTCTCGACTGTGTCTTCGTGGAGAAGGTTTTGGAAAACCACTACACGGCTCTGATGTCAGCACGTTATGCCGGCTGGTATGTAGGCTTCACTAAACGGGGGCGCCCTCGCCGTGGCCCACACACACTGCCCAACCAGCAGGACGTTCATTTCATGAAACGCTTTCCGCCCGGGGAGCAGCCTGACTTAACCACCCCCTTCCGCTTCACCACAGTCAGCAAGCGGAGCAAGAGGGTGCGCGCCACAGGGCCTCGCTAGTAGCGGCTAGTGCTAACACCCACTACCCTGTCGTCGAAAAGCCTTGACCAGGATCTGCTAACAGCTAACCCACTCCTCTCTAACGTCACACTACACTGAACGCCTCCCTTTGCTGGGATAACAAACATTGACCATCTTCCTTAAACCTGATGAATGATTTACGGGGGTTAACCTAGACACCTTCTAATTTGTCACGATTCCAGGTTCTACTTTGCTCACAGGACAATACTAACTTCTATATGACTTAATCCATCACTACTAGCTCCAAGGGCCGTGTCAGCCTTCCTACACTGCCCAAAGATATTGACTGGGCCCTTGAAGGGTGGACAAAGTGAGTCCAAGGCGCATGACTATATGAATGCCTCAATCTCAAAACTACAAAACCCACAATGCCTGCATGTATCCCATTTTGGACCAGCTATTTGACAGTGTCTAAAATGGGATTACCACAACAGAACTGTACAGAGAGAGAGAGAGGGAGAGAGTGGGGAAAGTCTGAGCAAACATGGGAGTGGGTGCTTAGCCAATGCATAAAGGGAAAGATGCAAGGGAAACTGAGAGGATGCAGGAAGTACAGTAGGTGGAGCAGACAAAGGCATGGAATTAACTGGACCAATCAAACAGAACTTTAATGGACTGTTGACATGTGACGCACTTCTCATCTTTGTCTCATTGCTTGACTGGTGGGAGCCTGAGACATGGGATGAAAATGACTGAAAATAAAAGACAAATCGAGGAATGGCAGATTGAATGTGTGTATGATGAAGGAGGTATTTTATGAATAAATGGATATAAATACATTTGAGCAGGATGTGTGTGTGTGTGTGTGTGTGTGTGTGTGTGTGCGAGCGCACGTGTTGTGGCACCAAAGACCATAAGTGAAGCTCGATCACAAGGAACTCTGGAGAGGGACTACACACGCTTTGTACGAACCCATGACAACTCACTAAAGGGACTGAAGCTTTAAAAAAAAAAACTGGAATGTATAAAACAAAGCTGCACCAAACCCTGACCTACTAGGCAGATGCACCAAACCAAACCAAGGACCAACCAAAGACAACTGGAAAACTGCAACATGACCCCGCTCCACCCCCCCCCCCCCCCCCCCCCCCCCCAAGGACACAAGGCCCTTTGCTTATAGGTTCAGAGGGTGGTGAGATGGGGACACGGAGGGGTGGGGTGGGTTGCCTTTCTTCCGTTTAACGTTGCTATGGAAACGACCCAGGGGATGATGCTCCTGTGCGACACCGTGGATACAGAATGCTGCTATAACAGAACATTCAGTGGAACACACCAAAGTCTCATACACACGGAAGAACAAATAAATATTAAAGGGAACAGTTTATTAAAATGTATATTATATATATATATATATATATATATATATATATATATGTATATATATATGTATATACATATATGTGTGTGTGTGTATATATATATATATATATAAATGAAGACAAAACACTAAATAAGCAATCTTACTATGATGGTTACTATAATTATGATAAAATTATTTCATTTATTTATTTCAGCTCTGTGTGCAGCAGTGTTTCTCAACTCAGTAAACCTTACAGAAACATGTCCTGTGTCATTACAGCTTCTCTATACAGCTCCTCCACATTTCTTCCTTGAGAAAGGATTGGGATAGAAAAGGGAGTTATAAAATTGGCCTCTAATAAATTGACATTTATTAGAGGCCAGTCACAGACTCCTCCTTCTCTTCTCTTTTCTTCCTAGTGTAGAGTGTTCATGGTATTCTATAGAGTCCAGTATGTCCAACAGCACTTCTAGAATTCAAGGGTGTACATTCGCATTCACATATGCCTTTACTGAAATGAGAAAACAGGTAATTGTTGGCTTTGGCTTGTTAACCACTTGACCCCTGTTGACCCTAACCTAGGGTGAACATTTGGTGTGAAGGAAAAAAACTAGAGGGTCGAGTGCAGAGCCCTGGTACCCTGGTCAAGTTAGTATATAGGCCCTAGGGTTTCATTAAACTAATTTAAAGGCTAACTTTTTTTATTTTTAAGATGTGTTTTTTAGGGGCTTTTTAATGCCTTTATTTACAGTAGACAGTAGAGAGAGACAGGAAGAATGGGGAAAGAGACGGGGAGTGACACGCGGCAGGAGCCGTCAAGACCGGGAGTCGAGCCCGCGGCACGCCGTTCGGCTGGCTCAGCAGCCCAGGTGCCCAGACGGTTGAGCTAACCACCCGAGCCTTTAAATGCAAACTTAACTTAATAGAAATTCCTAGAGTTTCATATTGCTGCTTGTCATGTTCTATCGTCATTGTGACAGTCACACTAACGTGTCAAATGATTCACACCAAGATGTTACATGTTCCAATGTACAATGACATCCATTTTCAAATTGAATCCTACAATACTAGGATTGATCTCATTTGTTCAATGGTGGCCAAATTTACAAACATACTGAGTAAATGCTAATTTGATTTGACAATTTTCATGGCAAACTTTACAAAAAATCACACCTGGTTGTAATAAGCACAACAAAATATGGACCCTTCACCCTGTACTGCATTGGAAGTGCTGGTGCCTCATTGGGTAGCTGTGGAATAATCAACAGTGTCGTTGTTAAATGATTCTATGAGGACAATATAATGTAATTTTGAAGGTGCCTGGACCACTGAGCCAGGGCCCAGGCCCATGATGCAGTCTCTAAAGTCCAACTCCTTCTCCCCATCTCCGCTTTTTCTCTCCCTCCTCTTTTTCCTCTCTAACACCCCTCACCCCATCCTGGATGGAGGTCATCGAAAAGATGTTGCTGCCAAATGACTCAATCATGTCGGCAGACACAAACAGCTGACTCGGGGTGGGGGGTCTATACCGGAGGATTCCAATTCCAAGGCAGGAATCTGAACTTGAAGGCTGGGGGGTTGGGGGAGCTGGATAAGCGGGAGGAGTGAGTGTGGTGGTGGTGGGGGGTATAGGGAGTGAGGGAGGGGAGAGATCGGTTCTGGAACGTCGCTGCAGTTCCACTCGGGAATGATGGAAATATTCTGTGGAGCCAAACCCAGAGTGGAAGGTGTACGGTAATCATGTCGAGGAAGGAATGCCAAATATGTGCGTGAGAACGAAGCGGTGACCTGAGAGCTGCAGGAATTATGGGCCAAAATCCCACAGACCCAGAGGAAGCACACACACCCATATTCAACACACACACACACACACACACACACACACACACACACACACACACACACACACACACACACACACACACACACACACACACACTAAAGCCTAATTTATACGTTGTCATACAAGGGTGTCGTGTTGCATAATTTGCTTGAAGATCAGTTGTTTTTGGCGAGCAACGGCAGTACGACAAAGTATAAGTTAGGCCATTCATCAGAATTTAAAAACGTTCTACTATAAGTAAACCCAGATATGTAGAAAACCAACCCCCTACACAGGCAAAATCTCCCCACCCACCATTGCTCTCTCTCAGGCTAGAGAATACACACTTTACAATAACAAGACAAACAGACAGTGGGTTGAATAACCAAGCCAGAGGTTTGGTATAAATACCATACTGTTCACTCACTGCAACCCAACACATTTATCAGATAGCCCTCTATGCATGTCAAACACATACATTCCTCCTTCATGGCAAAGGTGTTTAGCAGAGTGTATATTGGATCTACTCTAACAGGTTGTTTGAGCTCAAAAGTTGGCTTCCAAACAGCAAGGGCCCCAAGTCTCATAAACACTTTAATACGGTGGTTCATTATGAGATTATACCTCCACCTGGTGGCCGATTTTAATACAATAACAAAGTTACTCCACCTTACAGTAAGTAGATTGTTAAAAGCGTTTAAGGTGAATAAATGACTATTAAATAAACTATTCTTGTGTAATTTAACATTAGATTATCAACACTTTTATACCACAAACCGATCTCTGGGTCAACATTAATTTCAAAGGTTAACCTCTTTTAACAGTGAGATTGATGTTCACTTTCATATAAAGTGAATGGGTTCATGCCAATTTATAATTAGCAGGCATCCACATTAAGAAACATGGCTGTGCTCCAATCGCTGTCCTTTGTGACATACACACTGGGACGACTCCTGAGGTGGTGTCGGCTCATCTCTTATCTTTTATGAAACCTCCAAGCAGATTATCTTCACATTCATGTTTTCCATTGACAATGTAAACAATGCAGCTGTGAGTCAGTCGCTCTCTGCTGGGTCTGAAGAGATGCCATCACAGTAAGAAGGAAATCACCACTCAATGATACTGTAATAGCTTTGAATACATTTGGCAACGAAAAGCAGCCCAACTTAATGAGAATGTCTAGGAACTTAGCCACATTAGACTAATCACTCGCCAAATATAGCTCAGATTTACACATTAACGAAAGACACAGCAAGCAACACCATCTAGCGAAAAATCTATTTAGCTTATGTAGCTTTTGGCCCAGTGCATTCAAAGGGATGGTTTCTTTCTGTCTGCATGTGTCTACTTAAAAAATAAACCTTCATTATTTAGATAAGATTTTATGCAAAGGTCTTAGCTATACAGCATCATTTGCAAAATGATGCGACATTATCTGAAAGTTACAAAAGTAGAGACAAGATGTCACATGCACACACACTCACATGCGTTCTCACACACACACACACACACACACACAGACAGACACACAGACAGACAAGAACAGACAATTAGACAGGCATTCATGTTACGGTTGGCTCAACACTCCACCACTGTCAAGTACTTTATTCACAATAAGGTCATTTCTTCTTTAAAAAATCATTTTTAATATACAACACAATTTTTGACAAGACAACTCCGTTTACAGCTAAATTTGAGCTCTTGAGTTCCAGCTTCTCTCATAACCAAAGCAAGCACGTAGATGATGGAGATGGAGGGGGAGAGAGAGAGAGAGAGAGAGAGAGAGAAAGAAACAAAGAGAGAGAGAGAGAGAGAGAGAGAGAGAGAGAGAGAGAGAGAGAGAGAGAGAGAGAGAGAGAGAGAGAGAGAGAGCGGACAGATGGGAGAGAAATAGTTAGGAGAGAGAACAAGAAAAGACAGACAGGGAGGAGAAATTACTACGCTTAGTATGATTTCTGTACTAAGAACCAAATTATTCATCAAATAAAATTAGAAAATAATAGTAATAATTAAAAAAAAGGTAAGAAAGTAAATGTAGAAGAAAAAAAAAAAGAAAAAAAAAGAGCCGAGGTGTGCCGGGATGCTGTACCCATGGCAACCTCACATGCACGTCTGTTCCCCCCCCCCCCCCCCCCCCCCCCCATCGCTTCTGCCCTGCTTTGCCGTTTCACAAGTCCACATACACAAACACACACTCAGGCAAACTTGAGTGTGTGCGTCCCCTCCCCCCCACCGTCTTCCAAGCGAGTGTGCATCCCAGAGGAGGGGGTAAAGGAGCAAGGGTGGAAAAAGGAGAGAGGCAGGGAGGAGCAAAAGGGAGCGAGAGGGAGCGTGGGAAGGGCGCAAGTCGCCCCCAACACATCTTCTCCCTCCTTCACTCCCTCTGTCTCAAATCCTTCCTTCCTTTCTGAGAGCTGAAGAAAGAGTCTCTGTCTCCTGCATCACAGCTCCGCAGGTCATCCTCTGTCCAACTTGGCCACTATGTGTGCGTGTGTCGTTTATATATATATATATATATATATATATATATATATATATATATATATATATATATATATATATATATGTGTGTGTGTGTGATTCTGTATCCATGGAGATTATTTTGGCAGGGGTCGGGAATTGAAGAGAAGCTGCTTTGAGTGGCTGTGAAGGAGGAGCTAGGTTGACGTTTAAAGATGAGGTCTGTGTTAATACTGTTATATTAGTGTACTTTACAGAACATAAATTAGTAGCAGAACATGACTTCTCGGGGGTGGGGCGTTGTGGGATCCTCATATGTGTTTTTATGTGTGCGAGTCTGGGGAGTGAGTGGCAAGCGACAGGGAGAGACTTAAGAAGTCTGTCAGAATGGGTTGGTGGTGATGGACAGAGATGACGAGGAGGACAAGGAGGATAAGAGAGGAGATGGGCTCCCTTCCACGAAGGATGTACCCATCAGCCAATCAGCCCTGGGCTCCTCCAAGAAAAGGGTGCGGTGGGTGGCGCCACCTAGAGGACGAGAAGGGTCAACAGTGATCACTCAACAATTCCGGCAGGTTTTTGAAACTGACACAACCCTACATTTTGTCTTTTACAAGTGGAGAGGTGGAACACCACATGGTCGTTACGAACAGAGGTGGATCTTTGAGAAAAGCAATTGTCTCAAGCAATGAAACAATATTACAAAAAACGATGTAAAAATATTTTGAGCTTTATCCACAGTCAGACTGCCAAGGACCAGTTTGGATGAGTTATTAGGTAATTCATAAGTTATTATCGGGCCGTGACAACTGCAATCTTAAAAAGCTTTTTTCAGCTTTCTAAGATTGAGGTGTTTGATCAAAACCAGGATGTTAGCGGCTCATTACAAAAATTGTCTGTATCTCGCGGTTACAATAGCAATGCTTCAGATGACTTATAAAAAGACGGTAGCCACATTAGCTTTAGGCAATTTTGCTTTAGGTTCATTTTGGTGTCTCCAAAATAAAAATCCCAGCTGGATCCGGTGGCAGTGAAGGGACTGCAGACTGAAACAATTCTGTCAGTCAATGTGTTAACCTGAACTAGTAAACATAAAATAATTTAAGCAGAAATAAATGGGGCAATTCTTCCCCACTTTTTCCCGACTCCGATTTCATTACTGTTGCTTACAATATACATTTAACCCATTCTGACCGGGCACCCATTTTGGTGTCGGCATCATGTTATGCTTTAGCTATTGAAAAATAGCAGATCTACAAGCTCATATCGCGCCACCGAGTGGCGCGATACGAGCTTGTAGGTCTGCTATTTCTTTTAAATCGAAGAACGACTGACATTTTTTAAATCTGATCTCAGGTCAGAATGGGTTAATCAGACCAGTGTGTGTCCAGTGGAAACCTCGTATGAATCTGATCTCAGGTCAGAATGGGTTAAGACATCTGCACATACCTGCTATCTAGAGATGTAAGTGTAGGTACGGGAAGGGGACCGCCCTTCTGGCTGGCCATTGGTCGAGACATTGAGAAAGTCCCAGATCAGAATGGTGTCGTCATGAGAACTGCTGATGATCTGGAACTCATCAAACTGCAGACGGAACACACGGCCCGAGTGCTCCTGGAACACACAAACACACACTCAGGGCAAAGCATGGAAAATGATCTCGACACACACGTGTGTGCATGCATGCAATCATCTATAGGCAGGTCCACGCACACACACACACACACTTACCACTAGTGTGCGCAGACATAGGGTGCTGGCAGGGGCTCGTGGATCCAGGGCTGCTTGCAAGTCCCACACTTTGATCTTACTGCAAAGAGAGAAAAAAGTGGAATTGACATCAGAAGACATTTGACATACTATATATAAAGCTGCATTTGCTGCATATGGGTGTTTTTGACTGACCCGTCATAGGCCCCACTGACAATCCTCTTGTTGTCAAAACGAATGCAGCGCACCAGCTCCTCATGGCCCTCCAACACCCGCAAACATGCTCCACATTCTATGTCCCATAATCTGGAGGGAGAGATAAATTAGAATATACAGATACAATGCTTTTAATGTGTAAAATAAGATTATTGTTTTCCACCCAAACACATACCTGATGGTGTTGTCAGAGGAGCCGCTAACCACAAGACGGTCTCTGTACTGCAGACAGGCGATGCCCCGCTTATGCCCATTAAGAGTGCGCACAAACTCACAAGTGCTGGTGCTCCATACCTAAAGAGAGATAGAGAGGGCTTATAGTGACATTCCAAAGATTTTCAACCTTAAATTCATTGTGCAAGTTAAATAATGAAACGATCAAAACAGCTTTTGCAGTGCACACTGTGGATTGAATTCTGTCCATTTTAAATATTTAGAAGTTACTGCCAATTGCCAAATGTATCAAATTATGAGTTTCCCAGTAACGGACTTAATTACAACCCAGGGGTGAAACAATTCAGTTCTATGATCGAACAACACTGATCTGTAAACAGTACTACTACTTCTAGGAGTCTAAATTTGTTTTGCAGTGTAAAGAATCGACCCATCAACTATCACGCAGTGGTACTATTCGCCAGTGAATGGAGCCTCTTATCAACTCATTCTATGCCTAGGGCGACATTGGACGATCTTTTATAAAAGTCAGAGATCGCCTAAGGGCACATCAAACGACCCCCTAGTTTATAATGCATCCTACATCGCTAGAATCGTTTTTACCGGTTCTTACGTCTCCGTCGCCCGGCAACGTTTTGCTTCCGCGTTGGTGACGTCATTGATTAATTTCCCTCTGTCCACACCATCTTTAGCGATGACCTTTAGCGCGTTCATCTCGGAATTGAAGCTCAGATTGAGGTGATCATAGAAAACATTGATGTTTTAGCCGGAGCTCAATAAAAAAAAACTCCCTGCGACCGTACCGTATCAGTGCTTGTGATGAAAACGAAAATATCTAGCGAGTGCCCCGGAAATTATTATTATAATTATTACTTCCGGTTCATCAAATCAGCTGGTGGCTCTTCAAAAGAAGAGCTCGGCAGCTGAAAAGTGTGCCAATTTGTGACTAAAACTTGGTATTTAACGTGGCACTGAAGGAGTTTAAAGGAGGAATGGTACGATGCACAGCGCTCACTCAACATAAATAGTGGATGAAGTTCATTCATTATCATAGAAGTATCCAATCATATTTATTTTCTTCACAGTTCACACTAAAGAAAGCTAGCTCGACCATAACACTACTTATTTGCAGTTGGATCACATATCTTTCTTATTTATCTTGCTTAAGCTTCTCTGTCATGGCCCTAATATTGGTGAATGTTGTCTGCTGTATCACATAATTATTCTCTCCACTGCATGATAGCATGCTTGTGTGTCTCTGTATGGACAGTTGGATGGGAGTTGCCTTTTAATATAGGAGCATGGTTGTTGGTGGCACGTGAAGTTACAGTTTACTTCTCCATATGATGTGTGTGTTCCGTCTGTGTCTATCAGACACTGCATGGGATCGCATCAGTTTGTGTGCTGCATGCATCAAACAAAGCGCATGTCAGAAAGAGATTAAATTTATTTGGTGCCGGGCCAAGGTGCAGGGTCAAATACTACGGGCCAGAGTTGGGCTCAGCCTGGAGTTTTGGGCCCGTGCAGGATATGCTCTCAAAGTGTGAATTTTCATTTTTCATTTCACTTTGATCTTTTACCAACACAGAGCGAAAACTTTTCAAAACGTATTAGCGCATTTTATCAAACGCTTTCACTTGTACCATTTATAAGCTCTAAAATGCCAGAAATAATTATAGACCGTTGATCTGGAAAGTAATTAAACTGACAGGGTACGTGGCAGTTTGCTGACAAAAGGCAATTAATAACCCCATATTACTTTGATCCGCAGTGAAATATTATAGTGATACTAATCCCTTTGGGCTTTGGTTGGAGAGAACAGTACAGAATGGGCATTGTAAATGACGACCATATAAAAGGGCAAAGAAATGATTTTAATGAGTGAAAGGAACCGGGTTATTTATTGGGGGCAGAACAGCGACGAGGAACTACAGCAGATACAGAGCCAAAAGCAAATGCTATCTTTGTGGCAATCTAATTTTCAATTCATCATGGGTAAAGTAGGACGTCGCCATCCTTTAGTGGTTTGGTAAAGGTTTACTTCATAGTGCACTCTTGTGGATTTTTCTTGTAGCATCTATTTCAACCAGCTGGGAGGCAACAAGCTTGTTAGGCAATTTTTCCAATTGGAATATCACTACAGGGCAATGTAACAAAAAATACTTAAATAATTTGGCATTCTCAAACAATATTCTATACACATTTTGGAAATCATGTTAGAACAGATCATCTACATTTTTCTCCCCGGTCCTTCATTGCCATCCCCAGTTCTTGCTTACTGATGCATGTGTCCCTAGCTAAGCCATCAGGGAACGATAGTTTTCTACCTCTGGTCTGCTTAGAGGCAGGATTCCAGAGAAGGGAAGATATAACCTCATTATCAGCTCTGTAGCAGTGGCCGGCAAACTGTGTTCTTGATTGGACTAGTGAAGTAACACGGGAAAGGTTGCCGTATATTAGAGAAGTCGATAGTGGCTCTTCCAAGAGAGATTTTGCGCTCTCATTAGAAGGCGCTCTCATTAGAAGTGCCATCCAGATGTTTCTCTAATTTCTTTGAGAGTGTCCATGTCTCGGAGCCATAGAGTAGAATCGCCTCGACGGTCTTCCTAAATATTTTTACTTTGAACCTCTTACTAAGTGGGATGACCAGATCTTATGCATGTCATTGCAGGCTGACCAGGCCATACCCTTCATAGTTTTTAAGTACTTTTGGGAAGAAGACATACAAGAACCCAAATACTTGTAGTCATCAACCTGTTTCAAAGGAGTGTTGTTAAGCGTTTTGATAACATGGTCATTGTTGTATTTGCATATATTTAAGTATTCAGTTGTCTCGTTGAGATAAAGACCAACACAGTTGGAGGCCTGCTCCAGAGACTGAAGGAGAGCCTGAGTGTACTCAAAGATTGACTGGTAAGCGCGATGTCATCAGCAAAATCAGTGTCAGTTAGGCATTTAGCAGGATGACGAGAGCTTCTTTTAGGGTTCAGTTGGTAGCCATTATCATTGATAGTATCAACTGACATAAGAACATAAACAAGAATAATAAATAGAAACGGTGCAAGTGTGTCCCCCTGGAGTATGCCAGCAAGGATGGGGAATGATGGAGTTTCTCCGTCAGGAGTAAGGATGGTCGCTGATGTATTTGTATATAGAACTTTTAGAACAGATACAGCCACCATGTCCCCAGCCGACACTTATGACACGCAAGGATGTGTGTCATAAGTGGAAACCTTGCCGTTACTTGACCACGTCAAATAAACCTTATATCGTCAATTTACATTGAATGCTAGACAATGTACATTTAGGCCAATGTTGTACCACCTACAGTCAACACAGGTATATACCAAGTAGAAGCTTCCTCTACGTCTGTGATACAACTCCCATATTGAAAGGTACAACAATGTATAGTTGCAACAAGTCTATGTGGGTTAAAGTAATTGTGATATAATTATAAATGCAAAAGCAACTAACATTGTCTACATATTCTGTATTTATGTAAACTACTGCCACCGTAGTGTGGAATGCCCTGTCATCATCCATTAAAGGACGATAATCACTGAAAAGCATCCATCAGGAAGTTACAAGTAGAGTTAGACATGAAATAATTTGAAATGCTGCAGTTGTTCCTTTTTCTTCTCTGTAAAGCCATTTGTTGGTGACATAAATGTGTTTATGTTAGATACAATTTTGGTGAATTGAATGCATAATACAAAATAGAAACTGAAATCAGGACCTTTTTGTGTAATCCTAAATTTTGTTTAATCAATCAAAGCTGACAAAGCAATGATCCAACTCCTGATTTTAACTTCACTTTCATATCCGCAATCAGGAATTAAAGGCTCCACTAGAGGCCTACTCTGATGCTCCGTGTGCACTGTGTTCACCTTGATGGTGCGGTCTCCCGAGGCGGAGACGATGTACTTGTCGTCAAAGTCCACCACATTGACAGCAGCCCGGTGTCCCACTAGTACCCGCCGCAGGCTGATGTCGGTGGGCGAGGCCATGTCCCACACAGCGATGGAGCGGTCCTTCGAGCAGGTCACCATGAGGCCGTTGGCGAAGCGGAGGTGGAGCACAGCCTCGTTGTGGTGGATCAGGGTGTTCAGCACCTCCCCTGACGTTACCTCCCACACCCTACCAGGAGGAGAAGGGGTGGACGGGGGGAATGAAGTAGGACATGGAGAGAAAGAAGAGAGGGTAATGATGAGATTACAGTCATTTGAGTGTTGTGGGGTAAAGGCACATTTTAAAGAGTGACGAAGTAAAAAACGATGGTGAGTCTCAAGTAAAAAATTGTTAGTAACAAAGAGCAAAGGATATGGGGCAAGAGGTTAGAGTAGAGAAGACGTGAAACGGAACAAGAGCCAGGGAGGACAAACAACGCAGTCAGTGGAGAGAGAGTTATGTGTATTGAGCTTACAATAGAGAGCAAGGATTGCGGGTGTAAGCACACCTATATGCTGGAGCATTAAGATACTTTTTTTAATGTTGAACTTCACCGTTTGGGCAACAAGGATCAAACGCAGAACACACTGGAAAAGCTGACACTTAAGCCTATAAACAAGTGCCCGTCAACCGTTACTAAGGAAGTGAAGTCACCTTTTCCTTGGATACCGCCCAGTGAGCACAGCAGAAGTGTGAAGTAATAAGGAGGTAAATGCTGAGCTTCTGTGTGCGGTAGCCAGCTCACAGTGCCAAAACACACACACAAAAGAGATGCAAAGACACATTGCAAATGCATCAAATAATTTCCCTGTGTCACACATACAGTTAGGATATACAGTTTATCTGATGGATATAAACTCCTGATAAAGATAAAATAAACTGTGGATTTTTGGCAATGATAAAGTGTTGTACTAACGGCTCAGGGTTATTAATGCCGTTTCTCTGTGGGTAATGCATTAAAAAAAAAAGTTTTAGCTGAGCACAGATTGCTAACGGGACCCCTCCCGTACCGCGAGTTACTAATTCCTGTGCCAGTTGCTGTGGGCTCCTTCCCGCCCCCTGGCCGCGACCACGCGACAGACTATCAAATATGAATGACTATTGACTGACTATCGTAAACGATCCAGACAAGGTCGCAGAGACGGTTTGTTTATTTTTGGACCACAATTGTTATATGAGACGATTTAAGATGACCCCATGTTATGTTATTCTCCATAGAGAAAAACATCCGTGAACCAGGAGATGAGCGATTGCGTCAGGACTTTGGCACAATACTAATAGTATAACGCTTTACAAACATCAACCACCACTGGACCTATATCTATATTATTATTAGAATCATCATCTACATAGGGGGCATGGTGGCACAGTTGGTAGTGCTGTCGCCTCACAGCTAGAAAGTCCTGGGTTCGATTCCCGCTCGGGACGCTGTGGGTGCTGGCGGCGTGTTTCCTCCTCCGCGTCATCAGTGCCCATACCCGAAAGGCGGGGTTGGCGAAAGGGCCTTTCTGTGTGGAGTTTGCATGTTCTCCCTGTGTCCCCCGTTTTGAAAACACAATAAACCAACCAGTGATGGTATTGTTGACAATTGGGAAGCAATGTATATTGATCTGTGCACGTTCTGCGAGATTTAGTGTTGTGTGCCGAAAACAGCTGATCCACACACAAGCTCACGGCGCATCGCATCCCAAGCGTTGTGAAGCATGCATGGAACATTTGAGGCGCGACACCGCCGTATGACAGAGCATCGTCGCATAGTGTTGCTCGGGCAGAGCTTTATTCGCGAAGCGGGTTGTGGCGGGTTATGGCGTCGTCATGATGCCATGTTTAGATTGTTTACCGACTGAACATACCGGTCAGAAAGCTGGGGAAGTCGAAGGACGATGCTGTAGTAGCAGCCATGGAAACGCGACAGTCCACTCCTCCAGAAACTTTCGCTGACGTCATTCTGACTCAATTACTTTTTCTATCGTCACTTTTTCCTCTCTGTGACACCGTCCGTAGTATTTTTTACCTTTCCCCCAGGCTGCTGGCCTGTTTTGGGGGGCTCAAGATTTTGCTGGAGCCGGGACCTCTCTCATAGCTTCACGCGTGCCAGTAGTGCTACGGTGTGTGTGTGTGGTGGCGGGGGGTTGCTTGGGAGAGATAGAAAGCAGGGGAAGATGCAGAGGCGTCGCGCAATGACCACGTTCAAGACATATATCTCATGTTGTGTAAATGTTTATATAGCCAACTATACTAAGACGTTCACTCAAAATACACACTTGCCCGATCGGGCAAGCCAGTAGAAACCTTCACCTGCCCCGACCATTTTTTGTACTTGCCCCGGGCAATCGGGTCAAACCCTGCATAAAAAATGCAAAGAAATTGCATGTCGAGGTAATAATGCTGTCTAATCTGCCTTTTGTCCAACTGTCAGTGGGAAAGGGTCCAGAAAGTTGTATGCTTGGTTAGACAGATTGCGCCTCGTTCCCTGCTTTGGCTGTATTCGCTATATGAAAGTGAGAATAAAGGAGAAGAAGTTTAGCTCTACAAGACGGGCAGACATCTATGAGCAGGATGTTTGGCTTCCAATAACATCCCTCCAGAGCTGCCAACCTTGAGATATTCCCATGAGGGGGTCCTGCATGCCTAGTAGTTTTTGATGGGGGTGTTATGTTATAGAACATTTCACACCAGAAATCAAATTTAGACAGCCAAGCTGTTATGGACATTAGAGCAGGGGTCTTCAATGTTTTTCAGACCAAGGACCTCTTATCTGAGAGAGAGAAGCAGGTTTAGCAGATTACAGATTACACTTTTTCATTGATGGCTTCATAATCTTGATAGCACACCGTTGTACAAATGAATGTTTTCTTGTTTTACACATTTAGCTTCTCTATTAATGTGTATTTTTAGACATTAACCATTACCACTTGACTATTGGCTCTGCAAGTTTTTCCCTTATGTAGTACATTTCACTAATGGAGAATTATACTTGCTCAGTTTTTAAGTCCAATTTAAAAACATATTTAACATTGCTTACTCACAATGATGTCTATCAACTAGGCTTGATAGATAGCCTGGGCTTTAAATGAGCTGTACTGTACTTTGAATGTGTATGAAAGGTGGTAGATAAAATTATAATAATATTCCCTTTCGATCGCTGGCTGTAGATTGACACGTGCGTAATTTAACTATGGCAATGGAACCAAATTGACCAGCTTATTCAGACAAGACGGCAGCAAAATGAGTTCACGTCTTTGCAAAGGTTTTCCAGCATGGATGAATCCAAAACAAGACAACAGGACATCAACGCCGATTGGCTGTCAGGGCGCCATACGCAGCAAACGTCGCTTCAATTGGCTGTCAGGATGCAGTGCGTTGAGTCAGCGTCGTTCAGAAGCCCTTGAGGGATGATTTCACCATTCTGCCCAGCAAATCATCCCCCAAATATTTCTGTCAGAAATAGTTGGGGGATGATTACACCCTTCACCCAAAATTGTGTGGTTATCATTGTGAATGTCGTACCTGCATATAGACACCTAGAATTGCGTGGTTGGTACACAAAATGCGTGCAGGTTGGTAGCTCTGTCCCTCTCAAAGGCTTCGGCTTGCACTTTCAAGTATTGGCTTGTTTGTCCATTGAATGCTCTCATAGTGCAGTATCATTTGATGGTTTATATACAGGGCTGCACACAACTTTTTTGGTCTAGTACTCAGAGGAGCACCTGGAGGAGTTACTTGGTGCTCCTAAAATGCGGCGACCAGTCTCGCCGGATGGATAAAAGAGGGATGCATGAATAACTTATAGCAAAACGATATTTATTGGACAAGTGGGGACTGGGGAGTCAATGGAGAGTATTGCAACTCTAGATTCATCCAATTATTTAAATAAATCTAGAGTTGCAAATTGCAGCTATAGGTCCATGTGTATTCCAGCCCTATATGCATATTCTAATACAAACTTCTTAATACTTCCTAAGGATAATATGAGCGTCAAAGCAATATTTAAATAGTTTTTTTAGTCGATCTATTAGCTCACAACGTGTTGCGGAGGCGACACATTGTGAGCTTGCAGATCAGATCATTTGTTTAACATACGACACGTCATACGGCAAAGCATACGTCAGGCTTCCTTTTTGTTTTTAGTCGGTGGCCAGCCCGGTGCTGTGACAGACGGCATCGCACACGAGCAACTTGCTCCAGCACCCGGAAAACAAACACAAGCACAGCGGCAAATGGGAAGAGTGCAAAGCATCCAAAGCATGCCCTTTTACAACTTTTACTTTTTAGTTCGCTCCACATCTGAAACGGAGAAGACGAACCATTAATGTCACTTATGTCAGGTTTTCTCAGTAAACTCCTATCCTCCTCCTGTCAACCGCCCTCCTCCTCCCAGCAATGAGCAGCAGCATCGAATCCTCCCTCGTTTGAGTAAGGACGTGCTGTGATTAGCCACAATGGCCAGTGCACTTGTGCAAGACGTGCTGCGATTGGCCAGTAGTAGCTACTTTGAGTGGCAGTCAGTGGGAAATGCTCTCGCCACAGAATTGACTAGTATTCTGCCATAATAATCATTCTGGGCGGCCCCAGCTGTTGGTACGCAGAAGCGCTTCCCAGCGCTTGATTGACAGCGCATAATGAATTTTGACGACGCATGCGCACTGGCGCACCACTTATGTGCAGCCCTGTTTATATACTACTCCCCCCCCCCCCTGAAATGAAGCATTACTCTTGGCAGCAGGAACCACATACTTCTAGGGCAGGGACAATAACTGCATTACCACGGTTGTGTGATATATGTCAGCATTATAAATGTCTTTCTTATTCCTTGGTGAAGTGCATTTGGTTGTGGTGGGTGTGGTTAACTGCCGAGACACATCCGTCTGTCCCCCAACCCCCCGCGTGGTGAGAAGAAATCTACACTCACTGTCCCAGCCCTACATACTGCAGTTATCTGTTTGCGTTGTATTTAGGAAAGCTGCAATGTTCTTTAAAGATTATTCCTAAGCCACACCTGGTTTAGCAAATCATACAGTATAAACACAAGTCATCTGTATGGGGCTTGTACTGTTGCCTGCAATGATGTATTATTTTTCACACATTAATATAAAACTATTTTTATGTGCCATACCTGACAGTGGAGTCAGAGGAGCCGGTGACGATGACCCTCTCATCATACTGCAGACACAGCACTGAACCTGTGTGACCCGTCAATATTTTCAAACACTCCAACGACTGCTTATCCCAGATCTGTATGGAAAGACAGATAGGAGGGATCGGAAGAGACAAAAAAGCAGGAGAGATAGAGATAGAGATAGAGTTAGAGAGTGAGAGAGAAGAGAGAGCATGGAATTGATGCAAACCAGAGTGAGATTGGGGAGACAAAAGTAGAGAGACAGGGATAGAAAGAAGAAAGATCAGGGAAGAGAGAGAAAGCACAAGAGTGAGGATATTAGTTAGGAAAGTGGATGGGAAAATGTAGCAGATTTGGGTCAGGCAAAGAATGGCCTGAGCTCACAGTATTGTTCATGCCCCATTTCCCCACTGCTGCTGTGGCGCTCAACACTGTATGCATTTGTGTACGTACATACGCGCACACACACACGCCTCCTCAAAACAAATCCCACTTCTCCCTCCATCCTCCCCTCCCTTTCTTCTATTCTCCCAGGCCTGACGGATGGGGGGGGGGTGGGCACATAGCAAGTCTGGAGATGAGTCCTCTTATCCCATAATACACTTGTGTTCTGTCTGACTGTCTACTGGTAACCTCAGCTCCACAGACGGCAATAACAATGGGATGATAAGCTGCTCTGGGCCATGCAAAATAACACACACGATGGGAAAAGGTACACAGGTACACACACACACATCTACCGTTTGTGTATCGCCGGCACTTAAAGTCACACAGACACTACGGCAGTTACCTTGATAGAATTATCCCTAAGGCCGCTGATGATCTTGTCATCGTCATACTGGAGGCAATAGACGCCTTTACTGTTCTCTGAGCGACATTGGATCCTCTGCAGGTTGTGTCTGCCACACCGCCAGTTAGCTTCGATAGTCTGGAGGAGGAAGAGGAAAAGACAGTGAGACGGAAATGCAGAACAAGTGGAGGCACCCCACCACCCTTAGGGCAAGGGGAGGGGAAACGTGCAGATTCAGAAGCATGTGTATTATTAGCAAGGACAAAAACAGATGTGAGATCTGCTGGGGTGGGAAATGGGGATGGGGCGTGTGAGACTAGAATAGTGCTGTTCTATACTTTTAGCTTAAAATACACCTAGGGGTGTGTGATATCATAAACGATTGAATTAAAATGTCTCCAATCTGCCTTTTCAGAGATTGATTAGATTATAGGTTGCGATACAGTGAGTTGCAATTATAAACGTTAATTTTACTCTAGTGCGAAAGTGTCGCTTGCAAAAAAGAACAGAGCTTCAACTGATCACAACACAACACATTGTTTGCTTGAAGATCTGTTATTTTTGTTCATACACGCGTTCAAAGTACCCACCCCTCTTTTGTTCGCTCTTGGGAGCGATAGACAGAAACTCCAAAGAGTTGGTCGCTAAAAAGAACTCGACATCCATCATTGGAACAATTTTGGATATTCCAAAACCGAAAAAGGTTCGAACCTCAGATAGCAACACAAGGAACCTGTTTAACCACCATAAGCAGTACGCAGAGTCAAACAGCGAGGTGGTCCCTGTACGTAGGAATGGTTACACGACAAATGTTCTGGTGTATCAACGTTACATTGATATACAAATAAAGTAAAAGCACATCAAAATAAAAAGCACCGTCAAACATTGAGTGAGGGCTTCCCTTAAGTGCATCAGCTGCAACTATAGCAGCCAGTTGCTACATGAGCAAAACGAACAATGGTACTACTGAAGGTAATGATTCTCAGCACTTTTAATTTCAAGGACTCCTGGTTTGATTTGCATTAGGCCATAGACTGGGGGTCTACCCCCATTTGATATGAATTTTAGTATTTTCCATTTTATGTCTAGTACTCCAATCTACACAGTAAAATCCTCTGTGCTCTAGATAGTGTACAAATTGTACAAAAGGGACACATAAGGGTCCTTTGTAGGGCTATAGTTACACTGGTTGTACAGTTATTCAGTTAATTCTCTTAAAAACCCTATATGAAAAAATTAATTGTGATAGATTGTGTAAATTTGCCTGGAAAGAAATCCTACCAATAAATAGTAAATAAATCTGTCGCCTTGCAGAGGGAAAAAAGCATCTGCATGCATCATTAGGATGATGCTTGTAAACAAAGAAAATTACAAGGTGTTGCTGAAATATGCTTATTTGATGCGTGACTGCAGATTGGCTGTAACCTCTTACCTCTATGTCTTGGATGATCTTGGGATAAAGAGAGTGATAGTAGGAGTTGGGTGGGACTTCTGTAGTGCGGTTTTTAAACAGGTACTTTTCCCTATGGGGAAATGACAAATTCAATATATTAGATATGCACATGCCCTGAAAACCTTTTACTTCAAATCAGACAACGGACACTGACCCAAGTTTAAATAAATTAGATATGCACATGCCCTGAAAACCTTTCACTTAAAATCAGACAACGGAGACTGACCCAAGTTAAAGTAGTAAAAGGCAATCCCTTTCTCTCGTAGGATACGCAATATAGTCAGGTAACCACTAAAGAAAAGGAGAATGATGCACAGAGCCTCAATAATTGGCATAAACTGGAGCGGAGCACCACAAATAAGTACACAAGTTCACTTTAATTATATTTCTGCGAATTATAGCAACTAAATGAACTAAATGACTCCCATGTCTTATTGCACGACTGTGTTCACTCTCACCACTGGTGTCTCTCGGACAGGCCTTTCCAGAGGGGGTCTGTGCGGACCATGCGCTCGATTAGTTTCTTCCACAGCATGCCCTCTGAGATCACCCTTTGCCACTCCTTACACACCAGTTCTGCCGAGCACAGCGAGCGGGCATCCAGGAAGGATAGGATGTTCTCTGCTATATGGTCCAGGCCCTGGGCTGGTGAGGTAGGGTGAGAAGGAGAAGAGTTGAGAGAGAGAGTGTGTGTGTGTGTGTGTGTTATGAGAGGGAAACGTCTACTCCCTACTGTGTGCATGAGCATAAAGTCATCCTGTGTGTATGTCAGTTACTGTGCTAGTGTGCTCGTACAGTGACAATGCATTTTGTTCAGAGGGCAGATTTGATGTCGGCGACAACATCATTAGGGAAAATCCTAATATTCCTTATCCCATAGCCGATGCTGTATTGCAGAATTGGGTTAATAATGTAGTCATAACTGTGGGTGATTTATATAGCAACAATACAGCTCCATCTCAATGAATTAGAATATTGTGTAAAAGTTAATTTTCTTCCGTAAAAGTGAAATTTTCATATATTCTCAATTCATTGGGCATAAAGTATTTAAAACCTTTTTGTTTTAATCTTGATGATTATAGCAAATAGCTCATGAAAATAAAATAAAAACTATCTCAACAAATTAGAATGTTTTACGATAGCACTAAAAAAGAAGTTTTAAACGAGAAATGTGGACCATCTGAAGTATATTAATGTATGCAGTCAATACTTGGTCTGGGGTAATTTTCAACAAATTATTTCATCAATGGAGGTGATCAGCCTGTGGCATTGTTGAGGTTTGTTTGATAACAGCCGTAAATTAATTTGTATTGTTGAGTCTCATGTCTCACACCTTCCTATTGAAAATACAACCTAGATTCTCCGTGGGGTTCAGGTCAGGCCAGTTGGCTGGTCAGCTAAGCACAGTAATACCATGGTCAGTGCACCAATTACTAGTAGTTTTGGCTCTGTGGGCAGGTGCCAAGTGCTGCCTGAAAAGGAAGATCAGCATCAACATAAAGCTTGTCAATGTACGGAGGCACACAGTACTGCAAAATATAATAGATGGTTGTGTTGAGACTCTGGACTTGACAAAACACAGTGATGATTTTGGCCATGTTATCTATTCACTACAAAATCCTGCTCACCACCTACAAAGCTCTCAATAACCTGGCTCCCCCCCCTACCTCTCCGATCTTCTAGAACCATATGTCGTCGTCCCCCGCTCCCTCAGGTCCAGTGAAGCCAACCTCCTGAAGGTCCGCAAGGCCAAGTACCGCATCTGGGGGGACAGGGCCTTCTATGTTTCGGCCCCCAAACTCTGGAATGAACTCCCTAACCATCTCAGAGTTGCTCCCTCTCTTTCAAAACCTCACTCAAAACCCACCTCTTCAGGATAGCTTTCCCCATCTGAGGTCTCGTTATTTTTAACCCTGTACTGTTGTTGTATCTGTTATGTTTTGCTTTGTTTTTTTCTTAATAAAGTCTGTTCCTAGTGTGCCTATGTAAAGCGCTTTGGGTATTTAGAAAAGCGCTATTATATGAGCTATTATTACTTGCGCAAGCAGAGCATGCAAGTACTAGTTTCGCCCGGGACTCGTATGCACCGTCCCAGCTGTCCCGCATCCAATTTTGATGCGTATGCACCTTCCCAGCAATTTTGATGCGTATGCACCGTCCCAGCAAATGACGTAATGACTAATTGTGCCTGATACGGCAGTGGTGCCAGATTACATACATGCATACATAGGAGCATTACCTTTAATCCTCCCAACACTAAAACATATCGTCATTACGTCACCATCGAAAACCAATTACACTCTGGCATTGGGTCCTTTAATCCACATCTTTATTACGTAATCATTGAGAGCTAGTTATACATATACTATGTATAACTAGGGACGGTGCATATGCATCAAAATTGCTGGGACGGCGCATACGCATCAAAATTGGCGGGACGGCTGGGACGGTGCATACGGCGCAAAGTAACCACAGTATACCGCTAATCAACTTACAAATTACATATACATACATATACATAGTATATGTATAACTAGCTCTCAATGATGACGTAATACAGATATGGATTAAAGGACCCAATGCCAGAGTGTAATTGGTTTTCGATGGTGACGTAATGACGATATGTTTTAGTGTTGGGAGGATTAAAGGTAATGCTCCTATGTATACATGTATTTAATCTGGCACCACTGCCATATCAGGCACAAGTAGTCATTACGTTACATGCATAAAGTAGGTAGGTAGCAAATAGTTAAACCTAATAATTCAACATTTCAAACGTTCCTTCACAGAGAAACTGAGATTTGACAGTTTGTAGCGGTCGAAAGTACTTGCGCGCTCTGCTTGTGCACTAGTAGGCCATAAATGGCCTACTAGTGTGCAGCAAGCAAGTATGCACTCGACAGAGTGCAGTTCTAGTTATTATTATTATTATCTGCTGGTGTTGATCCACTGACAGTACATTGTGCTTCAGTATGTTGACAAGCTTCATTAATTTTCCATTCCAGCTCGATTTGGCACCTGCCCACAATGCCAAAACTACTAGTAACTGGTGTACTGACCATGGTATTACTGTGCTTAACTGACCAGCAAACTGGCCTGACCTGAACCCCACAGAGAATCTAGGTTGTATTGTCAAGAGGAAGGCGTGAGACATGAGACTGCCGTTATCAAAACAAACCTGGGCTTCCATAACACCTCAACAGTGACCAAGGCTGATCACCTCCATGCCAGTACAGCCGCAAAGAAAATCATTCTGGTTAATTGGAAATCTGACAACTCACCTTCACAGAGACACTGACTGAATGAACTTTCATCATATTGTACTCCAGAAAAGATACTGTACAATGTAAAGTGAAAGCCTGCTACTTATGAAAAGATCTGGGGTAGGTTATTTGAGGTTCTACCTTCAATATCTCCTCTGGGTTGATTTTACTATGAGTTGTTGTTGTCAAAGGGTGTTATGGACAGGACAATATGGAGTAATGAAAGCTGTGTAGTTTACCTTTCTGGGGCAGGGGTGGGTGGGTTTTTAATTTTCCAGTTTTTCTTTTTTTTTGTGGCAGTTCCGTTTGTTTTGTTTTTCAGTATGTCTTGTTTAAAAAAAAAATCGGTAAAGTGATCTGATGATAATGTGTACATTGTCAATAAACAAATCTTTAAATGAAAAAAGATTTGATGTCGGAGTAACTGTCTGTGTGTGCGTCTGTGTTATTCTACCTGGCAACGCCGTGATGAAGTCCCTCTGCAGCATTGGTTTGAGGTAGGAGTTGATGTGGCCGTGTTGGTAGTGGCACATGCGGGAGATCAGGTGCTCCACAAACTCCACCTGGTCAGCCTCCGACCACTGGTCAAACAGGGCGATGCAGTGTTCCTTCTCTTTCTCATAGTTGCCCTCTGATGGACGCTTGCGAGATCCCGTCACCGGACCGTTACTAAGCTAAAAAAGACCAACAGAGCACAGGTACAGGTTTAATAACTGTTCTCATACCCACTTAAACATTCACAAGACATTTAAATCATTAACATGGCTGGATGTAAAAGTTTCTTTGCTCTGATTTTCTTTTTTTCTGGATTTGATACTGTAACTCTTGGACAGGATGTAGGTGTTGCACAACTGATCCTGTATTACAAATAGATCAGGTCTTTGGGGTGGATCCTGATCAAATTGTCGGATCGCCAATCGGAGCACCACTAATTACAAAATACAAAGGTTCAGATCATGGGCAATGTGTGCTGCAGCAAGGATAAAACAGTAGCTCAGCCCCATGTCATAGGCAGTCAACCGCCACAACATTGTGCCAGTTTTCCACCTCCTGCCAACAGCACTAGAAACAGGAATGTTTCTACCTGAATGATACCATTAACACTTACAGCACGTAGGACGCCTGAGAACGTCATAGAGTAGAGTAGAGTAGAGTTCAAAGGACGTCTGAGGACGTCCTAGCGACATCCCAGCGATGCGGGGCGAGATATTAATATTCAGAATTTTTCCTATTTATTTTTTGGGCATTTCGCTTTTCGCTTGCCGTATGCTAACGCTCAGTGCAACTATTAGCTTATTATTGACTCCCACGTTAGCGAGACGGAAAGAATGACTCGTAGCTCCTAATCCAGGGCGCTCTCCGTGGTGATGAATAGAGCGATATGCTGGCGCTTCATTTCTGCTGCTCATCCGTCTCTCCCGCAAAATATGAACGCTTTTTGGAGCGTAAAACAATATATTAAGATGATCGGGGATGTTGAGGTCACTTTGTAAAGTCAACTTTTTTAGGAAAGTGTTTCCGGTTCATGGCTTTCAAAGTAAAAGCGATCAGACACCTCCGGTATTCTATAGCCTATATTTTGAAGGCAGTCGGCGTACTCAATGTGTTAAAGGTATAATTTGTGTCACTTACAATACTCCTCTGTACCATTGTATGAAACGTGATGTCTTTCTATCATGCTGAATTTACAGCGTTTTTCTTTCCCTGTAATCTGTATTTTCCAACTGTACGGTCCATGGCGACTGAATTTCCCTTGAGGGATCAATATAGGTCTCATCTTGTTGAATATAGCATGTCTATAAGAGACAAAAGATATAACAAAATAACTACTAACGCAAATCACCCCAATCACAAGATCTTCTAAAATAACCATTTCACCGCAATGCTCATCAAACCAAAATGTCTTCTAAATATCCTGACTGTTTTCTGAAATACCCATGTTTCTATATCAGTGGTGCTCAATATTTCATGTCAAGGAACCCAAAATGTTTATGTAAGAGGCCACTGAACCCCATCTAAGAAAATGTTGTTCCAGGGGACCCCAGATTTGAGTTAAAAAAGTTTGTTCTGGAAAAAAGATTCCAAATTTGCGCCACATTTTCAATTTTTTTCTAAAATAGCAGACCTACAAGCTCGTAGTGCGCCACTCGGTGGCGCACTATGAGCTTGTAGATCTGCTATTTTTCAATAGCTAAAGTATAACATAATATTTAAAACACCAAAAGGGGTTCCCACCCAAAATGGGTTAATTAAATATTAACAAGTAATGATAGACATTTACTTTCTTTTCATTACAGGCTTACATACTGAAAGCAAATGCCATTCTCAAATCAGTACACCTTTAAATGCATTTTATTTTTTCCCCTCTTTTAAATAACAGTTAACTCTATGGCCTTTCGCCTATAGGGAAAGTGTTTAAAGCTATATATATATAAATGCTTCTTTTTGTTATAACCTTTCAAGAATTTGAGGCTTGTGGCAGCCCTAATAATGTTCAAGTGAATATTTAGTATTTAGCGGCAGCCTGGTGTATTTGAATTATACTTCTGTGCTTATTTATGTGGGGTTTTTTTGCAGATTAATGCATGGCCAGTGAGGTGCACACCTTGAGAACTGTGGTCTTCTTTGGCGACAGGTCATCTACGATGTTCTGTGACTCCATCCCCGACATGTTCTGTGGAGACGGGGAAAAAAAACACAAGGCAGGGGTGGCTTAGCATCGGATTCTTTGACTTGGTGTGTGTGTATATATTGTTTGTATCAAATACACTAATAAAGCCAGGGCAACGGTGTGGACAGCATTGAATAAATAAGAGTAGCGCAAATACAGCCAAGGAAAAGGTAGCGAATATGATTTCTGGAGAATACACGCACGCGCGCACACACAGCTAACTAATGGAGTAATGCAACAAAAAGAATCTATCTGCTTTCTTGTCTGTGATGTGGCCTAAGCAGTCTGGACAGGAAATTAAACTGCAGCATCTTGGGTATGTCACTGGCAGCAGCTCAGACACCGGTGTAATGAAACTAGAATCAGACAGTGGCTTTCCAGCGCAAACAAGAGGAAAGAATAGACAAACACATGGTGGAGGTAACTGGATCCCACACATGTACATAGCATGACTGAAGATGGAATGCGATTTACTTCCTGTTACCAGTGAATTGCATACAAGGAGAATTTGTACCAATACCACCTTCACACAAAAGGTGGCTTTGAAAAATAAAACTTTCAACTGAGCTGCAGGCTGACAAACATTTCCCAAAGAAATACTTTGCGTAGGTATAACAACTCGTCTTCTTCACAGAGGCATGTCGGTCAGATTGATTAGACGATTATAAGAGAGGATTGTGGTTTCTGATTTTATATATATATATATATATATATATATATATATATATATATATATATATATATATATATATATATATATATAGTAGGCAATTTGTTGCCTCTAAATAAAGTAAGTCTCAGAACTCTAGAAACTAGTGTGCGGATGTTCTTTCTCTTCCTTTGATGTTTGCCTTGATGCCTGACATCCAGCACCTGGCCTAAATATAGGCCTTGAGGTGTGCACACAATCTTCTGTGTTCTGATAGTAAATACAATCTTAATTCTTTTTTCAGGACATACATACAAGGCCATAAACAAAATGAGGGTTTACTTATTAAGTCAATTCAATATGTTCCAAAGTATACTGTCTCTTCACCCCACATATCCCTTTAAACGAAGACTGCGACAGCATAGTGCAATGCAATCTATTAGACACACCACAGTTTTAATTACAGGACAATTCACATATTCTTTCATATTGAAATTTCTCTTTTAGTCTTTGGGCATGGATAGCACTGTAATACTTCAGAGCTGTCCTATGGGTACCTAATCTCCAAATTGAGAAACCTGGACACAACCTCTGTCTATAGGGTCAATGATATCACACATCTGGGAGAGAGGGAGTGAGAGAGTTAGTGAATGAGTGAGTGAGTGAGTGTCATAGTCAGAGGCTTTGAAAATGTTCATCAACGGGTGAAATACAGGTTCATCTGTCTATATACGCCATAATAACCGATGTGTTACTTGTTCCCCAAAGTCCAAAGCTTTGGCATTGGGCGTTTATACACTGAGACATTGACCAAAACCAACAGAAAGCCCCTCCAGATCATAAGGTGGTGCCCATCACCAACACAAACAGACACAAGGTCAGTTATCAAGACCAGTGCAGACAGGACAAGCAGGCAGGATGGGCTTGCTGGTAGTGGTGGTGGTGACCATGCAGAGCATAAAGACAGATGGACTGATAGACCACATTAAGCCAGGAAGGCACAGGCAAGCATGTAGCCTCTCAGAGCTGGAAGGAGACCCCCCCCACCTCAGTCCTCACACCTCCAGGTAGAAAATTATGAATACACATTGCTCCTAAAATGTAGGGGTTATTCTCTGGTTACCCCCCGCCACACACACACACACACACACACACACACACACACACACACAATCATCACACTCAATCCATCCTGATATCTTCAGCTTATGGGGTAAAAAACTCTATATGGACATTGTCCAATTATTTTTAACTTCATAATGTTGTCCAAATCAGATACAAAAACGTAAGTATCATAAAGCAGTAGAGGTTACACTAGATGTGGGTTATCAAAGCAGAGGTTCTGTTTCTCAACCAGAGAGGGCTGGGGGGCACCAGAGATGAACTCCAGAGCAGTGTTCTTTCGATGGGCAAGGAAAGGAAGACAGAAGGTAGGGTAGACAAGGGGGTGTGAGGAGGAGTGGGTGATGAGAGGTATAGGGAGTGGGACAGGGCATAAGGATAGGAGGGGCAGCAGAATTAAGAGGAGAGAGGCAGAACCTGGTTGTGAGCCCGGGTAGAGGGGATGCTCTGCAGGCACCTGAGTGCACACAAACTCTCAGCCACCGAGGAGCAGCCCAGCCAGAGAGAGCGAGGCACAGAGCACTGTGTGAGAGAGAGAGAGGGAGGCAGGGAAGGAGAGGAGAACGATGGGGAAGAGGATAAGAGTAGAGGAGAGGGCAGGAGACAAGTTGGGAGGTAAAGGAAAGAGAAGGGAAATTGATGAGAGAGGAGGGGTGGAGGCAAATGAACGGATATATGGATAGGTGCAGTGATGGTGGGGGAGGAGGAACAAGACGGTGGAGTGGGTCAACAAAATGTTTAAAAAATAATAATAGTGAGTGGAGATTGGAATTGAGGAGGGGTGTAACCACCGAGAGTGAGGGGAGAAGAGGGGAAAGGAGGTAGGGTAGTGGGGGGGAAAAACCAGTATTAGAGCTACACGCACATTGGCACAGTGAGCGCAGGAACACACATCCCTTCACAGACGAGATATAGACTGACTGACACAAACACACATACAGAAGCATTATTAGACATGAAGTGGAAAGGGGTAGGCTGAGGAGAGGAGGAGCTGTGGGGGCATTGGTCACTTTATTAGTTGTACATATACCCTATCAACTGTTCTGCAACTCTTATGAGAGGTTAGTGAAAAACACAGGGACAAAACACACACACACACACACACACACACACACAAAATTGTAAACAAACCTGTACAATATTGGCCCTACAAAATGGTGAATGTTAAATACATGTATGGCTAAAATTGTTGTGAAATATTTGAGTTTATTACAGTCCAATACACTACACATTTTTTGTAATAAGGGCCATTTCATGTGAATGACTAAAAGGTCCACCCGAGGCACTTTAATAGACTAGACAATACCAATATTGCCTGTCTGGGTGATAATCAATCACCCGTTACTACAAGCCATTTATGATGGTATGAAACAATGTGTTTAAATGAAATGGGATGATCTCATGACTGCATCCTGTAAACTTCAGTTGCCCACCATAGCTTAATTGAACAACAACAAACACCTCTCCGTTATAATATGCAACTACTAATAAGTGGACAGGACAAAACAATTGCAACCAGTGGCCCTAAATATTTACGACCAGGAATATTGCGGTTTAATAAAACCCAATTTCCTAAAAGCACTCTTCTGGCCTTGCGCTAACGTCATGAAAACACACAACGAGATCTACAACAGAGGTAAACAATTTCGGATTCAAATCCGTAAACTTATTTCCCAAACATATGTGGCCATAAATCCAATCAACAATACTCAACTATGGGCTATTCAAGTACCAACGAATTAGCCAAATGTGTGGCGATGTGAGCCACAGCTACCAAACGGCTTCATATAATCACTTTGACCCCTGTGATGCTGGGGCTAGCAAGCTAATATTAGCCACTTAGCCAGCTAGCAGATCAACATCATTTTATTTGGAAGACGGTAAACAGACACCATTAGTTCTACAACTTCCCACCGGGCGACACAATATAATATACTGGCTGTATCTTTGTGTCGAGAAAAACAACAACAAAAAACAAGTCTGCTAGTTAAGCAGTCAGTGGGCTGTTTGGGTTCAGATAATGGCTGTCAAATGGAACTAGATTTTTTTTCTTTGCATGCTAGCCTGTTAAGCTAATCGCTCTAGATCGCCAATCATGGTAACGCCGTGTGAATGAAACAGCAACACACTTCCTTCTACGCAGTTCTCAAAAATATAAACACACAGTCACACACACAAGAGGCACATTGCCATTTTGGCCACACACATCCCTCCTGCGAGATGATGCGTTGTTATCATTTTGTCACGTATATCAAAGACTCGAGTAAAGGTTACCTCAAAGTAATGTGGTTAAAAACAACCACCCTTTTTAATACGAGGTGCTTCGTACCCAGCTAGCCGATGTTAGCTTCGTTAGCTGTAGCTAACGGCTTTTTATTTTTGATGCCAGTCACACGAGCCTTTCGCTGCCTTACACCAACCCGATGGCCATCGGAAAAATGTACGGCCATACGCCCCAATAACACTTATGTTTTTCTAAATTCACGTTTTGGTCGAACTCGACGTTTGTGCGACGGGGTATAAAGGATCGTTGTTGTAGCCGGCAGGGCCTGGGCAGTCAGTGGCGCAGCGTCACCGCAGTGAACAACTACCCCGACAACACACGGCTGTCTCCGGGCCCACGGACTTTTCAATAACCTTTCGACTGGCTACTTTTAACTACCGAACACCAAATACATGCGTTTGGGTGGCAATTGTTTCTTTTTTTTAATGTAGCTATCGTCGTTCACCCCACAGAAGAACATTCGTGGCATATATCGATTATTTCAGGCCCTCCTCCCTCTAATTTCTGGTCCCCCCTCCTTCTTTCTCCTCCACCTCTACCGACGAGTGGCTTCAGCCCCCCCGTTCCTGTCGACGAATCGAGTTCGGTGCCATAATTATGTGGTTAGATTCACAATTAACACGTCGGGTGTCCCAAGATGCCACATCCGAACGAATCTTACCATTAATTCCAACGTTTTGTCCTCCATCTCCGGTTCCATGTTGATCAGATCCCCCCCGAAACTCGCTCTGAAAATGGAAACCCAGCCCTGCGTCGGCGGCCCGCAAATGCAGAGACGTCATTCACTTCGCTCAGCCACACCGCTTGGAGGAGCAGTGTCAAAGGAGTGGGTGGGGGATGGTGACGCCGACATAATGAAGAGAGTTGCCGATTGGACGGATTTTGTCAAAAGGGGCTGGTTTAATTGCGTTGCCCTTTATTGATTGGCTTACCGTGGTACCAAGGCTTCCCCGGTGACTCCCACAAACAAAAGGGCAAACGGATGAGGATGCTGTTGCTATCCTGAGGAGGAATACACCAAGGCATGATCAATCATCCGCATAGCTTTACCGTGATGCTGCAGGATGTCGCGTTTAATGTGATATGAAGTGAAGTAAAAAAAAAAAAATGAAATGGATGCCAGTAAAAAAAAAAAAAAAATTCATACAAATGAATGATTTAGTGTTCATATTATATATGACCAAACTTTTCAGCAGTGACTAATATTTTAGTTAGAATGGTTTAGGTTACAGACCATTCTCAACCAATTACATGTTATAAAAACCATTTGAACTTAACTTCTTGTAATGAATCTAAGATTAAGATACTTAAACAAAATTTGAACTCCTGTCAAGCATAAGGCACAGCATTACAATTACTCCACTCATTTGCTCACATTTGAAGCCTTTCTCCTCATGAACTTAATATAAGTGTTAATGACACCGACTGCTTTAAATTTATTGGCTTGAATTTGTCACTCATCCATTGCCCTGTATATTACATTTACAGGTTTTTATGTCTTTGAACCAATCAGTCATGACCATGTCCTGACAAATATAAGTGCTGACCCACTCTGGGTACTGACTGCCATTACAATTGAGATGTCTAGATGCATTTCAATCAGCAACACCATTTGGCATAGAATTCTAAATGAAAGATTTCATCTATACCGATTACAGTCTGAATTGGCACTCTATACATTTTAAGGTTTTATATCAACCTGGCTTACAATATAAAGATTAAGTAATAGTTGAACCCAAACAGAAAATTCTGGCATTATGTATGCCAACTGTAACACAGGTGAAGTTCCTTGTCCACATAACAAAAGTTGCAAGCACAAATTTGTAGCAGCCTTCTCCAAAACTCAAGAGTAGAAATGATCATAAAATCACTCTATACACCTTGTGCAGCATAATCAAAGTCAAATGACCACAATGGAAAATATTTATACATTTAGACCCTAATTTATTGCAAATCTAATGTAGCATTAGTCTGCAATTTTGCATTGTGTAAAGGGAGCACAAGTGTAATTTAAATTGGTATTTTTGCAATCATTTTACTTCCTAAGGTTATTATGTTGCACATTAATGATCATTTGCCCTCTTAAACAAACAAAAAGTTGTCAGAGAAGGACGCAACATAATTGTGCACGCAACCCACCTTTTATGTAGACAAACGTCACCTGTGTTTCAACTGGCATACAATGGCAAGTAGAAAGACAGAATTTTCATCTTTGGAGGAAATATTCCTTTAATTTGGATGATTCAATGTGACAGTTTAGTTCCCCTACAACCAGTTATGTTTCGTTAATGGGCAAACAGGACTATCACATTCATTCATTGGAGGAGAGCAGGGAACGGTCAGTCCCTTTGGGGAGGAAACAGACACTCCACAGGATTGAGACCACAGCTGATAAGGAGGTAGCAATGGTTTTCAGCAGTTCAAATTTAATACTTTGTCCCCCTTGTCTCTACAGAAACCCAGGTAAAAAAAAATCCCCCACTCTCATAAAATACAACAGCAGCAGTTACCAGTAAAAAAATGAAATGCGCAAAAAAAGAGGAGAGAAAGCATAGAAGGGAGATAGGGCAAAGGTAGAAAGGAAAATATATTTTCTATATGTGAGGAGTGAGTCCAAAGTTCTTCTTCAGTCCGGGCTGTGGGGGTCAGCAGGGGCTCTGGGAACTTGCTGTTGTGTTCAAAATGGCAGGGAGAAAAAAAAGAAGAAGAAAGAAACAAAAACGAGTTGAGTTCAATCCAACTAGGGGAAGGAACCAGCACTCTATAAGTCAGGGATTTATTCAGGGGCTTTCTCCCTCTCTGGATTGAAAAAAAATTTCACTCCTCTTCAGCTTGTGTGAGCTTTTTATGGGTGTGTATGACATGTGTCTGCATGTTTGTGTGTACAACTGGTGTCGGAAAGTGTTGTCTGTTAATTCGGCTCCCCCTCTCACGTGCTGCAAAAGAGAGGTGGCATTTTTCTTTCCTTATTTCTTCATTCATTCCTTTTCTTTTTTTTCCTCCCAGTATCAGTCCCAGACTACCTAGTAGTCATCCAGATCAAATAACTCATCGTCCTCTCCTTGGTATTCCATGCCCTGGAAATCCACCCTGTACCGTAAAATACCTGAGAATGAAAATATATAATATATTAAAAAGACAGACAATGTGTCATAGCAATCATAGCATCATTAAAGATTTATTTTACTGGACTAAACTAATCCGCACTAGATGAGAAACTTTAGTTCAAACATACAGGTCGCAGATGGAAAAAAAATGTAATGAAAAAAATGTACATTATTCCCAAATTATTAACCTACATCATTTTTTTCGACATCAATATCTGTATCATAAAGATTCTACACATTAGATGGACTGGCAAAAGTATTTTGTCTACTTTTAAGTGTCTAAAATGTTGAGAAATTGAATTCAAATAAATTTGTACCATCTTTAACCCAAGGGGGCAATCATGCAGCTTACTAACCACTACCTCTGCCTCAAAAACTCTGGCCATGGCATATATAGCATAAAACCAATATTAAGGGAGCGCTCACCCCCAATGCCTCCAAAGCCCTTGACAAACTGAGACCCCTCCTGACTCTTGTCTGTAACTATCTCCAGCGTGGCTCCAAACTTCTTGTAGTTGTTAGCGAACCATTCCAGCAGAGGCATGCTCTCAATCAGCTCATGCTCCTGCCCTGTCTGGAAACACAAAACACAAGCAATGAGAGAAATCAATGAGTCTACTATATATAATGTCGGGCGGAAACCAGGAGCAATTGTTCTACTTATAATTATTTTTTTAATACATTAGTGCTATTGAACACCCTTTGTCAGTGTGTGGGTTTTTACAAATATTGAACCAATGAAAAGTATTAAAAAAGGACTTCTGACTAAACCTTTTAACTCCATTGGATCCTCAAACTGTCGGTCAAACCACCTAACTAACTTGTGGAGTTTCCACATAAAGGTCAAAAACCTCTTAACTCAACTTGAGCTGTATTTGTGTAAAGTGATGATAATACCTCAAAACTGAGAATATTTTGGACATAGCTGGTATCTGCCCGACAGCAAAGATATATACTGTATTTGTATTTTATTTTGTGTGCTCATGTTGTGCCTACCTCCTTGTCTGTAAAGTGGGACTTGTCCTTCTCCTGCTCTGGCGTTAAATACAAGGTTTTCTCATCTGGAGACAAAAACAAAAGAGTTTGCATTTTTGCATGGCACTTATTCTTGGCAATAACAGAGACAACAAAGGATTATGTCAATGTATGTGTGTCCGTCTGTACCATTCTCAAGTCCGATGGTCTCAGCACCGTGCACACGAAGAATGTAGCGCATAGTATCCAAGTTCTCGTAGACGATGAGGATCTCCACTGCTCCCATTTCCAAGGCTTTCAGTGTGTCCTCTACCCCAAAGCAGTACTTCCCCGTGTCCTGGCTGATCTCATCAAAGTACCGCCCTGCAGAGGGGCCAATTTCATCTCATTTATACAGCGCTAATACACAACAGAATGTAATCTCATGGCACTAGATACAGTAAAGCGGTTCAAGACCATACTTTACAGGGACCCAATAATCCGCCAATGGCGGGAAGGAAGAACTCCCTCTGTCGTGACCAGTTGGGTTGTGAGACGAGTGTAGGGGCAAGGGAGCCTGATTAGTTACCATGTAATTACTTTGATTAATAGCACCTTTATTGCATACAAATAAGCCAAAAAGTTTAAAGACCTGGTGAAATGGCCTTTTCTGTCATTGTCCTTTCAAGTTTCAGTCTGAAACTTAGCCTGTATGTTTCTAAACCAATCGGAAGCTTCCATCCCCTTGGGATATGGGAAAGCATTAGAAGGCCATGTTTGTAGCCTGCATATTATATCATGTGTCCCGAGGGAGAAAGAGCAGGGCAGTTTGAAGCATGTTTATTATGTTACTACGATGCTCATTTACCTAGAATACCTACATTTATTTATCCAATAAAATCTACAATGCTTTCAGATACACATTTTAGTGTACTGTTTACCCATTTAGGACGGGAACCCCTTTTGGGGTTCTTGTTGCTATGTACAGTAGATACTAGATAGCAACATATACTTTGCGTTAAGAAAATACCTGTAGGAGAAAACCTTTGCACACCCAGAAATCAGGCGTATGCACAGGTGCGTAAACCAGTGGACATCAATGAAAGCAATAAGGTACAACCGCACTGTATCTGCTCGGCACATGAGTATTGTCTTATTTAATGAAGCAACGTTTCGGTCCTTCCGGACCTTCCTCAGGCATGCCTGAGGAACCTTATTGCTTTCTTTAAGAAAATACCAACACGACAAAAAGATTTTCTTCATATTTAGAAACCACAAAAACATTTTCCCCGATATGTAAACATGTACATTAACACCCACCTATGAGCTTCTTTTCCTGAATGAACTTGACATTGGAGAGGACTTCTGCAGAGAGCTCGATAGCCTGGTTGAAACCATTTTCTCCCCCATAGGATATATCCACCAGCTTCAGCACCTTCGCCTGTAACCTCTGCACTCACATAAACAATGGAATTGTTCAACCTCTTCATAAGGAACCAAGCTTAGTGTAAGCGTCAAGGAAGCCTTCAAAAGCACCAAATAGCACTTAGGGCAACAGAAACTAGGACAAACTATTGCGTATATTCATATACAAGCAATAAACACTCAACCTCTTGAAAATCAACACTAAATCCCCACTAACACATTCACTGGCAGGTATTAAGGGTCTGATGAGTTTTCCAAATTTTCGTATTTATTTTTTAGGTTTTCTGAGCTCATTTGCACCCAAACGAACTTTGAACATTGAGTAGATTTTATGTGGTCTGGAGTTTCCTGAAAGATTTGGCTTGAACAAGTGCTAATAATCAGAGATAAAAGCACTTCAAAAAGGCAAAACAGCAACCAGCAGCCATCTTGGATCCCTCTGTATCAAACCCCTAGTTTAAATCCTGCAGAGCCTAATTGACGAAGCTTGTGCTTCAATTTCCACATACAGGTTTAGAATTTAAACGAACTTCAGTGACCCATGAATATAATAAAGATATCCATGCCAACTACAAAGCAGATTAAAGTTAATGATGTTAGAGGCAACTAAGTATTATATGGACCAATGATAAATGGTCATGAGCCATGCATATTTCAAGAACAGAGCCCAATGCAAAACAAGTTTCACACTAGGATTTGCCATCACTGTAATATTTAATTACTTTCAACACAACAGCGTGAAAATGTGTCTCATGTTTATCTATACTTGCCATCTTGGCCTTAACCCATGCTTGGCAAGAGTGGGCACCTAAATGTCAAATTATATATTCCAAAATGTAATGTGCCCATTTACATTACATCAGCCACATGACGTTTTTTTTAACTGCTGCCCCTAAAGAAACATGCCATTCGATTTACGTATCGAAGTATTCTAAACAAATATTAAGAAGTCCGTAGACTTGGCTGCCATATGACGTAATTTCAAAAGCCATGTATTTGAGAGCAAATCCTCCAAGAGACAGTTTTCCCTGCACGCTTACTTAAAGCAATTAGTTTCATACTAGTAAATTATGGCCAAGTATATTATAAAACTACGTAAAACAGGGGTCAATTTTTGGCTTTAGGTAGTTGTTTACATTCACAAACAGCTTGAGATAGAGTGAGGAAACACACGTACCGGGTCAAACATGTCAGACTGGCTGAGTTCAGTCTTGAAGTCGGCTGAGCCAGCCAGGACCATCCCGGCTACGTTTACTTTGTCATTAGACACAAAGAGTTGGACTGCAGTCTCAGCCACCTTCCTCACATAGTTGTGTCTCTTCTCCATCCTCAAACGGGCAAAACGCAGAGCTGACTGTCCTCCTCTGCCTGAGATGGAGAGATAGAAACACAAAAGGTTACGTATTATCGAGCATATCAAAATTGGCACCTGTGTGAAGTGAGGGGCACTCTTATCGTCATACATCATGTCATCCGCCCAATCACAATTTGCATCTTCAATGTTTGTGGTTACACAAACACTCAAAGTTGGTCATTCATTGTCAATGGCATTCTATGTTTGTGTTGGGTGGTGAGAAACTGATTTAGTGGTGTTATACAACCCTTGTGTATAACAGCAAGTAATCGCAAAATTACCACTGTGTGAAATGGTAAATCATGTCATGAAAGAAAGAAAGAAAAGCTATGCTATGCCCATCTGCGTTGCCATGGAACGGTTATACAGTTAAGTAAAAAAGTTACCGTGCTTCTTGGGCAAGTCAACAGTGAATTTGTGCAGAACCTCTCTGGTGTTGCCCTGCAGTGTTCCAAACAGGGCCCCACTGCCGTCGATCACAATAAATCCAAACTTGCTGTCATCGGAGAGCAGGGCTGTCAATGCCTTTTGGGGAGGTAAAGAGGAAAGGAGAGAAGAGGCAAGAAGATTGTGAGAATATAGCAAGTAGGTAGTGAGAATGTGAGAAAGAGGCAAAAAGATTGGATATAAATAAGATATAAACACAAACCGTCTCATACACCCAAACTCACATGCACACACATATCACAAGCAGGCAAAGAATCTCACCTCTGTGTGGAACTTGTTGTCGCAGAGGTACAGGGAGGTGTTGATGGGTTTGAATGGTTCAAAGTCGATGTTGACTTTCTTCTCTTTGCCTTCCTCTGTCACAATTGTGCCACAATACACCACCAAACCATTAGGTGGGACTACCAGGGGAGAAGTTGAAGAGGCCATAAGATTAGATGGGTAACAGGTATTAGGCAAATAAGATGTGTGATGTGCCATTGTAGCTACCACATGACATTACAGGGGGCCCGCTTAAAGCATATTTTCCTGATGAAGACCATAGGTCAAAACATTGCAATTTGTTGCCTCTAAATAAAGTAAGTCTCTGAGCTCTACAAACTAGTATGCAGATGTTATTTTTCTTCCTTGATGTTTGCCTTGATGCCTGACATCCAGCACCTGGCCTAAATATAGGCATTGAGTGTGCACACAATCTTCTCTGTGGCCTGCTTAAAGCAAACATTAAAATTCCATAGACTTGGCTGCCACATGACGTCACAAGTGAAAGCCAGACGGAGGGACTAGTGCCCCTCAAAAAACAAATCGCAGAAAAATAGATGGTATATAGCACATGCTCAGTTAGAAAGATTTCCCCAATATGGTCAAACTTTGTATGCACACTCTGTTCATGTTCACGTTAGCCATCTACAAAAGAAATTGTATCCAACAAGTCAATCAAGGTTTTTTTATGTTCAACCATTTAACTTTTTTGCTTTGACAGAAATGTCTTGCGGAGAGAGCACTCTCACTAACATCACAACACTGTTCACTTTCATCAGGTCAGACCCGACGAAGACCCATGTAGGGTCAAAACATTGTCTTCAATAAAATGTATCTCCTGGGAGCTGATATACAGTGTGCAAACTTCTTTCGAGTTTTTTTTTTAAAGGCAAAACGTTAGGTTCGTTCTCTACTTGTCAAGTTTGTTTAGTTATGCGTTTGAAAACCAACTGCCACCAACAATAACATCACAGTTTAATACAAAAAGGGATTCCTGTATGACAACTTTATGACTTATACAGTCGTATCAGTGTCACACACCGAAAACAGCAAATTGGCAAGCTCATAATGTGGTATACCATTCTTTACCTTTGTTGTAGAGTTTTAGCCTCTGCTGTACAGAGGTGATGGCTCCAAGCACAGAGAGTCTGTTGACTCTACTCTTGATGTTGGAGGCTGTGCCAAACTCATCAGCCAACATCTTGGCCACTCTGGATATCTGGTCCTTAGGGGGGATGATCAATGAGATCATACTGGTGCCATTACTAAAAAGAGAAAAAATTAGAATCGGGTGAGAATCATGATCTCAATTCTTGTGAAGGAAAAATAGATTCACATTTGAGCAAGAATCGTGCAGCAGCAGCACTACCTTACACAGGCAAAGCAAACCCACCAAATGATTTGAATACAGCCATGTGTGCACACACAGACACACATGCATATAGCATTTATACTTGTGCATCTTGTACACACACGGGAGTAACCAATTAGCTGTGAATTACATGGTAGGGGGATGGGTAACTACAGCAAGTATCCATTATCCGTGTCAACATGACAGTCATAATCACCTTCAGCCATAACAAAAACAAGTTCAAATCTTAGGCACCACTAACTGAAAGCTGACACTTTCCTCATTTCTCAGTGCACTCTGATCTTACTTTTTTATTATCTTAAAGACAACAAGAGTTCATTGCCCATTACCACATCACTAACTGAACGGTGTGATTAAATTTAGGAAATATACAATGTGCCCTTGACACCAAGGAAGGACTGCACCAAAGTTCCACTACTCCACATTGTCTGTATTCACTACCTGTCAAAGACAAACCATACAGCTGACGCGGCACACACACACACAGGTAGAGGCGGCCTGCTTGAATATAGGGCAAATGGGCTATCGTAATATGGCAGACAGCACAGGACAGCAAATTCTGCGCAATACAAGACGGCAAGCTGTCGCAGAGCAAACTGTTAGCCACTGAAGTTAACACCCACATTTCACATTTAACTCCCGGGGACCACATGCTCCATTATCACTATCAGCTATGTCATGACTATATGTCCGGGTTAGAAATTATTTCCACTTCACCAGTATGTGGCTACTGGCCAACACAACATTCAATTAAGAAATGTGATTGAGTCACGTAGAAAAAAAGAGACACATGCTGTACTCGGAATTCTAAAGTAACGTTAGGACAAACATTGTTACGAATTATCGAGTTGCTAACATCAAATTGACATACTGGTCACGTTGTGCGATGAGACCATATGGAAACATATACGGTTAGCCAGCCGAGCCGGCCTTCCATTCTATCAACGTGCTTTCTTGTTCTGAGAAACACACACACACACACACACACACACACACACACACAGCGGCCTGTAATGCATTTCTTTACAAGGATGACGTTTCCATGCGAGCCTCATTAGCCCGACGGATAATGAGTAACATATTGTGATTATATGAGGCAACATTCTCTAGATTGTCATTCCTCAAACATTAACAACCAAAGATTCAACTTCTGTCTCTACATTGCGACAGAAGCTAGCTAGCTAGCCATGGCTAATGGACAAGTCAGTGAAGTTAGCTAGGGTAGAGTCCAAATCCTATAGCTCGGACGATCGTACTACGATTGGCTTAATGATTGCCAAGGGAAAAGTCACAGTGCACACTGCTATACATTTTGTTAAGATCAATGTTGTTGTGACAAGCAGGCAAACAACAATGACCGAGGAAGTCAGTGTGTTTAAACTCTGTGTACTCTATCGGATCCTTGAAAGGGTAGACATTATATTATAATAATTAAATGAATTTATAATGCATTTTACTGTTGAACAAATACATCTCAGTAGACATGTATTTTTACACACCACTATTAAAAATAGATATTAACCAGCTAATATCGTTGATAACTCTAGTTTCATTTAAGCCACATGTCAATACATTTGCAATTGCACAAAGCCTGGCCTCAACTTCACACACAACAGTCATCACCAACAACAACTAGCCAACCAGAGCGACTGACAGTCCCGTCCGTCCCCCCGATCAATGGGATGTAGTATCTATTTTAGCTAAGCTAAGCTACCACTCCCAAATTCAGCCACACTCAACCCAACCGCGCACACACACTGGCCGTCTTCAAAAGGCCCGTCGACAAGATAGGCTCCGCCGTGGAACACCGGACCCCAGTGAATCCCACGTACCCACGGGCAGCCTCCAAACTTTTGATCAGCTTCTTGATTTTCCATATCTCCACGTTCCTGTCTGCCGCGCTGGGGTCGTCCGCCATCTTTCTGCTGCAATCGCTTCAGCACCTGGAGAGAGAGCAGAGAGATGTGGTGGTTAAAACGGTCAACGACAGACAATAATGTGGTCATGGTAGCCGGGTCGACAGCAAACATAGACCCAATGTCCCCCTTAGTCCAAATTAGGTTGTCATAACGGGCAAACTACCTCTCCAAACTAACGGCGCGGTGACCGTGAAGGCACCTGACCCAGTCGCTGGCTGCTGGACCGACCGTAAAGGAAACACTCAGCCCTGGGTGTCTCTGGCAGTAAAGTGCGCGGAAACCCCAGGCCTACCGGAGTGTTCTCCGGGCCCTAGTGTCCACCCTGTTCATTGTCTAACAATAGTTGACAACGACGACCTAGTTCTTTGCCCGGCCAGTTATTTTGTTGACCCCACGAAGCGCTCTAAAAAAAAATATCCAGCTGTCAAACGTGTATACATATGTTGAGTTTTCATGTTGTTAACTTATTGAACGTTACCTGCCTTCAAATAACACCGCTCCGTTCTCTGGCTTTTTTTACTCTGCCGAGCTCGATGAATCGGTGGTCGGAAAAGTGACGTTGCCTTTCCGACCGGTTCCGCTCTCTTCCATGGGGCTCTCACACATGTGGGAGGCTCTATGGTGGGAGGTGGTGTGGGGTGTTCACTTCCTGGAAACCTCGTAGAAACTATAAGGCCAATTTTCACTGGTTACCGTTTTAAGTCGTCATGAACATATGAATAGTGATTGGCCCGAAACTACGAATCGTTGTGACGCGGGCGGGATTTACATTATGCTTTTTGTGGGGTTTGTAGTTCACGTGATAATGTAACGGAACCGACGCACACAGATTGACGTGACGTGACGAGTTTGGACAAGAATAGATTCTACTGAGCACAAATTATTGTTATGAATTTCTGCAAATGTAGATATAATACTGTTAGTTAGATAATGTTGTTTTAGCAGCTTAAAATGCACCTCTTTTATCACCTCAACTAAAGGATTAACTTCCTCCATATATGGTATTCTAAACAATAATTTACCAATTTACAATACATTGAACATTAAACATAAATGGGAGACAGACTTGGGATGCACCTATGATGATGTGGATTGGGAGATAATTTTAGAGAGAGCTCAGAGGGTTCTGGTTTCCACCAAACATAGACAGATGCAATTTAAAAATTTTCACAGAACTTACTTTACTCCGCTCAGGTTACACAAGATTGATAGAAGCATTTCCCCTATGTGCCAAAGATGTAAGATAACAGAAGGCTGCCTATTACATATGTTATGGAACTGCCCACTTTTAATTGATTATTGGAAGTTCATCTTGTCTACGGTCTCTGATATCATAGAGGTTGAAATACCACATGATCCAAGAATTTGGTTACTGGGTGACGTTACATTGATCAACACAAATTTCAACAAAGCATACTTTGTGTTACTCGCCAGTACAGCTGCGAAGAAAATCATCTTGGTTAATTGGAAATCTGAAAAATCACCTTCACAGAGACACTGGCTGAATGAGCTTTCATCATACTGTAGCCTACCCCTGAAAAGATACTGTACAATGTAAGAAGAAGGCCTGCTACTTTTGAAAAGATATGGGGCAGGTTCTTTGAGGTTCTACCTTCAATATCTCCTCTGGGTTGATTTAGTTTGAGTTTTTTTTATTTATATTGTTGTTTTCATGTATTTATCCGAGTTGTTGCTGTCAAGAGGTGTTGTGTACAATACAGAATAATGAGAGCTGTGTAGTTTCCTTTCTGGGGTTGGGGTGGGGGGGGTTTGTTTTTACTGTTTTTTGTCTTTTCTTTTTTGAGTTTGTCTTGTCTTGTTTAAAAAAAGAAAAATAAATCATGATTCTGTAACTTGTTGTTAATATCTGCATTATCAATAAATAAATCTTAAAAAAAAAGAAATGCACCTCTTTTTTGGCTCTGTTTGAAATACAGTATTTGTGCTTTTTTTAAAGTGACCTCAAATAAAACTAGTCTTTCCTTTATGCATTAGTTGCATATTATTATATATTATTATTAAAGGACCAAGCAGCTGTCCTGAAAGGACTTGGTCCTTTATTGTTTTTGTCAGCTTTTTTCTTCTCCTCTTTCCGCCAAAAATAGCAGTTCTGGCTGAACCGTGCAGTCATTTTTGCGAAACTCGGGAATATGGTAGAGGGCCATGCCAAACGGTGATGATGCGAAGCCAACGGCCATTGGCCAAAGGATGGAGCTACTGATTTTCTGCCTGTTTTGTTTTTTTACTTTTAATTTTTATCCCACGATTTTGCAACCCAGTGTTTTTACCCAGTGCCAATTATCTAATGTAATGTAATAATTCTATACGTTTTAGTCCTCAAAACAAACATTCAATTTCTCTTCATTGTCTATGGTGTTTTCTTAAACAAGCATCGTTGAAAAACAAACATTAAAGCTGTATATAGGAGGGGCTAGCGCCCCTCAAAAATCACACCTGAGGGACGCTTTTGTCATCGTACATTAATTTATGTTAGCGGACATTTGACATTGCTACATAAGGTAGGTGGCTTTATTGGCCAAGCGCTCCCACCAACATATGATTGGTTAGCCGATTTGCTCATTTACATATGACGTAAGTTTTCCCTTCAATGTCAATGGCGTTTAATGTTTTTATGTTTAATTTACGTCATATTTAGCGGACATTTGACCTGAATTTGTCAATGGCAAATCTTGAGACGTGTGGGGACAAAAGCTGTTTATAGAAGGGGCTAGCGCTAAGACCCCTTAGTCATTTCATCCTAGAGCCAGCGCTGGGAGGAGAGGACACACCCCTAGCCTTATTCCTAACCTTAACCTCAGTAAAATGAATACAAGAGTACATCAACCACTGGGGGCGAGCTGTCCGCGATCAAAACAAGGGGGCGACTGTGTTTTGGGCTGAGTCTTCCGGTTACCGTCCAGAAGAGTCAGGGTGTCCAATTGTCCATGCCACTGCCTCCGAGTCCTCACACTGCAGCCATAGTGAGACAGGGCATATCTTTTCAGGGGTGTCTCCTTGGGTGTCTCCTTGGGTCCCCTTGCATCGTGAGGTGGTGGTGACCATAGAGCTGTGAGGGCTCTGGACGAGACAAGAAATTACACAGCCCACAATTCTAGCACTTCAACACTTTCTACCGAGGTTAAAGGGCAGGCATAATTATGCTTATGAACTGTCCTTTTTGGATCACACCCAGAGACATCTAGTCTAATGGGACAGGAACAGGATGCTCTGTCACACCCATGGCCAGATTGCTTACTCTATGTTACTCTACCTCCTGCCTGACTGACATCAAAACATGGATGCAAACAAACTTTCTAAAACTCAACTGCAATAAATCTGAAATCCTCATCATTGGCCCTGACTCCCTCACTCGCTCCTCCTATGACTTCTCCCTCACCATTGATGGCTCCACTGTCACCCCCTCCACCCGAGTCCGCAACCTTGGTGTCATCCTTGACCCCACCCTCTCCTTCCAGCCCCATGTCAACCAGATCACCAAAACCACCTTTTCCACCTCCGTAACATTGCCCGCCTTCGTCCCATGCTATCCCACACGGCCGCTGAAACACTCATTCATGCCTTCATTACATCCAGACTCGACTACTGCAATAGCCTCCTGTATGGCGTCACCACCAAGGTCCTCAAAAAACTACAATATGTTCAAAATTCCGCCGCCCCAGAACCAGATCCAGGGACCACATCACACCCATCCTCCGCGAACTCCACTGGCTCCCAGTCAAGTCCAGAATTGAATTCAAAATACTCACCATCACCTACAAAACCCTCAACAACCAGGCCCTCTACCTCTCTGAACTCATCAATTGCCATGTCCCCTCGCGCTCCCTCAGGTCAAGCATTGCCAACCAACTGGAACCCCACAGATCCAACAAACGGACATGGGGAGACAGGGCCTTCGCAGTGGCTGCCCCTTCTCTTTGGAACTCACTCCCAACTCACATCAGAGCTGCCCCCACCTTCGAAATGTTCAAAAGCACACTCAAAACCCACCTTTTCAAACTGGCTTTCCCTACATAACACCCCCCCCCCCCCCACACACACACACACACACACACACCCTTCTTGTTTGCCCTTCTTTTGATTTTTATTTCTAGTTTTTAACCTTTTAAACTTTTTAATTTGTATTCTAATAAATATGTCTGTACTTCTTTCTGTAAAGCGACTTTGGATACCTAGAAAAGCGATATATAAATCGTATATATTATTATTATTATTATTATTATGTGTTTCCACCTTTGTCACTGACAGTGTTAACTCAGGGTTCTCTATCCGAGTGGATCAGATTTGGAATTTGAATTTAAATTTAAATTAAGCTGTATGAAATACCATTAATATAGTGGTTGCAACTGTATTAATAGATTGCCCGAGTCCCTTGGTGGGAGTTCTGCTATGGTTTTGATCAATATCAAGTAGTTCCAGTCATTTTGTGGGGGTAAAGTAAATTAATTCACAAAACTAACGTCATTTGTATTGTTGACCTATTTCTAAAATATTAGTGCAACCTTTCTTCAACTCTGACCCCTCTATCACATGGACCTATTTTTGGGGCGTAGTGAGACACCAAAATAGTTACATTTGGATTCTGTGTCAAAAAATATTTGAAAACTGCAAAATAAATTATTACATATAGCCTAGCCCTAGTATATAACATTATAATGTACCCGAACTGTCATCAAACACACACACACACACACACACACACACACACACACACACACACACACACACACACACACACACACACACACACACACACACACACACACACATACACACAAACACACACACACACACACACACACACACACACACACACACACACACACACACCCTTTTTGTGCAGTCTCTGTGTTTTTATTTCTTTATTGCACAGCTACTCCCTTTGACAAGTATTTTGTATTGTTCTTACTGAACGTTTAATCTGTTTAATTAATGACCTCTTCCATACAGGAAAGGTTCCCAAATAAGCCGACTGGCTTCTTCCTTTCCCTGCACAGTATTTTTGTTCTTTGATCTATTTTTTTTATAACTATGTGCTATATAAACTAAACTAAACTAGCTCAGGTTATTCAGAGTCAGGGATATCCATAATGACTATATCTGTCCAAGAAAAGAGTCAAAACCACACTTCTGTGAAGTCAGGGGCACCCACTGTGGCTGCCACATGACGTCACAAGTGGGGTCCTGTTCAAAGACAAACATTAAAGTCCACAGACTTGGCTCACACATTTGTGAAAGCCAAAAACCGATGTGGAGCTCCTATAGTGACGTAATAGTACCACACCATATAACATGTGTGTTTACAATATCATTCATTTAGGCACCAAAAGGTATTATGGCGGAAGATAGTAAAGAGGAAGATGTAGCTTCCTCTAAAAGCCTTGCCTTGAGTCCAGGGGTACACACGCCTCAGGATTCCAGTCAGCCCCAACAGGATGCAGAACAGGCTCTCCAAGTGGCGGCCGAGCAGGGGACAGAAGACGTAGAGGACCTGAAGGTCACCGCTGATAGGAATAATGAGGAAGATGCCTCTACGTCACAGAAACAGGAGGATGCAGAACAGCCTCTCCCCGTAACGACCCCACAGTCGGAAGCTCCGACGAAGACGAAAAGGAGATGGTTCTTCAGGAGGAGAAAGCAGAGGGCTCAACTCTCAGGAGAGGACCTTCTAGTAGCTCATACATCTGCCAGTGGGGAAGATGATACACGTTCAGAAAAGTACCAGGACTCTCTTATCTCGTATGTCATCTATCAACTCTGGTGGGTGATGAAGGATGAAGTGAGGCGACAGAAGAAGTGGGTCATGAACAAGAAAAATCCCTTCATCGGGAAGGTGTTGAAGGGCATCATTGCAGCAGGAATGGTATGCGTAACTGGACTATTCTTAACTGGAATGTCACTAGTGATGTTATTACTTAGTTTTCCATGTGTATTTTGCCTTACCTTAGCTACCAATCAGAAACTCTTCTAAAAGCAGAGGACAACTTTTTTTCAGCTGTGCTGAGAACTTCATTTTTACGTCAGGGCTCTATTTGGAGGTCTAGAAGAGGGTCTGTGGGAATGTGTGGGAAACATGTTTGTGCCCAGGTCTAATCTCGTATACCGCTGGACCGCAGCACAGCAGCTCCCTCATTCTGCAGGGCCAAATGTCTTGTGCACGCTGCCAGTAAATTAAGGATGTAACTCTCTGAATCTGACTTTTTTTCACATCTTCTATATTTTTTGAAATATTCAATTTGATTCTGAAGGTCAGTCGAGGTAGATCAGGCTTGGTATTTGCACAGATATATAGATGACCTACATCATAGACAAGTCCGAGATCCACATGGAAACCACAGCGTTATTGTTATGGGGGTCCTATGAGGGTGTCTGTTAAGTGTCAATTAAGGACAAATCTCACAAACCGCTCGACCGATCAGCAACACATTTCTTGTGCTGCACACTGCCAGTAGGCCAACGAATTGAATCCCACATTTTTTTCCACATATTGTGAATATGTCTTACTTTTTAAAACTTCAATTTTATACTGCCAGTCAATGGGGATGGAATTGGGCTAAATATAAATTATCAATCAGTCTGATGATCTATCTATCTATCTATAGTGAGTATCAAATCGAGTGGCAAAGTGAGTTTAACGTTGTTTAACATAGTTTAATGCAATCAGGTTTTCTGTTTGGATGTATGGGATGTCAAGGCCAAGTAGTTTTTTGCCACTCAGTAGGTGTTCCCACATAACTTCCAGGTATGATGATGTCACGCGCATACCCTCTATTATAGACCTATCTCAATAATTTGTTCAACTGTAAAGATTTTCGAAAAGCAATAATAAATTGTCACATTACCTCAACGAGAATAATATCTCATCACCCTATAAATCTGGATTTTGATTAAAATATTTCACAACCACCACTCTATTAAAACTTAGCCTATAAAATGATATTATCTTAGCCTCTGCTAATAAAAACTTAACTAGACCAATCTTCATTGACCTTTCGAAGTTAGAGGTGCTTTGAATTCTAGGAAGATGAATGTGCCTCAAAGCACGCAAATCAATTATATCTTCTATAAATTAATTTCAACGTTACCAGGGGTAGGGGCCCGACAAGCATGATACTTCTCCCTAGCTCCTTTTCAGGGACTTGGACTACTATGATTGTGATTACTATTGTATATATGTAAACAAGCTGAGAATTATTTGCATGACTATATATATCTAGAATATATATATATATATATATATATATATATATATATATATATATATATATATATATATATATATATATATATCTAGAATAGATATATATATCGTTTCTTTATTACTTGCGCAGGCAGAGCGTGCAAGTAATGTTTTTTTGTCCGGCGCTCCGATGCGTATGTCCCGTGGCAGCGTATGATGTAATGATTAATTTGTGCTTGATATGGCATTGGTGTCAGATTACATACATAGGGATATTACCTTTAATCCACCCGACACTGAAACATATAATTATTACGTCACCATTGAGAGCCAGTTATACCCTGGCATTGGTACATATCTTCATCACGTCATACGCAGCTACGGACATACGCATCAAACGACCCAAGTAACCACAGTATACTGCTAATCAACTTACTTGCACAAGCAGAGCGTGCAAGTAATGTTGTTTGTCCGGTGCTCCGATGCGTATAGCCCACATTTGCCGATTTGCTCAGACACATATGACGTAATTGCTCCATTAATTGTCAATGGCATTTAATGTTTGTGTTCAGACCGTTTATAGGAGGGGCTAAAAAAAGGTAGTCGACGAACATTTTCCGCCATAGTTTGTCAATACAATTAACACTACTCTATAGTACACTCCCTCCCCCTTTCTCTCTACAAAATAGGGATGCTAGGGTTCAGGTGGTTAAGGTGGTGGTGATGAGGATGTATAACCAGCTTTTCGATGACTCGAGCGAGTCTAACCCATAAAGCTATAACCATAACCATAAATTTGAAAAATTCTAGTTTCCACTTCACCAGTATACCATTAATCATGAATATCTATACATGTTGGCCCGCAGGTCTGATAAACAGACAGTAGCGTCAAGAGGTGTCAAGAAAGCGCCTAGAGCAGGCATCCTTTCCTGGTTTTCAGCTGATGGATGGAAATGGCCTTATAGTGCACTCAATTCCATCCACCAGCTGCACCCCTGCAGTTGCACCCCTCTTGACAACAGGAAAGGAAGGTGTGTATATATAAGACAGATTTTTACACTTGGTATTAACCCCACAAAAACAAGTTTCACATTACCATTAGGCTACAAATCTTCAATTCGTTTCTTTCCCCTTTATTTTGTATAAAAATATATTCTCTAATGCCATTTCATGGGTATTGAATTCTCTTGCTTATGTTTCATGCTTCACGGAGCTCTTGAGCTCATAACCACAGGACAACACAATGCATAACTTACTAACACCCAGCACAAGTTCAAATTTTCCATTTTATTATCTTTTTCTTAAAAAATTTATACATACGAAATGATAAATATAAAAAACAAAAAAATAAACAAATAAACATTGACCAATGTTACAAACATCCTCTTACTGCAGAGAAAATAAACTACAAGCTAGTGTTACATCCCACATTGATGTTTGCCTAGTCTTTACAATATCTTCTGCTATTTAGTCATTCCCTTCTCACAAGAGTAGACAGTTTTTGAAGAGGACTGAAGAGGAATTGAAATCACATCTCACAAAAAAAGAAAAAGAGTGGCTTTGTTGTTGAGTAAAGCTATCATTCTATCCATTACTTCAGTGTTTTAGTCATGTGAATCTAATACCGCAATATTCACACCCTATAAAGATGGATCACTGTAAGAAGAGCAGGGAAAGATGTGGACTGGGAAACATGCAGGTAGCCTACAGTCTTTCATTGGTATGACAAACTACTTGCTCTACAACACTGGGCCCTTCTTTCTACATAGGGGTTTGCTGCCTCTTGTTAATGGAAGCTGTTAAACCTGGTCTTAGATTACAGCCGTTTAAAAAGCAGCTTGCATTACAGGCCATAACATCAATAACACAAAACAAAATAAAAGGAAACATTGCAAGTGAATGCAGCACGTCAGTTCCTCCTGTTCCGCCAGTTATAGCACCACACTTCATCCTGTTCCAACAGCTAGCACATCATCAGTGTCTGCATGTAGAGATTCTCCTGTGTTTGTGTGCTTGACTGGCTGAATTTGGCATAGCAGAACAGCTTGGTTTGTGGTCAGCAGACACAAGGCCAACATAGATGAGTCAACACTGATACCACACAGTGAAATCTGTTCATTCGAGTGTACAAAATGATAAATTAACACTGATGATGTTACTGTGTAATAGGTTCACCTGTGCCTGTGTAACCAAATAGTCAAAGTTTTTTTTTTTCTGCAGTGGGTGCAAACCCAATATTTCTTTTTCAGGATAAATGCAGTTGAATAAGAGTTGTCGTTTATGCTTTTAGCTAAAAGTTTCATTGATAATGATGCTTTTATTCCCCCTATAGGGGCCTGTCAGCTCCCAAGAACCACTCCCTCCACTAAACATTTAATAAACATCTCTATATTATAATTGACTGACCTAAAGACAACTTCATCCAGAAATATTTTACAGCTATTGTTAAATTTATCTCAGTGGTGTAATGAATACCATCTTAGTAGTGCAATTCATAACATGCTTTGCGCATTGAGAGTCCTGTGGTAACAATAATTAGGTTTGACCATATACATTTGTTATTTTTTTCCTTCTTTTTATCAACATACATGCATGCTCTCTACATTTCATAGCTAAATCTTAGTGTAAGGTCTAGTGTATTCCTGGAGAGAAACGCATATGATGAATTAGTTGAAGAGTTCCATTTCAAAATGTTCCATTATCCACATGGGCAGTAACCCCCCGCCCCTCCCGCCCCCTTGGGGTGTAGTATGTGATGGACACCCCAAGTCCATTTAATATTGCTGATACATATATGATTTTGTTTGTAAAAGTGATGTGATTCCGTTAACATTGTGCTAATAGGCGTTACATCTTGCAGAATCCTGGATATAGCATTTTAGAACCAAACTCTTCACTTGCTAGGCTTAATTCCATTGCATGACTGTGTCACTCTGACAAGAACTGATTTTCACGCGTCGTGTTGTCAGCAAGCAACACAGTCATACATAAAAATCAAGCTTAATTCTGTTCTTGGACCACTTTTTTCATATTTTTAAAGATGAGGGATTTCTGAAGAAAATTAAACGTTATGTGAACAGTCACAGCCATCACTTCTCACATTATAAACATCACACTCGACCATTCTTAGAAATTCACATCATAACACACACATCCAACACACATCCAATAGACTAGTAAATAAAAAATGAGAGAAAAAAAAAAGAAACAACTGCATACATTACAATGTGGAAACAATACCGATCACAGCACCGCAGAAAATCAAAGGTAGTATTTTCTTAATCATTTTCAAATTAAAAAAAGATGACACCACTTGTTTGTCTCTCATCCTGATGATACAACTTTTCAGGACATCAGAAGCACAGGTAGCACTTCTTTTAAGGCTCATACCAATTCTAGATTTGCCATCTCAACCCAACACAAAACATGTCACCTCACTTGTATCTTGACATGAATCTCTTTAACTATTTAAGCCCTATATACTTAGTTGTACAATGGATAATGAAAATAGCAATTCTACAAGCTCACAGGGAGTCGCAACATGTTATAAGCTTGTAGATCTGCTATTTGAAAATGTATACTGTGGGGCGCCGATGGACTAGTGGTTAAGGCAAATTGTACATCAGGATCTATAGTGAAGCCTCACAGCGAGTATCGGGTTCGATTCCCGAGCCCGACAGGACTTGCTGTCTGTCACTTCCCGTGTCCTGTCAATCTACAGAGTACTATCCAACTAAAGAAATTAAGAAACCACCAAACATATTGTAACATTTTAAATGCATACCGAGGGATTCAGTCCCACCATTCCAATTTAGGTGGTGACCAAAACAGTAAAAGTTTTGGCCTGATTTAGTTGCCGGGGGCAGATCCCAAATAGCTGCCTAGTGTTATCACCAACCATGAAGACAAGTTAGATTCCCTGTCTAGCTTTGACCCACCACCATCACTAATGTGCCAGGAAAAAGTGTTGTAAAAAAACTAGGAAGACTTCTTCAGTAGCTGTTAACATGATATTGTTTGTGTTATTGCTGGTACCGGTAGTCAAAATATACATCTCAGTGGGGTTTAGCCCTGTGAGTGCTGGGCTTGGAAAACACTTACCGGTAATTGACTACTTAAACCCAATATACTTGATTCACAAGGTTCACATTAGGTTTGCTAGTATTTTCCAAATCCTTTTGGTGAAAACAGCCACTCTACAAGATCACCACCCACTGTGTTGTTGTAAGCTTATAGAGCTGCTATTTTAGCTGAATAGCGCCCCAGAATAGGGACACTATGGTTCTAAGGACTCGTGACATTTAGTTACAGTGACACATGTCAGGCATTCACAACTGATCATTTGTTTCATCTCAAATAGTACGCTCCCATCTAGATGACTTGTTATAGATGATTAGGGCTGTTAGTAAAATAGTACATTTTCTACTAGAGGAGTAGATTATTCAAATGAGCAAGTTGCAGATCATAATCTAGAATATTAAATACCGTATTATCATATGTAAAATTTCCTATTTCTGCAGTACTGTGGAGAGTCGACTGAAGAATGGACAGAGACGGCACAGTTATTAGACCCTGTGTTGTTAAACTCTACTTCTATCTTCATCCACCCAGAGGGCAGGTCTTTCAGTCCTGTTCAGGTTCACATTGACAAGAGACACTCACTAGAAATCAGGTCAACTGTCTAGTTCCAAGAATTAATGACCAATTAAAATAGCAGTAACTAGTATAGTATAGGCCAAAGTATAGGCAAAAGCACAATAGACTAGAAATAGTCCCTGCACACAGAGCGCGTTTTTCAGAATTTTAGCTGCGTTTCTCCATCTGTTTTCCAAAAAACGCGTCCAGTGTGCAACCACCTTAAGGGTCCAATTCAATCCATGTGTACACTCTTTGGAGTTAAATTAACACTAAGGACTTTACAGTTTATTCAGCATTGACATTTATGTTCATTGTTCCATGATGTTTTACTTTTTGTTCTTTAAAGTGGTAGTTCAACCAAGACTTTTATATTATTTAACAACAGCAATACGATATAAAAAAAAATCTGTCTATAAACTCCAAAATACAACTTGTGTTTTAAACACTTCCGGGCTAAACATCTCCTGCACGATAAACACATGCGCCTGGGCGCTCGTGTGTCTGAATGAGCTCCACTTGAATCCCACGGGCACACCCATGCACGTTATTTCGTCATTTTTGGATTCGGGATTTACCGTTAAGGAATATTTTAATATTTAACTAAAACTATCCGTGACTGAAAGACATCACTGGGTAAGTAAACGATAGAAATAGTAATTTCTTGGGTGAACTACCCCTTTAAATCTTTACAATACAGTGTGGTCGTAGGTTGAGCACTGAGCAGTCTATTGACGATATGAACATCACGGCTGCCATCTTGCCAGCAAGGTGCTAACTAGGGACAACTTCCCATAGACAGACCATTCATCCAAACAGAAAAGTCCTATCTAATTGTATTAAACAACATCAAACACACCAACATTGCAGCTGTACGGAAAGCTTGAATTATCCTCTTTCAATCTGTAAAGTTTTTGTTTCATAAAAATCCACCATAGATATGTTATGAGCTACTTCCTGTGAATAAATTCCTTCCAGGTGAAGTTTTGGAGTTTGGAAGCACTTGTTTTTAGTAAAGCAACATCCTGCATTAGGTGCAAATTCAAAACAGGTGGTACTCTGGGCTGTTGAGTGATATCCAATGAGCACTCCCAAACTTTCTACACTAAAAAATCACCTGCAAGGAAGTAGCACATAACAAGTCTACAGTGGACTTTTATGAAACAAACACTTTGCAGATAAAAAGAGGATAAATCAAGATTTTCGCACAGCTGCAATGTTGGTGAGTTTGACGTTGTTTAATACAATCAGATAGGACATTTCTGTTTGGATGAATGAGCAGTCAATGGGAAGTTGCACCTAGTTAGCACCTTGCTGGCAAGATGGCCGCGGTCTGAATATCGTCAATAACAGGGTTTGTCTCAATGTCTGTATATCCCCATAACAATAGACCTGCTCACCCTACAATGTGCATGGCGTCATGAAAAAGAAACTTGACGTGCCTGATGTAACTTGCTGCAGCGAAGAACAGATGCAAATCACAAATGGCACTGAAGGAAATTAACTCATCCACAAACTGCACAACTAGTAACTTTGCCGATAGCGGAAGTTATTAGGCCCCGTGTTATTGTTAAAATAAAATAAATACAATTCTAGTGTTAATATAATGTACTTTATGACACCAACTTTACAGGCTTCTGGACATTACTTTCATTATGCACCTTAGTGTTAGAACCACCACAAGCAGACACAATTTCACTTCACTACCTCTAATCAAAATATTGAATTCAACCGGGCCCAGTGGCTTCTCCAGTGAGTTAGCCCTACTGAAAGGGACCTGTGTTGGCTGAAACCACCATACCAACTCGGTTTGGGGCAACTGGAGCACCCAGAGGTACCGTTTGCCAGAATAACGTTTTTCTGGCTCTGTACAGTAGGTCAGCCATCTAGGAGAGGGTCTGTGTATGCGTTTGTTTTTCCAGGACTAATCTCACAAACCAATGGACCAATAAGCACCAACGTTCTTGTGCATGCTGCCAGTATACCAAGTACAGTACCTCCATGCAGTACCTCCGATTTTCGCTAATCCCAGTTTTTGCTATTACTCCTACAGATCAATGTCATCAACACGGACCTGTCAGCTGCCCTAGATGGGCAGGACTTAGCCTGAACCTAATAAGGCACAACTTAACTGATTAGAGCAGGTCTTTAAAATGACTGCCCAAGCTTTCCCTTTTGTTGAAGCAATTTTAGGTTTCTCCCTTTGACAGTGCCTAATCCACATTCTCATCGACTCGACTTGTCAAGCTAAGCTACGTTGATTGTCGACAAGGTTTCGGAACCCAAAATAAGTTTCAGAACAATTGCATTTCAAAATGCTGAAACCTTGTCAAAATGTGGAGTCATACTTTGGACCTGACTGTAGAGTGGTGATGTCCTAGATCAACATGGCATCCACACGTTATCAGACCCAGTCTTATGAACCACTGGCACAGTTTGAAAACAAAATAGTGAAACCTTTAGCGGTGGATAATTCAGCTCTTGCTGAAACTTGACACACAAACTCCAACACTCCTGTTTGGGTGCCAGAATCGAGGACTGAAATGTTAACTACACGTAGATGCTTAAGTAAGGCTTTCTTACTTGTCCACTATATTAAGCCACTGAGATCAGGCTGGTGTCATTTGAACATTATGTCTGATACTCCTCATAAACATACAACATGGTGTCTTACTGCTGTTATAGTGACTCCTAATTGCACCCGGTATGCTGTTCTGTCAATAATAATTGGGGCAACGTAGGAAATAACATTATTATGGTCCATAAAAACAGTCAGTTCTCACACATACAGTACAGAGAAGTTAAGCTGCAAAAAAGACCCCCCTCATTAATTCAAATAGAAATACACAGTAATTCCTTCCTATTGTGATGCCGGATGAATGTGGGAGTTGTTTTTCAGTGGTTGATTAAAAATTCACATCTAAGTGCCTTGTTGTCATGTGATTAACAGGTGTCTTTCAAATGCAGACACCCCACCCAAAAGACTCACTATGCAAAAAAAAGGTTAACAAAAAGTGACTCAAGACCTATTAGTACAGTGTTTTGACTAGATGGCGATCATTATTTTTAGTCTTATAAAAAAGGACATCACTACGAAAAATGCATCATCCTTTTTAAAATATGCAGCGCTTCAATATAAAGTGCTTCATTACATTGTTATCTTTTTTTTTTTTACAGTTTCTTATTAAAATATTGTATTCCCTGGAGTGAAACCATAGTAAACATGTTACACATTGGTAAAAATAAACATTTTGGAATGTCTTTTTTGTGTTTTTGTTTTTTCAAAAAGCCCCATTCGGTGATTTTGGTCAAGCTGAACTTGTTCCTGGAGCCTAGGGAAAAAAAGTGATGCAAGTCTCAGTAATCAATATTCACAGCAATGTTCACAGTAACTCATCTCATGCACAACCATCTCAAAGTTTATGGTTGAAGAGTGGATGGAAAAGGTGAATAAACTGGTAAAAGCAGGAGAGAAGAATGAATGGCGAGCAGTTAAATGGTATAACAGGCCAAAGGATGCTGAAAGCTGAGCATTATGGGTAGTCAGGTAGTTATGTTATTATCCATCTTAAAGTCGAGCTAACTGCTGTACATGACATATTTCTGAGTAAAGGTCTTTTGAGACGGAGAGCGACTGAAGCGCCTAGTAATTTATTTGGACACGCAGAGAAGAAAAGTTGATCCTGTGAAATTGTCCCGTGGGCGAATAGACCTGGATTGTGTTTTTTGTTATACACTATGCGTGTCACACCTCTCATGAGCAGACCTGGAGCAGACCTGTTGTTGATCCAGGCGACAACGCCTGCCTCACCCGCTCCCTGTCTCTCAGCAAATCACAGGCCTGCATGGTTTTGAGCTCAACCTAATCATTTGGATGCTGATTTGGACGTTGTTGAAAAAACGTAGGTACTGCTGATCAAATATGAATGAGGATTCTGTGATTGCATTGCCTAATGCAATCGGCTCGAGTCAGATGTTTTCAGAAACATATTGTAGTGTACTGGTTAGCAGTAAAAATGTTGGATATGTGAAGATGTTGGATATCGTCACTGTCGGGCGGAAATCAGTTATCTCCATTTTTCTACTTTTAAATAATAAAAAAAGAATCAGTTCCAATGTACACCCCTTACGTCTGTGTGTGTATTTAGACAAATATTGAAAAGGTTTTAAAAAGCACCTCCCAACTCCATTGGATCCTCAAACTATCAGTCAAACCAGCTAACTCCCGATTGATTAGAATGTCCAAGTCAGAAGGAAAATCGCCACATTAATGGTCAAAAACTTCCCGACAACACTGGATTTGGGTAAAATGATGATAATATATAAGGAGACACATTCAAGTATCTGACAATGTAAAAAGTCACCATACCAACTTTGAGGAGGCAGTATTGTCAGCGTAGTTCTAAAAACGTGCTAATTATTTATTTATTTTCATTTAATTCCTAAATATATTTTATATATATTTTGGACATGGCTGGTTTCTGCCTGACAGCTGCTATAGCCAGCTAGATCACTGCTATGACTGCATACAGCACTGCCCTCTGGTGGCTGTCGCGTAATGAATCTTAGCCATGTCTGGAAGATTGATTGACGATTGAATGAATGTCATATTAATTATTATTGGTTGAAATTGGTACTTAATTGGTACATTTTGTTTTACAGGAATAAATCATGATTGTACTGTATTTTGTTATATTAAAAATGCAAAATGTGATCACAGGATGTGATCTAAACGTTTAAAAAATAAATAAACAGCTTGACTTTAAGACTAGGGAGCTTGACATTTATCAACACAGGCACCAAGGTATATTGAGTCTGCCCTTGCCCCAAAAAATTGCTCGAAAGAAAACGCCTTGGGAAACAAAGGGCTGATACACATCTTAAGGTAGGCCTATAACTATAACTATAATACTAATAGATACTACTAGACTAGTACTCAGAACAGAATTATACCTGATTCAGTAGGGTGGAAAGCTTCTAGAGACAGAAAAAGGCCAATGTTTTTCCAAGTAAACAGGAAGTGCCAAGGAGGAGTGACTTGCTCCAAACAGTCACAATGCTCCCAGCGAATGTGCTGTACAGCTCCATAGATGTCCATGAGTCCTATCCATCTACCTTAGTGCGCCAATTCAATGTCAAAGCTTGCCTGTGCAAGTGGAGAGGTGTATGAGTGAACTCATTTCCCTGGTCAGGACTCCAACTCTCCTTTAGTTTGTCAGTTTTTTATCACCACTGCATAAGTAGTCCCTGTCTTCTATAAAGCACCATGGTTGTGAGGCGGTGATGGCAAGGGAAAATACATGTACAAAGACTGGCAAACAGGCAAAAATAAACAAACAAACAAATAAACAGTTTGTTCCAGGAAGCTGATGATTAAGACACAATGAGGATTGTGATGATGATGAAGATGATGGAGGTGAATGCATTGAGCTGGATTAGCGAGCATGCACTCGTTAGTTTGTCCATCAGCATGCTTCGGAATGGCATACAGTACATCCATTGGCATACGCCTTGCTGACAAGAATGACGCAAAGCACTGTTAACTTGTAGATCAGTTCTTGTCGGAAAGTAACATGTGTGCGATAGAGTACAAATTAAGCTTTAAGTTAGTGTGTTTTCATTTGCATGCAGCCGTTTGCGAGCATGCAGAGACGGTGGCAGATTTGGCAGCGGTGGGGTGGGCAGGGCGAGGTTTCCGGAGCAGTGTGGCGAGAAGGAAGAGCGTGGAAGTTGGCAGGTAAACACAGAGAAAAAGGACCATGTCCTCGCTGAGACAGACAACCAGGGCACTCGTCTCCGTCAGCGCCCAGTCCACCAGAACTCCCATCATCAGGTAGTACACGTGGAACTCCTGCAGCGTCTCCCACTCGCCACTACCCCACTCCTCGCCCGCCATGTCCCCGTTGCTGTCACTCACCATGGGTTTCATCTCTGCCCCTTCCGACACTACCTCCTTGGCCCGGCTCCGTCCACGCTCCACCACCCGCTCCAGTCTTCTGCTGTTCTCCACAAACTCCTGCAAGAGACAGGGGGAATAAGAGGTGTAGAGACGAGGCTTAGAACTCAGGTGTATTTGTTGAAAATAAATATTCGGAAGGTCTGCTTGTACATGCAGTATCTCTCAGGAAAGTTATTCAGATTTCTTTCCTCCTGGGAAAACAAAAAACTGTATACAAATTCTATTCTATATTTCTATTTCTATGGCCCATCCCAATTTCTATCAAATTTGAGTCTGTAGTTTGCCCCAATATACAATGACCAATGACAATTGTTTTCTCTATCCACCAGGCTGGAACAGTAGGCTACAAGGAGAGGTAGAGAGGCAGCTAAAGACCTTTATAGTGTTACTAAAAGGTTACTAGTATTTAAATAAATCTCACATTGAAGTTAAAACTAGGCGCTTTGACTCTTATAACGTTAATCTTGTGTCAAATTAAACAACATATTAGCTTCTGGATTTGTTACCTTAGTTTAGGATAGCATGACAACACAACTTAACCAAATGCAGTAGTACGGCACCATCTCGGAAACCCCCGAGTCCCATTGGTTACTGTAAACGGCAATCAATATCTGTGACATGTCCTGGACCTGCTTACTGTTACAGTAGATACCGTATGCATAATCAAATATCATTATTGCTAGCTGTGTCATGAGGTCTTTTGTCAAATCATATCAGTCAAACAATTCCTAATTTCCTCATTAACATTGCACAACTTATCATCGTAGTACAACCTGGGTGTGAGAATTTGTTGATTTAGCTGAGTTAAGTGATTTATTTGACTGAATCCACTTATGAACACAGTACTTCTTGTGTCGCCCTCCATTTGTTAGTTTTACGCAAGCATACAACATTACGGTTCCAAAGTCAGGTGACCTCACCTCAACCGTCTTAAATCCAGCTTAAATCCTCTGCTGAAAAAACTCACAGAATGGCTTTCACCCCGAGCACACAATAGTTGGCTAGATAATGGCTCTGAGGAGGATAGCGGGAAGGAGTCAACCTGTCATGTTTGATGACTTCAAAAAAGCTTTTAACACCATACACTGGGGGAAACTCATGAACATTTTCCTGGCCTATGGTGTTAAAGAGAAGTTAACATCACACAAATTTATGATTGCGCCCAGGGCAGCGCTCTGTGGATTTGTCAGAAATAGTGGCATCTGGGTATCAGCCCCACCACCTGCTGGAAGGACTCATTCAGAATGTCACATATTGGTTGACTGAGCTCACAGCATATTCTCTCAGGATCGCCTGTGGTATATTGACAGGGCCCACTGCTTTGTTCGCTTTGACCTGCCGTCCCACGCCTGTATTTTGGGGAGCAGCTCTGGAAAACAGATGTTGGAAAACAAGGAGGGCTGTTCTGTTCTTTTCAAACAGGAAAAGGGTTTGGCTAACCAATGAAAAACTATTCTTTATTTAATTGCCAATTCCAAACAATGTTGTTCATAGCTTTTCTCAAGCCAGCCATGGATTGGACTTCCCGATGCTATAACCTATAGGAAATCTTGGTCAAGTCAAATGTTTTTTCAACTAAATTACTTGATGGGACTTTGTCTTGACTTTGGTGTAGGACAAAATAGAATAGTTAATAGAATTGACTAATTCTGTATGCAGTAATTGAATGGAAAATAACATTTTGTTTAGATTTAGCATTTTAATGAAAAATAACCAATTTTAGTTTTACCGTTGTGCTCGAGCTTCTTTATACTACGGTTAGATGAAGTTCACATATCATGAAAACTGATATTTCAGTCAATATGATACAGGTTTGTTCATCTAAGGCTGCTTTCACAACTGTGTGAGTGCATTGTTGGGAAATGTGGTTCATTTGTGCTCATTCAAACTCTGGCACGGACCAATCAAACAAACGGGGGTTTCAGTTCCCTTCCAAGTGCACCAGAGTTTGGTTCGCTGTAGGTGTGAAAGCAATCCGAACCAAATATAGCAAGGGAGGCACTAGGTCCCATTTTTCAGAGTCTTTGGTATGACCCGGCCCGGGGATCGAACCCCGACCTCCCGGTCCCAGGGCGGACACTCTAACCACAAGGCCACTGAGCTGGTTGAACAAGCGACTCAACGTGCCTTCAGCACTTCCTATATGGCACTTCCGCTTGACTTAATGCTTTCAATGGAGACACGTCGCTCCAATGAACTGCAGTGGCCAATGAGGCATCTATATTTTTTAATATGTATGGTATGAAACTATGAACTAGCAAAGACCCCATTAAGATCCAAGACATTTGATGTAATCATTGTGTGTGTGGTTTGTATCCAAATACTGCCACCGTCTTGCTTTCATGAACAATTGGCACAATATGTAAAGTTTAGGATGTTTTGGTAACCATACACCCAACCAGTTGAAGAAATTTGCAGATTGAGGCACTAACCTTTGCTTGTAGAAAATATCAGACTGGGAGATTGAACATGCTAATGCTAGTTTGACCACTTCAAATACGTGTTACATGGTGACTTCTATAGAATCCAAATGACTGAAATCAGTCGTGGCGATGTTAATCCATGTGACTGGCGTACCATCAGTGCTTTGTCCATATAAAACTCCTGCCCAGGGGTGCCATCGTTGTACTTGGTGTCGATGGCGAAGCAGAGGAAGAGGACGTCCACTACGATCTCGAAGATGGACAGGAAGCAGTGGGCCACCAGGAAGGCAAACAGACAGACGATGACTAGAGGGAGGAGCCATTCCGCATAGTCCCGTTGGTAGTTCAACAGAAGAACGCCGGCAAACGCTGTCGACGTTACAATCAGGATCTGACCGAGAAAAGACAAAAAGACTTCAGTCACTTTAGCTACAGCACTTTAAGTAAGTGGTTCTCAAAGTGGATTCCAGGGACTCTCTGGGTTCCTTTAGGGGGGTCTAAATGGACCCTTACAAGTCTATAATTCTGACAAATGGAAACAAATAGTGACCAAAATAAAACCTTTCCTCCGATTATTAGGCTCTGTCACCAGGCTGTGTCACTATACCTTCCCTAGGAAGAGAACAAAATCTCCCACGGCGTTGATGGCAGCCACCCTCAGCGCATTCTCCACCAGTATCACAAAGGCGTCACGCGCCGACGTGCAGAAACTGGTGCTGTTGATGGCGGTGGCTGCATAGGCATTCTAGAAGGGAAACACACAGACAGGAAGTGACGAAGGATGAAATAACTAATGAAATTATAGAGAAATATACTATATCCTCAACTTTTTCTTATTTTCTTTTTTAAATTAATTCTAGTTTGTGTGCTTCTTCTCTGTACTGTATGGTTTTGTTGAGCATGAACCTTTATGAACCTAATATGCATTTAAAGAAAATTGAACTTGAAGTGTGAAGTGAGGGGTGCTCTTATCATCATACATCACATTCCGTGCTCAGTCAATGAAATCATCACAAAAGTCTTCACATTTCTGCCCTAACTTTTATCCTCAATATGTACTTTGCTCAGCCAATCAAATCGCACTGCCATATTGTCCAATAGTAATCTATTCTCTCTGTTTCTTGTGGATGTTCTTCCTCAAGTAGTTCTACTGTATGTTTAGGAAGGCTATTTCTGCCCAGTGAATACAACATGGGAACATAGCCGGCGTTGTAACAGGTTGGAGGGGCTGTGATGTAGTTTAAGGCTGGGCCCTTGAGAGACATCCATCCACTCCTCTCTACAGTACCATCTCACGAATATAACCAAGGTTTCTATACCGTCTATCAAGTGTGTGGCCATGTACAGTAAGACAAACTATGTGTGTGTGTGTGTGTGTGTGTGTGTGTGTGTGTGTGTGTGTGTGTGTGTGTGAGAGAGAGAGAGAGAGAAAAGAGGGTCGGATGAGAGAGAGAGTGACAGTGTGAAACAGGCAGAGAGAGGAAAAATAGCGACAGTGTGAGGGAATCCATTCTTCTTGTACCTGATTGAGATAGTTGAGGCACTTCTCCAGACACCACAGACAGCAGATGCAGGTCTTCAGCATGCAGCGTGCACATGCATTTTCCTACAAGGGCGAGAGAGGGAGCAGAGGAGGTGATGAGAGGATGATCACTGGCATGGTGCCCCTCCATATTAGGAGGGCGTGTCTTCTTGTAAACTCTTGCTTATACTCATTTTAATAACGTTCCATTCAGCTCATAACAATTTTTTCCTGCAGTGCACCACATGGCAAATGCAGACAGATTTGCTTGGTTACAAGTGGTGATGTGCCTTTTCCAAATCCGCTAATTGCTCCACCAGGCACGTGCACACATAGACATCAAAGGGGTCTCGAGCCCTTGCCCTTTTACCCGTCTGTAAATGTTGTTAATGCAGCATTTACTATGGTGAGAGAAACGCCAATGCCCCCCTTTCCTTTCCATGCCATACTCGAAGGCAGCATTCAGGAGAATTACCTTTTTGTAAACTTTCCTGAACTTGAGCGCAGCATTTTGCGTTGAGAGAAGTTGTCCTCTGTGTAGAAATCCATGTCGTACACCGCATCTTGCGTAGCTAAAGAGTGCGGGGTCGTGCCCCTAAAATAGCTGATCTATAAGCTCTCAACGCACAGGTATATTTTGCCAAAAGTGCCCTTTTAGGGAACTCCAGCCCCTGCCTCTCTACCATCCTCTGCACGTGCCTGTGCTCCACTGCCGTTGCTCAGTTCAGAGAACGTTCCTTGGATGAATGAGAAGTGCCGGAGTGGAACTCATACCTTTCCTTTGAGCTGGTTGTGGAGGTACATGAGGATGAGACGTGGGATCTTGACCAGGGTGATGATGAAGGACCCTTTAGCCACGGTGCCGATGTGGTAACGGAACAGCCTCCACACCGAAGACAGGATCGGTGTCAAAGGTAGTCTGTTCTTGTCCCTTAAAAAGATTCCATCTATATTTAATATGTCCTTTATTTACAGAATGGTGCACACCCACCTGGCAAAAGGTGGGGTGAACTATACCTTTAAGTATCCAAAGCCCTTGACAAAAAAACTACAAAAAAAAGAACAAAAAAAACCAAAAAGAAAAGGAAAAAGGTTTCATGTCCCCAGACGTTGAAATTAATGTAATGATGTAGGTCACAGTCTGTTTCCACTGCTTTCTGCTTTTGCTACAGAAGCTGCCCACCAGTAGTTTCAACACAGTCATCAGACATGGTGATTAATCAAAACTAGAAACACCCAGAAACAAGTGAAGTAGGTCATTCATAAAGGAAGGACAAAGAAGGAAGAAATTAAGATGGTATTTCAACTGAATGTAAATGACATGGAGTCAAGAATAGAGCATAGCAATTCCACTGCAACAACAGATTAATTACCGGTACAGTAAATGGCAGGCCAAGTAAGTAAGTAAAAGTAAGAGCAAGTCAGAAACAGAGTATCCACTCAAAGATTGTTGTTTATGATCCATAATACATTGACACGATCGTAGACAGGAACACCCACAAACGTCACATCCGGTTTTAACCCGGGGTAAAGAAAATGGTCTTTCCCATAGAGTTATAATAGAGTACGATCCTTTGGATCACTTTCAGAGCGATTTGTTGGATGTTAGAAATATTGACAGCCAAGAAAAGTCCATCAGAAGGACATCTGGAACACTCATGGCGGAACTTCAACCTGTTTTATGCACTTTTCCCATTTAGAAAGTTAACGTCTACATACATGTTCAGATTTCAAATATAAAGTGCTCGCCCCAGAGCCACGGATGTTACAATCCTCCTCGGGTGGGTAAAAGTACCCGTGTCTTCCGCATTGTTCAATAAAAAGCGTTTTAATCTGATCGGTGGCCAGAGTTATAATGCACCAACCGATAGGGGCGTATAGTTGAAAGCACATGGCCAGAAACTGATTAAACATTGCTTTTTATTGAACAATACGGAAGATACTGGTACTTATTCCCGCCCTAGCAGAATTGTAACATCCATGGCCCTGGGGTGAGCACTTTATATTTGTAATCTGAACATTTGTGTAGGCTTAAGCCACCGTAAGGACTGTAAATGGAGACTTTGCGTAAAACAATTCAGTCCAGGCCAGGGCTACCATGAGCTCACAGCGCGTTGCGTTGAGTTTGTAGATTTTTGGTTTATGCTGGGGACCTGGGGTTCAAGTGGTTTATAGAGTATCTCTTTATACTTTATTGCATGCGTCAAGTTGCACAAGCATAACCACCACTGAAATCGGACATGCCTCTCAATCTCCCTCTCCCTCCATGTTACAAAACATTGTGTTACCGCAGCGCAGTGTTTACTCGCCTGGTAGAGACACTCTATAGATATGATCAATTAAACGTAACGGAATCAACAGCCATTAAGTCATCAATAATGTTCATTGTTTATAGAACACATTTTCGTGAATTCTAAGTAGTTTAGAGACAGTTGGAACTTGGCACGGCGCCATCGTTTGGCAAAGTGTGGTCGAAACTAATGGTGTCAGTAGCCTACTTGGAATTCACTAAAACATGTTCTATGAACATCATTGATGAATTAATGGTTTTTAAAAATGTATATTATGATAAGTTTCAGTGATCATATCTATATGATCCGCCGTAGTCTGAAAACCCACCTTTTTAGACTCCATCATGGCCCATAGCGCTTACCCTACCCCCTTAGATAGCATTTCTGTAGACTTAGATAGCATCTGATACAGACTTATAGCATGTTATGTAGACAGCACTATAATTGCATTGTATATAGTCATAGCACGCCATAGTACATATGTATAGCATAGTAGTATATATATATATATAGTTTATATGTATAGTCTCATAATATAGATATTCCACTGTTACTTTCTTAGCTTACGCATGTTTTATGATAAATGCTTTTTTGTGATGTATTCCCATGCTTTTGTTCTTGCTTATTGTAAATCACTCTGGATTAAGAGCGTCTGCTAAATGCCTAAATTGTAAATTGTAAATTGTATAAAAGTGTCTCTTATCATGCGAATATATCAGGCCATTGTGTTGTGTTGGATCATGTCCATGCAGTCAAGGAAAACATTCTAATCGGCCTCTAGCTTGTTTCATTTTCTAAAGTAGCGTTCCTTGTCGAGTGGCAACAAGGATCTTGTATAATGGTCTGTGGTACCATAGAACTTTCACTTTTCAGGTGAAAACAAGGGAACTTTTTATCTCATTCCATCAGATTTTAGGTTCCTTTTGAGATGTGAGGGGGACATTTTCAGGCCTTTGCCCTCTCTCTCTCTCTCATTCCAGGGACGAAGAGAAAAAACACATAGTGAATGACCATCCAACCTGGTGAAGTAGTAGGTGACCACAGCCCCAGCTACAGTCATCTGCTGGCAGGCCAGGATGAACTCACTGATCCAGATCAGCCCTACCGCGTGGTACCACGTCAGGTACTGGAGTGTTCCCGTCAGACGGAACTCTGTAAGGCCGGTCTCCTCATTCTGGAGCGGGTTCCCTGGAGGAGCACGGAAACAACATACAGTATCTATAAAGATTCAGTGGTATTTGTAGACCCGTGCTGCATAAAATTAAAAATATCGGTTTTGTTTTAACCTGCTTAGGTGGCCATAATGGTTGAGACATGCCTTTTTGTCATCCTCTTTGAGCAATGTTGACAACTGATGTTAAACTAACTGCTACCTTGATGTAGTAAAGTCCACCCACCTGGTCCTCGAAGCAGGTCAAAGCAAATGCTAAGCATTATTTGCATCTACTGTTCCGAATGATGAGATGGATATTGCAAGTGTCTAACGTTAAAGGACCACTTCACCACTTTTCAGCCTATTTTCATATAATTGGTCCTCACTAATGATCATGATAAAATACCACAATTTTTCTTACTTATGGCCCCTACACACTGCACCATATTTGCTCCGATTATGCTGTCGGGGAGCATATTTGGCGCTCGCCAACAAAACCCCCGATCTGACATACTGTAAGATAGGGCTTTGATCGCAGAGATTTTGCTCACTGTGTGTGAGAGGCTCTGCGAGAAGATCCAGTGCTCTCCGATGCCTTCCCAGACGTTTCTGAATATCTGGCAGGTTTGATATTTGACTATCTCGTCGACTGGACATCATACAGTATGAACTGAGTTGCAACCGCAGCCCAAGAAGGCCATATTACAGCCAATGAGAGAACAGGACAGCTGTGTGCTCACAGACAGAAAGTCTGTCTGTATCGATAGATGATAATAACCGTGTGTGTGTGTGTGTGTGTGTGTGTGTGTGTGTGTGTGTGTGTGTATGTATCCGCGCACGATTATTTAATGAAAATCAAGATTTAGCGTTGACTCATGTCTCTGTGCACGGAGAGAGAGAGAGAGAGAGAGAGAGACACTTGCACATGTAAAAAAGAAAAGTAGCCTTTATATATCGGGTCTGTATCGCATCTTGGTGAACTCTTGTGTGTGTGTGTGATCCCTAGTCAGTCAAATCAGTCGTTTCTCAGTCGACTCTGATGACTCCCCGACAACTTTAAAAGTGATGGCCCCTGTGTAGGGGCCATCAGTCTGTGTCTCATAGGAGGGCTGTGGGCAGTTCAGAAACCCGTCCACCAGTGACATCATCGATGGGGAATCCAAGCTAATAGAAACTGCGAGCTTTCTATTCCTGAAATGTTGCAATAAAAAATAAAAAAATCAGCCTAACGATGATGTCACTGGTGGACTGGTTTCTGAACTGACCACAGGCCTCCTATGACATACGAAATGGTGGCATTTTATCATGAACATTAGTGAGGACCAATTATATGAAGATAGGTTGAAAAGTGCTGAAGTGGTCCTTTAAGGTTTTTCCTACTTGACCCGCAGGGCAAGTACTTCTTCAATCTACTTCAATCTACCACCTACATATCTACTGCCTGCCCTACAGGGTACCGTTGCAAGCAGTGTGGCATTTCCCTCTTGGTCCTTCTCACAAAATATCTCAAATACATTGCCTTGTGTGCAGGGGCGGGGTGGCTCAGGGGTAGAGTGGCTGGATGGTAACCGCAAGGTTGCCAGTTCGAACCCGGGCTCCCCCAGAGTTAGTGTCGAGGTGTCCTTCAGCAAGACACCTAATTGCTCCTGATATGCTGGTTGGTGCCTTGCATGGTTTCCGCCGCCATCGGTGTATGAATGTGTGTGTGAATGGGTGAATGTAATGCACAATCTATGTAAAGCGCCTTGGATATGCACCATTTACCAAAACACTAGATAGTAGATACTAGTAGATACAGATAGGGCTTAAATTGGAGCTGACCAGAGCTGGACTCCAAGACCTGTCTCCTGCCCTCCGTTACCTCTAGAAGGTGCTCCATCACCTCAAATGCGCATATAATAGACAATGAATTAAACTTGGATCCCCAAACATTCACATTCACTAACCAGTGGTTCCAAGGAAGAGCAGCACCAGTAGCCAGTAGAGCCAAAAGATAAGAAGGGCCAGGAAGGTGCAGAATGGCTGCAGGGTGAGCAAGGGCAGGTGGATGAAGACCTTCCCCGCCACATGGAACAGAGCGATGGTAAGAGCCACACGCTTCCTCATAAACAGCATCAATAGGAGGAGGATTACCTGAGAGAGAGAGAGAAAGACAAAGTGAGAGACAGACAGATTTTGGGAAAATCACCGTAGCGAAAATAGCAGATGATGAATTGTGACCTTGTAGCCTAGTTATTTTGGCTATTTCCGTGTGCTAATACAGCATATACAATGGGGCTTACGTGGTTAATCTAATCTCCACCCCACCCATGGCATTTTAAGCATAGTTCAGACAAAAGATTCACGGCGAGACAACCCCGTTTTAGAAAGTCTGAATTACCCCAATGCATGGTGGCTGATTCTGGCTAATTGAGTCTGCTGAGGCCCCCACCTGAATTGCAAGCAATACGTTTCAGAATGTATCAAACGTATCTGTTACGTTTACCAAACGTTTCCAAAATCAGAGCACTAGCGTCCCAAATGGCATCACATCACATTTAATCCGTTTTATAGAGAAATACATACTGTCAAAATATTTCAAGCATGCATTATCGTATTAATTATGTTTTCATTCCCATTACAGGGACTGTGGGACAGCTGTTTATATCCCATAGCCTGGAGGGAAATGGCAAGTGATGCTGCTTTGGAAATAGAAAACACTGAACTCTTGTCACCTTTGATCTATTCTGGACTGTCCAGTTTTGTTTTCCCCCAAACCACAGTTTTTGGGGATTCAAAATAGCAAAATGTCTATATGAATGAAAGGTGCAATTCAGTTGACTTACTGTGAAGACGGTGGCGGCAATGGCATACACCAGCAGAGTCTGGCCACTGTCTCGAATGACTTCCACTTCATCTTTTTCTTCCTTTGACACTTTAGTGGTCGATGTGTCATTACCATATAACCGGTGGTCGATATAGAGCCACCAGAGAATACTTGTACCTGCTACACACACACACACACACACACACACACACACACACACACACACACACACACACACACACACACACACACACACACACACACACACACACACACACACACACACACACACACACACACACACACACACACACACACACACACACACACACACACACACACACACACACACACACACACACACACACTTTACAGTCATCCCTTGGGAATCAACTTTTTCCAATAATCATTTTTTATAATAATCGTTTACCCCAAATATGATTTTCATCAATCCCTAAAATACAATTACAACTTAAATGCATTCAAAACAGAATGTGCTTTCATATCAATGAATGAGGACATGTCAGTTTCTTTTCAAAAACAAAAACTTTTCAAGTTGTGGTTTGACAGGACGTGACCTCACCCAGGGAGCCGAGGACCACCAGTCCAGTGAGAATCCACACCAGCACGGCCGAGATGTAACGTATGATGATCATTAAAATCATGGAGAGAACTGAAACATGGAACATCACACAGAGAAAGAGAGATCAATTAACCCCTTTAAGACCCAAGCCTGATTCTACAAATGTCTTCTAAATCCTAACAGTTCTCTGAAAAACCTACAGTATGTTGCTTCATCCACCAAATTATTATTTTCCCTACCAATTAGCATTGAATTCATGGAGAAGATTTGTGTTTGTTATATTTCTTTATGGTGAATGAATAATCAAAATACAGAAAATAATGGTCCAGATTAACAGCAACACTGTCTGTTTATATTAACTCCCACACATATATTAACTTGTCTTATAAACCCATGAGGGTTGGGCACATTGTGTGCAGGACACGAAAAATAAAGAAACAAAATCCCACACAACTGTCAACGTATAATCGATGCCTCCTGTATCCAGTCATATTGTCAGTAATTCCACAACTCGGCATCAAACCTTTCTATTGAAAACACTTCGACACACACAGTCTCATGCACAAACAACTGCCTTGGTGTGCGCTTAGGGTTCAACACGAGCAAAGTTCACACGCACACATTCGCCCAGGCTTGCAACTGTTAAATCCAGAAGTGTTTTAAATTGTAAAGTTTGAAAACACAGTGCTACTAGGAGTGTTACTAGGAGTACTTAGAATACAACTGGATATAACACACTTGGATTATGTGAGAGTTGTTTTTCTGCTTTGAATACCTATTTTCAGTGTATCTTTCCATGAATTCACGGCTCCAAAAGGTGAGTTGGCTAAACTAAAGAAAAAACTAAAAGTAATTTTGATTTGCCAGTATGCCATTAAATGGTGAGAATGACTACAGTATGTACAGCAGTTAATTTATCTCTGCTGATTGTTTAATGTTCAGTGAGTGGATACAGTTACAATCTAATTGTTTCTAAACCTTGCAAATTACATGGATTGAACAGAAGGAACACCTGCTTTCTTCAGCAAGTTACTGAATGAGTGAAAGAGTAAATGCAGAGAGAAAAACTGCCTGGCACTTCTCATCTGAAAATAATCATGAATAAATACAGAGGGACAGAAGCTCCTCACCTAAGGCCAGAAAGCAGAGGCCGATAATGATCTCTTTGCTGGATATCACCCCAGCGATCAGCCGGTGCAAGATGCTGTTGTCGCTGACAAAGGTCACCACAGCCTCGGCAAACTTGGCATAGCAGGAGATGTCCACTGGCGTGCATCGGTTGAACACCGGCAGCGGTTTACTGGTAGCGAGAGCAGCATTCACGGTTCCAAAGATAAGGGATTAGTCACATGGCTTTACTGTTATTCACTTATTTTCCATTCCATTTCGACCCCAAATTGGTCATTATGCCAAGTCCCCCCATGTGTACAGTGTCTATCTATACTAGGGGTGCCCACACGTTTTGACTTGAGAGCTACTTTAGAAATGACTAGCTCAACGAGATCTACCCACAAACAAAATATTATTCTATTGCTGAAAATAGTTTAAGACTGTACCGGTGTATTTGGAATAGTGGCACTGGCATTACATATAAGATGAACAGACTTGGAATAGGAAATAGAAGGGGGAAATGGAATTGGTATGTTTTTTTTGTATAGAACTTTGTAATGCTACTGATGTACTCAGCATTCTTGAAAACAAAGTATTCCATTGTAGGTTAACTAAACTTTTTATGTCAATCAATCAAGTCACCTTAATTCAAGTGGCAGATCCCAAAAATATTTTATTTAAAATTTAAATAAAATATTTTTGATATAACATGATATATAATTTTAAATTTTAAATGATATATCATCATGTTTTAGTGGCATGTCATGTGATCTACCTGCACAACACCCCTGATTTATACAGTCCTCGTCACTTGGGGAGGGTGTAAAGTAAACAATCAAGTCTCTTCCATTACATATAACTGACAGTGAGGAGATCTACCGGGAGGGCTTAATGCGTGCGGAACAGGTTATTCTTCTCAGATATATAATCCTACCCTGCTGGCTTCCAACCCACAAAATTGTGTTCATAGGAACACCCAGGCCAAGCAGGAATTCAACACCAGTCTCCACAGTGGTGGGCAGCAAGAACTTTTACATGACTTGTTCAATCCCACAGAACTATCTCATGCTTATACTGTATGTCCAGCAGGGTTAACAATTATCCCCAAAAGGGATCAATATCGATAAAAGTTTGAAAACTTATGTTCCTCTCTTTCAATAGATATCCATCTAATGTACTCCAGACTGTACAATACAATAGCTTTTCATCATCAACCCCAGGGTTAAATCTTTTGGCTTAGTGGTCATGCCAATGTTTGGGGTTTTAGAGTTCTTCGGTTATAGAACGTCATTTTTAAATGGTGATAGCTAAGCAGCAACATTAATAATGATCCTCCTACCTGGGTGGAACAGGAAGTTTGGGACATTTATCGAACCTTTCTTCTAGCCCAGGATACTTATGACCAGCTAGCTCATAGGAACATAGCTCAGAGCCTGCAGAAATGGACAGAGAAAGAATAACATAGATTAATAATTTATATCCATCTGTTATTTTATTACTTACTTACAGTAACGTTTTACTCAGCGACACAGCAGGCAAAAAATGATAGTCAATGGACGTGTTTGGGCCAGCGCTGCAATAACAAATTCGGCCACTATGTCCATTTCACCTCAGGGTTTCCTCCGGGTGCCGTTATAGGTAAAAAAATACTAATGGGCCTGATATAGCGCCACCATGAGGATGATTTGAAAAAATTCAAGTGGCATTTATTCCTCAGCCTAGTGGGAATGTGGCACAATTCAATCGCCTCCCACAAGCCCTGTACCCTCACTGACTTAAGTTATGTCAGCTGTAAGTGCTTGAGGCTGCAAGGGCTACAAATTGTAATGAAAGGAATGGCCCTGGGACAGCACTTTGAAGATGAGTCCGTCCTTCATTCATGACACTTTGCATCACTTTTAAAACTCTTTAACACAGTCCTTATTCACAGTCAGTGCTTTAAACATGCACAGAGGTATGGCAACACCGAAAAGATGTAGGCTGAAGCCAAGGCTTTATTATGCCTACCCTATTTGAAGAGAAACTTTATAGTTTACAAACAAAACAAAATCTAAATCATTTCCAGAGCTTAGTTCGACAAAAATATTAACAATAATTACATCAGCAGATTTTTGCAAACCAAGAATACAGAATGAAGAAATAATATGCAATCATACATACCCCCAAACTATTACTTGCGCAAGCAGAGTGCGCAAGTAATAGTTTCGCCCGGTCCGTATGCACCGTCCCAGCCAACCCGCCACTTTTGATGCGTATGCAAATAAAACAGCAAATTGTGCCTGATTTGCTGGGACCAGATTACATACATGACCATATTTCTTACGTCATCATTGAGAGCTAGTCATACATATACTATATATATGTAATTTGTAAAATAAAATAGCAAATTGTGCCTGATTTGCTGGGACCAGAGTACATGGTGTGTATATGTATAACTAGCTCTCAATGATGACATAAGAAATATGTGGATTAAAGGACCCAATGCCAGAGTGTAATTGGTCTTCGATTGTGACGTAATGACGATATGTTTTAGTGTTGGGAGGATTAAAGGTAATGTTCCTGTGTATACATGTATGTAACCTGGTCCCAGCAAATCAGGCACAATTTGCTGTTTTATTTGCATACGCATCAAAAGTGGCGGGTTGGCTGGGACGGTTTTTGGCGCAAAGTAACCACAGTATACCGCTAATCAACTTACAAATTACATATATATAGTATATGTATGACTAGCTCTCAATGATGACGTAAGAAATATGGTCATGTATGTAATCTGGTCCCAGCAAATCAGGCACAATTTGCTGTTTTATTTGCATACGCATCAAAAGTGGCGGGTTGGCTGGGACGGTTTTTGGCGCAAAGTAACCACAATATACCGCTAATCAACTTACAAATTACATATATTTGTATGACTAGCTCTCAATGATGACGTAAGAAATATGGTCATGTATGTAATCTGGTCCCAGCAAATCAGGCACAATTTGCTGTTTTATTTGCATACGCATCAAAAGTGGCGGGTTGGCTGGGACGGTTTTTGGCGCAAAGTAACCACAGTATACCGCTAATCAACTTACAAATTACATATATATATAGTATATGTATGACTAGCTCTCAATGATGACGTAATAAATATGGTCATGTATGTAATCTGGTCCCAGCATATATATAGTATATGTATAACTAGCTCTCAATGATGACGTAAGAAATATGTGGATTAATACCCAATGCCAGAGTGTAATTGGTTTTCGATGGTGACGTAATGACGATATGTTTTAGTGTTGGGAGGATTAAAGGTAATGCTCCTGTTTATACATGTATGTAATCTGGCACCACTGCCGTATCAGGCACAATTTGCTGGGACGGTGCATACGCATCAAAAGTGACAGTTTATAACGGTCGAAAGTACTTGCGGGCTCTGCTTGCGCACTAGTTGGCCATTTATGGCCTACTAGTGTGCAACAAGCAAGTATGCACTCGACAGAGTGCAGTTCTAGTTTCGGTATAAGTAGGCCTACATGTACATAACAGGCCCATGTGAAAAAATTGGAGCAGAGGTTCTGCTCTGCCATCCAGTGTGTGCACCGTTTCACTGTGATCAAGCCTGAGATTGGCTGATCACAGACGGACAGACAGGGTGCAAAACATAGTCTCTCTCCATGTCGTCGGCCTGGTGGAGACAATACCTAAACGGCATCTGAGAAATGTGTTCCAATTTGATGTCCTCATTAGATGGTTAATGTGATACCGTCCGTGGCACTTCAGAGCCTGGCAGACCTTTGCTGCATCTCACTCCATGGCTCCATGTCACCATGTCCTGTCTACAGTACACTGTAACTAGGCCATCTTTAAATGCAGAAATAATTTAAAAATGTGATGTCTCACTCAAAACATCCATAGCTATAATGAAAATGGAAAATCATTTCAAAATTACATATTCATTGAAGTGGCAACACCTGTTTCAATGGGACAGAATGAGAGAATAACAGACAAATTGGAGCCTCTAGATTTGGGATATTTTTTTCAATGAATATTACCGTTGTTATTGCTAATTTTGTGCTTCAAAAGTCTCAAGGAAAAAGCCCACCATCCTTGTTCACAATGTCATTGTGGATGGATATCCATGAGTTACAATAACCGACCATGTGGGCTAAAGGACAGGGTGGAATGGTACCAACAACAGAACCAACACAAGCAGAGGTGACACTGAGTTTAATGAAGTCTTTGATAAATAGACTGTCCACGTGGGTCAGACTGCGAGGCTGTGATTGTGATTTGTGTGTGCGTGTGTGCGTGCGTGCGTGTCGAGCAAGAGTGTAGGGAAAGAAAATGAGACAGGCGGAGAAAAAGGGGAAAAAACAATGAGTGAGAGAAGGATCGTACAGTGTGTGTGTGTGTGTATGTTTGCATGCACACCACACACTTGTGTTTACAGTGAATGAAAGGACTGCATTATTTGACGATGGCACGCTGGGTCACGGGCCTGTCGTTCGTGTTTAGCAGGGACAGTAGACTATGACTCATCACCATGACGTTATGGGAGGTCAGCTTCAGTCAGCCAGTCACTTCTACATTTCTGGACGTGACAACCAATTCCCCAAAACTAAGTCATACTGTAAAATATGAATGAATACAAAATGGAACAGGGTCAGTGAATCCCCAGCCAATTTAGTAGGGAACCAACCACAACATGGAAGTCCTTCTATAGAGCGTCGCAGTCACGCCCCCTCAAGAGACCCGGAAAAGAAATCGCCGTTCATTTTCCTCATAGACTTTTCAGAAAGTATTTATTTAAAGACGTTTACGCCGCGGACAAAGCCAACTCTTGTCGTGACAAATCATGACAATAAACACAATGTTTTGGGCCAAACAAATAATTAGAAAGTAGAAAAACACTTTTTTTGTTGTTTTTCTTCTTATAAATTATTTGAACCAGACTGAGAAATGTAAGACTAATACCCGGGCCAGTCACCAGTGACCTGTGATGTCATGCTGTACTTTTTATTTCTGTAACTAAGCAGTATATAACGAAACAGTCTTTCACGGTAAAGCAGTTTTTTTAGGCCATTGCTTACCATTGACCATGGCAAACGTCCTGAGGTCCTCGTAGGAGTCCATCTCTTCATAGGGACACAGCGACACGCACAGAGCCATTGATTTGATCTTCCTCTGTACAATGTCAATGTTACACGGGTCCAGGAAGAAGACATACCTGCAGAACAAAAAAGCACGAGAAAGGTATATGCTGTCAATACTATACTGTATGTCTGTATTCTGTAAAGTTTGTTTTCTTGAGCACAACAACTATAAAGTACATCACACCCGCACAATAGGAGAGGCCCCCACTGCCCAAAAACAACACAAGTAGTCTGGCAGCCGGGGGTGTGGTGTGGGACCTTTGTTATAGTTTTTTTATTGGCCTAAAATATTGTCTATATACTATACATTCATGAATCCACTTGCTGACCGGCTGTCAGCATTGAGTAATTTGTTTTATAGGGGTTTATATGTGACCATACCATTAAAATCCTAAGGCAAAACTTTCATGATGCTGTAAGTAGCATGTGACGTGTCAAACTAGGGGGTTTTCATGATTCGAAATCCATTCAAAGCATTAGTTTTGCACAAAAAACACTCCTTGGGCTAAAAACGGCCATAGCCTTCATCTCAAATGTTATGAAGTCAGCACATTTTTGGCACATTTGGGCAAGTGTCTATGGCCGTTTTTGTGCAAAACTAATGCTTGGAATGGATTCAGAATCATGAAAACCCCCTAGTTTGACATGTCACATGCTACATGAAGCATAATGACATTTTTAACATCTTGCATTATATAGGATGTTAATGGCATGGTCCCATATATAAAACATTGCTCAATGCTGACAGCCGGTCAGCATGTATATAGACAATATTTTAGGCCAATAAAAAAAACTATATACTGTACCAAATTTCCAACTTTAAACAAAAGAAACTTGTTGGCTGCCGGACTAAAGGACAAGACACCACAGAGATCAACCCAATGGTACACTGCAGACGGGGCCTTAAAGTCCACTATGTCCCCCATTTCCGTGCATAGCGTTAGTCCAACGTCCCAATAATCCGACACCCATAAATCCGACTAAGCCTAACCCTAAAGGTGTTTGCACATGGGGTGCGTTTTTAGGGATGAATATTGGAGTGAATGTCAGCGCACTGGAAAATAATATCGACCTCACGTAATGTCAATCACGTTTGCACACTGCTGACAAATATTGTGTCTGTATAAAAAGTTTTCGGACCGGGGGATTTTTTTTTCGGTTTTCACAACTGTCTTTCACATAGCTAGACATGGTCTTTCACCGTTTGAGCAGTACTGTGTCCTTATCTCTTTACTTTAGTAGTCTTTATTAGCCAAGATTTATTTTAAGAGTTATTGGCCATTTGTCTGTTACTATATTCCTTCATTGACACACACACACACACACACACACACACACACACACGAAGAATGCAGAGCGAGAGAGAAACAGAGAGGAGAGAGAGAAAAACCCCGTGACATTGCATCTAACCAACTTCTGTGAAGCAGGGAAGCAACTTTTTCCAAATTCCCTATGTGCAAATTGAAACAGGGGATCATCCTCACTGCTGCTGCTCCGCTCCATTTCGTTCTGTAATAATACACATTCCACTCAGTGTACAAGGATGTTTTGCATGCCTTTTTTTCTTTCTGATCTGCAAAACGCAAGAAAAAACGCAGGCTGTGTGCAAATACTTTAACCCTAGGGTAGTCAGATTTATGGGGTGTAAGATTATTGGGATGTCGGACTAACGTGTGCCCCCCACATCGCACACTGGAGCAACAACCAGACCCCCCCCCCCCCCCCCCCGTTACGATACTCTGAGGAACGTTGTCCATGTACCTGTCTAACTACTTCTCTACAGAGAGAGTCGCCCATGAGCATTCCGCCAGAGGAGGCTCCTCTGATCCTGTTCCCCCTAAATTCAGCACAAACGTGGGGAGAAATGCATTTTGCTATACAGCCACCAAAACATGGAAGGCCATACGGAAACTTCCGTATCCATACTTAAAACAGGCCTAAAAACATTGCTTTCATTGAATTATATATCCTCTGCCAGCTTGCGCCCAGAGAGCCAAACACACTCCCTCACCATGGGAGTGACTCTGCACCCGCAGCTTGACCTTTGACCACTACATTTAAATCAGTTCCATGTTGAATCCAAATGCGTGCCACATGTAATGAAATTCCCTCCAGGTGTTCAAATCCTGAGATATTGCGTTCATGAGAATGGGATAGATGTGAGGACACTGACTTTGAAAAACATTTTACCATCCATGTGTCCATGTGGACGTTTGTTCCAAATTTGAAAAAGTTCCCTCAAGGTGTTGAGAGATATATTGTTTACAAGAATGGGGATGTACAGACATCCTGTTTGAGGACAACCTGAAAACATAATGCCACATCTGGCCACAGCTAAGCGAAGGCATGAAAACAAGCAATTAAGAACAAAGAAACAAGAAAATGGAACACATGAAATGTCAAGAATGTTACCAAGGGGAAATGTATGTCTTTGAAAAACATCTCCAAGGACCATCAAATCTAGCCCCACGCTGGTAAATTTGGAATGCTAAAACATAGACTAACAACAATACCTTATTCATGCAGATATTATAAAATGCTGCCCCATGGAGAGAGAGCGGGCTGCTGGCATTGGAATGGGTCCACCAGTATTGGCAATGGGAAGCAGAGAGAAAGGCAACAGGGAGAGTTTAATAATGGAATCCTTCATGGGGGCCATCTGTCTGAAGCTGTTTATAAGCTAAGGGATGGGCATTCTGCCCACACTCATCAACTTAGCACACATGGATTTGACACAAACACAACATGCATACATTTGACACTCGTAACACAATGTTCTGCCAGGCTGCTTGTCCAGTGTACAATTTGACCAATCCACTGAATCCAGTGCAGTACATTCAAGGTTATTGTTAGACTAAAGTAGACATTTTGCATATCCAGCAGTCTCTTGAGCTCATCTCTACTAGGATGTGTGCTGACTGTCAGCACCTCATTCCAATAACCTCTGTGCGCACACACACACACACACACACACACACACACACACACAAGCATGGTAACAATAGCAGAAACTAGAAAAAGTGCCCTTCTGGGCACAGGTCTCCACCAGGAGGATAGGAGTGTGTGATGTTTGGCAAAATGTTTAGGAGCAATATGTGTGCCCAGTATATATGTGTGTGTGTGTGTGTGTGTGTGTGTGTGTGTGTGTGTGTGTGTGTGTGTGAGACACGGCTTGGCCTGTTGTAGCGCCACCATGAGGCTGATTTGAAAACTGTCAAGTGGCATTTCTTCCAAAGCCTAGTGGGAATATGCATGCACAGTTTCATCACAATCGGACGCTGCGTTGAGTAGTTGTGGCGATTTGTACAAAACGGGCTACTCCTGAAAAGTTTAGAAGCCAATCGTAGCCAATGAGGGTGGATTATGAGAAATCAAACAAACCAGTGTTGATCACATGACTATGAAGAGCATGTGTGATTTTGGGGCAGAGGTTCATCGTTGGCATCCAGGGAGTGTGTGTGCAAAATTTGGCATCGACCGGGTTAACAGTGCCGGAGATTAGCTGTTCACAGACGGAAGGACGGACGGAAACACGGACGGACACACGGACGGACGGAGTGCAATGGCAGCTATTTAATAAATATTTTTTTGTGTGTCATCACTCCCAATTTCACTTGTTTAATCTGTGTCCTGACCGAGTTCTCTATCCTGATTAGATAAAATTGGTATCCCGAACTGAGCATTTCTTGTTTAATAAAGAGCTGGAAAGACAGAGACTCCCGTTACTGAACAAAACATTGTAACCTATAGCAATGAGTACTATCAGAACATATAGCTATTTAACACTTATTTTAACCAAGGAAAATCACTTACATTATTTTTTTAAAGAAAACTGTGTCACTCGCTTGTGGTGCTGAAAATGGCCCATTAATTGGTAGGCTAATATTAAGCCAGTGTTACACACACGATTCCTCCCGAGTCCCAACCTCGTTTATCTGTGCTCCAAATCAATCCACTACAGACAACAACCATGCACACACAAACAGAGACTAGCCTACGCTTTAACGTGCGTGCGTATCTAGTTACCAAGTTTCTTCTGCCAGTTGCCATCCTATTCTTTTTGCAATGGGGAGGGTCGGAGGGACTAGTGGAATATGCAATAAGCACGAGACCGGAGGAGAGTTCAGGTGGCCAAGTCATATACCGTGACATATGTGGAGGATGTGGAAGTGCCGTTTACTCCTGTGCTTTGTGGCCGTGATACCTCACTCCTCACTGACGTTACCTCTGCGTCTTCAGCCCAGCTGGATGCACAAGACATCAATGCTTTGACCCTCAGAAGCCTGTCAAGGTGTGGTAATGAAGCCCATAATTGCCATTTAGTGTGGTGATTATGGATCAGCACTGAGGTGAGGCAGCTGTTGGCTCAGAGAAAAGAGAGCAGAGCTTAAAAACCAGAGGAGGCTTAACTTTGAACTTTTACTGTATATGCAAAGACATACTCTGACCTAAGCTGCTTAGCTAGCAGAATACGCATATATGCACGCGCGCACACGCACACACACACACACACACACACACACACACACACACACACACACACACACACACACACACACACACACAGCTACACTATACATATATACCTGGATGAGTCATGAGAGAAAAGTAGAATGCGTTGGCATTTTGTCTGCCTTGTCTACTCTGGACACACTGTAAACTAAGACAAATGGGTTGTTGGAAGTCGGAACCCAATTCTGCAATCAATAATGGTCTAACCATTGCAAACTTTTAAAATCCCAGTTTATACTGCTTACGACCAGAGAACATCTACCGTGTACAACTACACATACCCTCTGATAGACAGGGAAAGACCATCCATGTCTTTGGGCAAAATGTTAAACTGGGGAAAATGATAATACTAGCAGATGAGTAACAAACAGGATGGCACAATCATTAGCTATTGTTGTTATATTTCATCAGCAGTTAAGCACACTTAACAACATTCCTCTGAAACAGGACTACAAGTATTTGGGTTCATATATATATATCTTCTTCCCAAAGGGGCTTTCAAACTAGGAAGGGTATGGCCTGGTCAGCCTGCAATGACATGCATAAGATCTGGTCATCCCAGCTTAGTAAGATGTTCAAAGTAAAAAATATTTAGGAGGACCGTCGAGCCGATTCTACTCTATGGCTCCGAGACATGGACACTTTAAAATAAATTAGAGAAATGGTTGGATGGCACTTACACGCGCCTTCTAATGAGAGCACAAAATCTCTCTTGGAAGAGCCACCCATCAACTAATCTAATATACGGCAACTTTCCCCGTGTTTCTTCACTAGTCCCATCAAGAAGAACACAGTTTGCCGGCCACTGCTACAGATCTTACAATGAGGTTATATCTTCCCTTCTTCTCTGGAATCCTGCCTCAAAGCAGACCAGAGGTAGAAAACTGTCATTCCCTGATGTCATCGCTAGGGACACATGCATCAGTAAAACCGGAACTGGGGATGGCAATGAAGGACCGGGAAGTCTGGAGTGGCATTGTGAAATACATGATCTCGACCGCAGTCGAAAAATGTTGATGATGGTGAAGCACAACAAAACATGAACAACAATATGCTGTAACAATGAATGCTAAGAAACCGTCAACTACGCATCATTCACACTACCACAACATCTGCAAAGTGGTCCCGAGTGCGCACCCGGGACCATAGTGTGAATCGTCTCCATGTGGCCATAGACCTTGAAGGAGTGGCCAAAATGTCGATATAGCAGCGACTCTGAGATCAATCAGAAGTAAACAGTGTACTGTACTGTATTCCTGGCTATGTGCTGAATACAAACCTCGCCCATAGGCAGGAGTTCACACAGCATCAGTCAAGGGTCAATTTGAAGGAAGATATTGGCCCATAGCGGACACAATGTAAAGATAGGCCTAGACCTTTTCTTTCTGGAAGGGATTTGCACATTGAATAAAGACTCTTACTGGCACTGTAACAATCTCAAACTTGTGTTCAATCACCCAGTGACAGGATGATGTTCCTCAAATGTAACTGCAACAGATCAGTATGTTGTTTGCTACTCTTCGAAGGAAGGGTTTGTCACTTGTCAAACACTAAATGTTTGTACCACCCGACAGGCTGAAGGAGTTAAATTGCTTGTATGATGGAAGCTGAAACACACACGACAAACACAGAATCATAGGGAGAAAAACATGAATACTTGTTGGTCTAGCAGTGGTTGCTGTCACTTTCGGCAGAAAGAAAAAGAAATGGGTAAAATAAACAATGGTCACAGAAAGAGATCAAGAGAGAGGGAGAGAGAAAGAGTGTGAAATTAGAAAAGGTGACAGAAGAGAGTGTGTGTGTTAGAGATAGAGAGAGAGAGAGAGAGAGAGAGAGAGAGAGAGAGAGAGAGAGAGAGAGAGAGAGAGCATTTCACATGTGCAAGTTGTTGGGCAGCCTGTGTCCATCTCTCCCAAGACGACAACAGACAGGGCTTTCCTTGTACAGTAGCAGCCAGAGACCCTGCACATACTCCTCCCTTCGCAGAATACACACCATGGCACTGCCTGCCTCCATCTCTCTAACTCAAAGACGTGATGGAGAAATGGCTTAGTGCTACATGCATTCATCATGTTGTGACGGGGTATGGGCACAACATGATGTATTAGCTCTGCAGTTTTGGTTGAAACAATAATAATAAATTAAACGGGACCTATTTTTAAATGTGTTTTCAACTGGAAAGATGCTACTGTTTTTGTCGTCCAACACCACCCTTAGACCAAAACTTCTACCTCCAAGCAAGAGATCTCAAAATTGAATGGTAGCATTACCATGAATTTTGCTGAACGTATTCATGCTCCCTCGAGTATGAACACTATTGTTTTAGGTGACCCCATTTTCCTCTATCTTCTCTCAAACTCCACACACAAAGAATTCTCAAAATCGAATATGCGAGATGTCATGATGAAATGTCCCTGTCCAACACTTAATTTACTTCACTCGTAAACAAAATCAAAAAACAACTACTGCCTGGAAGATGGCTGGAGGATAAACCTGACTAATTGCAAGTGGGCGTTTAGAATGTTAGTTGATTTCAGACTATGTCAGACTATATAGCCCATGTAATAATTGTATTATTCATCATAATGTTAATATTATGTTACATGGATGTTCTCTGCTATCTACAATACTGAAGGAGCTGCCCCTGCTGATGAGTCAGAGTTCTCCCTTACTGTAGTTCTATCAACCAAGCATTAAATACACATCAGAGGTGTGAGAGTGGAATTAGGCTGGCACAAAAATTAAGAAGGCTGAAATACCTGACCACTCCCAATGGGAAAGTGTGCATTGCATACATAAATACTGTAAGTGGCTGAGGAAGTTCTCACACTGACAGTGGAGCTTTAGGGCTTTCACGTTGGACCTCATTCAAACATTTCTACTCCTCTGTGGAATTAATGAGGTTAGAACTGGATACATACATGCAACACCATGTTCCACTTTTAAATCTATTAAAGCTTCAAAGATGGTTATTGGCAGCAAATCCTCAATGATATAATAAGTATTTCTGCCAGGCTGAAGGGGGCGGGGATTATGATTATGGAGTGGAGGTTATGTTCTCATTCCTGTCTGACTATTTGTATGTCTGAGTGTTTGTTAGTCAGTGGCTAATTTTGCAAACTACTACATGTTTCAATTTGTGTGCATACTACCAGTAGGCCAAGGAACTCTGTGAATTCATAATCTCTCAGCCACCTTCGGCTCCAGGCAATGGGATGCACAGAGACAGACACAGACCCAGCACGAACCGTACGCAAGCACACACAGAGAGAGACAGAGTGACAGAATGTGACACCTATTGTATTCTGCGTGTCTCACTAACAAAGAGAGATAGACAGATTGCAGCACCTACAAAAAACTGTGTGCACATGCATGGGGAAAACATGCCAATATGACATGACAACACACCACACACACACACACACACACACACACACACACACACACACACACACACACACACACACACACTTTGGAGCTGTAAGTATTATTATTATTAGGGCATACCTCCCAGGCATCCCTCCTGGTACTTGACAATGGTTTGAAGAATAATATTAGGTAACATAGGCGCTCGGGTGGTGCAGTGGTAAAGTAGCTACACCACCGCAAAGGTTGTAACAATGGGTAAAAAGCAACCAAAAAAGAAATGTAACATTTCTACATGCAATAATATAATTTCCATCCAGTGCTGCTATGACAAAGACTTGCATTTATTCCTCCCCTCTGTAACGCTTTGAGCTCATTATTCAAACAATGCTGTTAGGCTGACAGCCTCCAATATTAAGACACCTAAAATCACATTATCAACATACAGATTCTAATCAACGCAATCCTACCCTACAAATGATTTTACCTACCCAATAACTACAAGATTCGGTGTTGGAAACTACCTCCCCCTGGCCAGCCGGGGCGCCTGATGGAGGGGAAAGGAACTGTTTGGAATAATGTGTTCCTTCCACACGCTATGTCCAACCGGGGAAATCCCCTGTCAGGTGAAAAGAAGCAGCTTGGACTCCTCATGCATAGAAGGAAGCATGAGGTCAGTCCGCTGCCCTCCCCAGGTTGGCAGAGGAAGTGTAGTGCCCAGAATTACATTAGATAAAAATAAATAAACAAAATTCAGTGTTGGGTAATATAACTTATGAAAGTAATATGTTACTTTTTACTCATTTAAAAAGTAATATTATATTACTTATTACTTTGTTTGTATCAAGAGTCATATATTATAATAAAGAATGACAATACACAGAGGAACACTGACCTGCATCAGACCCCAGACCTGCATGTTCAACATCATAACTTTGCGTGATGGTGCATGCTTAAAAAGAACAGATCTTCAAGCTAACATCCTGGTATCATCACATAGTGTTGGAAGCTTGTAAATCTGTTCATTTTGCGTATGTGACAACCTTCTACTCTGCAGTTTAAATGCACTGTTCCACAGATCTGCAGCTGTCTGCTGGACACACACACACACACACACACACACACACACACACACACACACACACACACACACACACACACACACACACACACACACACACACACACACACACACACACACACACACACACACACACACACACACACACACACACACACACACACACACACACAGGATCTGTTTGATTGTTTCAAACCCCCACCTCTTTGTGTGTATCAATGTATCAGCATGTTTGAATGACACATTCCAATGCCCATCAACTGTACCTACAAGTGTTGGATGCCGTGCAAGAACAAGAACACTCACTTTCTGTCAGTGTGGTCCAGACCACTAAGCCTGACCCCTTCAATCTGCTCATTGCGCTGGCCACAAGTGTTGCCGTAGCTGTCATATCCGAAGACAAGCCGTGCAGCACCCCCTGTGACAATGGTGTACCCACAGATGCTGCCCTAAAGGAAGAAGAAACAAGCATCCGTTAGCATCCAGCTGTTGCCATGCAGAGTGAGATAAGTTATCACCAGTCAGTGTTGGCTCGGCTATTTTGTTTTTGTTTTGTCTATTCCATCGCAGAGGTGCTTTCTCATGAACAATTTTCAACCATGGCAGTTTATTCTTTCATGTCAACATGCCTTTAATCTCATGGTTTTGCATTAACAGAGTTAATCCTTAGTTAACTAGTTTTACTAAGGATCTGAAAACTGTTTCATTATCATAATTATTAAGTAATCATTACAATATTTCAGCAGAACTAACATTAATTAAACAAGGGCTGATGAAGGCTGCACAGACTTAAATGAAAGTCAATCAGGGCAGACAGAATTATTGTGCACTTGTCTTAACCCAAAAAGGACGATGATATGTGTGAGGTGTAAATACTGTACGTGTGTGGGTGCAAATAAGACAGAAGCAATATCTAACCATGTGATGAGCAGCCTAGGCTACTGTAAGGCTGCTCTATTCTGTGTATTGGCATTCCATGAATATAATCACCAGTTTAAAGCTTTAGCAAATTTGTATATATTCTATCAACTCCATAAGCAGGTCATTGTGAAATGTGTGATCAGATAAAATCCACAGACAGCAGGCTGACTTTGTGGCAATGGAATCTATACAACATTATTGGAAATGTGAATGTAATAATAAGAGCAAAGGGTACATTTATTAACGAGTGCATTTGTGATGGCACAGCAGCATCTAATTAACAAAGCTGAATAGAAGGACTTTCAGTAAGTAGACTCTTCTACAGCACAGTTAAAGCCATGGAATTAGCTAAAAGCAGATCATAATGCTGAGGCTCAGACTCACCATGCCAACGCAGAAAACTGTAAATAGAAGGAACCACGGCAAATCCGTGCAACTTCGATCCTGCAAGGGTCTCCATTCTCTCTTTGTCCTCTGTAAGCAAACACAAAAAAACAACGTGAGCACTTCTGTTGTGCGGCCACACCACCACCACCAGGTAATGTCGTGAAAAACTGTCTGACAACCATGAGAAAGACGAAGGCCCCCGTTTCTTTTATTTTTTTTACAAACAAATGTCAAACGTATAGCCTATCTGATCCAGGCTCTATAGCATCAGTCCATAACTGTAAATGACGATATCATCTCGAAGCATTTATGGCTCATATCTGCTAATTCTCCTCCAATAAGACTCGCTTAAAATCGTCAATTAGATTGTTGTCAATTGCAAATCAATGCCTTTGCAAACGATGAAAAGCGCACATTCGTAGTAGCGCACGCACGGTGGGGTGTTTGTTTACTATAACGGGTCGGACTCGGGGCTAACCAGCTGGGCTATTTCTGGTATTGCCATCTGCTTGCAATCTGGTTAGGATATAGCTCCTGTAGTAGCATAGCATTCTACAGTCGCAATAATAAACACATTGTGTTATTAGCAACACGACAGTGACGACACAATGTAAAGAAGGCCGGTGTTTCGCCGTGCGTTTTCAGCGGAGCAGTGTACTGGATTCGCATTGTGTGGTTACATGATTGCAACACGGCACTATGAAATAATTGGGTTTGTGGATCGCTACAGTGTATAGCAGCTCAGTCATTCAACACGATGCAACGGTGCAACAATGTTTACAAGGGCATAATGGGTGGATGAGAGCGTCGCCTTACCTCAGTGCTACCGCAGCATCCCATTGCAGTCAGGGTTAGATCTGCGAAGAGCAGCTGAACGCTACACCACAAGACAACAATAACCCAAACTTGCAGGGAGTTGACGGCAGCCTATACGTTTACCCCTGCATGAATTTGCGCAGCACCGATCCGATAACGGGTTCCGCTGTTTAATGGATAGGCCGATGGAATTGACACATATCATCCACAATGCATGCTAATGTCTCACTGCTACCTCCATCCATGTATATTACGGATTAATAGTTCGGGATTTGCCGCACCAACACTTCCTGGTGGATCGTGCAGGTGCAGCCGGAAAAGGGGTGTAGCATCCATCCATTCATCTAATTGAGCATGCGCGTTGGGCACCCAGGCAGATAACGGGATGCGATAGCTAACGGGATGATGGTGGGACATTAGTGGAGGAGTCGTGAATACTGTACTTTTTATATTAGGTACTGAACTAACTTTAGAGACGTGCCATATAGGCCTACAGTTGGCCTTACCAGTTTATACAATGTATACAGTGTTATTCGAAAGCTGACAAGTAGGCCTAAACCTTTTTATGAGGAAAAACAAACACTCCATCCATCATCAGGATATAGGTCCCTCTCTTCCAGGGCAAACCCATTATTATTATTTTAACAATTTTCATATATGAATTCATATTAATTGAATTATTAGGCTAAATGTAAATTTTCTAAATTAGGAGTCTAGTTGTTGTTTTATTCTCACACCATAGAAATGGGAACATTGCCTGTTAGGTTTCCACAAAATGTGCAGTAAATCTCCATGACACATCAATTATGAATAGGCCTACAATAAGCCAAATATAGCCCTGACATCTTAGCCTAACTAATTTGAATTTACATAATAGTACATTATATTTTCTATTTTGATGCTGGCTCATCAGTGACCACACAGCAAAATACAGAAATCATAATTTTTTAACATTGATATTTCTCAACGATATACCCTACCCTTCGAACGGTTTGGTATTCTTCTCTGTATGGAGATTCTCGGTATGGAGCCCTGATCCTGACTTGCTGGGAGCCTGCTGACAGTCTCGTTGGGTCCATCTTCCTGGCTGTGCCAACATAATGTGAAGATCAGCAGCGCAATGCCAGGGAGATGTCAATCTGCATGGAAGAGAGAGCTTCTTTGTCCCATTGTTTTCTGTTGTACCAGGGGGAGAGTGATGTGTGTGTGTGTGTGTGTGTGTGTGTGTGTGTGTGTGTGTGTGTGTGTGTGTGTGTGTGTGTGTGCGCGCGCGCGCGCGCGCGCGTGAGCCAGCTTGTATAAGATTTTACAAGTTTACATATCTTAAATTTGAGTTTTAACCAGGCTATAATGTAGCCTGTTAACACTCTCAAAGTGACCTAAAACTATTTTAGGATTTTGATGTAGATTCATTTATATAACTGTCCACTAGATGTCAGACAAATACAATTTTTGTGAACTAATGCAAATGCTTGAAGTTTGAACCTAGGACAGGATAAGTGTCTAGTAAAAACAATCATGTTTCCAAAGTGTACTGGTAGCGGTATCTCCTCACAATGATCTCTTCAGTTCTTTCTAGTAGGCCTACATGGTTTACAGTAATTAAGCAAATGTGCTAGCTGGTTCACATTTATATCTATTCTATTTTATTATGGTCAGGCCACTGTGTTAAACAGTTACAGTGGACAGCTAAATAAGGTCAACGACATACTGTATGGCTTTCTTATTAAAGCAAGCAATGACTAAAGCTGGTGTTATCGTATTTACACATAATTATCGTCATTCAAAGCATCTTTGGACTTTTGAGGAGGGACTGACACATCAGGGATGTATTTGGAATGAATCATAGAGTTATAAATAATAGAGATGGACGTTCAACTCTAAAATCCCATAACCTGGAGGGAGGGAATGGGATGATGGTTGTCAGGCAACCACTAACCTACACCAATCACAACGCGTCCACCCCCCACCCCCCCCCCCCCCCCCCCCCCCGGATATGGGATGAAGAAAGGATCATACATACGTAGGTTGACAGATTGCGGAAGTGAGGAAACTCAGCGAGCGGAATCAGCGGATAAACAACACACACGAATCGACGCCATAAACAAATGATCATCAGCCTCAATGCTTCATGGTGAAATAAACTGAATAAGGTTTACAAGTTACCGTGAAAAGGGATTAATGACAGCTGAAAGAAACGCATAGTCAGGTAAAGAGAAAAACGTGTGTTCGAGATGAGTATTTCAAGATGATCAGACAATCTAGAATTAAGTTAGCTGATTTAGCTAACGACGTATCTTGCTGTCAGTGTTGTTGAGAGACGTACGGCCGTTTGATTTCAGTGTTCCACCGATTATAACGGTGTGTCAGGAGACATGTCAGTTAAAAAGGTAGCTTGCCATTTAAGTTTTAAAACAACTAAACCAGCATTCACCTAATAACTGCGACTTTTCGTACTCTCAAGCTAATGACATATATTCAAGCTAGGGTATGCAGTGTGAGTTTAATGTCGTTTAATGCAATCAAATTCAAGTTTTCTGTTCTGATGTTTGGCTCATTGGCTGTCAAGGCCAGAAAGTAGTTTTTTGCCACTCAGTTATGCTCAGTAGGCGTTCCTGCATAACTTCCGGGGTTTGATCTAGGAAAAATAAAGGGTTCGATGCAAGGAAGCTTTGAGAAGGAAGAGAAGATGTGATGATGTCGCGTGCATACCCTCTATAAACCTGCACGTATTTTCATGACTTGCTGATAACCTTATTTGTGTCTGTTTTGGCTTCCAGAAAACCTGTCTGAATGTTAGAGCCAACCAAGAGTAATGTTACTCTGCCACAAATGGATGGTGTTTCGAAGATTCCACTACATGGGGTCTGCAGCACCAATAAAGTGTGATTTGTGCACACTTTAAATGAACCCCTCATAACAGTAGAGGACACTCACTGCTGGATAATATTCTGGTCTCTACTTCACCACAAATGGATGCACCATTCACAACTGACATTCCAATAAACTCCACTCCTTCTCCCCCTATTCCACTGCGTCCAGCTGTGGCCCCTTCAGTCCAGCTTGGTTTTACCATCCTCTACGCCGCTCTGTATGCCAGCCTCTTCCTGGTGGTGTACGTCCAACTATGGCTGCTCCTACTCTACCGACACAAGAGATGGAGCTATCAGAGCGTCTTCCTGTTCCTGTGCCTCTTCTGGGCCGCTCTCCGCACTACTTTGTTCTCCTTCTACTTCCATAATGCACTGGAAGCCAACCACTTGCCCATGCCATTCTACTGGCTGCTTTACTGTTCCCCTGTCTGCCTGCAGTTCTTCACGCTCAGCCTCATCAACCTGTACTTCACTCAGGTAAGAGTGGCGATGGTAAATGGTGCATTTATATAGTGCTTTTATCAAAACGTGCTTTACATAGATTGTGCATTACATTCATCCATTTACACACATTCATACACCAATGGCAGAGGAAACCATGCAAGGCACCAACCTGCACATCGGGAGCAATAGGGTTTCAGAGTCTTGCTCAAGGACACTAACTCACTCTGGGGGATCGAACACTAGCATAGATGGTATCATAATGAAGTACCAACAACTTACATCTCTTGTTAACATATTAGGTTTTGGGATCAACGGTCATACCAGGAAGAATGTGTATATTGGGACAATAATGAACACATAATGGATTATATTATATAATGTGATGATAATGGTCATTGGTCATATAAATCTTAATCTGTACACTCAATCATGGTAGTTTATTGCTATGAAGGATGATGGCTATCACATAACTGACATCTAGTATTATGTCATTTTCATTGCCCCCCCCACCACAGGTGTTGCTGAAAGTTGAGGAGATATACAGTTCACAGCCTGGCAAAGCATTGTGAGTTCTGCTCATCAATAATAACCTGTTTACACTTGTTGACAGTAGGCCTCTTGGAATGTAATCTTCAGTCGGAACTTCTGTAATTCATAGAGCAGTTAGGTGGCATAAAAATGGCTCGTATTTTTAACCTACATCTTCTGCACTGCTACACTTGTATTTAATGGTGTTTCTGACGCAGTCATTGTTGATTTCTTTGTCCTCCTAAGGTGGCTAGCACGGTGTGTATATGGTCTGCTGAGTGCTGTGTTCCTGTGTGTTAACGTGGTGTGCGCGGCTCTCGGCGAGCGAGACAACAGGCAATCGGTGGAGAGGACCTGGACACTGGTGCTTGTCCGGGTTCTAGTCAATGACATTCTCTTCATTCTGGAGGCTGTGTGTCTGGTAGCCTTGCTGTTGCTCCTGACCCGACACTCACGCTCCACCGGCCCCTACCTGAACAGCAAGGTGTGCTAATAAGCCACTTGATGTGGACAGAATAACTACACACACAATGCAAATACAATGCTTACAGCTTGGTCAATTGCTCCAACAAACATAATTGGCAGTGTTTGTCGGTGGGAGGCCAGCAGTGGTTGGCACTGGTTGCCAAACTTGCTCACACCCTCCCCAGGCAAATGGGGATTGGCAGAAATGGGGACCAGGGAGTCAGGGACCACACAAGCAATTGGCGATTAAATTGGGTTAAATGTTCACGTAAAAGAATGTGAACGTGAGGATTTAGTCTCACTATATTCCATCATCAGTAGTCCTATGCGTGCAGGCTAATGGTGTTACCTTTTTCACTTCATATTTATCCAGGGCACCACGCTGTGGCGTACGGCAGCATTAGGAGTAACAGTCATTCTGCTGTTTACCAGCCGAGCTTGCTACAACCTGTCCGTCCTCGTTCTCTCCCAGGATCACCATGTGGAGTCATTTGACTTTGACTGGTACAACGTCTCTGACCAGGTAATCATCACCCAGCCAAATGGGATATTAGGTTAGAGGTGTTGCTAGTTGCTACCATGCAAACTTTAGTGTTATATTTGTTTTGACTAGCTAGATCCAATTGTTAATTATGCATTAAGGTTGCATGTAAAATGTTAACCTTCCCTCAAATAGATGGAAAAATGTCACTCTAATGATGAATTGATCTGCCTCAAGTGCTGCTCCAACTAACTACGGTCGCATTCACACCTCTAATTCGGTAGACTCGATGCGAATGGGCGGACGAGTTACATCCTTTTTGCATATTTAATTTGCTGCGTTTGCCTTCACACTGCAGGAAACGCAGCAGGGACCTTTATCAATGTGTTCAATTCATAAACTAAACAGTGAAATCTATGGGTTAAAATTATACTCTGAGTAATAGTTAGAACGTCACGTAAAATTAGAGTAACGTGCATGCATGCAGTGTGTCGTCGGGGAGTTGAACTATCTCTCTCTCTACGCACGCACTGTTCTTTTGGGCATGGAGGCAAAGTGCTGAGCGCAGACAGCAGCACAAAATGTATCCGACCTCCGACATTTAAGTTTATCGAGATGAAGAAAGTCCCCACTCCCCACACAGTGACAGCAGTGACAGCACTACATGCACAGACAGAATATTCTGTACACTGCAGTGTTTTTATGTTTCCTTAAGCAATTGATTAATGTACTCGTCCTCATATTTCCGACAATACACAGCAGGATTTGTTTTACCGGTAATTGCAGTAAAGCATTCTGGTGTGAATGCGACATTAGACAATAGCCTTGCTACAATCAAATTTTCCCATCGGATGAAATCAAATCTGGAGCTTGATCTTGTCTTCCTGTAGGCTGACCTGCGTAATGAGCTGGGAGACAGGGGATACCTGGCTTTCGGAGCAATCCTCTTCATATGGGAACTACTGCCAACCAGTCTCCTCATTCTTATCTTTAGGGTGCGTCGGCCTACTCAAGAGAAGGTCAGTGATCTGTCAATTGTAGCATTCAAAAGGTCTTAATGGACTATGACAGTATTAATGAAGGGTCTTTGTTTTTCTTTATAATATCAAAATCTACCACAGCCATATTTAGCACTGTTAAAGTCACTGATATCTTATTTCCGATTTTCCAAGGTCTGTAACATTAACACCAGGGTTCTACCTCGCCCATATTTCTTCGATGATCCCCAAGGAAGCGATGGGGACTCATCTGTTCCTTGGGCACATAGTGCACATCCACACACAAGGTATAGTTTACCTGCTGTTTCAATAATGTCTTCAGCTTGACATTTAGTTGATTATTTTCACTTGCCTCATTGTACGGCCACCTGGTGGCTCAACGAGTTTGTGTGCATACCACACAGGCACACAGCTGCAATATTCTGGGATTGATGAGACTCAAGACGTCATACAAAACAAGCAGCTATGCTTTAAAGATTACCTTTCACAAGGTCTTGTTTGGCTCATTACTTATTGAAATGTAACTTGAATGGCTATATTGTGTCTTATGAATGAAAAAATGTACTAAAATTCAACATGTCATCTTTTATAAACTAATGTTTAACATTCGATTGCACTCTCCCAGCTGGTATGGATCAGAGACAACTCCTCTTCTCTTTGCAAGCAATCCTCCAGACCAGAACCATCACTCCTTCTATTCCACCCCCCAGAACTGATCGTGAAATGTGATAAAGGTGGTAGGAAGTTTCCCATTGATGATTCCTATCTCAAGGACATGCCACACACAGCTACCGGCCAGTACCTCGTTCACTTGGTAGTTTTTGCACTGAAACCTCAGGAGTCCATCAGCCGGTGCCAATTATGCACCTTTGAAATGTTTTGTAATTCTGTTAGTGATTAGTACAACATGGAAAGTCAACCAGTGAAATGCAGCTGCTTTTCAATTTGAAGGGAGAATTGTTAGCCTAGATATTTCCCAGGTTTTCTACATGATATGCATAAACAATATGGTGATTATCATCCTAAAAAGCTACAACTTTTATATTTTGAATTACTTCATTATTACGCCAGCCAAGCTGAATACATTCCTTTTACTTAAAAATAAGACTAATTTAAACGTATTGCACTTTTTGGAACACTTCCATATACCACTAGTTACTTTATTTTAAGCTTTGTCATTTGTGACTATTGGAAAGGGATTTATTTTATTTTTTACAATTTAGAAGTTATTTGATAACCATTTTGATAACCTTTTGTGTAGCAAAAAAGAAATACTTCAATCATTTGGCTAAGATCAGGATTTCCACATTGCAATTTAACCTAGTTTCTCACTTTTGGGTTTCCCCTAACGTGTACCTATATCAGCATCAATCCAATAAAAAAAACGAAAGGTTTTGTTCTGGTTTTCATTCTGTTCTTAATGTTATTTTTCCCCCAGATGATTTCATCTTCAATAATCTTGCATAGCCAGACAACTATTCTACAAGCTAGTCTGGAACTACACCTCAATCGTATTACATGCCAATAATCGTATCATACCGATGGCAGGAAATGCTGTGATGCTGATGCAGCTTTAAAACAGTTTGTCTGAAAGTTAATATTTTAATATATTCCTGGCTTTGTTTAAATGTTATCCACTAAGTTTTTCAAATTGATTTGGAAACGTAAATTTCGGACAATACATCTGTCAAAATATCGGCAATCGGTGGATTAGGACTCTGTATCACGATACGTATAGATCATGAGGTTGTTGGCAATACCCAGCCCTAATGGTCATTATTTGGAATCAACGTATAATTGATATATATTGTGGCCCCTGTATCGTGAGGTTGCAGGTAATACCCACCACCAATACCAATAAGGTGGCATAGGTCATACCCCAACATTGGCAAATGTGTTTGTTATGGATGGATAATGAGCAAAGTATGTACAATCGTTTTACTCACCAACCCATTTTGTTTTAGCCTTTTTATTTTTAAAATATTTGAAAGTTGAGGCTATGTATAATTTTATATATGTGCAGTATAGTGCTTAAAGGTATTTGCACACAGCCTGCATTTTTCGCAGGGTTTTGCAGAGCCGAAATCCACAAACAAAAAAAGTGCAATGCATATTTATATTGTAATAAACCAATGTTTTCACAGAAGGAAATGGAGTGGAGCAGCAGCGAGGATGATCCCCTGATCCGATGTATTATTTTGAAAAGGTTTAATGTACAGTGGGCAGACAGACAGAAGCTGTTAGATGCGATGTCAGCGTGTTTTTCTCTCTCCCCCTCTGCATTCTACCACTGCTTTGTGTGTGTTGCTACCTATTTTCAAACCCACTCAGGGTTTTCATAGTGTTCAACAAGATGATCAACTTCTCAGTGGAGATCATCGACGGTTTGTTGGTCTGGAAGGACACAGCACTGCTCAAAGGGTGAAAGACCATGTCTAGCTATGTGAAAGACATGTAAAAATGGATAAAATCAACCCTGGTCGGAAAACGTTTTATACAGACTCAATATTCGGCGGCAGTGTGCAAACGAAACGTGATTGACATTACGTGAGGTCCATTCTTTTTCCGTGCTCCGACATTCATGAAAAACGCAGGTAGGTCCTGTGCAAAATCTGCACATACCTTAGGTTCTTTTGTTAAATTTGAATACAAATGTGTACATGTTTGATCCCCATTACCAGGGCTTAAAGCCCCAAAAGATCCCAAGACTGAAATCTCATTAAATGACCCCTATGAAATCCTCAGGACTGAAATCAGTCCCCAGGACTGATAACTTTAAGACCTGCCCATTACTGAACAAACACTATAGCAATGATTATGAATCTAGTGCTGTAACCTTTAATAAAATGTACCCTACCTTTAACCAACCAATTTTAGTATAATGGTCCACACTTGGTAAAAATAACAGAAAATAGACATTCCCTATATTGGTATACAGCTAATCACTGCTATTTCATTCAAACAGTTTATTCTGCATTATGTACAGATTCTATTAAAACTCTTTTTACAGTATGTACATCTTCAATGAAATCACTTATGTTACAGTGGCAAGATCTAGAGACCCCAGAAACCGCAGACAAAAGAATGATGGAAGGAGAGAATAAAAAGCAAGACACCTATAAATTCCATCATCACACTGGACACTACAGCGGCTAATCAATTTCCTCTCCATTGAACTCACTGGGTCTGAACATTTCCCTGCACCCACTGTAACGTGAGACGGTGTGGGCAAGTGCTCGGCTTGACCAACTTTGACAAAAAAGGAAAACAAGCAGGCATCAAATAGCCGGCTTAAGTCCATGAACAAAGCGCAGGGAAGAGCAATGACAGTAAAATCTAACAAGAGCACAAATCAAAAATACTGCCCATTTCTTAATGACTAAACATATCAGGCCTGGAGCTGTGGCTGCACATGGCTAAGCAGCTGCATTTGTCCTGATCTTGGTTCCGATTGATTATTTTTGAAGAACAAAAACAATTCTCACTACTGTGTGCCGTCATAGAGCAGTCCAGAAACTTTAAATACCACCGCCAACATCTTGTCCTGGCCTCCTGCAGTGTCCACCATAGACATAGAAATGTGTAGCCAGTTGAAGGTGGGCGAACTGAGGGGTAGGGAATAGGGATAGCCAACGATGAAAAAGAAAAAAAGAAATTGACCGTTTAGTCATCTCCACACGTTCGTTGGTCCACAGCGATATGTCTATAATATGAGAGTGTTTGCATCAATTGTCAGGTGGTGGTGAATCTGGTGATGTTTCAAGTTTGCGAAGGCGCCGGCGTCGAAGCTCAGCTGCATTGGGTTCTCCGTCCTGCTGCTGAACTGCCTCCTCATCTTCTTCTGTCCGTTCTTCCCTTTCCATTTCTGTGGCATCAGTGGTGGAGTCAGCAGGCTCTGAGAAACCGGTTGCTCCACTCAACTCCTCAGCTATCAACAAAAAGGGGCAGAGGGGAAATGAAAGAACGACAGATGGAGAATGGGAGATGTTACCCTATCATTTTCAGATTACCACTCCTGCAAATGAACCATACCATTACTGCAATACTTTGACCTTTTTTGTTTTGTATTGTTGGTCAACATTTTAATATACAGTGATTGAGGTCCCTTTTAGTTGTGTGTGTGTGTGTCAGTACTGTAGGTCACATACAGCTTTGTGGGTCATTCTCCTGGCTGGGGGTCTCAGCGCTAAGGTCAGCTGGAGGAGAGGTTTCAGTTTGAGCCGCTCCATTACTGGCCTCACTCCGAGGAGGACTGTGGAGGAAATCACTGGGTGTCAGAGAAATGCATTCCCATCACATTTAATGGAGCAAAGTCTCAATTTGAAGAAAATTTTTAAAAAAAAGTGAATATCTCCAATTTTAGCATAAGCTATTTAATGTGTGACCGATTCTAAAACGTTGTGAGATCAGCTCTGAGCCTCTGACTGGGCACTTTATTTCAGTTGAAGTAGTTATTTTGGTTTACGTCAAAGTGGCGACGGTGCTGAGGTAGTGGTGGATGTTGAGCATGGCGGCATCCAGCAGGGTGTGGATGTTATGGAGACACTGGAGCCTGGCCTCCAAGCCCTGACGGCCCTCCGCCTCCAGCTCCCTCAGTTCCTCCTCAGACAGCCTCGACAGAGATGGCGGTGGGGGAGGCATGGATGACACTGAAAGAGAGGGAATAAATGGAGGAAATGAGCCCATTACCTTCACTTGTTAAGACTAATCAGTTAAATCTAGGAGTGCTTACCGAAGGGAGGTGGTGGTGGCATAGGCAGCCATGGTGCTGCTGGGAAGGGAGGAGGTGGGAAGGAGAAAGGGAAGCCAGGGATGGTTGCCCCTGGGGCTGCAGCAGTAGCTGTATCAGAGGCAGACGGGGTGGGACGGCTGGCACCTGAGGTGACACAAACAACACATGCAGTTCCAAGATTAGAACCCGATGGGAGGAAAATCTATCTATCTATGACATTGTAGCTAAAACAGAAATAAACATAGGGTTTCTTCATGCATGATTCCTTTTCTAACCCAAGTGCAGCCATCATGGAGCAACAAGAAGTGCTTACCAGCACCCTGTGTGGCCTCTGTGTTGCTTTGTGGAGCATCAGCAGCACCAGGTGCTGGGGCAGCTACACCAGGTGGAGGAACACCAGGGAAAGGACCCCAGAAAGGGAACATGGCAGGAGGGAAGCCAGGCAACATGCCTGGAGCTGCTGGAGAAGACACAGAATCGGGTATTCAAGACTGTAACTTTCTACGCTTGGGGAAAGTGTAGCCGCAGATTGATTACCAAATCCTAACAAGGCAGTAATTCCTACCAACTGTTGTACTATGCCTAACAGTTGTCCATCCCTTTCTCACCATTAGCAGGGGGTGCGGCAGGGGCATTGGCCGGGGCCGCTGGGGGTGGAGGCGCTGCCGGGGGTGTGGCTTGAGTCTGGTTGGCATTGGACGCTCGGAGGACATCCATCCGGCAGGTGGGACATGTTTGCTGCCTCTGGAACCAGGATCGCAAACAGCTACGGGAGAAAAGGAAATCCAAGACTCTGCTAGACTGGCATCACAGTAAACCACATTATGGTTCACTAGTGACAACATGAGTGATCTTAAAAGCTTCAAAAATGCTTCAGTTTTTCCAGGATAGAAAATTCTGAGAGCATCCCAACCAAATAGATTTTTTTTAGGTTTAATACTACTAAAGTCCAAAACTTGAGTTTGTTATTTGAGAGACCAGTGGCACTTATGTTTAGATTAAATGCTGCAACTTAGGGTTTACCTGGAGTGGAAAATGTGATTACATGGCAGTTTCTTGGCTCCAGTGACCATCTCCTCACGACAGATGATGCAGACATTGTCAGAGGCCAGCAGATCCTCAGGAGTGGCATCAGGATATCTAGACAGAGTCAGAAAGATAAAGGGACAAATAAATCACAGCTCCTCAACTTAACACAATCCATACTTTTGGCGGAATGCTCCGCCGATAAGGAATGTAATAACCTTCCGCTCCTGTCGGAATGCTCCGTCAGATTAGCTTTATTATGGATATCAATCCGCATTGCTGAGAACTATTTTTTCAATATTATTTTGGCTCGGCCTTTCCTTCTTTAGCGATCCTAGACCGGATCACCGTCCACCTCCCATTATACAGGCAGACTAAAAGCTGAATAACTCCTAATCTACGGAGCTCTCCATGGTTTGGTCAATTAGCGCGATGTTCGGAGGTCTTTGCTGATTATCCGGTGGTCTAGATGGAAACATTGGTGCTTTCTAGAGCAAGGATGGCTATATTTTAGCTCGCTAGCATTGACGCTATTTATTTAGCATAAGATGGACGCCCACAACATCCGTTTCTGTGCCGTGTGCGCAGCCTCTAAATCGCCCCCACAGACCATGGCAGTCAGAAGTTGGATTTTCGTCCAGCAGGTGGCAGTGAACCTGTTAATACACGTAATGCACACTTAATGCATATAAAATTCCAGTGAACAGCAGTAAATTGGCAAGAGAATATTAATTCGGAATTAACCCTGATTCACTAGTATCAAATATGCATTCTAATATCAACTGTCAACTTTTGTCTAACAAAAATACTACCGGTACATATACAGAGGAAAATGGATTGATTCATCACAACAAAGCAAATGCCCAACATCACTCACAGTGTATTCATGTTGCGTATGGCCCTTCGAGACATTATGGCATCCGTTACAGCTTTCTTGAACTGTCTGAGAGTTGAGGAGAGATGAAACATACCTTCACCATGACTGCAAAGTAACTAATCACTTCAAGACATCATCCAATTTTTCTGATTTGAATTGTTCCAAGTCTCTGAAATTAAACCCAAGATTATTACATCTATTCTGTTCACACACACCAAAAGAGAATTAAGCTGCTTACCTCATAGCCAGATACATGGGGCGAATGGCAAACAGGGGGAAGGTGTGGACCTTTATCATGATGGTCATGAAGGTCATATACAGGAGCACTTTGATGAAGCCTGTGGGTCATTGAGTAACAACACATTTACAACTGAAAGACGGTGATCATGGGTAGTTTGAAGCTTCATGAGAAAAAATCCTATCTCCAATCACATTCAAAGCAATCATACCAGTGAAGAGCTCAGTGTAGAGCATGTAGACAGCCTTGTTGTCCCAGGGGTTGTCGCTCTGCAGGTCAACGGTGTGGAGCAGGTATTTGATGAGGGTTGTCAGCACCATGGTGAGCAGAATGGCATACTGACGAGATATAACATAAAGTCATTGACACAGAAAACTCGTGGGTATATTGACATGGTCTTAGGCTTATGCTGGTTTTCTTTGCTTTTGGATTCATAATAATAATCACTTGGATGAGCAAGACTAGCTGTTTTGACTGGGAGTTAAGATTGCATTTTCCTACCGTCTACAGAAAACCCATCAACTGCAGACTGTTGTGCAGGTTAGCAACATCTAAAACAGCTTGATTGACGCAGTAGAATTGCGTGATTATGGTAAAAAAAACGAGTAGCTGCCAGTAAAGCTAAAATGCTGTGGGCTAGTTACAAACCTCAAATCCAAACACCAGCTGAACCGACGCTCCTCGAGTTATGATACTGTGAACGGCATGGTTGACAAACAGGAAGTCCAAGATTCCCAGCAGTGACATGAGAGCTAAAGGACAGAGGAACCACACCAACCAATCAGCAAAAGCAGCTCACACCCACCAGAAGATTGTTTTTTCTTTTTTGTACCCACTACAATATATATATTTACAAAAATAATAATAATAATAATGAATTAAAATAAATAAATGTCCAAATACAGAGCCATTTTAATCTGACAGACACTGGCGTGTTAAAGGACAACTTTAGTTTTTTTCAACCAAGGTTTCATGTTTTAGGTTGTTAGAGAAAGTAAAAGATGAGTGTTAAAAAAAAATCATTCGCTGCTTTCTTTAGTTTTAGGGATTTTAGCTGTTTTTGACAGCGGGGGAATTCGAGCATGGGACTAAATATGTATTTTATTTACACAATATTATGGCGATTTATTTTTTTATTATTTACTATAGTCCTACCATACCCCAGGAAATTACATCTGTCCACAGAAGATCACAGATCAGATTCACTGAATGTGAAGGTACTGTGTGTAATAGGCTCAATATGTCAGTTTGACACATTCCGTAGATCTCGTGATCTTTTGTGGCCAGATGTAATTTCTTGGGGTCTAGTAGAACTAATATATTAAATAATAAAAAATAAATCGATAGAAAATTTTGTAAAATACACATTTAGCCCCATGCTCGAATGCCCCGCCCCCCCTCCCCCCCCCCTGTAAAAAACAGCTAAAATCCCTAAAACGAAAGAAAGCAGCAAATGAAAATAAATGAACACTCATCTTTTACTTTCTCTAACAACCTAAAACATGAACCTTGGTTGAAAAAAACTAAAGTTGTCTTTAAGCACAGAACTGGGAATGAACACCAGTCCCAGACTCCCAGATAAGAATATTCTCTTTCTGTTGCAACTGAAGTTGTCAATAATCAAGCCTGCAATACCTCATTTCCAGAAGTCAGAGTCAGACAGTAGACACAGTATGTTCCTTTTTTTTTTACTATGCATTCCAGAATCCATATACTGTCATTCCAACTCAGAATTGAATTGGTCAAATCAGATTTGGGATAGTAAGGATTGGCTTTACATAAAGTGTTTAGAAGATTTGACAAAACAGTACATTTGCAAGTGTTTCAGTGCAGATTTTGACCACGTTAAAGATTACACTTCCATGGCCGTTCAGGCACCTTGGCTGGTAATCCAGCATGACAGTGTGTCGCAGGTTTGAGTCCCGATCCTGATGAACTTTGCTGTGTGTCTTCCACCCCCCCATCTCTCTCCCCATTTCCTGTCTACCTACTATAAATCTATCAATGAAGGCAAAAAGCCCCAAAAGATATCTTTAAAAAAAAGGATTACACACTTCCACGCTGGGTACATTGTGTAGGTCACAACCATAAAAAACATATTGTAAAAACTTAGTTGAGATAAAATCTTGCATGTAATCCATGTCCGTTCTTTTGTTTATTTCTAATGTCAAGACAGCTTCAATAGAAACCGGATTTATTCTAAAAACTGTACGGATTTCAAATAACAGACACTTTATACAATATTGGAAACTTGTAATTGGATTACAACATGGGATTTACTTTGAAGTCTACCAGAACCAGAGTCTACTAGAAGTAGGTAGACTAGCTTAAGTTAGAAGTAGGTGAAAACTGACATGACAACTATTTGACAGCTGTGTAACTGATACCAGGTATAATCAGAATCATTTGCATGAAGCTTAATTTAGCAAACAGAGGTTTCAAAAGCATCAGAAAAGAAAGAACTTACATAATACTCTGAAGTGAAATACCCAGGATATGTTTGGACTCCTCTCCATCTGTGACAGAGTGGAATAGAATGAAGAATGTATAGCTAGCATATTACATTACCGTATATAAATCTTAATTCTCATAGTAAATCAACAATCCACAAAAACAGTAGCCCAGTAAGCACACTAGCACTAGGCTCATTGTTGAGCCATTGATTGCCTTGGTGTCACTAACTTGACCAAGAAATCGTTAGTTGATTAATCAATTGTTGTACATTTCCTGAAAAATAAGCACATAGTACAAGATTTAAAGACGTGATTTTACATACTTTACTCAAATATTATAGATCTATTGATGAAATCAATAGACGAGTTCCTTGACCATTAGTCAATGAAGAATGTCTTTAGTCGAAAGCAGTCCTAGGCTAGCAAGCATGCTAGGACTGTATACTGTAATATATTGTACTTTCTGTTCATCCATTGATGGTGCTTTTTGTGATGTTTTCTTCCTATGATGTTACCCCACAGTACTTCTCTTACTCTGCATCTGTAAATTAACTGCTGTGCTGCCTTTGTGCCTGAATTTCTGAAAAGATCAATAATATTCCTAAATCCAGCAGTAGGTTTTAAGTCGGTGTATCATCAGTCATCACTCACAAAGTCCACCCTGTCCTCAGCCAGCCAGTGGAAGCACTTGAGGAAGAGCAGCAAGGTGAAGAGAGCGACAAAACGGGGGGAAAAGTCATCCCTGAATACAGTGAAGGCCAGGCATGTCTCCGTGACCGCATACCAGGAGCGCTCAATCAAGTGCTAAAGGTTCATGGACAAACATACAAAAAACAATTGTGAGTGGAATTGTTAAAACAACCTACTAGGAATTGGTAGGCTATAAACAAACATTATGTCAACACCTGAAAATAAAGTATTACTGTTCGATATGGAGGAGATTTAGGCTTAAAAACATCCATAAAATAAAACAGTAGACTACCTCCATTTCTGCAGCCCTCAGCTGTCCAAAGAAGACTTTCCTCATGAACTTTCCCAACAGGAAAACCAGTACAAAGGCCTGAATGTACAACACCTGACAACATGACACAGAACAGATGGAATTTAGAACCAGGGCCTGAAAACATGTCCCCCCTCATTCACGGTTCCAAAGAAAACATTCAATATTTTATTGTCATCCGTCTCCCAATAACTTAATCTCACCACTCACAAGTGACAACATATATATTAAGTTATATATACAGATGCAGGGTGGAATTTATAAAGAAAGCATAACCAAGAACACAACACAGAGACTTACCGCCATGCTGGGACTGCTCTTGGTGAGGTAGACCACAGTTGGGTAGAACTGGTGTTTGAGGATGTAGGCATGGGCAACTACCGCCCCAGTCAGTGCCAGACTGGTGGCAGTCACCAAGGCTGCTCGCACCATCATGGACTCTTACAGGTACTTGGGGGAGAGAGTGTGTACAACAGTGGTGAGGTGAGAACTGAATTCAGCCCAGTGGACTTTATCCACAGCAGCTATGTTTATATGAAGTTTTACCAATGGCTACGTTTACATGAAGGGTGATCATTCCGAATAAATACTTCAGAATAAAATACATCCGATGTAATGATTTTTGCCGCGAGTTTACATGGGAAATGGTCATTCCGAATGAGTGTTTATATGGAGAAGTGATAGAAGACATGATACATGTTAATTCACGTGAAACTACACCATCTGTTGGACACATAAAATATACGTAGGCAGTTCATTCATTGTGACTGTCTCAACAATACAAACATATTACAGACGAAAGACGATACTTTGAAATCCCATCATTTCATTCCGCAGTAGTTTGAGGCTGCTGGTTGGATAGGGACGGGCAAATATGTTTACCGTCTTTTTTCCCCACCCGCTGCGGCTCCGTTTCTCCGCTGGGAAGGTGATCATCTCGTTTTTATTTGTACTTTATTATCTACAGCACGGCCAGGGCACGCAACACACTGATTATTATTGTATCGGGTCGCTCGTTATTTTTGAGAGAGAGAGAGAGAGACCGTTGAACACACACACACACACACACACACACAGATCAGGGTTATCGTCATCTGCTGCTGCTCCAATTTTTTTTGTGGATTTCGGATCTGAAAAAAGGAACGAAATAACGCGCTCTATGTGCAAACTCCTCGGCGCGCCTTGGATATGAGCGCCTTGGAGCATGCTCAGAAAGACCAGAATGAACTTACATCCGAATTAGTGTATACATGAGTCCAATTTTCTTTCAATCGCATTGAACATCGGAGTAATCCGGCCAGTGGCATCGGAATGTTTTTTAGATCGCATCGAGCGTTTTCATTCGGATGTAAGTTTTTGTAGGTGTTTACATAACGTTTAATAGGATTGAAATTTGAAATTCTATTCAGAATGAAAAGGGGATTTAACTGCTCATGTAAACGTAGCCAATGATGGCCGAATAGACAGACTGTGGCTCTGTTGGCTCACTGGAAAACTCAATACATTTTCTGTGAAAAGAGCAGGACCTATTGAAACATTTATAGAGCTTTTCAGGGTAGCACAGGTCTGTCATGGCAACTCTCCTGGTTCTTCCCCTGCCTAACCACACAGGGCATTGGGAGTTAGCTGTCAAGCAGCTACTGAATTCTGCTCATCCAGAATTGTGTCAAATATTAAGCCAAGCATTCAGCCACTTGATCAGGTGACCACTTTGTCACTTTAAAAACGACTTGGTTGTCATTTATTTGACAAAATTAGGATTGTATCGTGTAGTTTTGCGTTTTACAATGGTGCAAAAACAAATAGCTTGTTTACAAGGTTAGGCCACACAGAATTGTGCTATCACACATTTCTACAAATCACTCCGTGTCATTTCAAAACACCAACAAAACGGTTATAAAATCAGGTTGAACAATATTGTATGGCATTATTTGGCCTTCAGAGGTCTACCCTGGGTTGACAGTACACCCACATCCCCACCCCATATATTTTCCATATGGAAAGCATGCACCCCATGATGAACAGAGCTCAGATTTCTTTTTTGGGGGGTGTATTTAGCTTGGTAACATAATGCTACGGTGAACGTTAACTTTAGAAGTGCAGGCGAGATGCAATAAGCTAACGTCACTGCTATCATATTATAAAATGAAGGCTAAGTTCCGGTGGGGCTAAGTAAACACTAATGCCAGCCTCGACGTGGACGTTGCTACGGGAACAGATATGATTATTGCCGGACAAATGAGCGTTGTATATGTTTGGGTATATTGTTCCTATTCCTAACGCTAACATTAGCTCATGTAATGTTACAGTCAGCACACCCAACCTAATGAGGTTAGTTAGCTTAGCTGGCTACGTTAGTTAGCTATGGCTAGTATGGTAGGTACAGCTGTTTAGAGTGGACTCACCGACACGATGTCGCTTTTGTCTGGGTGAAAACTATGTCCCTCAAACAGATGTGTTGGATGTTTCCCCGGCGACCTCGCTGTCGATATGCGCACTAACTATTCCATTTGGACCGTTCACCTGAGCTATTTGGTGACATTTATGATCCTCGCCCCTGTAGCAGCTCGACTGTGTCTACGTGTTTATCTTTGGCTTGCTCCTTGAAGAGGCCACCTCACATCCGGCTGTTCAGAAACTTGTCTGTGTGCTGTGCGCACAAAGAATGTTTTCCGTTTCTCATTTAATTAAACGGTCGTTTGTTTGAACATACGTCTCTCCTTTATTAAAACCTCCCAAAACATTCTTTAAGTGTTTACGATTTATGCTTCAAATTCACGTTTTCTGTTTGACAGAGACCCATACATTTCTCTTCAATGTGTCAGTGAATCTTATCTACGCGTTGTTTTAGGGTACTTACGGTAAACATCAACGTGGACCAATAGGAAGTTAAAGTTGTCGGCCTAGCTCTTTGCTATGGCTGTGGTAGTTTTTTTTACATAGAGGCTTACATCATTATTTACCTTGGCTGTATTAACAATTTATGAAAACATTTTTGCAAGTGCAATATGCCACACATTTTAAAATAATGTATTTAAATCCACATATCACGAGTAGCCTATATCTTATAATTTAAATACAAATCATATACTCGTGCATGCTTTTAGTTGCAGTTTGAAGACTAGAAAATTCGCAATTTAAAAAAATTGCAGAGTGTGGTTGCCGCAGTGGCTTACATATGCCCCTCCCACTAGTATTGCCAGCCAATTACAATTTCAAGTCACGCCTTAGATCATGCGTAAGTAATTCGGAGGGGATTTAACCCCCGAAATTCATGTTTTTGCGACAAACGGTTACATTTCTCGCATTTGCGGCGCCCCCTATGGATGAAAATGGAATTGCTTTTAGAACTTGGTTGATTGAACCACCCCGGACATGTGATTCAAATTTGGGATGGATTGGACATTCCGTTCGTGATTTATGGCATTTTTTGTGATATAGGCCCCTCCTACTAACTTCGGAAGACGATTACGGCCGAACGATACGCACTTTCAAAATTCTGCAGTTCAGTTTTAATTGGATGGGTCCAGAGATCACGTGTGCCGATTTCTGTGAGATTTGGACAAAATCTGTAGGAGGAAAAGCAAAAAGTGTGTTTTGGACAAAATTCAAAATGGCGGAAAATCTATCATGGCGGAAATGGGCGTGGCCTATATGGGGAGATGCGTCATGACCCAAGGAATCCAGGGAAAAAATATTTTTTATTTTACGACCTACGGTTCAAGAGTTATAAGCCAAAAGGTAAAGTGGGCTGTTATAGCGCCACCATGAGGCCGACCGATACAATTTTAGGGTTAAATAATTTTAGGGATAATGTTGAATTATCCCTAAAAGTTTTGTAACTATAGTGATTACAGTCTCCGAGGAACAAATACTTGAATGTGAATTTTTGCCTTTTCCCATTCATGTCAATGGGGAAATTTAAAAATCACTTTCACCTAGAAACTACATTCACACTTTGTTATTCAGCTTACTGTGGAGACACATGCTGGAACTTTTTAGTATTGAGTTTGTGCTTGTACTGTAATTCGACAATCAATCAATCAATCACTGACCTTGAGCAGTATAAATGACCTTCATAAGATTAGTAAATGACCTTCACCAGTATATATGACCTTCACCAGTATATATGACCTTGACCAGTATAAATGACCTTGACCAGTATAAATGACCTTGAACAGTATGCGGTCACCTTTTTTTTTTCAAATCCTCCGAAATCGAAAAAAAACGACATACTATTGTATGACCTCCGAGACCATGGATTAATGACCTTGACATGTATAAATGACCTTCACCAGTATAAATGACCTTGATCAGTATAAATGACCTTGACCAGTATAAATGACCTTGATCAGTGTAAATTACCGTGACCAGTATAAATTACCTTGACCAGTATGCAGTCCGACACCATAGACTATATCCCTTCACTTTTCCGCGATTTTCACCTTTTTTTAAATCCTCAACAATGATGAAGAATCGCGCACTATAGCGCGCCGCTCAATGACCTCTGAGACCATGGACCAATGAACCATGTAAATACAACACATTGAGCAGGGTACTGCAGGGAGTTGAACCCCGTTCAATGAACCATGTAAATACAACACATTGAGCAGGGCACTGCAGGGAGTTGAACCCCGTTCAATGAACCATGTAAATACAACACATTGAGCAGGGCACTGCAGGGAGTTGAACCCCATTCAATGAACCATGTAAATACAACACATTGAGCAGGGCACTGCAGGGAGTTGAACCCCGTTCCGGTAAACCAGAAGTACGACACCAGTGCCTTAGGTTTTGTGTTGTCCTTTACAGGTCCTTTCGTTGAAATGTAAATTTTACATTTCAAACAGTAAAGTAATGTATAAAGAAGAGAAACACAAAAGCACAAAAATAACATTTTCGAATTACCTTTGCTTTGATTTTTTAAACTTTCTCTTTTGCCGACCTCCCACATTTCATTCGATGATTAACAAAAAACAGTGTTGGATCTGTAAGGATCCATTTGGTTACACGTGCGTGCGTGTGTACATGCTTCGATAACCAGTGTTGGACCTGTAAGGGTCAATTTGGTTACATGTGTTACACTCTCAAAGTTAAAGACCTGTAAGGGTCTATTTGGTTACATGTGTTACACTCTCAGAATGACAGACCTGTAAGGGTCCATTTGGTTACATGTGTTACACTCTCAGACTTACAGACATGGACCAAATGGTCCATTTGGTTACACTAGACCTGTACGTGCCCGTCGGCCACCATATATACTCTCAGAGTTAGAGCTGTAAGGGTCCATTTGGTTACATGTGTTACACTCTCAGAGTTACATTTGGTTAGCGTGTGCATGCACATGTGCGCCCGTGCGTGTGTAGGTGCATGTGTGTGTGCGTGCGTGTGTGCACGCTTCAATAACCACTGTTGGACCCCATGGGGATCAAGGACCTCAGGGAGCCACCCATAATTCACAACGATCACAGCGAACTCTGTTGCGTCACAACTGGTGGCCAACAGTCATAACCAACACCGCCGCCGACCCACAGGAGAATACCATCGCACAGTGGTATCAGACCAACCACAATCAGCCAGCCCTCAAACCAAACCCTTCGACCTAGAAGAACTCGAAACTGCAATGGGAAAGTTGAGCACCTGGGACCTAACGCAAAGACCTGGCTCGTGGGGATACTGAATAAATGCATGGCACAGAAAACCATCCCTTCTGTCTGGAGAAAGGCCAAAGTGGTTGCAATCCCCAAACCTGGCAAAGACCCATCATCCCCAAAGAGCTACCGACCCATTTCCCTCCTCTGCATCACCTACAAGAGAGGCTGCTACTCCAACGCCTCATGCCACTCATAGACACCAAGCTGACTAAAGACCAAGCTGGTTTCCGTCCCGGCCGCTCCTGTGCTGGACAGAGCTCAACCTCACCCAACCTCTGGCTTGCTCAGCTCGCATTCTGAGCTGGCTGGCTTGCCAGAAAGGCTGGTTCTGTTGCTGCAAGGCAGGGCGGAGCAGACTGGGCCAGGCAGACAGAGAGCCAGGCCTCGAGAGAGGCCTGGCTGAGCTGACTGAGCAAGGCTAGTATGGCTGCAGTGGCTGACTGCAAGGGCTGATATGCTCTGGCTTGGCAGCCTGACTTTCTACACTGGCTGACTGGCGGAGCTGACTGGGCAGGCTTGCTGGCTAGCTGGCTTGCTGAGCTCCCTGAGGGAAGCTTTGGGATGGATCTCTAGGGGCATCGGCTTGTGTTGAGCCTTCCAACGGCGTCTACCTTGATCTCCGTCCTAAGAAAGAAAGACAGAAAAAGAAAGACACGCACAAACCCAACTATGCAGCTTCCACCTGAGGAACCGAGACGCGAAAAAAGAACTGAGCGTCACTTGGGATGGTCACAAACTCTCCAACCATACCCACCCCATGTATCTTGGAGTTACACTGGACAGGACCCTCTTCTTCAAAAAACACCTGGAGAACACAAAAGCCACGGTCAACACCCACAATAACATCCTGTGAAAACTAGTGAACTCCAAGAGGGGCGCAGACCCACAAACAATCCGTGCAACTGCCATGGCCCTGTCTTTCTCTACAGCAGAGTATGCCTGCTCAAGCTGGAGCCGATCACGTCACACCAAATTGGTCGACACAGCCCTAAATGACACCTGTCGCATCAACACGGGATGCGTCAAGACAACACCTGTCCCGTGCCTTTATGCACTAGACGGCACCTCCCCCCGCACATCAGACAACTGTGTATCGCTCAAGATGAATGGAGAACACAGGAGATAGACAGTGAAGTTGGGAATGAACAAAGGAAAGTCTGGAATTAAATGATAGAGAACACCTCACACACACATAGTTTCCTTTCGTGGCTGTTTACATTCGAGGGTTGCCGGTCCTCTCGAACGGAACAGTTTAACGTCATGCCCAGGACGAAAAGATATAGAGAACACCAACATGACAAATAACAGCAGGAAGGCATGGGCCACAATCCACCGTCTTGGCAAAGACCACACCACCCATAATTCACAACGGTCACAGCAAACTCTATTGCATCACAACTGGTGTAGTTATTGGATGGAGCCCGCACACCACCAAAAAAAGAAAAACAACATACTATAGTATGCCCTCCGTGACCATGGACTTTAGCCTTTCGCTTTTCTGCGATTTAACCTTTTTTCAAATCCTCAACAATGATGAAGAATTGTGCACTATAGCGTGCCACTTAATGACCTTGACCAATATCAATGACCTTGAGCAGTATAAATTACCTTCAATAAGACTAGTAAATGACCTTGACCAGTATAAATGACCTTGACAAGTACAAATGACCTTGACCAGTATAAATGACCTTCACCAGTAGAAATGACCGTGACCAGTATATGACTGTGACCAGTATACATGACCTTCATGAGACTAGTAAATGACCTTGACCAGTATAAATGACCTTTATAAGACTAGTAAATGATCTTCACCAGTATAAATGACCTTGACCAGTATGCGGTCCGTGACCATGGACTATAGCCTTTTGCTTTTCCTTGATTTTCACCTTTAAAAAATCCTCAACAATGATGAAGAATCGCGCACTATAGCGCGCCGCTCAATGACCTGAGACCATGGACCAATGAATGAAATACAACACATTGAGCAGGGCACTGCAGGGAGTTGAACCCCGTTCCGGTAAACCAGAAGTCCGACACCAGTGCCTTAATTTTTGTGTTGTTGTTCATTTAAAGGTCCAGGTGTGCATACGCATGTGCGCCTGTGCGTGTGTAGGTGCATGTGTGCATGTGTGTGTGCACGCTTCAATGACCACTGTTGGACCCAATGGCGATCAAGGACCTCAGGGAGCCACCCATAATTCACAACGGTCACAGCAAACTCTGTTGCATCACAACTGGTGGCCAACAGTCGTAACCAACACCGCCGCCGACCCACAGGAGAATACCATCGCACAGTGGTATCAGACCAACCACAATCAGCCAGCCCTCAAACCAAACCATTCGACCTAGAAGAACTCGAAACCCGGAAAAGCAGCAGGGATTGATGACATACTGGCAGAAATTATACAGCACCTGGAACCTAACGCAAAGACCGGGCTCGTGGGGATGCTGAACACATGCATGGCACAGAAAACCATCCCTTCTGTCTGGAGAAAGGTCAAAGTGGTTGCAATCCCCAAACCTGGCAAAGACCCATCATCCTCAAAGAGCTACCGACCCATTTCCCTCCTCTGCATCACCTACAAGAGAGGCTGCTACTCCAACGCCTCATACCACTCATAGACACCAAGCTGACTAAAGACCAAGGTGGTTTCCGTCCCGTCCTGTGCTGGACAGAGCTCAACCTCACCCAACACATTGAGGATGGGTTTGAGGGAAAACAAATAACTGGAGCAGCAACTGGAGGGCGAAGCAAGCACGCAGGCAGCTTGTGCCTGCCTGCGTGCCTGCCTGCCTTCCTGCCTGCCTTCCTCATGTGGAAGCTGCATAGTTGACTTTGTGTGTGTCTTTCTTTTTCTGTCTGTCTTTCTTAGGATGAAGATCAAGGTAGACGCCGTTGGAAGGCTCAACACAAGCCGATGCCCCTAGAGATCCATCCCAAAGCTTCCCTCAGGGAGTCCAGCAAGCCAGCTAGCCAGCAAGCCCGCCCAGTCAGCCAACGCAGCCAGCCAGCTCCGCCAGTCAGCCAGTGTAGAAAGTCAGGCTGACAAGCCAGAGCATATCAGCCCTTGCAGTCCGCCATTGCAGCCTTGCTCAGTCAGCTCAGCCAGGCCTCTCTCGAGGCCTGGCTCTCTGTCTGCCTGGCCCGGTCTGCCCTGCCCTGCCTTGCAGCAACAGAACCAGCCTTGCTAGCAAGCCAGCCAGCTCAGAATACGAGCTCAGCAAGCCAGCGCAGCTGGCAAGCACGCAGTTAGTCTTAACCAGTTTCAGACAGGCAGGCCAAGGCAGACAGACAGGAAGACCGAGGCGCCTAGGCAGGCAGACAGGCCAGGAAGGCAACAAAGTGCAGGCAGGGGGACTATCCGGCCTAAGGCTGCGCTGCAAGGGTTGGAGCCTGGCCAGCTCCTGCTGATCTCCGCTGAGTGGCTGTGGCTGCACAGTAAGGCTGCAGTAACCTAGTCTGGGCTTGTTGCTGCACTGGCTTGCTCAGCTCGCATTCTGAGCTGGCTGGCTTGCCAGAAAGGCTTGTTCTGTTGCTGCAAGGCAGGGCGGGGCAGACCGGGCCAGGCAGACAGAGAGCCAGGCCTCGAGAGAGGCCTGGCTGAGCTGACTGAGCAAGGCTGGCATGGCTGCAGTGGCTGACTGCAAGGGCTGATATGCTCTGGCTTGGCAGCCTGACTTTCTACACTGGCTGACTGGCGGAGCTGACTGGCTGCGTTCGCTGACTGGGCAGGCTTGCTGGCTAGCTGGCTTGCTGGGCTCCCTGAGGGAAGCTTTGGGATGGATCTCTAGGGGCATCGGCTTGTGTTGAGCCTTCCAACGGCGTCTACCTTGATCTCCGTCCTAAGAAAGAAAGACAGAAAAAGAAAGACACACACAAACCCAACTATGCAGCTTCCACCTGAGGAACCGAGACGCGAAAAAAGAACTGAGCGTCACTTGGGATGGTCACAAACTCTCCAACCATACCCACCCCATGTATCTTGGAGTTACACTGGACAGGACACTCTTCTTCAAAAAACACCTGGAGAACACAAAAGCCACGGTCAACACCCACAATAACATCCTGTGAAAACTAGTGAACTCCAAGAGGGGCGCAGACCCACAAACAATCTGTGCAACTGCCATGGCCCTGTCTTTCTCTACAGCAGAGTATGCCTGCTCAAGCTGGAGCCGATCACGTCACACCAAATTGGTCGACACAGCCCTAAATGACACCTGTCGCATCAACACGGGATGCGTCAAGACAACACCTGTCCCGTGCCTTTATGCGCTAGCCGGCACCTCCCCCCGCACATCAGACGACTGTGTATCGCTCAAGATGAATGGAGAACACAGGAGATAGACAGTGAAGTTGGGAATGAACGAAGGAAAGTCTGGAATGAAATGATAGAGAACACCTCACACACACATAGTTTCCTTTTGTGGCTGTTTACATTCGAGGGTCGCCGGTCCTCTCGAACGGAACAGTTTAACGTCATGCCCAGGACGAAAAGATATAGAGAACACCAACATGACAAATAACAGCAGGAAGGCATGGGCCACAATCCACCGTCTTGGCAAAGACCACACCACCCATAATTCACAACGGTCACAGCAAACTCTATTGCATCACAACTGGTGTAGTTATTGGATGGAGCCCGCACACCACCAAAAAATGAAAAACAACATACTATAGTATGCCCTCCGTGACCATGGACTTTAGCCTTTTGCTTTTCTGCGATTTAACCTTTTTTCAAATCCTCAACAATGATGAAGAATCGCGCACTATAGCGTGCCACTTAATGACCTTGACCAATATCAATGACCTTGAGCAGTATAAATTACCTTCAATAAGGCTAGTAAATTACCTTGACCAGTATAAATGACCTTGACAAGTACAAATGACCTTGACCAGTATAAATGACCTTCACCAGTAGAAATGACCGTGACCAGTATATGACTGTGACCAGTATAAATTACCTTCATGAGACTAGTAAATGACCTTGACCAGTGTAAATGACCTTTACAAGACTAGTAAATGATCTTCCCCAGTATAAATGACCTTGACCAGTATGCGGTCCGTGACCATGGACTATAGCCTTTTGCTTTTCCTTGATTTTCACCTTTAAAAAATCCTCAACAATGATGAAGAATCGCGCACAATAGCGCGCCGCTCAATGACCTGAGACCATGGACCAATGAATGAAATACAACACATTTGAGCAGGGCACTGCAGGGAGTTGAACCCCGTTCCGGTAAACCAGAAGTCCGACACCAGTGCCTTAGTTTTTGTGTTGTTGTTCATTTAAAGGTCCAGGTGTGCATACGCATGTGCGCCTGTGCGTGTGTAGGTGCATGTGTGCATGTGTGTGTGCACGCTTCACCACTGTTGGACCCCATGGGGATCAAGGACCTCAGGGAGCCACCCATAATTCACAACGGTCACAGCGAACTCTGTTGCATCACAACTGGTGGCCAACAGTCGTAACCAACACCGCCGCCGACCCAAAGGAGAATACAATCGCACAGTGGTATCAGACCAACCACAATCAGCCAGCTCTCAAACCAAACCCTTCGACCTAGAAGAACTCGAAACTGCAATGGGAAAGTTGAAACCCGGAAAAGCAGCAGGGATTGATGACATACTGGCAGAAATGATACAGCACCTGGAACCTAACGCAAAGACCTGGCTCGTGGGGATGCTGAACACATGCATGGCACAGAAAACCATCCCTTCTGTCTGGAGAAAGGCCAAAGTGGTTGCAATCCCCAAACCTGGCAAAGACCCATCATCCTCAAAGAGCTACCGACCCATTTCCCTCCTCTGCATCACCTACAAGAGAGGCTGCTACTCCAACGCCTCATACCACTCATAGACACCAAGCTGACTAAAGACCAAGGTGGTTTCCGTCCCGTCCTGTGCTGGACAGAGCTCAACCTCACCCAACACATTGAGGATGGGTTTGAGAGAAAACAAATAACTGGAGCAGCAACTGGAGGGCGAAGCAAGCACGCAGGCAGCTTGTGCCTGCGTGCCTGCCTTCCTGCCTGCCTTCCTCATGTGGAAGCTGCATAGTTGACTTTGTGTGTGTCTTTCTTTTTCTGTCTGTCTTTCTTAGGATGAAGATCAAGGTAGACGCCGTTGGAAGGCTCAACACAAGCCGATGCCCCTAGAGATCCATCCCAAAGCTTCCCTCAGGGAGTCCAGCAAGCCAGCTAGCCAGCAAGCCCGCCCAGTCAGCCAACGCAGCCAGCCAGCTCCGCCAGTCAGCCAGTGTAGAAAGTCAGGCTGACAAGCCAGAGCATATCAGCCCTTGCAGTCCGCCATTGCAGCCATACCAGCCTTGCTCAGTCAGCTCAGCCAGGCCTCTCTCGAGGCCTGGCTCACTGTCTGCCTGGCCCGGTCTGCCCTGCCCTGCCTTGCAGCAACAGAACCAGCCTTGCTAGCAAGCCAGCCAGCTCAGAATACGAGCTCAGCAAGCCAGCGCAGCTGGCAAGCACGCAGTTAGTCTTAACCAGTTTCAGACAGGCAGGCCAAGGCAGACAGACAGGAAGACCGAGGCGCCTAGGCAGGCAGACAGGCCAGGAAGGCAACAAAGTGCAGGCAGGGGGACTATCCGGCCTAAGGCTGCGCTGCAAGGGTTGGAGCCTGGCCAGCTCCTGCTGATCTCCGCTGAGTGGCTGTGGCTGCACAGTAAGGCTGCAGTAACCTAGTCTGGGCTTGTTGCTGCACTGGCTTGCTCAGCTCGCATTCTGAGCTGGCTGGCTTGCCAGAAAGGCTGGTTCTGTTGCTGCAAGGCAGGGCGGGGCAGACCGGGCCAGGCAGACAGAGAGCCAGGCCTCGAGAGAGGCCTGGCTGAGCTGACTGAGCAAGGCTGGCATGGCTGCAGTGGCTGACTGCAAGGGCTGATATGCTCTGGCTTGGCAGCCTGACTATCTACACTGGCTGACTGGCGGAGCTGACTGGCTGCGTTCGCTGACTGGGCAGGCTTGCTGGCTAGCTGGCATGCTGGGCTCCCTGAGGGAAGCTTTGGGATGGATCTCTAGGGGCACCGGCTTGTGTTGAGCCTTCCAACGGCGTCTACCTTGATCTCCGTCCTAAGAAAGAAAGACAGAAAAATAAAGACACACAAACCCAACTATGCAGCTTCCACCTGAGGAACCGAGACGCGAAAAAAGAACTGAGCGTCACTTGGGATGGTCACAAACTCTCCAACCATACCCACCCCATGTATCTTGGAGTTACACTGGACAGGACACTCTTCTTCAAAAAACACCTGGAGAACACAAAAGCCACGGTCAACACCCACAATAACATCCTGTGAAAACTAGTGAACTCCAAGAGGGGCGCAGACCCACAAACAATCTGTGCAACTGCCATGGCCCTGTCTTTCTCTACAGCAGAGTATGCCTGCTCAAGCTGGAGCCGATCACGTCACACCAAATTGGTCGACACAGCCCTAAATGACACCTGTCGCATCAACACGGGATGCGTCAAGACAACACCTGTCCCGTGCCTTTATGCGCTAGCCGGCACCTCCCCCCGCACATCAGACGACTGTGTATCGCTCAAGATGAATGGAGAACACAGGAGATAGACAGTGAAGTTGGGAATGAACGAAGGAAAGTCTGGAATGAAATGATAGAGAACACCTCACACACACATAGTTTCCTTTTGTGGCTGTTTACATTCGAGGGTCGCCGGTCCTCTCGAACGGAACAGTTTAACGTCATGCCCAGGACGAAAAGATATAGAGAACACCAACATGACAAATAACAGCAGGAAGGCATGGGCCACAATCCACCGTCTTGGCAAAGACCACACCACCCATAATTCACAACGGTCACAGCAAACTCTATTGCATCACAACTGGTGTAGTTATTGGATGGAGCCCGCACACCACCAAAAAATGAAAAACAACATACTATAGTATGCCCTCCGTGACCATGGACTTTAGCCTTTCGCTTTTCTGCGATTTAACCTTTTTTCAAATCCTCAACAATGATGAAGAATCGCGCACTATAGCGTGCCACTTAATGACCTTGACCAATATCAATGACCTTGAGCAGTATAAATTACCTTCAATAAGGCTAGTAAATGACCTTGACCAGTATAAATGACCTTGACAAGTACAAATGACCTTGACCAGTATAAATGACCTTCACCAGTAGAAATGACCGTGACCAGTATATGACTGTGACCAGTATAAATTACCTTCATGAGACTAGTAAATGACCTTGACCAGTGTAAATGACCTTTACAAGACTAGTAAATGATCTTCCCCAGTATAAATGACCTTGACCAGTATGCGGTCCGTGACCATGGACTATAGCCTTTTGCTTTTCCTTGATTTTCACCTTTAAAAAATCCTCAACAATGATGAAGAATCGCGCACAATAGCGCGCCGCTCAATGACCTGAGACCATGGACCAATGAATGAAATACAACACATTTGAGCAGGGCACTGCAGGGAGTTGAACCCCGTTCCGGTAAACCAGAAGTCCGACACCAGTGCCTTAGTTTTTGTGTTGTTGTTCATTTAAAGGTCCAGGTGTGCATACGCATGTGCGCCTGTGCGTGTGTAGGTGCATGTGTGCATGTGTGTGTGCACGCTTCACCACTGTTGGACCCCATGGGGATCAAGGACCTCAGGGAGCCACCCATAATTCACAACGGTCACAGCGAACTCTGTTGCATCACAACTGGTGGCCAACAGTCGTAACCAACACCGCCGCCGACCCAAAGGAGAATACAATCGCACAGTGGTATCAGACCAACCACAATCAGCCAGCTCTCAAACCAAACCCTTCGACCTAGAAGAACTCGAAACTGCAATGGGAAAGTTGAAACCCGGAAAAGCAGCAGGGATTGATGACATACTGGCAGAAATGATACAGCACCTGGAACCTAACGCAAAGACCTGGCTCGTGGGGATGCTGAACACATGCATGGCACAGAAAACCATCCCTTCTGTCTGGAGAAAGGCCAAAGTGGTTGCAATCCCCAAACCTGGCAAAGACCCATCATCCTCAAAGAGCTACCGACCCATTTCCCTCCTCTGCATCACCTACAAGAGAGGCTGCTACTCCAACGCCTCATACCACTCATAGACACCAAGCTGACTAAAGACCAAGGTGGTTTCCGTCCCGTCCTGTGCTGGACAGAGCTCAACCTCACCCAACACATTGAGGATGGGTTTGAGAGAAAACAAATAACTGGAGCAGCAACTGGAGGGCGAAGCAAGCACGCAGGCAGCTTGTGCCTGCGTGCCTGCCTTCCTGCCTGCCTTCCTCATGTGGAAGCTGCATAGTTGACTTTGTGTGTGTCTTTCTTTTTCTGTCTGTCTTTCTTAGGATGAAGATCAAGGTAGACGCCGTTGGAAGGCTCAACACAAGCCGATGCCCCTAGAGATCCATCCCAAAGCTTCCCTCAGGGAGTCCAGCAAGCCAGCTAGCCAGCAAGCCCGCCCAGTCAGCCAACGCAGCCAGCCAGCTCCGCCAGTCAGCCAGTGTAGAAAGTCAGGCTGACAAGCCAGAGCATATCAGCCCTTGCAGTCCGCCATTGCAGCCATACCAGCCTTGCTCAGTCAGCTCAGCCAGGCCTCTCTCGAGGCCTGGCTCACTGTCTGCCTGGCCCGGTCTGCCCTGCCCTGCCTTGCAGCAACAGAACCAGCCTTGCTAGCAAGCCAGCCAGCTCAGAATACGAGCTCAGCAAGCCAGCGCAGCTGGCAAGCACGCAGTTAGTCTTAACCAGTTTCAGACAGGCAGGCCAAGGCAGACAGACAGGAAGACCGAGGCGCCTAGGCAGGCAGACAGGCCAGGAAGGCAACAAAGTGCAGGCAGGGGGACTATCCGGCCTAAGGCTGCGCTGCAAGGGTTGGAGCCTGGCCAGCTCCTGCTGATCTCCGCTGAGTGGCTGTGGCTGCACAGTAAGGCTGCAGTAACCTAGTCTGGGCTTGTTGCTGCACTGGCTTGCTCAGCTCGCATTCTGAGCTGGCTGGCTTGCCAGAAAGGCTGGTTCTGTTGCTGCAAGGCAGGGCGGGGCAGACCGGGCCAGGCAGACAGAGAGCCAGGCCTCGAGAGAGGCCTGGCTGAGCTGACTGAGCAAGGCTGGCATGGCTGCAGTGGCTGACTGCAAGGGCTGATATGCTCTGGCTTGGCAGCCTGACTATCTACACTGGCTGACTGGCGGAGCTGACTGGCTGCGTTCGCTGACTGGGCAGGCTTGCTGGCTAGCTGGCATGCTGGGCTCCCTGAGGGAAGCTTTGGGATGGATCTCTAGGGGCACCGGCTTGTGTTGAGCCTTCCAACGGCGTCTACCTTGATCTCCGTCCTAAGAAAGAAAGACAGAAAAAGAAAGACACACAAACCCAACTATGCAGCTTCCACCTGAGGAACCGAGACGCGAAAAAAGAACTGAGCGTCACTTGGGATGGTCACAAACTCTCCAACCATACCCACCCCATGTATCTTGGAGTTACACTGGACAGGACACTCTTCTTCAAAAAACACCTGGAGAACACAAAAGCCACGGTCAACACCCACAATAACATCCTGTGAAAACTAGTGAACTCCAAGAGGGGCGCAGACCCACAAACAATCTGTGCAACTGCCATGGCCCTGTCTTTCTCTACAGCAGAGTATGCCTGCTCAAGCTGGAGCCGATCACGTCACACCAAATTGGTCGACACAGCCCTAAATGACACCTGTCGCATCAACACGGGATGCGTCAAGACAACACCTGTCCCGTGCCTTTATGCGCTAGCCGGCACCTCCCCCCGCACATCAGACGACTGTGTATCGCTCAAGATGAATGGAGAACACAGGAGATAGACAGTGAAGTTGGGAATGAACGAAGGAAAGTCTGGAATGAAATGATAGAGAACACCTCACACACACATAGTTTCCTTTTGTGGCTGTTTACATTCGAGGGTCGCCGGTCCTCTCGAACGGAACAGTTTAACGTCATGCCCAGGACGAAAAGATATAGAGAACACCAACATGACAAATAACAGCAGGAAGGCATGGGCCACAATCCACCGTCTTGGCAAAGACCACACCACCCATAATTCACAACGGTCACAGCAAACTCTATTGCATCACAACTGGTGTAGTTATTGGATGGAGCCCGCACACCACCAAAAAATGAAAAACAACATACTATAGTATGCCCTCCGTGACCATGGACTTTAGCCTTTCGCTTTTCTGCGATTTAACCTTTTTTCAAATCCTCAACAATGATGAAGAATCGCGCACTATAGCGTGCCACTTAATGACCTTGACCAATATCAATGACCTTGAGCAGTATAAATTACCTTCAATAAGGCTAGTAAATGACCTTGACCAGTATAAATGACCTTGACAAGTACAAATGACCTTGACCAGTATAAATGACCTTCACCAGTAGAAATGACCGTGACCAGTATATGACTGTGACCAGTATAAATTACCTTCATGAGACTAGTAAATGACCTTGACCAGTGTAAATGACCTTTACAAGACTAGTAAATGATCTTCCCCAGTATAAATGACCTTGACCAGTATGCGGTCCGTGACCATGGACTATAGCCTTTTGCTTTTCCTTGATTTTCACCTTTAAAAAATCCTCAACAATGATGAAGAATCGCGCACAATAGCGCGCCGCTCAATGACCTGAGACCATGGACCAATGAATGAAATACAACACATTTGAGCAGGGCACTGCAGGGAGTTGAACCCCGTTCCGGTAAACCAGAAGTCCGACACCAGTGCCTTAGTTTTTGTGTTGTTGTTCATTTAAAGGTCCAGGTGTGCATACGCATGTGCGCCTGTGCGTGTGTAGGTGCATGTGTGCATGTGTGTGTGCACGCTTCACCACTGTTGGACCCCATGGGGATCAAGGACCTCAGGGAGCCACCCATAATTCACAACGGTCACAGCTAACTCTGTTGCATCACAACTGGTGGCCAACAGTCGTAACCAACACCGCCGCCGACCCAAAGGAGAATACAATCGCACAGTGGTATCAGACCAACCACAATCAGCCAGCTCTCAAACCAAACCCTTCGACCTAGAAGAACTCGAAACTGCAATGGGAAAGTTGAAACCCGGAAAAGCAGCAGGGATTGATGACATACTGGCAGAAATGATACAGCACCTGGAACCTAACGCAAAGACCTGGCTCGTGGGGATGCTGAACACATGCATGGCACAGAAAACCATCCCTTCTGTCTGGAGAAAGGCCAAAGTGGTTGCAATCCCCAAACCTGGCAAAGACCCATCATCCTCAAAGAGCTACCGACCCATTTCCCTCCTCTGCATCACCTACAAGAGAGGCTGCTACTCCAACGCCTCATACCACTCATAGACACCAAGCTGACTAAAGACCAAGGTGGTTTCCGTCCCGTCCTGTGCTGGACAGAGCTCAACCTCACCCAACACATTGAGGATGGGTTTGAGAGAAAACAAATAACTGGAGCAGCAACTGGAGGGCGAAGCAAGCACGCAGGCAGCTTGTGCCTGCGTGCCTGCCTTCCTGCCTGCCTTCCTCATGTGGAAGCTGCATAGTTGACTTTGTGTGTGTCTTTCTTTTTCTGTCTGTCTTTCTTAGGATGAAGATCAAGGTAGACGCCGTTGGAAGGCTCAACACAAGCCGATGCCCCTAGAGATCCATCCCAAAGCTTCCCTCAGGGAGTCCAGCAAGCCAGCTAGCCAGCAAGCCCGCCCAGTCAGCCAACGCAGCCAGCCAGCTCCGCCAGTCAGCCAGTGTAGAAAGTCAGGCTGACAAGCCAGAGCATATCAGCCCTTGCAGTCCGCCATTGCAGCCATACCAGCCTTGCTCAGTCAGCTCAGCCAGGCCTCTCTCGAGGCCTGGCTCTCTGTCTGCCTGGCCCGGTCTGCCCTGCCCTGCCTTGCAGCAACAGAACCAGCCTTGCTAGCAAGCCAGCCAGCTCAGAATACGAGCTCAGCAAGCCAGCGCAGCTGGCAAGCACGCAGTTAGTCTTAACCAGTTTCAGACAGGCAGGCCAAGGCAGACAGACAGGAAGACCGAGGCGCCTAGGCAGGCAGACAGGCCAGGAAGGCAACAAAGTGCAGGCAGGGGGACTATCCGGCCTAAGGCTGCGCTGCAAGGGTTGGAGCCTGGCCAGCTCCTGCTGATCTCCGCTGAGTGGCTGTGGCTGCACAGTAAGGCTGCAGTAACCTAGTCTGGGCTTGTTGCTGCACTGGCTTGCTCAGCTCGCATTCTGAGCTGGCTGGCTTGCCAGAAAGGCTGGTTCTGTTGCTGCAAGGCAGGGCGGGGCAGACCGGGCCAGGCAGACAGAGAGCCAGGCCTCGAGAGAGGCCTGGCTGAGCTGACTGAGCAAGGCTGGCATGGCTGCAGTGGCTGACTGCAAGGGCTGATATGCTCTGGCTTGGCAGCCTGACTATCTACACTGGCTGACTGGCGGAGCTGACTGGCTGCGTTCGCTGACTGGGCAGGCTTGCTGGCTAGCTGGCATGCTGGGCTCCCTGAGGGAAGCTTTGGGATGGATCTCTAGGGGCACCGGCTTGTGTTGAGCCTTCCAACGGCGTCTACCTTGATCTCCGTCCTAAGAAAGAAAGACAGAAAAAGAAAGACACACAAACCCAACTATGCAGCTTCCACCTGAGGAACCGAGACGCGAAAAAAGAACTGAGCGTCACTTGGGATGGTCACAAACTCTCCAACCATACCCACCCCATGTATCTTGGAGTTACACTGGACAGGACACTCTTCTTCAAAAAACACCTGGAGAACACAAAAGCCACGGTCAACACCCACAATAACATCCTGTGAAAACTAGTGAACTCCAAGAGGGGCGCAGACCCACAAACAATCTGTGCAACTGCCATGGCCCTGTCTTTCTCTACAGCAGAGTATGCCTGCTCAAGCTGGAGCCGATCACGTCACACCAAATTGGTCGACACAGCCCTAAATGACACCTGTCGCATCAACACGGGATGCGTCAAGACAACACCTGTCCCGTGCCTTTATGCGCTAGCCGGCACCTCCCCCCGCACATCAGACGACTGTGTATCGCTCAAGATGAATGGAGAACACAGGAGATAGACAGTGAAGTTGGGAATGAACGAAGGAAAGTCTGGAATGAAATGATAGAGAACACCTCACACACACATAGTTTCCTTTTGTGGCTGTTTACATTCGAGGGTCGCCGGTCCTCTCGAACGGAACAGTTTAACGTCATGCCCAGGACGAAAAGATATAGAGAACACCAACATGACAAATAACAGCAGGAAGGCATGGGCCACAATCCACCGTCTTGGCAAAGACCACACCACCCATAATTCACAACGGTCACAGCAAACTCTATTGCATCACAACTGGTGTAGTTATTGGATGGAGCCCGCACACCACCAAAAAATGAAAAACAACATACTATAGTATGCCCTCCGTGACCATGGACTTTAGCCTTTCGCTTTTCTGCGATTTAACCTTTTTTCAAATCCTCAACAATGATGAAGAATCGCGCACTATAGCGTGCCACTTAATGACCTTGACCAATATCAATGACCTTGAGCAGTATAAATTACCTTCAATAAGGCTAGTAAATGACCTTGACCAGTATAAATGACCTTGACAAGTACAAATGACCTTGACCAGTATAAATGACCTTCACCAGTAGAAATGACCGTGACCAGTATATGACTGTGACCAGTATAAATTACCTTCATGAGACTAGTAAATGACCTTGACCAGTGTAAATGACCTTTACAAGACTAGTAAATGATCTTCCCCAGTATAAATGACCTTGACCAGTATGCGGTCCGTGACCATGGACTATAGCCTTTTGCTTTTCCTTGATTTTCACCTTTAAAAAATCCTCAACAATGATGAAGAATCGCGCACAATAGCGCGCCGCTCAATGACCTGAGACCATGGACCAATGAATGAAATACAACACATTTGAGCAGGGCACTGCAGGGAGTTGAACCCCGTTCCGGTAAACCAGAAGTCCGACACCAGTGCCTTAGTTTTTGTGTTGTTGTTCATTTAAAGGTCCAGGTGTGCATACGCATGTGCGCCTGTGCGTGTGTAGGTGCATGTGTGCATGTGTGTGTGCACGCTTCACCACTGTTGGACCCCATGGGGATCAAGGACCTCAGGGAGCCACCCCTAATTCACAACGGTCACAGCTAACTCTGTTGCATCACAACTGGTGGCCAACAGTCGTAACCAACACCGCCGCCGACCCAAAGGAGAATACAATCGCACAGTGGTATCAGACCAACCACAATCAGCCAGCTCTCAAACCAAACCCTTCGACCTAGAAGAACTCGAAACTGCAATGGGAAAGTTGAAACCCGGAAAAGCAGCAGGGATTGATGACATACTGGCAGAAATGATACAGCACCTGGAACCTAACGCAAAGACCTGGCTCGTGGGGATGCTGAACACATGCATGGCACAGAAAACCATCCCTTCTGTCTGGAGAAAGGCCAAAGTGGTTGCAATCCCCAAACCTGGCAAAGACCCATCATCCTCAAAGAGCTACCGACCCATTTCCCTCCTCTGCATCACCTACAAGAGAGGCTGCTACTCCAACGCCTCATACCACTCATAGACACCAAGCTGACTAAAGACCAAGGTGGTTTCCGTCCCGTCCTGTGCTGGACAGAGCTCAACCTCACCCAACACATTGAGGATGGGTTTGAGAGAAAACAAATAACTGGAGCAGCAACTGGAGGGCGAAGCAAGCACGCAGGCAGCTTGTGCCTGCGTGCCTGCCTTCCTGCCTGCCTTCCTCATGTGGAAGCTGCATAGTTGACTTTGTGTGTGTCTTTCTTTTTCTGTCTGTCTTTCTTAGGATGAAGATCAAGGTAGACGCCGTTGGAAGGCTCAACACAAGCCGATGCCCCTAGAGATCCATCCCAAAGCTTCCCTCAGGGAGTCCAGCAAGCCAGCTAGCCAGCAAGCCCGCCCAGTCAGCCAACGCAGCCAGCCAGCTCCGCCAGTCAGCCAGTGTAGAAAGTCAGGCTGACAAGCCAGAGCATATCAGCCCTTGCAGTCCGCCATTGCAGCCATACCAGCCTTGCTCAGTCAGCTCAGCCAGGCCTCTCTCGAGGCCTGGCTCTCTGTCTGCCTGGCCCGGTCTGCCCTGCCCTGCCTTGCAGCAACAGAACCAGCCTTGCTAGCAAGCCAGCCAGCTCAGAATACGAGCTCAGCAAGCCAGCGCAGCTGGCAAGCACGCAGTTAGTCTTAACCAGTTTCAGACAGGCAGGCCAAGGCAGACAGACAGGAAGACCGAGGCGCCTAGGCAGGCAGACAGGCCAGGAAGGCAACAAAGTGCAGGCAGGGGGACTATCCGGCCTAAGGCTGCGCTGCAAGGGTTGGAGCCTGGCCAGCTCCTGCTGATCTCCGCTGAGTGGCTGTGGCTGCACAGTAAGGCTGCAGTAACCTAGTCTGGGCTTGTTGCTGCACTGGCTTGCTCAGCTCGCATTCTGAGCTGGCTGGCTTGCCAGAAAGGCTGGTTCTGTTGCTGCAAGGCAGGGCGGGGCAGACCGGGCCAGGCAGACAGAGAGCCAGGCCTCGAGAGAGGCCTGGCTGAGCTGACTGAGCAAGGCTGGCATGGCTGCAGTGGCTGACTGCAAGGGCTGATATGCTCTGGCTTGGCAGCCTGACTATCTACACTGGCTGACTGGCGGAGCTGACTGGCTGCGTTCGCTGACTGGGCAGGCTTGCTGGCTAGCTGGCATGCTGGGCTCCCTGAGGGAAGCTTTGGGATGGATCTCTAGGGGCACCGGCTTGTGTTGAGCCTTCCAACGGCGTCTACCTTGATCTCCGTCCTAAGAAAGAAAGACAGAAAAAGAAAGACACACAAACCCAACTATGCAGCTTCCACCTGAGGAACCGAGACGCGAAAAAAGAACTGAGCGTCACTTGGGATGGTCACAAACTCTCCAACCATACCCACCCCATGTATCTTGGAGTTACACTGGACAGGACACTCTTCTTCAAAAAACACCTGGAGAACACAAAAGCCACGGTCAACACCCACAATAACATCCTGTGAAAACTAGTGAACTCCAAGAGGGGCGCAGACCCACAAACAATCTGTGCAACTGCCATGGCCCTGTCTTTCTCTACAGCAGAGTATGCCTGCTCAAGCTGGAGCCGATCACGTCACACCAAATTGGTCGACACAGCCCTAAATGACACCTGTCGCATCAACACGGGATGCGTCAAGACAACACCTGTCCCGTGCCTTTATGCGCTAGCCGGCACCTCCCCCCGCACATCAGACGACTGTGTATCGCTCAAGATGAATGGAGAACACAGGAGATAGACAGTGAAGTTGGGAATGAACGAAGGAAAGTCTGGAATGAAATGATAGAGAACACCTCACACACACATAGTTTCCTTTTGTGGCTGTTTACATTCGAGGGTCGCCGGTCCTCTCGAACGGAACAGTTTAACGTCATGCCCAGGACGAAAAGATATAGAGAACACCAACATGACAAATAACAGCAGGAAGGCATGGGCCACAATCCACCGTCTTGGCAAAGACCACACCACCCATAATTCACAACGGTCACAGCAAACTCTATTGCATCACAACTGGTGTAGTTATTGGATGGAGCCCGCACACCACCAAAAAATGAAAAACAACATACTATAGTATGCCCTCCGTGACCATGGACTTTAGCCTTTCGCTTTTCTGCGATTTAACCTTTTTTCAAATCCTCAACAATGATGAAGAATCGCGCACTATAGCGTGCCACTTAATGACCTTGACCAATATCAATGACCTTGAGCAGTATAAATTACCTTCAATAAGGCTAGTAAATGACCTTGACCAGTATAAATGACCTTGACAAGTACAAATGACCTTGACCAGTATAAATGACCTTCACCAGTAGAAATGACCGTGACCAGTATATGACTGTGACCAGTATAAATTACCTTCATGAGACTAGTAAATGACCTTGACCAGTGTAAATGACCTTTACAAGACTAGTAAATGATCTTCCCCAGTATAAATGACCTTGACCAGTATGCGGTCCGTGACCATGGACTATAGCCTTTTGCTTTTCCTTGATTTTCACCTTTAAAAAATCCTCAACAATGATGAAGAATCGCGCACAATAGCGCGCCGCTCAATGACCTGAGACCATGGACCAATGAATGAAATACAACACATTTGAGCAGGGCACTGCAGGGAGTTGAACCCCGTTCCGGTAAACCAGAAGTCCGACACCAGTGCCTTAGTTTTTGTGTTGTTGTTCATTTAAAGGTCCAGGTGTGCATACGCATGTGCGCCTGTGCGTGTGTAGGTGCATGTGTGCATGTGTGTGTGCACGCTTCACCACTGTTGGACCCCATGGGGATCAAGGACCTCAGGGAGCCACCCCTAATTCACAACGGTCACAGCTAACTCTGTTGCATCACAACTGGTGGCCAACAGTCGTAACCAACACCGCCGCCGACCCAAAGGAGAATACAATCGCACAGTGGTATCAGACCAACCACAATCAGCCAGCTCTCAAACCAAACCCTTCGACCTAGAAGAACTCGAAACTGCAATGGGAAAGTTGAAACCCGGAAAAGCAGCAGGGATTGATGACATACTGGCAGAAATGATACAGCACCTGGAACCTAACGCAAAGACCTGGCTCGTGGGGATGCTGAACACATGCATGGCACAGAAAACCATCCCTTCTGTCTGGAGAAAGGCCAAAGTGGTTGCAATCCCCAAACCTGGCAAAGACCCATCATCCTCAAAGAGCTACCAACCCATTTCCCTCTGCATCACCTACAAGGCTATATGAGAAGCTGCTACTCCAACGCCTCGTTGCCACTCATAGACACCAAGCTGACTAAAGACCAAGCTGGTTTCCGTCCTGGCCGCTCCTGTGCTGGACAGAGCTCAACCTCACCCAACACATTGAGGATGGGTTTGAGGGAAAACAAATAACTGGAGCAGCATTCAGAGATCTCTCTGCTGCCTACGACACTGTCCAACACTGCACAATGGTCAGGAAAAGCCTCCTCAACAACAGGCGCTTCTATGTCCAGTTAAATGACCAGAGGAGTAAATGGAAAGCCCAAAAGAACGGCCTACCACAAGGTAGCCTGCTCGCCCCCTCCTTTTCAATATCTACACAAACGTCCAGCCACTACCCAAAGTAGTAGTACTGGAATGAAATGATAGAGAACACCTCACACACACATAGTTTCCTTTCGTGGCTGTTTACATTCGAGGGTCGCCGGTCCTCTCGAACGGAACAGTTTAACGTCATGCCCAGGACGAAAAGATATAGAGAACACCAACATGATAAATAACAGCAGGAAGGCATTATAAATTACCTTCATGAGACTAGTAAATGACCTTGACCAGTATAAATGACCTTCATAAGACTAGTAAATGATCTTCACCAGTATAAATGACCTTGACCAGTATGTGGTCCGTGACCATGGACTATAGCCTTTTGCTTTTCCTTGATTTTCACCTTTTTTTTAAATCCTCAACAATGATGAAGAATCGCGCACTATAGCGCGCCGCTCAATGACCTCTGAGACCATGGACCAATGAATGAAATACAACACATTGAGCAGGGCACTGCAGGGAGTTGAACCCCGTTCCGGTAAACCAGAAGTCCGACACCAGTGCCTTAGTTTTTGTGTTGTTGTTCATTTAAAGGTCCAGGTGTGCATACGCATGTGCGCCTGTGCGTGTGTAGGTGCATGTGTGCGCACGCTTCAATGACCACTGTTGGACCCAATGGCGATCAAGGACCTCAGGGAGCCACCCATAATTCACAACGGTCACAGCGAACTCTGTTGCATCACAACTGGTGGCCAACAGTCGTAACCAACACCGCCGCCGACCCACAGGAGAATACCATCGCACAGTGGTATCAGACCAACCACAATCAGCCAGCCCTCAAACCAAACCCTTCGACCTAGAAGAACTCGAAACTGCAATGGGAAAGTTGAAACCCGGAAAAGCAGCAGAGATTGATGACATACTGGCAGAAATTATACAGCACCTGGAACCTAACGCAAAGACCTGGCTCGTGAGGATGCTGAATACATGCATGGCACAGAAAACCATCCCTTCTGTCTGGAGAAAGGCCAAAGTGGTTGCAATCCCCAAACCTGGCAAAGACCCATCATCCTCAAAGAGCTACCGACCCATTTCCCTCCTCTGCATCACCTACAAGAGAGGCTGCTACTCCTGTTTACATTCGAGGGTCGCCGGTCCTCTCGAACGGAACAGTTTAACGTCATGTCCAGGACGAAAAGATATAGAGAACACCAACATGACAAATAACAGCAGGAAGGCATGAGCCACAATCCACCGTCTTGGCAAAGACCACACCACCCATAATTCACAACGGTCACAGCAAACTCTGTTGCATCACAACTGGTGTAGGTATTGGATGGAGCCCGCACATCACAGGTATAAAAAAAACGTTCTGTATTGAAATACTGACAACGTTTCGATCTATTTGATCTTCATCAGGTCATGTGTACACAAAACATACACTTTTATACTAAGGGAGTGCCCCCATCAACCAATCAAAACACCACATTTTGGTGCCCCTCCCATCACTGCAGGTGTGACACGTCAACCCTGAGTGAGTAGGTGGGGACCCAGACATATTGATGTAAATATAGTCTGTTCAGAAATGTTAGTGCCTCTCATAGAGCTTGTAGGTGATGCAGGAGGGAAATGGGTCGGTAGCTCTTCGGGGATAATGGGTCTTTGCCAGGTTTAGGGATTGCAACCACTTCGGCCTTTTTCCAAACAGAAGGGATGGTTTTCTGTGCTATGCATGTGTTCAGCATCCCCACAAGCCAGGTCCTTGCGTTAGGTCCCAGGTGCTGTATCATTTCTGCCAGTATGCCATCAATCCCTGCTGCTTTTCCGGGTTTCAACTTTCCCATTGCAGTTTCATGTTCTTCTAAGTCGAAGGGTTTGGTTTGAGGGCTGGCTGATTGTGGTTGGTCTGATACCACTGTGCGATGGTATTCTATGTGAGTCGGTGGCGGTGTTGGTTACAACTGTTGGCCACCAGTTGTGACCAAGACCGCCACCGACCCACAGGAGAATACCATTGCACAGTGGTATCAGACCAAGCACAATCAGCCAGCCCTCAAACCAAACCCTTCGACCTAGAAGAACTTGAAACTGCAATGGGAAAGTTGAAACCCGGAAAAGCAGCAGAGATTGATGACCTACTGGCAGAAATGTTACAGCACCTGGGACCCAACACAAAGACCTGGCTTGTGGGGATGCTGAACACATGCATAGCACAGAAAACCATCCCTTCTGTCTGGGAAAAGGCCAAAGTGGTTGCAATCCTTAAACCTGGCAAAGACCCATTATCCACAAAGAGCTACCGACCCATTTCCCTCTGCATCACCTACAAGGCTATATGAGAAGCTGCTACTCCAACGCCTCGTTGCCACTCATAGATACCAAGCTGACTAAAGACCAAGCTGGTTTCCATCCCAGCCGCTCCTGTGCTGGACAGAGCTCAACCTCACCCAACACATTGAGGATGGGTTTGAGGGGAAACAAATAACTGGAGCAGCATTCAGAGATCTCTCTGCTGCCTACGACACTGTCCAACACCGCACAATGGTCAGGAAAAGCCTCCTCAACAACAGGCGCTTCTATGTCCAGTTAAATGACCAGAGGAGTAAATGGAAAGCCCAAAAGAACGGCCTCCCACAAGGTAGCGTGCTCGCCCCCCTCCTTTTCAATATCTACACAAACGACCAGCCACTACCCAATGCCTAATGCCAGCATTTCATCTACGCCGACAACCTCTGCATTACGACCCAACAAGCAGACTTCCAGAAGATTGAGTCTGTCCTTGAAAGTGCCCTCCAAGAAATGTCAAGCTACTACAATACAACCACCTGAAACCCAACCCATAGAGAACACCTCACACACACATAATTTCCTTTCGTGGCTGTTTACATTCGAGGGTCGCTGGTACTCTCGAACGGAACAGTTTAACGTCATGCCCAGGACGAAAAGATATAGAGAACACCAACATGACAAATAACAGCAGGAAGGCATGAGCCCCAATCCACCGTCTTGGCAAAAACCACACCACCCATAATTCACAACGGTCACAGCAAACTCTGTTGCATCACAACTGGTGTAGGTATTGGATGGAGCCCGCACTTCACAGGTATAAAAAAAACGTTCTGTATTGAAATACTGACAACGTTTCGATCTATTTGATCTTCATCAGGTCATGTGTACACAAAACATACACTTTTATACTAAGGGAGTGCCCCCATCAACCAATCAAAACACCACATTTTGGTGCCCCTCCCATCACTGCAGGTGTGACACGTCAACCCTGAGTGAGTAGGTGGGGACCCAGACATATTGATGTAAATATAGTCTGTTCAGAAATGTTAGTGCCTCTCATAGAGCTTGTAGGTGATGCAGGAGGGAAATGGGTCGGTAGCTCTTCGGGGATAATGGGTCTTTGCCAGGTTTAGGGATTGCAACCACTTCGGCCTTTTTCCAAACAGAAGGGATGGTTTTCTGTGCTATGCATGTGTTCAGCATCCCCACAAGCCAGGTCCTTGCGTTAGGTCCCAGGTGCTGTATCATTTCTGCCAGTATGCCATCAATCCCTGCTGCTTTTCCGGGTTTCAACTTTCCCATTGCAGTTTCACGTTCTTCTAAGTCGAAGGGTTTGGTTTGAGGGCTGGCTGATTGTGGTTGGTCTGATACCACTGTGCGATGGTATTCTATGTGAGTCGGTGGCGGTGTTGGTTACAACTGTTGGCCACCAGTTGTGACCAAGACCGCCACCGACCCACAGGAGAATACCATTGCACAGTGGTATCAGACCAAGCACAATCAGCCAGCCCTCAAACCAAACCCTTCGACCTAGAAGAACTTGAAACTGCAATGGGAAAGTTGAAACCCGGAAAAGCAGCAGAGATTGATGACCTACTGGCAGAAATGTTACAGCACCTGGGACCCAACACAAAGACCTGGCTTTTGGGGATGCTGAACACATGCATAGCACAGAAAACCATCCCTTCTGTCTGGGAAAAGGCCAAAGTGGTTGCAATCCTTAAACCTGGCAAAGACCCATTATCCACAAAGAGCTACCGACCCATTTCCCTCTGCATCACCTACAAGGCTATATGAGAAGCTGCTACTCCAACGCCTCGTTGCCACTCATAGATACCAAGCTGACTAAAGACCAAGCTGGTTTCCGTCCCAGCCGCTCCTGTGCTGGACAGAGCTCAACCTCACCCAACACATTGAGGATGGGTTTGAGGGGAAACAAATAACTGGAGCAGCATTCAGAGATCTCTCTGCTGCCTACGACACTGTCCAACACCGCACAATGGTCAGGAAAAGCCTCCTCAACAACAGGCGCTTCTATGTCCAGTTAAATGACCAGAGGAGTAAATGGAAAGCCCAAAAGAACGGCCTCCCACAAGGTAGCGTGCTCGCCCCCCTCCTTTTCAATATCTACACAAACGACCAGCCACTACCCAATGCCTAATGCCAGCATTTCATCTACGCCGACAACCTCTGCATTACGACCCAACAAGCAGACTTCCAGAAGATTGAGTCTGTCCTTGAAAGTGCCCTCCAAGAAATGTCAAGCTACTACAATACAACCACCTGAAACCCAACCCATAGAGAACACCTCACACACACATAATTTCCTTTCGTGGCTGTTTACATTCGAGGGTCGCTGGTACTCTCGAACGGAACAGTTTAACGTCATGCCCAGGACGAAAAGATATAGAGAACACCAACATGACAAATAACAGCAGGAAGGCATGAGCCCCAATCCACCGTCTTGGCAAAAACCACACCACCCATAATTCACAACGGTCACAGCAAACTCTGTTGCATCACAACTGGTGTAGGTATTGGATGGAGCCCGCACTTCACAGGTATAAAAAAAACGTTCTGTATTGAAATACTGACAACGTTTCGATCTATTTGATCTTCATCAGGTCATGTGTACACAAAACATACACTTTTATACTAAGGGAGTGCCCCCATCAACCAATCAAAACACCACATTTTGGTGCCCCTCCCATCACTGCAGGTGTGACACGTCAACCCTGAGTGAGTAGGTGGGGACCCAGACATATTGATGTAAATATAGTCTGTTCAGAAATGTTAGTGCCTCTCATAGAGCTTGTAGGTGATGCAGGAGGGAAATGGGTCGGTAGCTCTTCGGGGATAATGGGTCTTTGCCAGGTTTAGGGATTGCAACCACTTCGGCCTTTTTCCAAACAGAAGGGATGGTTTTCTGTGCTATGCATGTGTTCAGCATCCCCACAAGCCAGGTCCTTGCGTTAGGTCCCAGGTGCTGTATCATTTCTGCCAGTATGCCATCAATCCCTGCTGCTTTTCCGGGTTTCAACTTTCCCATTGCAGTTTCACGTTCTTCTAAGTCGAAGGGTTTGGTTTGAGGGCTGGCTGATTGTGGTTGGTCTGATACCACTGTGCGATGGTATTCTATGTGAGTCGGTGGCGGTGTTGGTTACAACTGTTGGCCACCAGTTGTGACCAAGACCGCCACCGACCCACAGGAGAATACCATTGCACAGTGGTATCAGACCAAGCACAATCAGCCAGCCCTCAAACCAAACCCTTCGACCTAGAAGAACTTGAAACTGCAATGGGAAAGTTGAAACCCGGAAAAGCAGCAGAGATTGATGACCTACTGGCAGAAATGTTACAGCACCTGGGACCCAACACAAAGACCTGGCTTGTGGGGATGCTGAACACATGCATAGCACAGAAAACCATCCCTTCTGTCTGGGAAAAGGCCAAAGTGGTTGCAATCCTTAAACCTGGCAAAGACCCATTATCCACAAAGAGCTACCGACCCATTTCCCTCTGCATCACCTACAAGGCTATATGAGAAGCTGCTACTCCAACGCCTCGTTGCCACTCATAGATACCAAGCTGACTAAAGACCAAGCTGGTTTCCGTCCCAGCCGCTCCTGTGCTGGACAGAGCTCAACCTCACCCAACACATTGAGGATGGGTTTGAGGGGAAACAAATAACTGGAGCAGCATTCAGAGATCTCTCTGCTGCCTACGACACTGTCCAACACCGCACAATGGTCAGGAAAAGCCTCCTCAACAACAGGCGCTTCTATGTCCAGTTAAATGACCAGAGGAGTAAATGGAAAGCCCAAAAGAACGGCCTCCCACAAGGTAGCGTGCTCGCCCCCCTCCTTTTCAATATCTACACAAACGACCAGCCACTACCCAATGCCTAATGCCAGCATTTCATCTACGCCGACAACCTCTGCATTACGACCCAACAAGCAGACTTCCAGAAGATTGAGTCTGTCCTTGAAAGTGCCCTCCAAGAAATGTCAAGCTACTACAATACAACCACCTGAAACCCAACCCATAGAGAACACCTCACACACACATAATTTCCTTTCGTGGCTGTTTACATTCGAGGGTCGCTGGTACTCTCGAACGGAACAGTTTAACGTCATGCCCAGGACGAAAAGATATAGAGAACACCAACATGACAAATAACAGCAGGAAGGCATGAGCCCCAATCCACCGTCTTGGCAAAAACCACACCACCCATAATTCACAACGGTCACAGCAAACTCTGTTGCATCACAACTGGTGTAGGTATTGGATGGAGCCCGCACTTCACAGGTATAAAAAAAACGTTCTGTATTGAAATACTGACAACGTTTCGATCTATTTGATCTTCATCAGGTCATGTGTACACAAAACATACACTTTTATACTAAGGGAGTGCCCCCATCAACCAATCAAAACACCACATTTTGGTGCCCCTCCCATCACTGCAGGTGTGACACGTCAACCCTGAGTGAGTAGGTGGGGACCCAGACATATTGATGTAAATATAGTCTGTTCAGAAATGTTAGTGCCTCTCATAGAGCTTGTAGGTGATGCAGGAGGGAAATGGGTCGGTAGCTCTTCGGGGATAATGGGTCTTTGCCAGGTTTAGGGATTGCAACCACTTCGGCCTTTTTCCAAACAGAAGGGATGGTTTTCTGTGCTATGCATGTGTTCAGCATCCCCACAAGCCAGGTCCTTGCGTTAGGTCCCAGGTGCTGTATCATTTCTGCCAGTATGCCATCAATCCCTGCTGCTTTTCCGGGTTTCAACTTTCCCATTGCAGTTTCACGTTCTTCTAAGTCGAAGGGTTTGGTTTGAGGGCTGGCTGATTGTGGTTGGTCTGATACCACTGTGCGATGGTATTCTATGTGAGTCGGTGGCGGTGTTGGTTACAACTGTTGGCCACCAGTTGTGACCAAGACCGCCACCGACCCACAGGAGAATACCATTGCGCAGTGGTATCAGACCAAGCACAATCAGCCAGCCCTCAAACCAAACCCTTCGACCTAGAAGAACTTGAAACTGCAATGGGAAAGTTGAAACCCGGAAAAGCAGCAGGGATTGATGACCTACTGGCAGAAATGTTACAGCACCTGGGACCCAACGCAAAGACCTGGCTTGTGGGGATGCTGAACACATGCATAGCACAGAAAACCATCCCTTCTGTCTGGGAAAAGGCCAAAGTGGTTGCAATCCTTAAACCTGGCAAAGACCCATTATCCACAAAGAGCTACCGACCCATTTCCCTCCTCTGCATCACCTAGAAGAGAGGCTGCTACTCCAACGCCTCTTGCCACTCATAGACACCAAGCTGACTAAAGACCAAGGTGGTTTCCGTCCTGGCCGCTCCTGTGCTGGACAGAGCTCAACCTCAACCAACACATTGAGGATGGGTTTGAGGGAAAACAAATAACTGGAGCAGCATTCAGAGATCTCTCTGCTGCCTACGACACTGTCCAACACCGCACAATGGTCAGGAAAAGCCTCCTCAACAACAGGCGCTTCTATGTCCAGTTAAATGACCAGAGGAGTAAATGGAAAGCCCAAAAGAACGGCCTACCACAAGGTAGCCTGCTCGCCCCCTCCTTTTCAATATCTACACAAACGTCCAGCCACTACCCAAAGTAGTAGTACTGGAATGAAATGATAGAGAACACCTCACACACACATAGTTTCCTTTCGTGGCTGTTTACATTCGAGGGTCGCCGGTCCTCTCGAACGGAACAGTTTAACGTCATGCCCAGGACGAAAAGATATAGAGAACACCAACATGACAAATAACAGCAGGAAGGCATGGGCCACAATCCACCGTCTTGGGGAAAAAATAGCTGATCAATAAGCCCCAAACGCGTTGCACTGCGACGCGTTTTGAGCTTGTACATCGGCTATTTTTGCTACAACAGTAATATGCAACGTGGCCCTCTGGAGTGAGAGTGGAAATATAGTGGACTGTGGAAATATAGTCTCTATCGTCAAAGTTGCCCACCCCCATTCTAAACACTACAACATGCAGAGGAGAAGTCATAACAGAACCATCTAAACACTACAGCATGCAGAGGAGAAGTCATAACAGAACCATCTAAACACTACAACATGCAGAGGAGAAGTCATAACAGAACCATCTAAACACTACAACATGCAGAGGAGAAGTCATAACAGAACCATCTAAACACTACAGCATGCAGAGGAGAAGTCATAACAGAACCATCTAAACACTACAGCATGCAGAGGAGAAGTCATAACAGAACCATCTAAACACTACAACATGCAGAGGAGAAGTCATAGCAGAACCATCTAAACACTACAGCATGCAGAGGAGAAGTCATAACAGAACCATCTAAACACTACAGCATGCAGAGGAGAAGTCATAACAGAACCATCTAAATACTACAACATGCAGAGAAGTCATAACAGAACCATCTAAATACTACAGCATGCAGAGGAGAAGTCATAACAGAACCATCTAAACACTACAGCATGCAGAGGGGAAGTCATAACAGAACCATCTAAATACTACAGCATGCAGAGGAGAAGTCATAACAGAACCATCTAAATACTACAGCATGCAGAGGAGAAGTCATAACAGAACCATCTAAACACTACAACATGCAGAGGGGAAGTCATAACAGAACCATCTAAATACTACAACATTCAGTCATAACAGAACCATCTAAACACTACAGCATGCAGTCATAACAGAACCATCTAAACACTACTCTGTTCACCTCTAGTCGATTATTTATTCAGCCACGGACCACCATTGTGAGCATAGAGTATATTATGAATAGAGAAGGCACCCAGAGGAAACCCTGAGGCGAAATGGACATAGTGGCCGAATGAAGGTATTGCAGCCTGGCCCCAAACACATGAACGCGCTGGTCCGTTGACTATCATTGTGCACGTTCACGACGGCAGCACGCTAGCTAGCTAACGAACTAGCGTGCATCCCAGAATGCTTTGTTCCTACTGTGTTGTGTTCATATATGTTACTATTACTACTTTATAAAAGCATGATCCAGTAGCCGAATGGTTAAGCCGATGGTATGTGAACATCCGGGCCCGGGTTCACTTCCCAGTCGATGACCGAGTTTATTTTCTTCTTAACAAACACAACACTGTTTGTTTGCATCAAGTCGAGGTCCTTTATTCATTCCGTATCTGAGCCACGGGACCACCATCTTTAGGCTCAAATACTGAATGAATAATGGACCTCGACGAGAAAAGCTAAAACAATTGTGCTAGTTTGGTAAGAATGAAGCTAACTCTCAGTCCTCGATGGGGACTCGAACCCGGGCCCTGTTGTCTACTAGGCGCCGAGAGTAACCGTTCGGCTACTGGAACACGGTTTTACAGAGTGGCACGAACATAATATATAAACATCACAACAAGTTAACATAAAGTGATCACAGATGTTTGAACAACAACAACGTTAAGTATTAAATAACATTGAACGTACCTGCTTGCTGCGGACACGACGACGACCGACATGGTGACGTGGCAAAACAACACTGAGCAAAACCCCCTCCACGCGTCTCTTCCGTATTTGAGGGGGGGCGGCACTTCCTTCCGGGTATGACGTGAGGCCACGCCCGCGAGGACGTGGAGCTTTCTTGATTTGAGGGGGGGCGGCACTTCTTTCCGGGTATGACGTGAGGCCACGCCCGCGAGGACGTGGAGCTTTCTTGATTTGAGGGGGGGCGGCACTTCCTTCCGGGTATGACGTGAGGCCACGCCCGCGAGGACGTGGAGCTTTCTTGATTTGAGGGGGGGCGGCACTTCCTTCCGGGTATGACGTGAGGCCACGCCCGCGAGGACGTGGAGCTTTCTTGAGTAAGACCCGGAAGCGGGTTACGTCACGGCTTATAAATAGTCAATACAGACATGAGTCCCCTTCCTGGCAGCGTCCTCAGTGGTCTAGCGGTTTAGACGCCCGACTTTGAATTAAACTTTATATAACTTCACGGGTTCAAACCCCTCTGATGTTTTTCTCAATCATTGATTCACAATACCAGAATGCACGTTTAATCATAGTACATAAAGCAGACAGCCCTGTGATTAAACCTTCAGCATTACATTACACTGCAACCCCACTGTGGCTATACCTTTTTATTCACAATGCAAAGTTATTGTACTCCTAATAATATATCATGGTGTAGTCTAGCTCTGGTTTGATTGATTGATTTAAATATTTTATTAATAGTTTGTAGAATTACAGTACATTTCAAGCACAAACTCAATACAAAGACTGTTAACTGTGAGTGGACGACCCAATTAAGCATTACACTTGTTTTAGAGGGTCCACATTGTTCAATTCATCAAAAGTCCACATTGTTCAATTCATCAAAAAACAACATTATTACAAACCTACATTATGTGGGATCCTTTAGCTTACAAACGGAGTGACATTTCTGGCCACAACGTGGGTGTCGCTGGGCTGTGGCGCTGCCAACTGACTTTTGTGTTTCCCTCTGCTTCATGATCACCTTTTAGTTCCTTTATTACAGCGAATCAAAGGTGTGTGAAATACTTCTGTAATTAATGACTTGCTGACTATCTCGCGATTTTAGCCTGGATTTAGTGTTCACGCCACATAGGCTATACATTGAAGACCACATAGGCTATAGCCTACATGAAGACCCGACTCCAGCAGCAGAACTGACAGGTAGGCTACAGTACCAAAAAAAAGCCCTATCTTGACCACAGAAACGCCCCTAAAAGACACGGTATCCTACCGTCGGTATACGTGTAACATAGTGTGTATATACAAATTGGCAGATTTTATTTTTTATTTTGCACGTCACTTTCTGACTTTCCAAAGGAAACGTTTTAATGCCTTATTGCTGTGTTGTTGGTGATTTGTGGATTCGTTTTTAGATCAATCAGGGATCTGTTAATAACTTAATACTGTACTGCAGTCTGCAGTTGTTCCCAAATCCACATTTGTTGAGCCCCCATTAGACCCCCATTAGACACTATACTTGATATGTATCAAACAAATTTGGCTAATAATAAATTAATTAACATAATTTCAAACATTAAACCATTTAAACTTCTTCACCTGAACTGAACCAGCTCGGTGAAATAACTCAGTACTCAAAACATGTTAATTGATATCAATTTTATTTATAACTGCCAATGTCATGTAAATGTACAACGCACAAAATGTATGTCACCATAACCAAACATGTATTTCTACTTGATAAACCTTATTTATTGGAAGACGGAGCACTTGCAGCATAGATTTTGAGTCTATAATTTTGTTCTAAATACCTGCAAATTGACAAATTGTACATAACTCCTGTACTGGACGCTTTATCGTATAAAGTAAAGAAAATAAAGAACCAGACCACGTGATTAGACAAAAAGTCTCTGCAAGCTGATAAAAAAATAATAAAAAAAAACAGTTTCTTACCCAAACTTACAAGTGAAACTTCAGTAGTATTTAACCCATTCTGACCTGAGATCAGATTCATACGAGGTTTCCACATGGACACACACTGGTCTGATTAACCCATTCTGACCTGAGATCAGATTCATACGAGGTTTCCACATGGACACACACTGGTCTGATTAACACGGTTCTGAATGTGAAAATCTGACATAACATTTCTATGTTCCGCATCTAGAGCCATACTGTAAAATAGATTCCAGCCTCACAAGAACTATGCATACATTTCACCTGGGCTGGTGGTGATTCACATTAAATGCCGGCAAAGCCATCCATCCTTTAATCACTTGAAACATGTGAAATTACAAATGTTCAAAAACAGCCTCACAATGCTGTGTTGTGAGATTGTAGATCAGCCATTTTTACAATTGAACATTGTTGTGCGACTAAGTGTATATATTATGTAGGACTTAAGAGGTTAATTACAAAATGATGTAACAATAACTGAACGACTTCTACAAACATCTGTCAAAGGCGTCACAAACTAGAAAATTCGCAATTTAAAAAAATTGCAGAGTGTGGTTGCCGCAGTGGCTTACATATGCCCCTCCCACTAGTATTGCCAGCCAATTACAATTTCAAGTCACGCCTTAGATCATGCGTAAGTAATTCGGAGGGGATTTAACCCCCGAAATTCATGTTTTTGCAACAAACGGTTACATTTCTCGCATTTGCTTTTAGAACTTGGTTGATTGAACCACCCCGGACATGTGATTGAAATGTGGGATGGATTGGACATTCCGTTCGTGATTTATGGCATTTTTTGTGATATAGGCCCCTCCTACTAACTTCGGAAGACGATTACGGCCGAACGATACGCACTTTAAAAATTCTGCAGTTTAGTTTTAATTGGATGGGTCCAGAGATCACGTGTGCCGATTTCTGTGAGATTTGGACAAAATCTGTAGGAGGAAAAGCAAAAAGTGTGTTTTGGACAAAATTCAAAATGGCGGAAAATCTATCATGGCGGAAATGGGCGTGGCCATATGGGGAGATGCGTCATGACCAAAGGAATCCAGGGAAAAAATAATTTTGATTTTACGACCTACGGTTCAAGAGTTATAAGCCAAAAGGTAAAGTGGGCTGTTATAGCGCCACCATGAGGCCGACCGATAAAATTGTAGGGTTAAATAATTTTAGGGATAATGTTGAATTATCCCTAAAAGTTTTGTAACTATAGTGATTACAGTCTCCGAGGAACAAATACTTGAATGTGAATTTTTGCCTTTTCCCATTCATGTCAATGGGGAAATTTAATTCACTAATAAATTCATATCAATTAAACTATACAACATTTCTCTTAACAAAATACAAGCACACGATTCCCAATTTTTCCGGTCAATTTGACATATGGCTCAAGTGCGTACAGCGTACAGTGTGGGAGGTATAAAGCGTCAAAATAAAGACTACTCCAGTGAAATAATAGTGTCAGTTACAAGAGTCTGGTTGCCCATTCGGGCAACCACACTAATTAGTGTAAAGTATTGTTAAGTGTCCCTATCCCATTAGGCCATTATGCAGACAACAATCATACACTGTCTACATACAGTATGTGGTTTCATCCATGATCACCACTGATGATCATGGATGAAACGTGTCACTGATGTAAAAGTTGTTTTTTAGTGGTCTTTAAAGTTTATTAGACTAATATATGGCTAATATATGCCCCAAGTCTGAAAATGCAGACAGCGTCAGGCTAGTTAAGCCCCACTGTACGCATCCAATGTTGAAACAGTATGTATGCTTAAACCTGATTTGGCCAAATGTGAAACTATAAATGTAAAAACTGACAAAACAAGCACTCATTGTTATCAAATAACCTGTGTTTATTTAATTGTGCTAATTAAGTCAGTTACCTATCCACATAATGTATTGGTACCCACACCGAAATTTCATTTGCCTCCACAAAAAAAACACAAGAGTGCACAAGATTGTTAATACAGTGAGTATGGAAAATCTTCACTTGAACTTGATACAAACATGAATCAGCAATGTTGGAAGTCAGTATTTCAGATTTTATCACAAATGACTACTTCTATTACAATAGATGTAACATTCACAATATTGTTAGGTATGTTAATTTTGTTCAGTGATTGATCTCCCAAGTCAAAGACTGACAGTCTGGCTAACAAACTTTATTCAAAGGCAGTAGCTCAGTGTTTGTTTCTATAGCAGTAGACTATAAAAGGAAGCATTTGTTATGATAGCGGAGCCTAATAGTAAACATATCTGTATCTATACCTCAGTTGTAAATATCTGACATGTAGACAATGTAAGTAAGGGGAAACAAAAAACTTTAGATAAAATTCCTTGTTGACTTTATGTAAGGCATAGTAGTGATACACAATTGTTTCTTTAAAAAAACTTCAAAGATAAATTCATTTGAGAAACCCAACTAAAACAAAATGATAAAAACAATCGGGTCCAAGCTCAACAGTCCTGTCCCTTGTTTGATGAACGTGTGGGTAGTGTTGTCAAGCAGTAGTGACTCCATGTCCGTGCTACTTGCCTTCTTCTCCAGGTGTTTGCTTGTAACATTATTCTAACAACTGGATTCCGGCTGGTGCAGCTGCTTCTCAAGACAGAGTTCAATAATCCCCTCCCATAGTTACGTGTAAACAGTTCAGCCATTAAGACCACCTTAAATTATAAATCACTGAGGAACAAACAAACAAAACTGTAAAAAAAAAAAAAAAAAAAACATGTAAAAAGAACCTCCCAAATTACATGGGTTGTCATTAGGACACAGAGGAGATGGGGTTGAGAGGAGAGCCCATTTGAGTCAGCACCTTGTCCAGCCATTGAAGTGGCCCGTGCAGGTGCACCTCTATCCAGCAGGGGGTGCTAGTGACGTCCTGCCGATGGTACTCAGCTCCCCAGCCCTGAGGAGATTTAACAGAATGATGAGACTGATTTTGAAGATGTGTGCAGATAGAACACATTTTAAATATACCAGAAAAGCTTTTTCAACAAGCGAGCAGTCCCATCTTTATTTTGACAGACATCAGGCAAGCAGAACGGGAGACAATGGCCGCATGGGCCAATTCTTTTCAAATCAATCAAATTGACTATTCTCACAAATACATTTACATTAGAGCTGAATATAATGACCAGATAAGATGTCCCGTTCACATACTTCACAAAGAATGGTTCAATGAATATACAGCACTCTCCTAGAGGCAAAAAAACACTTTTATTCAGCAGTTACCAAAGGGAGGGCGAGTCCAGGATGAATATTATACAGGTATATACACACACACACGGTATATACAGTATATATATAAAAATCACCTGTGTGAAGTGAGGGGTGCTAATATATTAAAGTCAAACTCATGTTGCTATGATTAGGTGATGTAATGGTGATGTAAAACAAACAGTGACAAATCAAACATTAAATTATCTTCATTGTCAATGGTGTTTTTAAAACAAACATTTAACTAAAAATGTTTTTTGAGGGGCTAGTGCCCCTCAAAAATCACACCTGTGTGAAGTGAGGGGCGCTCTTATCATCGCACATCATCATGACGTAAAATAGTCACTATGCCGATTTGTTCAGACACTATGACGTAAAATTCTCCATTCATTGTCAAAGGGAATTTAATGTTTGTGTAAGACAAAAATAGAAACTAAGCGATTTGCTCAGACACTATGACGTAAAATTCTCCATTCATTGTCAATGAGAATTTAATGTGTGTAAAACAAAAATGCGGATTTGCTCATACACTATGACATAAAATTCTCCATTCATTGTCGATGGGAATTTAATGTTAGTGTAAGACAAAAATCTACACTAATATTTGAATATAGGAGGGGCCAGCACCCCTCAAAAAAGTAAGTAGGTCGGATGGGCTTATTGTCAGTATCAGCAGAGAACGCAGGAGTCTATCCAGGTTTCACAGTGCAATACCCTGGTAGATGGATTGCTGAGGTGGGGCAGCACACGTACCATCAGCTCCCATTACTTACCGCACGACTTGCCAATACTTACTCATAATCATATTAATCTATTACAAATACATACTGCATCAAGCCTTCAAATACATTTTTCTTCATTTCATCTTTGAGTTGTCCTAACTTCACGATTATTTGATATTTGAAGTATAGCACCAGTGACAAGTTCTGACAACTAGTGAAAAGCATTCTCAATACTGCTCTCTTTAAAGTCGCTCACCCTAAGCTTGAAACCTACATCCCTACGAGGCTACGACATGACAAATCTACTGAAGGTCAACCAGAGTTCATATGCTTTTTAATGCAATCTTTGTAATGGTCACTGACCGTTCAATAAACAATCAATCAATACTGCCGTTTTGAATCTTACATAAGGAACATACGAAAAGCTTACACAAGCCTTTTTTTCTTTTTTTAACGTCTCAGTCTATCAGTGATCGTGTCTTTTAGTTCTGATTTGGGCATTGTTGGCAATTATCATGACATGCTTGGATGTCACATGGAGCAGGGCTTAAAGCAAAAAATAATAATAATAAGACTGAAATATTTCAGACCATGTCCCAATATGTGATTTGTAAAACGTTGTGAAAGGAGAACCCCCCAACCTTGCATCGGTCTACCCTTGTCCTAGACAGGGATTGTGACAGCTGTTGGCTGTTTTGATTATGTTTGATAATAAATATATATAGAGCTGAGGCTATCATATCTATATATATATTTATTAGTAGGTTTTTAGCAGGTACTAGGTTATAGGAGGAGCGCCTATTATGTTGCCTGGTACTGGTTGTTGCTTCTGTCCCCTGCAGGTGCTGAGCATTGTTGTCCCTAATGTGTTGCCGTCCTGAGGAGGGCCTGGCTTGGAGCCTGATCAGCCCTCGGATTGGTCCTGTGGCAGCTCAGGCCTTGCTTCCTGGACTATAAAGCTCACTCTCTGTCTGGACTTCGGGGTGGGAACACTGCTGCGTGTGGTGTGGGAGCACTCCAGCGTGTGGCCTTCCCTCCAGCCGACTGCTTATATTTCATGTCAGGTTTAGTTGTAGTTCCATTTGTCTGTGTGTTAGGTTGTGTAGGTTGTTCATCCGTCATGTAAGTCACTCCATAATTCTGGGCTCACAGAGCCATTCTGTCCACCATTTTGTGATGCACTTAAGCCACTTTGTTATTTATTGTCATTTGAGTATTAAACCAAATACTCTTTTATGAGCCGTGTTGTTCTTTCATACATGTTACGGGCAGTAAAACCCCTAGACTTGAACCGTTTCGTAACAGGGATACAAGTCAGTATAAGCGAAAAATAATTCATAAAATATTAACATTGCATGCGCAGCACACACCAATTTTTGGGGTGGTAAAATGGTGTTTTCCTAAAGTTGCCTTTACTGAATGTGTCTGCCAAATTCCCAATCCATGCTTCATTTTATAGAAGCAGCTTTTGAAGTTCTGTTGCATTATATTGCTAGTCTGGCCAGTCAATTCAAATACTATATTAATATCTTGAAATTATTACTGTAGGGCTTGACTTTACAGCCACATGGTGCATAGCAGCAGTGTGTTAAAGTTAAAACCCCCAGAGGAAGACACTTATACAGGCATGTAGCTTTGCATAAGGTTGCAAGTGAGAACAAAAGTCAACTAGAACTGCACTCTGTCGAGTGCCTACTTGCTTGTTGCACACTATGGCGACCGCTACAAACTGTCAAATCTCAGCTTTTCTGTGAAGGAAGGAATTATTTATTTTAAATTGTCCAATTGCTTTAAATTTACTTAATCTTGGACTATAGTGATATTAATACTAAATGCCTCTGTGTATATGTATATGTAATTTGTAAGTTGATTAGCAGTATACTGTGGTTACTTTGCGACACTTTTGATGCGTATGCACCGTCCCGGCATATGACGTCAGGATATAACTGGTATAACTAGCTCTCAATTATGACGTAATAAAGATGTGGTTTAAAGGACCCAATGCCTTCGATGGTGACGTATATGTCGATCAGTGTCGGGTGGATTAAAGGAAATGCCTCTATGTATATGTAATTTGTAAATTGATTAACGGTATACTGTGGTTACTTTGCACCACTTTTGATGCGTATGCACCGTCCCAGCATATGACGTCAGGGTATAACTGGTATAACTAGCTCTCAATAATGAGGTAATAAAGATGTGGATTAAAACGAGAAACAGCAGCAGAACCCAGAGACATAACAACGATGGGACGTCTAATAGTCTATGAATCGCGCCTCATCGATATGCAACATTCTTTTCCCCCGGTCCTTGATGGCGGCCGCCTATGCAGTAAATATGACACAGATGAGGCATACTGTAATATAAAGATCGTAACATGGACATACACAGAATTGGCATCAAAGGGCTGTATTTTATAAACCGTACATGGACGTGTATGGCTCGAAATATGTTAAGATGACACCCCTACCTTGACAAAACTCATCCTGATGGTGCACATCTTGGTAAGCTCATAGACTGCCTCAAAGCCATGGTTAACTGATTGGGCCAGAAGTTGGGCAAACTCCTGGTTGTTAAAGATCTTGAGGCTGCACCCGCTGGGGATCTTGCAGACTGTGGTGGGGTGGAAGCCATGGTGATAGTTACAGTTACGACTCTGGACAAAGATGCTTGTATCACTGAGGCACTCTGCATACACTTCCCCACCGACATAGTACAGGTGAACTCCTGTTAGGGCAATAAGGACAAGCCAAAAGATGTATTAATGATCTGTTTCCTTGGAATATCTGTTATCTCAGAATATGTTGCAAATGTCCCTATATTCTTCTTGCGTCACGTGTGACAGATAGAATTTAGATCTACCTTTGCCAATGTGTCGGCGGGTGTTCTCAATAGTAGAGTTGCGGTTGACATTGGACAGCAATCCAAGGCAGAAGCGGTTCTTGTTGCTGGAAGGGTCGGTGAAGCCATCTACGAGCACACTGGTTGACGAGGCGTGGTAAGCCTCACCCACACGATTGTTGAGCTCATAGTAGACGATAGAGCACCAGTGGCTAGGCTCCTCATACTCTACTGGTTGCACATCTGGGGGAGTTAAGCAAATAGGTCAAGACAAGAGCAGGCTCGTTGTATAGTTTATCTTCACTGACATCCAAGCATACACAACTCTTCTGGAAGACGGATAAGGATAACTGGCCAAGTTTGCACACCTAATCAGCAAAGGAATATATTATGCAACTCTAGACAAACCGAAGTACAACAGAGGAATGAGTGGTTCCTCCTCTTTATATTGATCGGTCACTAGATTTCTCTGCTAGTTCACACCTTGTCAAAATGTGCCTGAACGCCAACACTTGGTGAATTTGTCTGGGTTAAACCTTATCAACCCAAAACCTCCCTGACAACAATGTCTGAGACAGTGATGCTTCTTCAGGAAAAAGCATATACTGACCCTTACCATTACCATCTTTGTCAGTAAACTAATTTACACCTCTCAGAGTTAAATATTAATAGTAATCACCACTGAAATGCAGAAAATACCACTAATTCTGAATGCTGTTTCAAGGCCTAGCTGAGCAGCACCTGCCAATTTGCATGAGAAAGAGCGCAAGGGGAAGAGAGATGTCCATGTCAGGTTCACCAAAACCTCTTCCTTGTGTGAACCTGTGTCACTTTCATCTGATGATTAAAGTAAAAACGTTTTTTAAAGAAAGAAACTGAAAGCTTTTCTGCCTTTATTTAGATAGTACACACCTGAAAGACACGGAGTGACACGCAGCAAAGGCCATCGGGCTCTGGAATCGAACTTGCAGCTCGCAGTCAGGCTGCATCATGGGCCTTAACCACTAGGCCATCGGCACCCATTTATTTTATAATAAACGGTTCAGAGTGCATGGATAAATAGCGTGTGATTCAAGGAAACGATACGGTTGCGTAAAGACCCTATGGCAGGGAGGGAGTTTTGAGTTTCCCAAACGTATTATGAATTGGATTATTAATTATGGCAACGGAGTCTTGCTGGGCAACAAGCACCACATGTGTTGGTTATTCAGCTTGCAGAAGCTGAGGCTCCTGCGTTGTTTAGACTCTGTGCAGACATGCAAAGGTATCGCATTTGGGTTTAATACAATGCATTATTGACAGATGCCTATGCATTGTCGAAATGTTCCCTTTCGTGCATTAAGTTAACTCTGCTACAATATTGCATTTACCTCCCCTCTTGTCTTTTTAAACATGTAACCAAAACCTTTTCACCCGTTCCACCATACTTCCATGGCGCAACCATAACACAACCACCCGTCGTGTGTCGGCCCCCCACTGGCCCAGTCAATTTAGAGCTTGCAAAAAACAAGAAAAACAACAAAAGATAGCCTACTTTGGCAGCACTTGTGCATGCAAATTTCTGTTAGTAGCAAACTACACCATATAAGCAGCCTTTTTTTTAATTGTCCCCCATTCGCACGTCGGGAAAACCGCTCACACCTACCGTCAATCATTCATTTAATCCACGCTACGCGCCTTCCCCTTATTATATACCGAGCGTCAGATGCTGCGGCTATACCCGATAACAGGCTCGACAAGCCAAAAGCTTATTGATACTCAGGTCTCGATAAATGCCGAACTGGGTTTGTAATGGACCATCCCTAGCCATAAGAGACACCACCCAGGGCTCGACAGTGCGACTAGGTACTCGCATTTGCGACTAAAAATATCACCGTGCGACTTGTAAAATTAAATTTGTAGCACAGGTGCGACTACAGGATTTGACCATTCTCTGTCTACAGCAAGTGCACATTCTATAGTCGCGGTTCTATACCTAAATTTATATTTCTGAACGGCGGTGTCGTTCGCCAAAAAGAGAAGAGCTACAAGCTAACAACCTGTCAAGGCTCAATGCGGTGTTCATTTGAAGATCTGTCCCCTTTGCTCCCACCGCCCCTCCCATCCCTGTGTTGCTGCTCCGTGCTCTTCCCGGCTGTCACTGCTTGCTGACTGTCAGCAGCGGCAGTCAGAAAAGAAGTCAGAGCGGGATAGCATTAGCATAATAGCACAGAGTCAGAAGGAATTGCTTGGACCCCGACACGGCGACACGTTATTTGCAAAGCCTGTTTGTAATGCTCAAAGTTCAAACGTAACTTACTTTTAACCAAACGCGGGTGAAACAGCGTGCAGCCGTGCACGCACGCGCACACACACACGCAGTGGACGGATTGATGTTTATCAAAAACAACCCTTGCTTAGCGTTTGCTTACAAAAGCGTGTGCCCAGCATAAATGATAATGCGAATGACCGAACTGGCTGGATTACCGTATTAATATCAGTCAGTCAGTCAAAGCTAAGGAGAATGTTACAATACTAATTCACCATCGAGCAGCCTCTGCACTGTCTGAATGTCACACTAACATGATAGAAAACAGAAGGATAAAAACGGATAGCCTGTCTATCCATCCATGAGCAACATATTATCTATCTAGCTCTGGTCCATAGCTCTAATGTGTTGCGCACGTATTAGAGGTATGGACAGAGCTACTATCGATCTATCTACAAAGTATTAGCATAAAACAAATTGATTATATAGATTATATGAAAACAAACATAACAATGATATCATGATGAATATCACTATTTTGTGATAATTGCTGAAAAGATAGATATAATATTTTGACATTATTTTCCACCCCTACCTCATATCACTTCATTAAAGAAAAATCACACCCATGTTGTTAAGTGAGGGGCGCTCTTGTCATCATACATCATCAGATATCATCTCATACTGGCCAATCAGAATGCCTGTTGCCTGTGATTGGTTAGCTGATTTGCTCGTTTACATATGACATACATTTTCCCTTCAATGTCAATGGCGTTTAATTTATGTCATATTTAGCTTTCTCTGTTGATTGTCAATGGCTCATTTTGAGATGTGTGGGGACAAAGGCTGTATATAGGAGGGGCTAGCGCCCCTTAAAAATACATCATTTTTCATCGTGCTCCTAAAATAATTTGTGTGCTACTAGATTTTTCAACTTAGGCGCACACGTGCTACTTGGAAAAATGCTAAGCGTCGAGCCCTGACACCACCACGCAAGTTACTGTGTCGAACGTTTCAAAATTTGCTTGAGCAGACTCAGCCCCGTTCGAGTTGGAACCCGATAGGCACAGAATTGTAAATCCTCGTCCCACAAGTAAGGAAAGTCACCATTTACACAAGCCAGCACCATTTCCATGCTCACAAATATGACACGACTAGAGGCGAAGCAGTTTCGCATGCGTCACAGAAGGAGATGTTCGGTAGGCCAATCAGAGGTAGGTGGGGGTGGGTCTTTACGCAATTGCAGTGTTTCCTTGAAACATGCGTAAATAACAGACTAACATAAAAGGCGTGATCTTTTCCTCCACCATAATTCCGAATATCAGCACTCATGGGATGCCTCTTGCCCAATCAAATTACTTGACCAGAGTTAACTGTTGTACAATCCAACATTGTTCAGTCTTAGTATAGATCCCAAGACCAAAATAGCAAGACATGCCATCTCCGGTTTACTTCCCATATCTGCATAAAGTAGGTGGACCCATTTTTAGGAGACCAGCAGGTTGGAGTCCATTCAGTGTGAATGTGAACACAGCTTCTGAACCATTCTTTAGCCCCATGGCCACTGAACTAAATATTGGACCTGATCGTCACAAGCCACACATTATTCAGAAGATTTTCATACTAAATACTACATACTACGTGGACTACATTTGGCCCACCCAAATCATGAATTTTGTAATCGTGACCAGCAACGCGTTTCTTATGAGCCGTGAACATCAACGTTTTTATCAAAAACGCAATCTGGGAAAATAATAAAAGATAAAAAAGGGGTTTAAGATTTCAGCTAACATTGAAGTCAACGACGGGGAACACTTTCATTGATCGACCGACCATTTCCGCTGATCACCGATCCCACTGAGCAATAGTCGGCTATTAGACATCCGTCTAAAATGGGTTATAACTGGTCTAAAATGAACGTTTTTTAGCGGTCTAATCTTAGTTTAGGCGTTGATAAGAGTTTAACCGTCTATATATAGACGTTAAAACAACGTTGTTTCAACGTCTGATCTAAGGCTAGACCGCTAAAAAAAACGTTTTAGACCATTCATAACCCCGTCTAAAATAAAGTTTTGGACAGCCATTTAGCCGTCTATTAGACCAAAAATAATGCTCAGTGGGATAATATAGAGCGATCTCTTTCTGAATTCATAGAAATGACAAAACAGTCCTTGGCGGGGAATTCAGTCCCAACAACACACACTCTAGTGGTTCCAATCGAGATGGTGCATCTTCCTAAATGAACATGTTTGATAGATCTCAAGCTTACCTCCGCTGGGCATGTTCCGAGGCACTATGCTACTGCTGGTCTCCATGGATTGGTTCTCCTGGCCCAGCTGCTCGTCAGGGGGCATATAGGCAGGGGGTGGGGTGTCAGCTGAGACATTAAAAACAATAGCAGTTAGAGGCAATGAGGACCAGTTGCTGCTGGTGATGGCAAATGGTCAAACACACACACACTCCTGTCTCTCATATATGCATACATACGCTCCCTTTTTAACGGTCTCTCATAACACACACACACACACACACACACACACACACACACACACACACACACACACACACACACACACACACACACACACACACACACACACACACACACACACACACACACACACACACACACACACACACACACACACACACACACACACACACACACTCCCAGGAGTCAAACAATCATCACAGGATCTGTCCCCGGAAACGGTGTCAGATTTCACATATCCGTCACTTGCTAAAACCACATGCTAAAACCAACCATTCCTGGCAGAGCTGCAACTTGAGATTTCAAACCCATTCTGGACAACAGGAAAAAGACTACTTTCAATTAAATATTAATAAATAAACCTCCACCCCGCCCCCAGATGGCAGCGAGAATAAGATGGTGTTTACAGTTCATGAGCTGCTACAATGATGTTGGGCGCAATTCAGAAGCAAGTACACTGCCATTATAACTTTTCTTTTGTCTGCCTGACTGCCTGAAGCCATTCGATGTGTGCATCAGCAGATCTGTTCTGGCCTCCCACTCACGGATGATCTCACAGTTAAAGGTTACTTCCTCTATACATTGACACCATCAGATGAGACAGGAGCTAATTTCTTTCTTGAGGGTCAATAATCCATTTTCCTTATATATCTGTTTTATGTCTTCAACTCAGTAATTTGAGTGTTGAGGCTACTTTAGAAAACAGACCACCGGTTTGGAATCTTTCCACTATATTAGTAGAAGCCACTAGAAGGCTGCAGTGAGTCGAGGAGCAAGCCTGGATTTGGCGCAAAATGCTTAGTCGGCATTTCCCTCATTTCCCCTTCAGGGGTGTGACTTTGTCTGGATGAAAATCATAATTCGACCTTTTCATTATATAGCTAGAAAACAAATAAGAATAAGTGTCCAATTTGGCAATACAAAAAAGCATTTTTTATGCCATTGATCATATACAAATGGCTGACTACCCCCTGATCTAAAAACTACTGCAATTTGGGTTCACATTTTCTCATAAGGGTGGCATGTTCATACACACTGTTATTCAGGCTATTATTCAGTCGCCCTTTAAAGCCACACTATGTAACTTTCTCTTCTACCCCAGATTTGAACACGTTTCCTGTGAAAGTGCTGATTTTTTAATTTTATTTTTACCATTGAGCTAATAGAGCCTGCTTGCTTTCTCAGGGGAAAAACTGAATCTTGACCATCAGGTCAAAATTTGTGTCAGATCCTGTGTCTAGGTGAGAAGCGCAGGGAGACAATACAACCACCCCAATTGTATGTGTATATGTGATATTGCATTAGCAATTAGCACACACTACCATACAGATTGGATAGAATTACATTTGATTCATTAGTGCCTCTTAAAGTGATATGGCATTTATATATTGCATCATTTACTGTATATTAAGCATTTGATATATACAGCACATGTTGTATACCTGGGAGCTGGAATGGGCTGGAGGGCCCCGAACTAGCCGGAGAGTTGGGATAGGTGCCGCTGCTGGCTGGGGAGGGCGGGTAAGGGGAGTTTGGAGAGATGGGAAAGGAGCCCCCACCCCCTCCACCACTGCTGCTGCCGCCGCCGCTGTGCGGCTGCTGGAAGGACTCTGGGAAGGTTGCGTTTAGGGGCATGTGCGTCTCGTTGTGGGTGAGGTTGCGAAACTGTACCAGCAGGCTGTGCTGGGGGTTGAACTCACTGTGACGAGGTACCAGGACAGGAGGGAGCACTGGATGGACAGAGCGAAGACAGTTAAAGGAAGTTCATTTCATTAACACTTCCAAGAACAATTTGGGTCTGTCAATACTGACTGCCATTGACGAGATATCTCGTCATTTGAAATCCAACGATTCACTGCCATTGACGAGATATAATTTAATGAACTGGAAGTGAAGAGTCCGTCTCCGACTCTCCGTCCACCTCAATGTAAATAGAATTACAACAATGCATTTATCTCCGTTTTTTTCCCCAGGTTTTGTTTTCGGTTAAAACAAGCTTTATTCACAGCCCATAACTAGAGAACCGATTACAAATCGGTTACAAAATGTATTTTTCGGGCGAAAGAAAGTATGATCGTCTGTCACTTTAATACAGCCTTCGTTTTATTCTGGTTCACGTTGCGGAACCCGTGGGCCTTCAAAATAATAATGACAGTGGTGGAAGAATTAATTAATTTATACCCGTCAAGAAATACACAGATAGAACCGTCATCATGGTCATCATGGTTATCAATAGGAAACACAATAGGGACATGATTTACATGTCAACAACAAAAGGATTTAAGATGTTCTCTGCATTAGTGTAGACCAGGGGTGCCCAAAAGGTAGATTGCGATCTAAGATCACAAAGGGTGTGGAGGTAGATCACATGACATGCCCATAAAAATATATATAATTTAAATAAAATAATAAATGCAACACTCAAGAGTGTTGTGCACAAACGTCAATAGCATTATATAAAAAAAAATGAAAAACCTAACAATTCAATTTTGCCAGTCCAAACTACCTTCACTGATTTAATGTAGGCCTCATACATAGTCCCACGGTTGTCCCAGCAAAACTACCCAGTTGTACAGTGATATAACACGTTTTCTCCTCGCGACATGTGATCCCAAGGCCTTAACATGGTGAATGGAGAGAGCTAGCGATCCCTTGTCAGCAAGCAGCAGAGGCTGAGGCAGCACCATAGACTGTAAAAAATATGGACAAAGCGTTCCCCGGGTCTAACATGGACGTAAAATGAAGCCTGTTATTCCTGCACTGTAAGTCGCCATCTTTCTAGATCCGTTTGGGCCCAGCTGGCCATTGGCTGGCTCCGTTTGGGCCCAGCTGGCCATTGGCTGCCCAGACAACGAGGTGGGACTTCCCCCCTTCTTCTCCGTTGGTTTTTATTTTGACTCGAGTGGGTGGGGACTCCTGATCATAGACTGTAACGGTAGCCACGCCCCTCAGAACATACGTGACTTTATGATCATTTATTTTATAAATGGGACCATAATTTTCCAAAAAGAATATTATGACATTAGAAATGAGACTTTAAACTAGTGACTGGAAGCAGAAAGTATTCATGACCATGTTTATTAAGGTAATACAGTCAAGGTGAAGTTGGGCCCAAATACATGGACTTCTATGGGGCTATGGGGTTTTTTTGGGTCCAGTGACAGCGCCACAACAGGCCATTATATGAACTTTCAGGAGTTTCAGGCTTCACAAAATATCTGTCTGACTGCCCCCCTGGTTAAATATCTGTCTGACTGCCCCCCTGGGCAGCTCCCATAGTCATAATATCTGTCTGACTGCCCCCCTGGTTAAATATCTGTCTGACTGCCCCCCTGGTTAAATATCTGTCTGACTGCCCCCCTGGTTAAATATCTGTCTGACTGCCCCCCTGGTTAAATATCTGTCTGACTGCCCCCCTGGGCAGCACCCATAGTCAGGGAGGCTGTCTTTAAGAGTTACCCCGTGTCTGACTGAGAGCAAGACACAGAAAAAGAGCGAGTGAAACGGATGTACAGTATATATATATGAATATTGTCAAAATGTGTAGTCAGAGAGGGACTATGCATTTAGTGACTTTCTGATGCCACACCCCAACTGGAGTGCCCAAGGCATAAAATCTAATAAGACTCAAAAAGAGCTAGTGGTATTGATTTTCTGTGCAATGGAAGGGGGGGTGCAGAACAGGCCTGTGTGATGACAGCCCTTCCCTCCTGACCTCTGGAGATCTGTTTACCATTTCCCCAACCTACTTAGATTTGAGCTCAGGCATGTGTGCACAACTCCCGATTTTCACAGCTTAATCCTCCTGTTGTACCATGCGAGTGAGTCATTTCATCTCATTGATTATTAGTATTTACGGTTAGATAAGCTTCAATGTATGTGAAGCTCTGTTGCTTAATGCATCCAAGAAATTACATTAAAGTCTAATTATGAATAATCAAAATCAAATAGACAAATGTAACAGTCCAACCTAAAGCCTAGAAAAACTGAACAATACTCACTTTCAATTTACTCATCTCTTATTTGGATGTAAGCTTCCATGTTATTTTGTGGCTTTTAGTTTATATGGTATATAGGAAAGCAGCCCCTCTCTTCGTGAAAGCACAATACAAGCCTCCCAGCAGGCTCATTGATATGAGTGTCCACCGATCAGGAACAGGAATACCTACCAGGGCTCTCCACTCGCTTGTAGTGATACGGGTTGATGCAGACTTCCTTCTGTTTGGATCCGAACGGGTATTCGCAAACCTCCAGAGGCTTGAGCTCGTGGTGGGACTGGAGGTCTGGCCAGCGCCACACACGGCAGTAGATGACGTGGGGCAGTCCTTTTCTGTGAGACACCTGGAGCCGGCCGTCCAGCGACCTGGGAATGGTCACACATTTACTGGGCTGTCCAGGGCTGCTCAGGGCCTTCTCGAGGTCCTCCATGGCACCTTTCTTTTTCTTTAGCTTCTTTACCAGCGCATCCACCGCCTTCTCCGCCCATTTCTCCTCCTCGTCACCTTGCTTCCAGCCCAGTAGGCGTTTGACCGCCGGGCTCGTGAAGGAGAAGAGGCTGGACATGGTGGTCATGATGGAGATTGTAGTGCAAAGGAGAAAGGGGGGCTTCCCCAGAAGTCGGACTGTTCTGACCAAGGGGAACGTTGGGTATCTAATCCCAAGGTGTTGCAGCTCACTGCTTACTTACTATCAAAATGCTAAAAAGGGTGTGTGGTCAACAAAGGACACTCTGGTTTTGAGTGTGCGACTGTGTGTGTGTGTGTGTGTGTGTGAGTGTGTGAGAGAGAGAGAGAGAGAGAGAGAGAGAGAGAGAGAGAGAGAGAGAGAGAGAGAGAGAGGACGGTAGAGATGAGGGGTGGGGGTGTGAGGAGAGGAGACTTTAGCCTTGTGTGACCAAGGACAGGAAGTGAGGGGAGGGAGAGGAGGCAGCAAGCAGGACGCAGCTGCTGCTGTACAGGAAGAGCCCCACAGCAAGCTGGCCAGAGCTGGGTCACCACCACCACTGAGGGGAGGCGGCGAGGTTGGGGGTCAGTCCACAGGGGTTGGGATCAGGACTGCCGTTAAAAAAAAAGAGGCATGCAACAGCAGGCACTACAATTCCAGATCAGCTCAGCATATAGGTGGCTTTTCACCAGTGACTTTCCCAGCTTCTCGTTGTACCGTCTTGGATCTCCCACCGATGTCAGGAGATTTAGTCCATGGGCATCCTGTGTAAGAGAGGTTCAAAAGAGTTGGGGTCAGGAATTAAAATATGCTGCAGTATCAGAAATTGCTTTTGCATGAGAAATATTTTGCATTACATTACATTAAAAGAAAACATTATATTAAGGATGTGGAAATAAACATTTCAGTTCTGAATGTCCTCTCCTAAATGACTAATGCACAATGTTGCTGGATCACAGGTTGGTTCCCACCGCATCTATGGACCCAAATCCATATTTGGAATTGATCTTCATACTATTACTGTCACACGTTATTTATATTTATCTATAATTATAATAAACTTTATTTACTGAAATGTTGTTTATGTTATATAGAATGTAATCAGTTTATGGTTTAATAGTATGAGTAGGTACTAGTCAAATAATTCAACGTAGACTATTCACAGCTGTACCTACACATACAGTCGCACACAAAAGAGCAGCTCAGTGGCCTTGTGGTTAGTGTCCTCCCTGAGATTTGGAGGTCAGGGTTCAGGCCCTGGTTCATGACAATGACGACGACTATAAGAATTGGACCCAACAATCCCTGCTTGGCACTGTCATCAAGGGTTGGATTCGGGGTACGTCTCTGTGACTTAGTTACTAGAATCATGTCCAGCTTTGTACTTGTACATCATGGCTGGGGGATGTACTTGTACTTCAAGCCCCCTCACTCTACAGAAACAGTAGATAGGATCTTGCCCTATGGGCCACATGGCTGAGGAACCATTAGTTCCCAAGGCTGCTACTACTACAGTACATGCAACATTTAATAAACAAGACTTGAGTTGAACTGCACCTTGAATTAAAAAAACAAAACAAAAATTCTTAGTCATATGACTTGATTTCTATTTTTGAACTGAACAGATACTAAATCACAGTAATCATAAATCATATTCAAGAGCTTTTGGAGAGAAATGAGACTCTAGTCACTTTAGACTAGAACACTGGAGAGGGCAGGTTTGTGTGCGTTCAGTAGGTGCTCGTTGATGCTCATTAATGTAAAGGCAATTAGTTTATGCACTGTCAAATAGGTCTACATCTATTCTAAGATAGCATATACCTGTATAGACATTATCCTGCTCATTACTGTACACAAATGTATTATATATATATACATAAAACGTTGTGTTTAAGCAAAAAATATATTTTGAGAACCCACATTTTTTCACGCAATCATTCTACAGTTGTGGCCCCCGGACTAATCTAGTTGAATACCCCTGACCTAGTCGTATGCCGAAATTAGCCGATATAGAAGTTCACAATGCACCACGACATAAGCATGCTGTGAGCTTAGGAATCTACTTGTAGATTGACTTGCTCCATTCTATCCTGAAGTCAGAGAGCAGAGCTGGTTCAATTTGTTGCACACTGCAGAGAGTTTGTCACCAAAGATTATCATACAGGTTAAGGGGGCGTGTATCTTGATGTGGTTGATCACAATTCATGTTCAACTGAATTGGTGTGAGGAAATGATTAATCTCACTTTACCACATTATATTATAAAAAGAAAGAGCGGATTTGTCGCGGACCTGGTGGCGAGGCCGTCGCGTTAAGTGGGTCGGCAGACCGGGGGAAGATGTTCCAGTACTACACATCACATAATGATCGATTGTATCAAATAATAAAAAGGACCAGCGAATGGTCCGAGGTTGTAGTCCCCTGACTACAGTACAACCCCTGACTCATTATCAGATGGGTGGTCGCAATCCCCTTCAAGTTAGAAATTCTAGAAGAACACAATTATATGTGGATACAGGCCATGTCTACACAAGACTCATCCAATGTCACATGTCAAAGTGTTCTCTGAGAAAGACGCCTGTAACCCCTACTACTGCTGCCCAGGTGATGTATTAACTGCTCCTCATAGTTAGGATGGGTAAATGAATGAATTACAGGTATGTGGAAATGTACTTTGCAAATAACAACAAAAATGGACATAATCAATGTTTTCTTTTTGTTGTGCTGTGCAGCCAAACTAATGGCCTGACAATGACAAACAAGGATGCTACACAGTCAGCTCTATCGTGCAGACCATTTGTGAACACAAATACATAGCAATGACAAAAATCAAATAAACAAAGGCAAGGTGGGCAATTTTGCGCTGAAGAATATTCCATTTTACTGAGGTGGCAAGATGAACAGTGAACACATTTATATTGAAAAAGCTAGAAAAGTGATGCGAGAGGATACAGAACTTTGAGATTTGTTTCAAATGTAAAGTACTACAGAGTTTGTAGACATTTTTAAACTAAGCACAGCTCAAGACATACTTCTATACTCTTGCTTTTAGTTGCGCTTTTAAAATTCTTGTTATTATTAATGTACTCACTGTATTGCGTTGCTGCCATTATTTTAATTTTGTTTTATGCCTTTACTTTTCTTTTTCTTTATTTCTCTGTAAAGCACTTTGAGCTGCATTTCATGTCATGAAAGGTTCTATACAAATAAAGTTATACTACTATTATTATTATAGTTTATATATAAAATGTATAATTAATATTACAAAGTGAGTAGAATAAGAGCCATATGGCTGAGACAAGGCGCCCTAAGCATAAATAAACAATATTAGGAATTTTATCTGGCAGGACAGATCCAATGCAAAACATTCCTACAACCTTCCATTGTAGGTTTAGATTTAATGTAAGCCTTTCCAACCACATGGATGCAGATTTATTAAGTAGACGTTTCTGACCCAAGACAAAAAATATATATCTGATATCTTTTACTAGTGTAATTGTGAATCCCCAACAAGCAGATAAAGACTAAACAGATACAGCAGGACAGACAACCTTCTGTGTCAGACCCTGCGGCAGCTGTTTAAGGGCTTGTGAGGCCAGTCCGTCGAAAAGGATGTGGCTACAAAGAGCTGCTTCCTCCCTCATCCCATCTCTGACCAGATCCCTCCCTTCTAGCACACAGCTGTCCAGCAGCACTAGTCCTGCATCCATGGTTCATTGTTCTACATTCACATGAAAGAAGGCAGGGAAATGTCCCGAGTCCCAACTGCAAGGTATTCAGACCTTTACAACAAAAACAGTGTCAAGACTATAAATGTTCTATTGAGTTGTGTTTCTCCACCAATTGATTTGGAGTGAGGGCCTCAAGAGTAGGCCACTACTCATGAGATGTCCCGATATGTTCACAGACCATGGAACAATTTCAAATGAGGAATATTGTGTTATTAAATTATATTTGGTCAGCTGTCTGCGAGAGCAACACACAATTTGGGTCACAGTTTTGCCGCCATAAGCACTGAATTTGCAGCTGGACATACAAGTATTAATTATAGCTTGCTAAAGGAAATTACCCCGTGTTCTGTAAATGTACTTGTATTGCTTAGTATTGATGATTTCTTGTATAGTATTGTATGTCTTGATGAATACAGCACAATGGAAACAAGCCCTCAGGCCTTTTTGTGTCATCCTTTTAGCATTATTGTACTTCAGAGGTACAATTCCTCTGACGTATTCAATCAACACACAGTGAGCAATTAAAAGTTGAGGAAAGTCCATTGTCAGTGACAAACACTGTTCAACACAGACAGGCATATAGATGAAATATGCCTGGAAAGATTATACAAAGTCACACGTGAAAGAAATGATAGTAACAAACATAATGGGTCAGTCTGATTAAAAACTCAGGTGAAGAAATTAATCTTGCCCTGGTAACTTTTCAAATTGATAGCTTGTTTTGCTTGTGTTATCATGAAATGTTATTATATCTTACAATACACACCCAACAGAAAGAACTCTGCAACTCACAGCGCGCATGACAGGAGAATACAATAACCAGATTTTGTGAAACGATCAGCAGTAATACTAACAGACATTTGTGATGGGTCTGCGGCTCTGCTTTTTAAAACCACTCACAGACATTAGCATGTCCACCATTTTGGAGGAGGTTACCTCGACTCAATGGACTGTACATCATATATTACTGTATATCACAATTCAGAATACTATGCACCCTATAATGTATCATAAGACACATTATACAATACAGTCAAATGTCCTTTCAAACAACCTGACCACCTTGGCCACTATACTTTCAAACAACCTGCACATGGTGAGACATCATATCAAGTGTGCCTCAAAAGCCTCAACCTCTCACTCTATTTAGGCCTAGATCTTTTGAAGTGCCAACAATGTTATGTTACGTCTACAAGCCTACAAGGTGTATGTATAGATTGTGCATCTCTGCTAAATATATACAGTATACTATACAGTTTCCCTAGTAACAATCAGTTTTCTAAAGATTTCTATACTGACATGTTTACTAAATTAACATCACCATAATCAAATGTTTTAATTACCTCCCCCTGGCAGGTAAATAAAACTTTGGGGCAGGTGGAGTCTGCATTCAGGTTGCCCGACCGGGCAACCATTTATGAACACAACACAAAATATAAAACACCTGAATGTGGCCAGAGCACTCTGCCTTCTGGTCTGTGAAATGAATATAAGACTCAAGAGCACTGTTTACCTATGACGTGTTGTTTTCACTGTTGCTACACTTAAAAATATGAAATATCAAGTGTGAACCCAATGAGTCATTCATAGCTACTGTATGTATGTATTAGGCATGAATATTGAGGTACATTTGTTATCGTACAGTCTAGTGAACGGTAATTCAAATTTTACTTATAATTTTACAATGGACCTTTTTCCTCTCAAGTGGGCATGACCTTTGGGCAAGTAGGACATGGTCAAGTGCTTCTGAGACCTTAGTGTCTGTCAACCCCTGTGTATTATGGATTCAGTTTATTTAATCTATCAGATACCATACCCTTTGCTTTGCCTAACACTTGGAAATGAGTTGGGCATGTGGCGGACTATAGGAAAAAATCATCTAAGGGCATGGGTGGAAAAAGACCTCCATAAAACACTATCACTCCTTTACTCTGTGGCCAACATTGCAACGCTGGTTTAGAGTAGCAAACAAGTTCTCCTAACACAAAGCATTAAACGAGCCCAACTTCCAGAAATAGGATCTGACACTGACACTGGGTTGTGTAGCTGTAGCCTACTTGTGTTCACTGTTCATGAAGAAGCCTGATCACTTTTGACATGCCTTACAAGCACAGAAAGAGTACAGGAAGCAGACAATATGGAAGGATGAATCGGTGATACTAATAAGCATAACTCCCCCCGTGAAAGAGACAAAATAACACATCTGAGTCGGCATATCTCCAAAAACATTTAGCTATTAAATGACAAAACACTGCTCCGAACCAAAGTGTTGTTGACGTACACAAATTCACAACCGTGCGCGCACACACACAAACATGATCTAATAAATAACTACAATGTGTATTTGTAGTTAACCTAGCGCCCTAGCTGCTAACTAGCTTAGCCAACAAAAGTGGCCTATAGTTTAGTTTTGTGTCATTTTCAACAGGGCGACACTTCCATCAGTTTTAGAACGTCGTCTTGTGCCACTGCCATGTGTGTTGAATGTTTAAAGGCGTTTTATTCTAACATAAATGCCATGTTTTCTGGTTAACTTCAGCCCTCCTCTCTCTCTACCACCATTCCACACAAACTTTTACAATCACTTTCTTTTCCAGCTAAATGGGTGAAATAAAAGGCGTTTATGTGGTCGCACGAGCGTTTCGTGGCGACAATTTTTTGGCCCCAGTTGAAAACGTTTTTTTTTTTTTTTTAATCGAACATGCTCGTGCGGCCAAAAATTTAATTATCTTATGCTTAATGTATGTATATATTCCGTCGTACGGCCGTATGGCGCAACGAAAACAGCAGATATACAAACTCGCAGCACATTGCCACCGCGACGCCTTGTGAAGTTGTGAGCTTGCAGATCTGCGATTTTCGGCGCACGGCAAAGCCTGTCGAGCCTCCTCTGCTCCGACGTAGCTTTTCACAGTGATGATGGATCTCTATCAGTTTGAAAGCTAATTCCCCCCCAACAGATACGCGGTCCTCAAGTTGACTACATACCGCCAAGGATGCACGAAAGCAGTCTCTTGATCCGGTGCGCTTTTTAGGTTGTGGAGCATTGGAGCATTTTGATCTTTAATAAAGCTCGTTCTTTTCTAGTTGTTGCCGCTGCTCCCTCAGTCCTCTGCCCTCCTCTCTCCCCTCGGTATTCCCAGCCAGGCCATGTCCCAGTCAGTCCCGGAGACAAGCCAGGGTTGCCATGTCCGCTTATTATAAGCGACTTTGGGCTTATTTTTCTGTGAAGTTGCTTTTATTTTCTATCGATAGTATTTGCAAGTTTGCAGGGGGGGGGGGGGGTTCTACTTCTGATTTCTAAACTCTAACGTGTAGTTGCTTATTTGTGCTAGCCTAGCTTCACAATTTTTAAAATATTTGCATGTATTTGTCCCTAAACCCCCATTGAATTTCAATGTATACAGTAGCAAGTGCTCATGGCCCAGTGCCCTACTTGCTTCTTTTGGGCTAGTTTTCCTAGTCCTGGTTGCTTATTTCTCTAACATAGGCTGGCAACACTAAGACAAGCGGAGGAGTTGCATGATATCCCTCCGCATCAAAGAAAATTTGGTACCATTACTCGCTTTGGCGTTGAAATACAAGAATGGATCTTGTGACTTTTGGTCTTTTGCTGGTCAAATGTTAATACGTGCCACTGTCAACTATTTTGCAAACAGTTAAAATAATAACAGCAGTGCAGTGTTCTGCAAACGAAAGGCCTACTTTTCAAAACACGACTGCATACCAATAAGTACTAACTTATTTCCGCCTCCTCAAATATCGATTCCTGTAAACAGTAGAGTAGATTCGCGATTAAATACTGATAGAGATGTTGTTGTTTTTAAGGCCTTTTAAACGTTTCAAGGTGTATAACAAAGTTGGAGTTCTCACAGCCTAGGTTGTGCTGCGGCTCGGGAACGTCACACAAGTTGTTGGCTCCACACTGTCTGGACCGTTGCGGGCGGCGTTGTTACTGTTGTACTGTTGTCCACTGTTGTTGTCGATTGTTCCAAAATCGCCTTAATTGGATTTGCATGTCGTTCAGTTATCAAACACAAGTTATTAGACTTCAGAGTCATGATCCATTCTTTGTTCAGCGAAGATACGGTCCATCTAGTCCAGCAGCGGCAGCAGGATAGCGTTCTTCCATCGGTCTTTAGTTACCCATGTGAAAAGCCAGTGTGTCGCTGGGATTGAACCACTAGTGGGCAATCGACCTTCACATTTAGAGGAAAGTGTGCATCCGTTTCATATGTTTCAGCTATCAGTGTGCATTGTTGAATTTGTTGCTTCTGAGTTGTTTTATTTGTTTTAGATTTTTGTTGTTTTCTTCCGATTTTATCTGTCGTGCAGAGATAAAGTTATTACAGTATAGAACTAGAAAAAGTGCTCCTCGGAGCACAGGTCTCCGCCAGGTCAGGACAGGTAGGTTATTGTGGCCTGCTGGTGGCGGCTATAATAGGCCAATGTGAAAAGGGTGCCATTTCTTCTTAGCGTTGTTAGCTCAGAGCTAAGGTCCTGGGTTCAATTCCTGCCGTGGGCATGTTCTCTCCTCCACGCATAGGCACCGGAGAGGGGGTTATTTAGGTCTGAATGTCCCTGCACAGGTCGCACTATTGGGTAATGACTGCATAGTCTATTTATTTATTTATTCTTCCCGACCAGCACTCTCTAGCAGGTCTCTCTAGCACCGTTCCAATTTTATTGCGCAGTCTTTGTTGTCTATTGTCTGCCGCTGCATGCTTGCCTCTCGCCACAATGACCATTCTGGCTATATAACCTACCCTACGGGCAGTAACTGCAGTTGCTCTCTAGTCTCAACTCTCAATCTCGAATATTGTCCCCCCATTGGAGTGGGTGAAAGGGCCTTTCTGCGTGGAATTTACATGTTCTCCCTGTGTCCCCTAGTCTCGCCATGCCAGGCTAAGGGTAGATGATATCCTCATAAAAAACATGCAGTAATCGTGGTCAGGTCTCTATACTGCCTCCCCCTGGTCAGCCGGGGTGCCTGATGGAGGGGAGAGGAACTGTTTGGAATAACGTGTTCCTTCCACGCGATATGCGTACAATTTAGGCATTTAGCAGACACTCTTAATCCAGAGCGACTTACATGGAAGGAACACGCTTCCTGTCAAGTGACAGGAAGCGGCCTGCTCACTCCTCGTGCATGAAGGAAGCATGAGTTCAGTTCTGTGCTCTCCCCAGGTCCGCCCAGGATTGCCACCGGGTGAAAAATGTGGGATAAAGAAAGTATGCAGCAACAGAAATATCATGGTCTTCTTCAAATGAAAACAAAGTGATATCATTTAACACTACAGACAATATCCAATGTAAGAGTTAAAATCTCTTTAATAGATAATGTATGTTTCCCTGAGGATACACAAATTCAGCAGTTATTTGTTTAACTAGCACTCCCTCTAGAGGACAATTGAAAGTATTTCTGCATTGTGGTATAATATATAGGCTGTGTGATTTGCACAGGAAACACAAATGACACCTGACCTTTGTGTTTCTCCTTCAAATTTGCAGAGCCAATCAAATTAGCACATCAAAGCCCCTTAAAGGGTAAGACCACTTTTTTAGAGGTTTGGGTTGTGTAGTTACCTTACCAGGATGTAACTCCAAATGTGGACAAGAGATTTTAAAACAATGATCCAGTGATTAGACACATCACGGTATTGAAGAGACATATTAATAATGGAGTTGCAGACGTCGAGCTGGTTTTTGTGATCTGTTTCCTTAGTCTGTGGTCTGGAAACAGAAAGGCAATATGTAATAATCCAGTAATAGACCTGACCATTGTTTGGTGTTTGTTAAGTAACAGGGGTCTCACTGTCTCTCCAGCTCTTTAACACCTCTGAGCAAATGAATTCCCAAATCGGGCCTACAGTAGCTGTCTACTCTCATAATCTATTCCGGTCAGGAAACTCATTTTCTGTGATATAGTGGCATCTTGTGGGCTAAAAACACAACCCATCATAGTAGAGGCCTGATATTTCACCACCCACCCACACACCCACCCACACACACACCCACCCACATTAAATGAAAAAAAGTAATGGAAAAATCTCAGGGTCATTGACAAGGAATGTAGTTTATTTTAGAACAAAATTATGACTGACCAGAAATCGGTGAAGAGACTATTCAAAATCCTAAAGGTATACTTCATTTTGACGTAACATGCTATGAAACAGAGATGGACAACTTAGTAAAAATAATGCATGACTCCTCCACAGTGTCCAACAGTAATGCAAGTAAGATTTCAGAAAGCCTTTCTTCTCATTGGCATCATAACAATGCATGAGAAACTATTGAGGTTGTCAATAAATGTCATCTATCGAAATCCACACATTCAAATGCAACAGAAATCTGCACCCATTTAATACAGAGCAGAACAAGTTTGCTTTGAAAAAATGCTGCTAAAACTCATGTTAATACAGTACAGTATGTTACAGTGAAAACATATCCCTGGGTAGAGAAGCATTAGATCCAGCATTACTAGTTCACATACAATACAAAGTATGGGACAGAAGGTTCCATTTGATACAGCTATATGATGCGAAAGTACAGTGTCACTAAATATGGTGAAAAGTCTTAGATTTAAATGTTTACCATAAACAGTACACAACGTTTGTCCAGTGTCACAGCGATGTTTTTGTTGAGTAATACTTTTCTCATTACAGTTTTGGTCAGGGCTGGAATGATGATAATGGTGATATAAAAGTCATAACAAAATTGTGTTCACAGCGTAAAAGCAGAAAGGGAAAGTACACAGAATGTTTTTTGTCTAGATCTAACGAATATGTCTGTGATGCTCTGCGATGCTTCAGTGCAAATGAGATGCACGTGATGGAGACAGCCACGTAATGTAATTTACCTCAGTATTTGTAATTTGCGGGGTGGCACCATGGAGACTGGAGTTAGATTCCTCCACAGTGCCTTCGGCTTGCCCCAGGCACTCCAATGAATACAATTGGCCGTGTTTGCAATAGAGAATCCTACAGGTTGGTCCTGGGGTGCCTGTTCAGCAGGGACTGGGAGAGATAGTAATAGCATGAACTTTTCTTTTCTTTTTTGGAAGGGCTTGATGATGCAAAGAAAGTTCAGAGAGGTTGAATGTTTTTTTCTACTGCCTCAGTCAGAACGGAGTTCAGAGTACTGAGTGCGCCAGACCCCGTCCACTCGGTAATCTGCTCATATAGCTCAATGAATCTGCCTAGCAACACCGCGGCTCACTCCGTCCACTCGAGCCACTGAAGCAGTGTACAGCCAGGGCTGGAACAAGTGGTTTTACTAACTGGATATCTATCTCATCTATCTATAACAGGGGTTACATGGGGTAATGGCAATAACTAAATTGGGAGAGAGAAAAGTTGATCTAGGAAAAATAAAAATGTGTCATTTGTTTTAATCGTTTTAAAAGGACGACAGGGAATGTCATGGCAAGAAAAAAAGAAATAAAAAAAAGAGCAGAGATAGTGCAAGATGATATGCATGAGGCGTGCACGTAATAGCCCTAAATCTAAATTATATGTTGCATGTCGCTTGTTGAAAGTAACTGATTTCCAAGCTAACAACACAACACAATGGGCTTTATACAAACCAACATAAAGACACGAAAGGATACACAGCAGCTATTATGATTAACTTATTTATGTACATTTACATAACTTAAAAACTAAAAAAACGATCTTACTCCCCTCTCTTCACCTTCTGAACAGCTGCTGTGCTCAGTTATTATGATAGAGCTCATGTAATAACAACTATGCAAATTTAAATGGTCCTGTTAAAATTAAATCTAAATAATTTATTCGACATTAATAGAGTTCATTATGTAATGGGTAATGGGTATATTTGACCAATGACTACAGGACAGGATGGCCAAATAGCCATTTACAAAACCTAGTACATTGCACCGTTTATAGGATCTTCATGCTTGCATGATAGACAATTTATTTTGAACTAGCCTTGCAAATGGTGAATTGTTTAGAAGCATTGATTATAACCTGGATGTTTTGTATTGCAGCAATTACTACTTGCAGTTATGAAGCATACAACAGCAAACTGATCAATGAAGTTGCCATCTGTAGTGGTTAGTTTAGCAAATAAAGGCACTGAAAAAAAGGAGTTATCTCTGTCATTATGTCACTACATTGTTGTGTCTGTCCTCATATTCACACAGTACCAGAGTCCCAAAGCAATGGAAACATTTCTGTTGGATGAGGCAAAAAGCTGGTTGGCTTTGCTATGAAGAGGGCACTAGGTCATGGATTCTTTGGTACCAGACACTATCTGTCTTGAGTGTCTAACCTGAGGCCACTGTCCAGCGCCTCTTCGGAGGGTGTGTCAAGGACAGGATTGACGAACCCCTCAAACTCGGAGTCGGCATTGTCCTCCATGTGGGTACTTACAAAGTCATTCTCCCACTCCAGTGCGTTTGAGTCCTCAGAGGCTGAGGGAGGACCGCTGGTCATCTGTTTGCTGCCAGGCCTCAGGGCCGCTCGCAGGATGTCCTCTTCTGTGCGAGACCTTTCCCATGGTGGAACTGCTCGGTTCATTCCTATAAAAAGACGGGTATGGTTGAGGACAGTTAATTTTAAAACCTAAAATACACAGGGCGAGAAATGCACTTGTGTGAAGAGAAATACATATTGCCGGACAATGGCTTGTCATTTAATCTGCCATTAGTCATATGTCATTGGGAATACATTTTTAGCAACCATAGATGCTTGTTCCATTGGCTCCTTTCAGAGCTTGTGATTATATCACAACGTGAGATGCATGCAAAGGGCTTACGCATATGAGATACATATTTGAATGTGCAATGTGTACAGATGATCTGCCATGCCTCCCTATCCCTGTCAACGTGTGGCCGGTGGGGGGGAGGGGGGGTTGTAAATAACCCCAGCCTTCATGGTGGATTGCCAGAGAGAGAATTTATCACGCTTCTCCATCTTGTGGTCTCTTTCAACCTTTTATTTGTTTTGCAAATGGTTGAAAACCACTGATTTATTTGATTGATGGTGTCATGGCTGACGTCATTGATCCAAACCAAGTGAAGGGGGTTCTTTTCGCCGTCTGTACGTCCGTGTGTACGTCCGTCCGAAGACAGCTAATCTCCGGCACCATTGTCTTGATCGCAGCCATACTCTGCACACACACTCCCTGAATGCCACAGCTGAACCTCTGCCCCAAGGTTTTCACATTGGCCTCTTATAGTGCAGAACACTTTTTTGGACAGTGAGTACACCTACTGGGCAATTGGTACACAGTCTCTCTAGAGCCAGTCATCAAAACAAAATGCCGCAAATCATGAACACATCATGTGATTTCCGTGAATTTATGCACCACATTCCCACTATAGGCCGAGGAAGAAATGCCACTGGAACATTTTCAACTCAGCCTCATGGTGGCACTATAACTGGCCAATTAGTGTTTTTACCTACCTTTAACTGTACAGATCTGTGTAAAACTTTGTATGCACACTCCCTAGAGGCCAAGGAAAAAGCTTTGCCTGGAATTCTTCACATCTGCTCTTTATAGCGCCACCAGGAGGCCGACATATGTAAAACACATTTTCTAATATTACTCCTTCAGATTTTATCCAAATTTCACGCAAATCGGTACACATGTTCTCCATAGTCATGTGATCAAGACGGGTTTGTTTGATTTCTCATAATCCATCCTGATTGGCTACGATTGGATTCTAGAGTTTTGTACAAATGGCCACAACTCCTCATCGCAGTGTCCGATTGCGGTGAAACTGTGCATGCATATTCCCACTAGGATGAGGAAGAAATACCACTTGACTGTTTTCAAATCAGCATCATGGTGGCGCTACAAGAGGCCAAGTCGCGACCACACACACACACACACACACACTTAGACTTATATATATTTTTTTTAAAGATATTTTTTTTGCGGCTTACGCCTTTTATTAGTTTTTTGAAGGGACAGACAGTAGGCTGACAGGAAACGGGAGAGAGATGGGGGAAGACATGCAGTAACGGGAGTCGAACCCGCGGCACACTGCGACTGGATTACCAGTCGGGTGCCCAGACGGTTACGCCACCGCCTGGGCACTTAGACTTATATTACTCCTAAACATTTTGCCAAACATCACACACACTCCTATCCTCCTGGCGGAGACCTGTGCCCAGAAGGGCATTTTTTCTAGTTATAGTATAGTACAGGCTGAATCAGTTCAGGTGAATTGAACATAAGCAGTTGGGTTTCGATATTAAGGTAGTGTTTATGTGCTTCTGTTTATTAGAATTGCATAAGCATTTCCAGTCTCCCTGATATCACCACTACTGGTTGACAAGTGGTACTGCCTGAAGAAAATCTTCAGTTTCTGGTAGCACTTTACAATAATGACCCGAAATAAAGCATTCATAAACGTTTATAAGCAGTTTGTAGACTATTAACAAATCATTAACAACCCGTTTGTTGACATTCATAAATGATTACTAAAACCGTTATAACTATGGTTACAAATCATTTATAAGGTATTAGTAAGTAGTAAACTATCAATTAATAAGCCATTTATATACATCTGTAAATGATTATTAAATCATTTGTAATGACCCCATTATAAAGCATTTATAAACATGTATAAGCAGTTTGTAGACTATTAACAAATCATTAACAACCTGTTTGTTTACATTTGTAAATGATTACTAAAACCTTTATAACAAATTTACAAATCATTTATAAGGTATTAGTAAGTAGTAAAACTATTCATGAATAAGCCATGTATAATACATCTGTAAATTATTATTAAATAATTTGTAACTGATGTTATATAATATATACAAGCTATTTGTATATTTGGGAAATGTGTTTGTTCTTGTTTAACATATACTTTGTAAAACATTCCTAAAATATCTATAAATCCTTAGTACATGTTATTAAGTGCCCTATAGTAAAGTGACGACAGTTCATCATTTACAACTGTCTGTTAATGTGTTTGTTCATGTTTAACATATGCTTTGTAAAACATTCCTAAAATATCTATAAATCCTTAGTACATGTTATTAAGTGCCCTATAGTAAAGTGACGACAGTTCATCATTTACAACTGTCTGTTAATGTGTTTGTTCACGTTTAACATTTTAGGTTGAAGATGTTGTGTTGCATTGTGGGTAAAGGCCTATTCATAGTCTGGATTTTCGGTGGCGAGGTGACCACCGAAGAGCTGACCACCGTAGCTGAAATAACGTTGAGCGGTGGTGAGTAAAAACAGAGAGAAGGGCTGGAGCGGTGGCGGTGGTTTGCTCTTCACCGCGGCTCGTGACGTCATGTTGTAGTTCGGTGGTCACCCCACCACCGAAACTCCAGACTATGTATGAGCCTTAATCCTCAGTACAGAGGAACTCCATACTGAGGGTAAGATGGTCTCCTGTTTGCTCAGGCACAAACAAATTAATTACAAACATCTAAGCTTCATATAAGTGGCCAGATATGCACTCATGTTTACATAGTGTTATTCAGTAACATTCGTTTTTGTATGACATGGTATCATATGACATTGTTTATTTAATTGTTTGAAAAACGGTTAGCATGTTAGCACAGTTGTTAGCTGTGCTGTGTAGCCTGTTACATGAGAATTCACTGACATGGAGTATGTTGTGTCATACTCCATGTCAGTGAATTCTCATGTAACACAGGCTAACAGCTAGCTAGCATGCTAACCGTTTTTCAAACAATTAAATAAACAATGTGATATGATACCATGTCATACAAAAAAGAATGTTACTGAATAACACTATGTAAACATGAGTGCATATCTGGCCACTTATATGAAGCTTAGATGTTGATCATTAATTGCCTGAGCAAACAGGAGACCATCTTACCCTCAGTATGGAGTTCCTCTGTACTGAGGATTACCCACAATGCAACACAGCATCTTCAACCTAAAATGTTAAACGTGAACAAACACATTAACAGACAGTTGTAAATGAACTGTCGTCACTTTACTATAAGGCACTTAATAACATGTACTAAGGATTTATAGATATTTTAGGAATGTTTTACAAAGCATATGTTAAACATGAACAAACACATTAACAGACAGTTGTAAATGATGAACTGTCGTCTCTTTACTATAAGGCACTTAATAACATGTACTAAGGATTTATAGATATTTTAGGAATGTTTTACAAAGTATATGTTAAACATGAACAAACACATTTCCCAAATATACAAATAGCTTGTATATATTATATAACATCAGTTACAAATGATTTAATAATAATTTACAGATGTATTATACATGGCTTATTCATGAATAGTTTTACTACTTAGTAATAATTTGTAACCATAGTTATAACGGTTTTAGTAATCATTCACGAATGTCAACAAACGGGTTGTTAATGATTTGTTAATAGTCTACAAACTGCTTATACATGTTTATAAATGCTTTATAATGGGGTCATTACAAATGATTTAATAATCATTTACAGATGTATATAAATGGATAATTAATGAATAGTTTACTACTTACTAATACCTTATAAATGATTTGTAACCATCGTTATAACGGTTTTAGTAATCATTTATGAATGTCAACAAACGGGTTGTTAATGATTTGTTAATAGTCTACAAACTGCTTATAAACGTTTATAAATGCTTTATAACGGGTCATTATTGCAAAGTGCTACCCAGTGTCTCAATGGTCAACATTTCAGCACTTGTGTGGGGGGAACCGGTTAAAATCTCAGCTTGGTAGTACATGAAAGATACAGAGTTGCATTTTTAATGTGTATATGGGTTGAGAGACACATCCATCTCTTATCTCTCCACACATGCACACACAGGTCTGATCTAGCTTTCCTGAGACTATGCTGGCATGCTCAGACACTTTGTGGACATACTGTAGCCGTGTACAACTCCTACATGCCATTACTTTTCAGTTTCAGGTACAATCTTGTCAACTTGTGTAGCCATAATAGCAATGCTATCACAATGCTTACTTATGCAAAGTGATCATAAAGCATTAAGCAGCTATAAGTAAATATAAATACTAAATAGCCTTGGGAACCAATGGTCATCATGTGACCCATAGGTCAGGAGTCCATCTCCTGTTTCCATAGCGTGAATGTAAGTAGCTTGATGACGTACAAGTATCCCCCATGGACATGATGCTAGTATGTCGCACCCCCAATCTAACCCTTGAAAAGCAACTGTAGGGCAGCAGAAACTAACAAGACAATTACATTTCAAATCGCAACCATTGATTGACTGATGATACATGCATAATTGAAACGGAATGAACAATCACACATGTAGATTGAACATTGAATGACGGTGATCTCTGATCTGTTCTTAATCACATGGGGCGGGTTGTGTACACATATTGCAATATATTATGCAGCGTTCAAAGTAGCAGCGACAAAGCAACAGGCTACAAGTCATACTAGAAACTGATGCCTGACAGGCATGATGTGCTACCAATTACAAACAATGTTGAGCTGGCTTTAACCATGTTCCAATGACGCAGTGAAGTGTCAATCAATATCTTGTTTCTTTCTCTCCATTTCCACTCCTCTCTCCTTAGTCCCCACAATTCCTGCTCCCTTACATAAAAATAAAAACTCTAGCTTTTGTTGACGCTAGTGTAAGCTAACATTAGATCATGTTTGTCCTAGTGATAACATGGCACGGTACTTTTTGAAGTGTTCACTGTCCAAAGATTTGTCTCCATATAGCCTGTATAGAGTAGAATCAACAACCGTTTTAGGAAACTCCAAAACCTTTCCCCGAGTAAGAGAAACAACCCACCTTCTTCATCCTCCCACTCTAGATCTAGTGAGGTTCCATCATCGTTGGTGGAGCGGGTCTTTGTGTTGAAGTCCCAGCTGCTCTCCGTGTTGGGAGTGACCACGTTCGTCTCGGATGACAACCCTGATAATTGTAATTGACTTTATTTGTATTGTACGTTTGCAAAGAAAGCTACACATCACATAATTTACATCAGCTTATATATATTTTTATTTTTTAATAAATTATTGTTTTCAACTATTGTACATTTGTGAATCTTAATACTAGGTAGACAGTCAAAAAGGTTCAATAATGATGTTAAGTTAATACACAATCATATAACAAATCAAACACTGCATACACTAATCATGGTTGCATTGACTGTAATCAAGCCTCTGTGGCTCACTCACTGTTACTCCTGAAGGCTTCTGATTGGGCTTTCACATTCTGAAGGTAGACATTAAAATCTTCTCCACGAGGTTGTCTGGGAAACAGGTTACCACATACCAGGATGAGAATTAACACGGAATGAACAAACCTGCTCCATTCAGCAATGGACCAAACTATTGTACTAGATGGGTTGGGCAAACAGAATTGCATCTAAAAATGTAGCAAATTCTAGCTATCATTCTATAACTCTACCTACGGTAATCATTTTTCTTTTTAATTTAATAATAATCTTATTTGAAAATACGGTTTACTTTGACAACATAGATGTTTTGAAAACTGTTCAAAATCTGGTTTTGCTTTTCAGTTTACACTTTGCAGTATGCTCTTATCAAATGCAACAAACATTTTCAGTATTGAAGTCAATTTAGGCTTTAGTCAGGAGATTTCTAGATGACACTCAACAATTCAATATGAAACTGTAAAATAATATGTGAGGTGTCGTAGTAAAACATACTTGTTTTGTTGACTTTCACTGCCAGCTATACCATCTGCTTTGCCCCTGGTCCTTTGGGTGACAAGTTGCTATGAAGAAGAAAAACATCATTAAAAACAGAGAACACCATTCAGATGTTTATGCTTTATTTTATGTCAGGGTAGTGAGAAAGGAAACCAAGGGCAGAGAAAGAGAGACATGAAAGAGAAGGATGCAGAGGTCAGATTAAAATGTGGGTCCCCGTTCTCACAAGGAGAACCACCCCAATATGAAGGCTTTTTAACATCAACATGTAAGCAAATGTGCTCAGCAAAACAAAGCAGTGGGAGAGAAGCAGTGGAAAGTAGGAAAACAAACAATAAAGGTCCTCATCCGCTACCATCGAATAACAATACTGCATAGTAGTAGTAATGCATAAAGCATAAAGAAATAATTTTGGGACAAAAACAAAAAAAATAAAACAATTATAATAATGTGAGGTCAACTTGGCATCACAGTTTTGCTAATACACTTTATTTCCACATTGGACTGTAAATAACATTTAGGGATAGATGGTTTGAGGCTGAATCAGAAAAAAGTGGAATTTAAGCTTTTTTTTAATTTCCCTATTGTGACACTGGTCACACAGTGAGCAACTTCATTTAAAAGTGGCTTCCAAAAAGGTGCTTATTATGAAACAGGCATAGGCCTACAAGTCATGATAAAAACTGCCAAGATTTAATTAATTAATTAATTTGGCCTAAATGGAATATTAGGGATTTAAAGGTTAAAGAATCACACCCTTGTGAAGTGAGGGGCGCTCATCATCATCATACATCATCAAGACTGGTGGTCCCTTATTGGCCAAGAATTCCCACCGAGATCTGATTGGTTAGCCGATTTGCTCGTCTACATATGACATAAATTGTCCCTTCATTGTCAATGGTATTTAATGATTTTTTGTGGCTTTCACCTTTATTTTATATATTTTATGGAGGGACAGACAGTAGGCTGACAGGAAATGGGAGAGAGAGATGGGGGGAAGACATGCAGTAAAGGCCGTCGGGATCGGGAGACGAACCCATGGCACACTGCCAGACTGGATTACCAGCCAAGGTGCCTGGACCACTGAGCCATGGCCCAGGCCGGCGTTTAATGTTTTGATGTTTATTTGATATTTGACAGAAATTTGACCTAATTTCTCCTTTCATTGTCAATGGCAAATATTGAGACGTGGGGACAAGATTTAGCGGACATTTGACCTGAATTCCCCTTTCATTGTCAATGGCAAATATTGAGACATGTGAGGACAAAAGCTGTATATAGGAGGGGCTAGCACCCCTCAAAAAGAAAGGGGGAAAAAGATGAATTTAAGCCATTTAAAACAGTTTGACGCGTAACCCGCATTTTAATCAACCCCCCTTCACTGCCGAGATTGTTGTATTACCTTTAGAGTATACGCTGAATTATTTGGGCTTTTAATCCGCGAAAATCCACTGAAAAAAGGTCCCTCAAGGTTTGTTGTGATCCGATCATACCATCCACCATCTTGGTGCACCCGGAAGACGCACACAAGACTCGTCTCCATGAGGCGTTGTACCCCATTCATTTGCATTGGCCTCAATTTCCCAGAAGCCCTAGCAGCCCACAGCATGTGACGATTTCCGGTTTCGTCATCAAAACGAAAGCATCTAGTCTATCTCTGCGACGAAGACGGAGTTTCTTTTTATTTATTACAATAAGGCGGATTAAACACATAAAACAAAAGGCGGGTATGTCATATATAGCAACGACAGTAACCTGGAGTAATCCATTCCCGGCAGTAAAACTGTTAAGACAGAATATGCTATGTTATGCTAGACTGGTATGAGGATGCGAGGACTTTGGATAGACCAGACAGAGGCCAAGTGCGTTAGAGTTAAGCCCATCACAATTATTGCATAATCGCAATGATTTTTGCATAATCGTCATATATTTCCATGTTGAAAAATGTTCATACATTTTCAAACATCAACGATACAAAAACAATAGCAGATCTACAAGCTCACAACGCATTGTGTGCTATTTTGGTTTTAATATTGAAAGTATAAAGTTATTAACCCATTCTGGGCGGGAACCCCTTTTGGTGTTTTACCCCCTCAGGCCGGGAGCCCATTTTTGGGTTCTGTACAGTATGTACAGTTTTTCAGAAAACTTAGGTCAGGCTTTAAAAGTTATTTTTAGAATCGGCCTCAGGCCTATGCCACTCATTTCTTTGTAAATGTAAGTAATCTGGCCTGCTGTGGAATTTCTGTTTACAAATCCTAAAAGCCAAACAGAAATGCAATTTTTGGGAACATATCCCTATGTTCAATGACAAATACACAATTAAATAGTATTAAATCACAATTATTTGTATGACAATTAATCACCAAGTTCATGATCGTGACAAGGCTAGTTAAGAGCAGCTGTTTTAGTCAAGCAGTAGGTTGGTGGTGCTGCCTCACCTCCTCCTTCAACCTTTGCTCACGTGCCAACCTGGCTGCTTCACGCTGGGCGGCATTTCTAGCCTCCTCTTCTATCCTTAACTTCTCCTCTTGTGCCTCTAACTGAGCAGAAATAACAAAACAAATACAAAACAAAAATAGAACATAAATATTAAGAAACTGAAAGAAACAATGCTGCAAACTAAAAATAAAATAAAGCGAAATAGGTCCAACACAAAAAGAAAATGATGGGGACTAATTTCTCGTTCTAATTTCAGTTCATCTAATTACATAGCTTTCAAAATGCATGCATTGAATCATACAGAGAGAAACATACAAGCTAACTCAGTGGTTTTCCAAGGTACACCAATGGGAAAGTCATAATTTCAAGGCACAAATAGTGTATCTACAAGCTCATTGTGAGCTTGTAGATCTGTTTAACATTTTGTCAAAAAACACAAAAACGAATTACATGTATATTATCCGTTTTGGGAAATGAGTGCACAAAGTATGATTATAGTAAAAAATAACCCATAATTTATTTTATGGTTGTATACTGAATATTACTAAAATAATCTGTGGTTGTTATGAAGTCCCAAGGAACACCTGGACAGTGGACATGAGTCACGGCACATGTTCTGGGAACCACTGAGCTAGTAGAACACTCTTTTATTGCACATGGTTGGTTGGTTACCTCTGCTTGTATCTTCTGGTCTATCAAGACTTGATGGTCTGTAATTGCAGCATAACGTTGTTCTCTGAGGTTCTTGAGCTCATCTTCACTGATTGGTCTATCAAAAATAATAAAATAAATGACTCGTGGAAAAAACAGTGTTAAAGATTGGCCATGATGATGGATCTACAGAAATGCCACAAATATAAATCTTCACAATTTACATACCTTGGACAGGGTTGAGGACTCTCTGCCTGAAATGAAACAAAAAATACAATATTTAAAGTTTTTCTGTTATCAATGAATAAATATATTATAAAATATGTTACTGCTGTCTTTTGATTGATATGCTACTACTGTAGGTATTCAACCTCTGACAGTATTCAGAAGTTATTCTCTGATGTAAGGACTTCCAGACTTACCTCATCGCTTTCTACAAGGTTTTCAAACTGCAAAGTCAAAGAGAAATTAGTTAAATAAAATGAGCCTATAATGACAAAAAGTTACAAAAGAATATATGATAATAATTATTAATTCCTACCTCAATAGTATAATGTTCTCCAGTGGTGCTACTTCTAAAGTATTTTGACCTGTACAATAAATGATAAAATATGAGAGGACAAGACTGTCACAATGATCTTAAAGGAGCTTTTCAAACCCTTTCACTTTTCAGGATTACACTGCGACCAAATTATAATAATAAAGTGTACAGTTATGTTGGTAGAAAACTAATAAAATAAAATGCATGTAACAGAAATACAGAATAAGTATCATTAGGCCAATAGAGGCCAATTTAGACAGCCAACCTCATTTTAACTGAAGTGCAGACTGCAAATGGTAACTGAAATGAAACCCAAACCCAAATTCCTCATGATCAAATATCAACACTTATCCAAAGTCAACCTGCCTGCTATACAAAACAAATAGATTTAAGAAGCCTTTGGTGCTCGTGTGTCTACTAACTACAGCCCTGTACTGTATGTCAATATGGGTGGGGTCTTTTCTTGATTTCCTTGATGCTGAATGCCCCCCCACCACCAGCACCACACACACACACACACACACACACACACACACACACACACACACACACACACACGATGACCAAATACAATATAACGTGACGTCACCTAAGGGAACTGCCACGGCCATCCCTCTGGTGACAGCTATTATTAATAAGGTGACACAGCTAGCTCACTTTCACCCCAAAATGATCTGCCTTTTCCCTCTCTCGGCTAGCGACACCGTCGCGGCGCAACGAACGAAGCATGAAGCAGCACTAGCAACTTAAACGTATGTGGAGACCCGGCTCGGGTGGATGCTGCTTGTTGCAGACAGCCAGACTGCAGGCTAGCTCACCTTACCAAGCTAATGATGATGATCTGTTTCACTCACCCGCCTCCTCTCTGGATCCTGTTGACTTCTCTTCTAAACAACCCAGCACAGAATGCCCAGCAATTACCCATCGCATTGTCAAATATTACTATGATCTATAGCTGCCTGGGCCAGCTATCTAATCTTAGGAAGGCAAATGTTGGTTGCGATCTAGGGTTGAGGGTGTAGTTGTTGTTTAACATCTATCCACAAGTCAAAATAATTATTACAGTCAGTCCACTTTTCTTACTTCCTTGTTTCTGTTCTTCTTCTATGCTTGGGTGAATGTACGTATACTGCCCCCTACTGACGGGCCGTGCTCCGTGAGGGGACCGTGCTCCGTGAGGGCGGTGATCCGTGAGGGACCGGAAACTTAACTTTGGTCCATTATTTCTCCACTTTAATAATACCAATTGGTATTGTGTTTACATCATTTTAATCGTTGATTAGTCACCTTTACAACGAGGTACAGCTTGTCATGACCACGCGTCCGTGGAATGAGCAACATTGCTAAACGTCTCCACTTTAATAATACCAATTGTGTGTGTGTGTGTGTGTGTGTGTGTGTGTGTGTGTGTGTGTGTGTGTGTGTGTGTGTGTGTGTGTGCGCGCGTGCGTGTGCGTGTGCGCGCGTGTGTGTGTGTGTGTGCGTGTGTGTGTATGTGTATATTATTATAGGGCTGTCAAACGATTACATTTCTTAAAAATGTATTAGTCATGATCAATGATGTCCAAAATATGCCATATTTTTCTGTAGACTATATTGTTGTGGGAATAGAAAGATAAATAACAGTAGACCATCTTGCCAATCAGACTATACCAGTAAGACGCCCTGAGGGCAAGAAGTGAGGTCACGTGCACACATCTGCCTGGGTGACGGCAGACTGCTGGGCGAGCGCTGGTGCTTTGGCATGGGGGGGTCAGATCAACATATGGAATTAATTCTGTACTGGCCATGGAGCGTGTCTTGAGTGTACAGGGTTTGATGAGGTCAGATCAACATATGGAATGTCAGAACAGGTCAGCTCCATATATGGAGATCTAAGGGTGGCAGCGGTGGCAGTGTCTTGAGTGTACAGGGGTTGATGAGGGCCCAGGTAGGGCCGGGCCTTCATTTTTGGGCCTGAGAACTCTACTAATAACTTTGGGGCGGGCCCGTCTAGAGTTTGAATGGACAGGTATCAGTCAAAAGGGAAACATCGAAAATTGGATTGATTGATTGATTGAAATATTTATTAACAGTTTGTAGAATTTACAGTACATTTTAAGCACAAACTCAATACAAAGACTGTCAACTGTGAGTGGACGACCCAATTAAGCATTACACTTGTTTACAACAGGGTCCACATTGTTCAATTCATCAAAACATTTAAAGACATACAAACATTTAGAGACATACAAATAGACATTTCTATGTAGCTAAGTTCATCATATGGGAAGCAAAAAAGGGAAAAGATACAATATACAGTGAGGGAAAATGGGGTGGGGGGGATTCAGATTTTACAGAGGCCAGTTTCGAATTGCAGCCATCCGTAGGTGCCCTTTGAGAGCGGTTTTGAAGGAGTCAAGGGATTCACATGTCTTAATGACTGTTGGTAGGGCGTTCCACATTTTGGTGGCATAGGAGCGAAAATAATTTAGTCCCTTGTTTGTGCCGAATCTGGGTTGTACATGGTTTGTTGCACTCCCTCTGGTGTTGTGGGTGTGGACTTCGTTTACATTAAGGAAGTATTTAGACAGGTACATGGGTATCTTGGTGGTGTATCGAATCTTGTGGACCAGACCCATTGCAAGATGCTGTACTCTGTCGTCGACCCTAAGCCATCCCAGCCAGTCAAAGTGGGCAGGGGTGAGGTGGGTTCGGGGGGTGAGGCCAAGTAGGAGCCTGACCAGTTTGTTTTGGGAGGTCTGGAGCCTTGTTTTAAGGGCCTTTGAGGTGCTGTGGTACCAAGAGGTGGATGCATAGTCAAAGAAACCTTGTACGAGGGCTCCTGTTAAGGTCTTCAAGGTGTTTTTGCTGACCAGTGAGGAGATCCTGTAAAGGAATCTTGTTCTTTGATTGACTTTTTTGATTACGTTGGTGGCCATCTTATCACCGGAAAGATTGGCCTCCAGGATGGAACCTAGGTAGGTAATTTGATCTTTTCGTGTGATAATATTGTCACCCACTGGAAAGAATTAAATATACATTGCGTGGCTCAATCTCCAAATTCAGTAAAGCATGGCAGCCTTTTCTCTCTCATGTTGACCGCCTTACACTTGTGCCCCCGATTGAACCTGAATAACTGTCGCCTGACTGGCCAACCTGTCTTGTCTGGATGATGTTTGTGACCATGATCTGCTATGTATATTGACTATATTGGAGTTTATTTTTATTTTTATATATATATATATATTTTATATATTGTTTTGTTGTGTTTTGAATGTTCTTTGGTTGTCTTGATTTGGAGTTTGTGTTTTGTTGTTGTGTGTGTTTTAGTTTTTTGTATTTGTCACTCTGTTTTTATTTCTCAATTTACTTCTATATTTGTAAAAAACAAAAAATAATTAACAGAACATAAAAAAAAAGAAAGGGAAGAGGAAGGACGGGTGGGGAGAGATCAACATATGGAATGTCAGAACAGGTCAGCTCCATATATGGAGATCTAAGGGTTTGAGGTCAGATGTAGAGTTGCTGGTTGGCTCAGCTCCATATATGGAGATCTAGGTGATGATCCAGTCTTTTCCATGTATGGCTATCCAGGGTTTGATGAGGTCAGTGTTGTGATCTTATATCATATATGGAAACGGCCGTATATGGTGGCATGACGTGTCACGAGGCGTGATGTCATGAGGCGTGACCATATATGGAGGCATGACACGAGGCGTGACATGACACACTTACTGACTGACTGACGGGAAATGCAGGTTTTCATAGTAAACAGTGGCCTACAGTCGCAACAACACATTCTTAAGAACTTTGTCCCCCAATGCATATGGTCCTGTGTCTGTGGTCTATGGTCTGGACAAGTATCACTTGTGTGGGACAGGGGTATACGGGGTTATAGCAACTTATTACATTACTTAAATGCCTTGATATCATATGTCATATTCGACCATATAGGCCTAGCCTATTATTGCATATCATTTTTATTATTGTTAGATTTACATTTCTTCAAATATGCACACTTACCAACTATAATAAGCTTTCAATTAAACTATTACCTACAACAAACTACATTGATTGATTGATTGAAATATTTATTAACAGTTTGTAGAATTTACAGTACATTTTAAGCACAAACTCAATACAAAGACTGTCAACTGTGAGTGGACGACCCAATTAAGCATTACACTTGTTTACAACAGGGTCCACATTGTTCAATTCATCAAAACATTTAAAGACATACAAACATTTAGAGACATACAAATAGACATTTCTATGTAGCTAAATTCATCATATGGGAAGCAAAAAAGGGAAAAGATACAATATACAGTGAGGGAAAATGGGGTGGGGGGGGTGGGGGGGATTCAGATTTTACAGAGGCCAGTTTCGAATTGCAGCCATCCGTAGGTGCCCTTTGAGAGCGGTTTTGAAGGAGTCAAGGGATTCACATGTCTTAATGACTGTTGGTAGGGCGTTCCACATTTTGGTGGCATAGGAGCGAAAAGAAAACATAAAACCTTTCCAAACCGAGCACGTAATTATGATTAAGCACAGCTGGTACTATACACCCGGCATTTAAGCGCGCACCAGCAAGTGCGTGTCGTGCACGCGCATTATGTTGCGCGTGCGTGTGCGCTTGTGCACGTGCAAGCGGGGGGAAAAACGCACTTCCGGTCCCTCACGGAGCACGTCTCGTCTGCGAGGCTGCACAACCTCCACTAGAGGGCAGACGCAGATTATAACATTCCTCCTAATGTGATTCGTTTGGGAATGGCATCAATCAATCCCAATTCCCAAATATTGCTCTCTCTCCCAAATATATTTCCTCTAAATTGGATACGGCCAAGGCGTCATCCAGAATGTTACATGTTTAATTAGGCTTTACATATATCATCATTTGGTGAGTAGCCTATGACAAACACATGTCTAGTTTAATCAGAACCTTCTGATTCCAAAGCAGCCACTCTACCTCCTCAGCCACTGCCTCACTGTGCCTTTTATTACTACAATACAGTGACAACTGAATGTCTTTTATTTTATAATAGGGCTGGTCAATTAACCGAAAATATATCAAAACCAAAATTTGGAACCTCTAAGCCCGCCAAAATGCAGTAAAGCAATATTTCTAACAGAAATATCAGAACTTTTATCTATCTGCTCCACTAACTATGACAGAACTCTTATCTCAGGTGATCTTAATCTGCACCTGGATGATGCTACAGATGCTGTGGCTATGGGTTTCTTAGAGTTATTGCACTCCTTTGAGTTTATCCAACATGTTGTTGGGCCTACACACAAACATGGGCACACTCTGGACCTGGTGATTTCTAGAGGGATGAACATCACTGTGGAAAGGACTATTGAAAGGCCTGAGCTATCAGACCACTATTTGCTGTGTTTTAATATGACTGTCTCTGATCTAGAGAAAAACATCACTGAATATACCATAACAAAGCGTTTTTTTAGCTCTTCTGCAGCCGACGAGTTCTCTCGTCATCTGGGCCCCCCCTTGCCCGATACTCCCCCAGTAAATGATATGGTTCAAATTTTTAATCTTAAACTAGAGTCAGCTCTTGATATAGTGGCTCCTTTGAAAACAAAAAAGAAACATAACACCAGAGTGACGCCCTGGTTAAATGAGCATACATGCTCACTGAAGCAAGAATGTCGTAGAGCTGAGCGAGCTTGGAGAAAAAATTAACTCACCACCCACCTAGAGATTCTTAAAAAGTCAACAGTCACCTATAACAAAGCCTTGCGTCTAGCAAGGCAGGCATATTTCTCTGGCATTATTAACGAGAACAAGAAAAATGCCAGAGTCCTATTCTCTACCATTGATCGACTTTTAAACCCCCCCCCACTAGTCCTACAAGCAGTCATTCCCGGCCTCTAAAGCTAAGTGTAATGAGTTTGCATGCTTTTTTGATAACAAAATCTTTAACATTAGAGCTGATATTATGAATGGTGCTGCTGCTAGCGCAAACCTTCAAACAGCAGCTAATGGTCCCAGGGTAGATCCCTCCAGGGGGAGCCTATTATCGTTTTGCGCAATTGATGAAGACGAACTCCGCAAAACCATATCACAGATGACATCTTCCTCCTGTTCATTGGTTACAATTCCCACCACCTTTCTCAAAGAGGTCTTAGACAGTGTGATTGGAGATATCCTAAAAATTGTAAACAGCTCTCTAAAATCAGGCGTCTTCCCAGACTCGCTGAAGACTGCCGTAGTTAGGCCCCTACTCAAGAAACACAATCTTGATCCCTCTGTTTTGGGTAACTATCGACCCATTTCAAATCTACCCTTTCTGGGCAAGGTTTTAGAAAAATGCATCTCTCATCAATTGGATGTATTTCTACAGAACAATAATGTGCACAACAAATTCCAATCTGGCTTTAGGAAAAATCACAGCACAGAAACAGCACTTGTAAAAGTAATGAATGATCTTAGGGTGTCTGCTGACAAGAAACATGTATCCGTTCTCTTACTTCTAGATTTAACGGCTGCATTTGACACGATTGATCATTCCATTTTAATACAGCGTCTGGAGCACTGGATAGGCCTGTCTGGTACGGCCCTGTCCTGGTTCTACTCCTACCTATCAAACAGAAGTTACTTTGTCAATCTAGCCGAGTTTGACTCAGACAAACACGACATCAGTTCTGGTGTTCCACAGGGCTCGATTCTTGGTCCTCTGCTGTTCTCCTTGTACATTCTGCCATTGGGCGAACTCATTACCAATCACGGAGTCAATTTTCATTTCTATGCTGATGATACCCAACTATATCTTTCTGTGGCCCCAGATGATCCCTGTGCTTTAGACCCGCTGTTGACCTGTCTGTCTGGCATCAAATGTTGGATGAGTGAGAACTTTCTCAAGCTGAATGAGGATAAGACAGAGGTTCTAGCGAGCAGAAATAATCAATAATAAGCAGACTTGGCAACCTGACTGTAGAAAGTAACAGTACAGTAAAGAACCTGGGGGTTATTATTGATTCTGAACTGAATTTTAATTCACACATTAATCATGTTACCAAGATTGCCTTTTTTCACCTTAGAAATATTGCACGAATCAGAGCCTATTTGTCCTTGGACGATGCAAAAACGCTAATCCACGCCTTTGTTTTTTCTCGGCTTGACTACTGCAATGCACTCTTTTCAGGACTGCCTAAGAAAACGACTGACAGATTACAACTTGTCCAAAATGCAGCAGCTAGAGTTTTAACTAGAACTAAGATGAGAGAACATATTACTCCAGTTTTGGCATCACTGCACTGGCTTCCGGTTGTTTTTAGGATTGATTTTAAAATTATTTTACTTGTCTATAAAGCTCTCAATGGTCTCGCACCTCCGTACCTCCGTGACTGCCTACCTGGATATGTCCCTAACCGCCCCCTCAGGTCCTCCAATGCTGGCCTACTTGAAGTGCCTAAAAGAATGTGCACAAAAAAATATGGTGAGGCAGCTTTTTGCTTCTACGGCCCAACAGCCTGGAATAAACTTCCATTCGAGCTCAGACACGCACCCTCTGTAGACATTTTTAAATCTCAACTCAAGACTCACCTCTTCACTCTTGCTTTTAGTTGAGTTTTACTATGCACGTTCCTACCCTGCCCTGACTGATTGCTGCATGTGGTGTTTTTATTTGTTTTTATTTATTTTATGTTCTTATATTAAATTTTGTTCTTTGCCATTGTTCTATCATTTTAACTACTTGTGTTTTATTGTATTATATTTTTGTGTCCTGCCCTGTGAAGCACTTTGAGCTGCATTTATGTATGAAAGGTGCTATACAAATAAAGTTTATTATTATTATTATTATTAAGCAGGAGGTGGGAGGCACAACGAATTGAAATTAATACAAAATAAAATAGATTTTTTTTGTTTTATATAATTACTTTATTATAGTACAATGTACAATGTTGTACAATACAAAAATAGTTAAAATCTGATGCAATGCATTGGGAGCTTGTAGATATGCTATTTTCACTTATTATTTTAATAATCGTTCATTAATCATATTGATTTGAAGTTATATTTCCCGGCCCTAGTTTATAAATAGAGGTAACCAATGTTTGAGGACATTTACACTTTATTCTCATACAGTGTTGCAACTAATAATAAAGCTAGTAATTCATATTTTGTGAAAAACAGAATTGTTGTGAGGAAGAGAGGTTGGCAAAGTGACAAAACAGAATTAGATTTGCTTAACTAATTAGATATGGTGTTATTAGTGTCTTTTTCTGTACTCACAATCAAACAATTTAATTAAATCAACAAGTGCAAAGGGTAATGCGCATGTTTCAATAAGGCCTCTAAATATAGTGTATTGAATACCATGCCTAATACCAGTTTAGAGTGAATTATTTAGTGGAAATGAGAAAATCTTCAAGTTGACAATGACATAGGCCTACATACAGCATAGAAATCCATCACATCAGCAGTACAGCAGTACAGTTTATGCACTTTAAAAGGTCACAAGGTCCCACATTCAAATAATTTAAAGTGGCTATAAGCAATAATATGTCAACATTTTAATGACGCTCCCAAACAAAATTTAGTCTCTGTGACACATCTAGGGGGCCACAATCTTCATTCAAAGATGTTCCTAGAAGCTTTGTCACCCAGTAGAAATGACCAATCAGGAAGTAGACAGGCAAATCGACCAATGACAAAGCTTCTAGGAACATCGTTGAATGCAGATTGTGGCCCCTAGATGTGTCACAGAGACTACATTTTCTTTGGGAGTGTTTTACCCATTGCTGGCTGTCTAAAAAAAAAAAAGTCATTCAATTTTGACATAGTATTGCTTATAGCAGCATTAAATGTTTTTGCTTTTACAAATCTATTTGATCAGGACTGAAAACAGGAAAACAGTCAAATTTGGAATTAGTTTGATTGTCTGTCCATCCGTCCTGCTGTCCGTCCCATTCTCATGAACACAGTATCTCGGCCCTTCTCGGGACCGCTTTTTTCTTATTTGGAACAAAATTCCACTTGGATGAACAGATTTTATTGTGAAGGTCAATGGTCAACAGTCAAGCTCACTGTGACCTAGCCCCCATTCTCATAAACGTGATATCTCAGGAACGCCTGGAGGGAATTACATCTGGCACAAACGTTTACGTGGACTGTAGGATGAACTGATTAGAATTTGGTGGTCAAAGGTCATGCTCAGTTTGACCTCAAAAGACGTTTTAACTCAGGAATTCATACGCCAACTATGACTATGATTTCAAATAGGATTGTATGATACAATAACATAATTATGACACTTTATATCCAAAACTTTACATGACATCATAAAGTTCTGCATAAACACTCTTATTGTGTCATGGTGGCTGTGCCATGTTACAGTCCCAGACAGTGTTGTGTCCCAATGTTTGTTCCTGTATCTCTCACCCTGTCTGTCTGTCCCTGTGTGTGGGTTCAGGCATGGCTCCCCCGGGTTCCCTGTTCTGTTCTGCTAGCGTACCAGTTACCTCGTCACAATACCTTGATATCTTCTGTGGTGGTGTCCATATAATGCTGGAGGTGCAAGAGGTGCTAAAAAGGACTTCAGCAAGGTATATGTGTTTGTTTTCAAATTTCTCCGCAATTGCGCAATGAGCTTGCCAAACTTTGTTTCCGCAAAAGGCATGCTGTAACTTTCAGTCGGCACCTGCTATGTGTCAACGCATCTGCTCACAGTGTACAGTATCTACCCTGCATGGTCCTCTAATCACTTATTGCCAGATCGTTGTTTCAACTTCCATGGCAGTATCTCACTTTAGGCCAGCTGTCAAATTGATTTATCTCTCCTATTGAACTCCTAGTTACTAAATACTAGTTATTTCTCTTGCATAACATTCTCAGTTCCTTCTGCAAAGCTATTCACAATCTATTCCCTCTGTCTTAGTACCTCTGGTCTCTGCCTGCCTGCTTCCCTACTGTGTCTTCCTGGCCTGCCTGCCAGCTGGCTTCGTCCCACAGCACACTTACCAGCCACGCTATCCTTGTTCTGCCACCACCAACTCTTCTTTCCTTCAACTTCTGTTTCTCTATGTCATCCAACAAGACCCCCAGTGACATTTCCAGTCTTCTCGAGCCTTTAAACATCTGTCTGGGGCCGGGGTGTTCTTCAACACACTGGCCAGGCCTTTCAAAGCTCTACATGCTTGCACTTTTCCCCATAAGCCCAGGTATTATAAATCGTTAGGCCCTATTTAAAAGATCTATGGTGCATGATATAACACAGGGTCCAATTGGGAGGGGGGGTTCAACTCTGATTAAGGTTGTTAAACAGCACGTTACCTGAGCACAGAGTGATCATGTGCACAGCTTAAAGGGGTTGTATTTAGAGTACGAATTAGTCATGGATCATTGACTTAGTCATTTGGTGTGTCTATAGCGCAATGCCCATTGCTATTTAAATGATGGCAATTGGAAGGAAACGCAAACAAATTTCTACTGAGAAAATTTGCATTCTGCCATCTATGGGAGTAGCACTAGTAATGTGATATAAAGATGTCAGGAGACACAGGGAAACAAGAGTTCTCTGATCACCAAACCCTCATAATGAAAGGAGAGGTGGACCACTGAAATGGCCGTGCTGCTGCCTTCAGAATCACGCCTTCCTCTTGTAAAATGGTAAATGGTGCATTTATATAGCGCCTTTATCCAAGGCGCTTTACAGAGATTGTGCATTACATTCACCCATTCATACACCGATGGCAGCGGAAACCATGCAAGGCACCAACTAGCACATCGGGAGCAATTAGGGGTTCAGTGTCTTGCTCAAGGACACTTCGACAGTAACTCTGGGGGAGCCCGGGTTTGAACTGGCAACCTTACGGTTTCCATCCAGGCACTCTACCCCTGAGCCACCGCCGCCCACCTATCATCATTATACCTTCTGTATAATGATGTCACATTTGCCAAAATCTGAATTTGTTCAGAATATCCCAATTGAGTGTATAATGTATATATCCTGTGAAAGTATGAAACAGCTGAGGTTGTGAAAAAGAAAAAAGAAATCAGTTGTAAGAAAAATGTAGACTTGTAATTCTATGAAGTTGCCTAAACTGAAATAAAAACAAAAAAATATATATCCCAATCGCAGAAAAACACAAAACACACTCCAGCATCGTTTGTCCTCAACTTCATTAAAATATGGTTTGGGTGCAAAATCTGGAAAGTTGCCCTTTAAAGGGACCTTTGTCAGTATTGAAGTGTTATTATTGAATACATTCATTTTTTTGCTTTTAGTGATTGTGACATATTGGCCAAGCACCCTTCCTCTCATTGAATTTACACACTTAAACATACAGCAGAACAAGAACAACGGCAAACAAAGTCAAGTCGAATATGTTTGAATTTGGTCAATGAGTGTTCTAGACTCAAATACTGTATTTTTCAATAGGACAATGCGGAACATACATTCAGACAGTTACAGTTAATTCCAAGCAGCAACACATGATTACCATAGGTTTCAGGTTAACCTCACTGAAGTGGCATTCAAATTTATCATTGAACAGGAAGCACACAGTTTAACTACCAAGGTTATACAACTAAGTATACTTACCAGAGTTCCATGCCAGGGAAATTAATTGCCATTGAGACTACTGAGAGCTGTTTAAATCACCATTCTGACGAAAAACGACTTATGCTGAACAGGATAATGAGCTATTTCACCTTGGCCCACAAATTCACTTCATTTAAACTAACTAACAACTTAAAATAGCTTGCCCAAGGGTGGATAATTATGTTTTAGGGGTCCCCACCTACCTTACATGTAGTTTCATTATAGGGAACAGAAAGGTGGGAGGCAATTGCTTGATAATATTGTGGTGCTGTGGAAAGGTTATTCATGATTTACCCATACACTTTTGGCATCTTAGTGAATGCTGGGCAATATGACGTATGACGTGTGCATATGGTCACATTTTGCTGAAGTCATTTGTCTCTGGTCACCGGTGTTGCATCTGTCTTTGGATCTATTCCAGTCATCTGATTCCACTGGTCTCTGTGAATAGTGAACTCTAGATTTGGCTGCCTCACTCTGTCCGCCTCTAGGCACCGTTACAGTCGTCATCCCTCAGTTATATGGATTGGCACTGAAAAGTCCTCCAGCTCTACTTAAAAGTGGACTTATAACAATGACTGTCTCATCAGTTAGGTATAAAAATAGATTAGGATTTAATCAGAGGACAATTGCATGCAAATCAGTTTCCCTTGATGTGCTGTACATGCCACACAGGGGACAGAAATGAGGGAGATTTGGGTTAGATGATCTGTTCAGCAGCAATTATACCCCACTGGGATTTACTTTTCTTTTTTTCCTTTCTCTCTATTTCCTCACATTAAGCCATAGTGCTATTGTTGACTATTGTAAATCACCATTACTTTACACTAATATGTCTTACTATTATGGGTTTGTGCAGTGAATATGCTGACACTCTTATCAAGAGTGAGTGACTTATGAGTTAGGTTAGAAGGTCAGAGATCATGGTCTTAGGATGTGTGGAGGAAGCACACCTGGTGGCAACAGTAGGCTGCTTCCAGCTGCTTCTACTTGGCACCCTGATTTGTTTATCCAGGCCTTCTCTAGAGGTTCAATTTAAACACTTCACATGCACAGGCAGGACAGTTGTGGTCAGAGGGAGACAACAGTGGCAAGTGAAGTCTCAGAAAAAGAAGGAAAAGGGTAGCTCTGGAAGAGTGAAGCAGAAAATACCTTTTCAGATTTAATTGCCAGAAGTTACACAGTCATCAGGAAGGCAGGGAATTTTCTTTCTCTTGATATAGCCTCCTTAATATGTTCATTGAATGATTGTTCTTGCATTGTTCCTGTGTTATTCTCAGGTCCCTATCAGTGTGGTGCTCAGGCACACACCTTTTGTGTAATTGTCTCCACCAGCCGAAGGCATGGGGAGAGTATGTTTTGCACTCCGTCCGTCCGTGTGTCCGTGTGTCCGTGTGTCCGTCCGTGACCAGCTAATCTCAGCCACCGTTAACCCGGTCGATGCCAAATTTTGCACACACACTCCCTGGATGCCAACCATGAACCTCTGCCCCAAACTTTCCAGAACGGCCTGTTATAGCGCCACCAGGAGGCCGCTTTGTGCAAAACAGGTTTTTGCACAGCACACCTACAGATTTTGTCCAAACATCACGCAAATTGGTACACAGTCTCTCTAGAGCCATTCAACCAAACCGGTCTTTCATATTTCTCACACTCCATCCTGATTGGTTAAGATTGGCTTCCAAAGTTCACAGGAGTGCTCAGTTTCAAACAAAATGCTGCAAATCATGAACACATCGCGTGATTTCCATGAAATTGTGCACCCACATTCCCACTAGGCCGAGGACAAAATGCCACATGAACAATTTCAACTCAGCCTCAAGGTGGCGTTTTTACCTCTAACTGCACGGATCTGGATAACCTGGTGGAGACCTGTGCCCAGAAGGGCACTTTTTCTAGTTCTTAATGGTTTTTGACTAGCGGTGCTTCTGCATCTCTCACATGTTCTGACATTATTTATGTTTCTTTGTCAGTCTCATACTTGCCCTGAAGACCAGGTGCTAGTCGAAATGTTCGACTTTTTGTAGAGATGGTTAAATTACCTTGATTTTACGCCCTCATCTCTGTTATTTTTCAGTGATCGGAACTCTCCCCTTTTTCAAGACTAAATATACAATTTTGATCTACACAGTCAAACAAAGCACCGAATGGGATTTAATTTGAGACCTTTCTGATTATGACTGTACAAGCTCTCAAACACAGTGATTCATGAGACTGTTTTAAAAATTATGAAACGATGCTTTCGAGATCTTTGTGGCATTAAAGACAGGTGAAGGGATTCCACAAAACATCATTATTCTCCAGATATCTCCTTTTGGCCTATATCTCAACATCTCAGCATTAGGCCATTGGTCCAGGCGCTCTCCTGAGAGACTCCTCTGAGAATGAAGGGCTATTTCCAGTGTGCCTATTTATACAGTGCCTGCCTGGGCAGAGAGGCAAAAATGAAGAAAGATCTTCACAGTAATCAGGCCAGGAAATCTGTTGGACTATGGGCTTCAATGAATCCTAGATTTTCATTGCAAGGCATTTTTGACGTTCAATGCAGTTTGTGTGACATGGCACATTTTGTGTTGTAGGATGTTGTGGGGGGGATGCTGCACATGTGTACAATGCTTAAAATCAAGGTTTGTTCTCAAGTGCTCTTCTGAGTTGGACTAGGACTATCCTACATTTATTAATGCACACCTTGGGAGTAGTTGAGATATATGTACAGTAAGTATTCCATCTTTCAGTCTGAACTTGCAAGCAACATAACCTGTGTGTAGAAATTATCTGTTTTAAAATCATCATAGCTCCCTGAATTCTCAACCGATTTTCAAACGGTTAAGTTTGTAATAATTCCAGACATGTATCCCGTATACTTTGTTACATCTAAAATGCACATTTTAATCAGTCAGTCACTGAAATAATTATGCAAGTAAGTATGTAAGTAAATAGATAAATAAAGTACAATAACAAAGATCCTGTTTTGCACTACTTTTGCCGTGTTGCCACATGTATTTAATAGTTTTGTGATATGGTGAAACCTCAATGTGTAAAGGGTTAGGGTTAGAGACACAACTAATGACGCATAACGTGATGGCTGTCAATACCAAATTGGGTATCCTCAATGTGCTCCTTTGAGCACAAACACATCTTCCATCTGAATCAGTGGAGTGCTGCTGAGTTCCAAGCTGTTGCACAGCTGCCTCTGATAAACTCTCCCTTCCCATTATGGCGCCCACAGCAGATACACATGCCCATGCAGAATCGGAGGCGGCATCTACCTTTTATGTATACTGTAAATGGAACCCTTGATTGGTCAACAAGGGAGGAGTTGAGTTGTTATCAGAAATGTTTTGAATCAGGTGAGTGTGGGAGGAGGAGGGGGGGGGGGGGTATCAAGTGCAGCCTACCCTCTTTATTTTTGTGATTAGGACATCTAAACAGCTTACTCCATAAGCGCTTCTATATTCAAGTTTAAGCAACCTTACACTCATATAGGCTAGTCATTCTCTCATTGTTCTCAATATTATTTTACCATTGTATTATGTTATTATGAATGAATTATTCATCAAAATACTTTTCTCAAACCAACCATAACAATCGTCACAATTAAAAAAGCCCAAATAAACCAAAATAAGACAAAACCAGGTGTTTATCCACTCTATCTTCATAAGTAGAGGCTAAAGGAAACATGCATGGGCACCAGAGGAGGATCGAGATCCTTCAAGCAGCCGAATTCATTAACTTAATCTTCTGGGTAGGGTGCACTTGTTTTTCTCCCCATTTCAGTCTTAAACTGCTGGATAGTGGATATACAGTATGTCTACTATGCTTCAGGCTATACTGTTTGCAATGTCTGGGGAGCTCTCCAGCACTGTGAAATGTGGTTAACAAACCCCAGGCATACACATAGGGGACTTTAAACAGATCTTATTTCAGGCTTAACAAATGATCTGTAATCTATTATTATAATAATATGTATTATGGTACATTTGTTCAAATACTTAGGAAATATGAATGTAATTATTCATTGGCAATAGGCTCACCACACATATTGTAGTTTAGTATGGAGTTTATTGGCATAGTGAGACCAATGTAAAATTATTAAAACTCAAATATTGGAATCAAATTACAAAAGAAAAAGAAAGACCAAAACAATAATCAAGATGGAGAGTAAAAAAGGATTAAGTAAATAATTTCTCAAATCATTAATTCATGAGGCACTGTCCTTCCAAATCACATTAGAGTCCATAACCTTGAGGGGGCATTTCACTGTCTGCTAGCAAATTAAACTGTACAGCAAAGAGTTGTAAATACAGCTTGCAGTATAAAGTTGATAAATACAAATTCTAAGGTATCCTTGGGAACCCATCAAAATGGGTGTGATTTTTATATATATAAAAAAAGAAACACTGCAGGGTACCTGGTGGCTCTACCAGTTCATGATGCACAGACCATATGTTCCTGTGAGCAGAGGTTTGAATCCCAGCACTTGTCTTGTCTCAGTCATGATTCTTGTCTCCTCTCTCTTTACTCTTCTCTCTGTACTGTGCTGTATATGAAATAAAAAAGCAATACAAAAATTGGCCTCCTTGCTTAACTCCGTGATTTCACATTGTCTGCAGAGATTAAGAAGATGACACAGTTGCCATACAGTAATAACATGCCAAGTCGTCGTCCTTGGTTCTGTGCGTGTGTGTGTGTGCGTGCGTGCGTGTGTGCGTCCGTGCGTTCCGTGTGTGTGTGTGTGTGTGTGTGTGTGTGTGTGTGTCAATGATAGCAAGGTTATCTGATGTTGCAAATTGTCATGGCTCAGCAAAAATAGCTCAGTAAAGTGTTGTGGCTACATCTGCTGCTACTGGTAGGGGGCCGGGCTGCCATGGCGCTGACTAAAGGAGCTGTGCAGTGACCCACTGGGTCTGTGTTTCCAAGCAATCTTCCAGAAGATATCCTAATATAAAAAGTACAGAAGATGTGGTCCATGTTTGGAGCACAGGGAACGAACGTTAATATGATATAGAAAATCACACTCGTGTGAAGTGAGGGGCGCTCTTATCATCATACATCATCATACATCACATTCCGCCTCAGCCAATCAAATCATCACAAATGTCATTCCGGCCAATCACATTTGGAGTCTTTCACTTTTCTCCCCTCACTTTTATCCTCAATATGTACTTTGCTCAGCCAATCAAATCATCGCTATGGGATGATCAGCCAATGTCTGTGTTCACACAAACCCTCAAAGCTGGGCATAGGAGGGGCTATCGCCCTGCAAAAAGTTTTTTCTGTGCAAAAATAATTTGAGTGGGATATGTATTTCTTTCAATGTGATTCAGAGGAGGGAAGCCGGGTGGGGAGGGTAATCTTTGCTGCATGTACTCCTTTGGGCTGGAGTGGCACCTGTCAGTGCATGAGGGGTGTTGAACGGAGGAATAGGGAGAGAGGACATCCTCACTTGCAGCTGAGCCATCATACATCGTACAATTAAGCAGTGGCAACACAGAAATGTGTGGGGAGAAATTAATTGACTCAATCCTTAATTGACTAAATGGGGGGGGGGGGGGGGGGGGGGGGGGGGGTACATGTACTACATACTGGCGTCCTACATAACTCAAGGTGTTATCAGGAAGGAAAATCATCCTTTGCCGCCCACCTGCTCACCAGAACCCAATCCAGGGAACACATTACACCAGTCCTACTGTGACCTTCACTGGCTCACAGTCAAAGAATATATTCCAAGATACTGATCACCACCTGTACAGTACAAGGCCCCCCAACAACCAGGCTCCTCGATACCTCCTCCAACTCAACACCACCTCCCACACTCCCTCAGGTCAAGTGATGCCAAGCTTCTGGACACCCCCAAGACAAAGAAACAAACCTGGGCTGACAGGGCCTTCTCAGTTGCCGCCCCCTCCTAATATGGAACTCAGGCCGGTCCTCCCTAAGCCAATATAAATATAGGATATAGGCTACCGGTCCGCTTGCTCATACATCAGCAGGGTCGTGAAACTGCTTGGGCCGTATATCTGCCAATACTCAGGTCTGCAACCTTCTCCTTCTCGCTGTTCATCGTCCCCCTGAGAAACAAACAGCAGCTTGTCTTTTATTTGTGTGGGCCTTCAGGGAAAATTACTAAATAATTAAATAGAAAATAAAGTTGTTTTGCTTACCCACTCTGCTCGCAGCGATGATTCTCTCATGGTAGTTGAGAGAACCCCTACTGATTACATGGCCTTTCATTCAGTGCCACCATTAGGCCCAAATTTTCACTTCCACTTCTCTAAATCTACATGCCGAGTGCATTCATAAATTGGGTCACCACATTTATTTTATTAGTGTGGGGCAACCAGACTATTGTAAAAATGTAACCATTTGTTGCAAAAACATGATTTTGGGGGGATAAATCCCCTCCGAATTACTTACACATGATCACAGGGTTGACTTGACATTGTAATTGGCTAGCAAATTTGTGGGAGGGGCCTATGTAAGCGATTGCGGCAACCACACCAACTTTTCTAGTTTCACTTTGCTATAGAGCGTCGCAGTCCCGCCCCCCCTCGAGAGACCCGGAAAATAAATCGCCGTTCATTTTCCTCATAGGCATTTCTTAAAGTATTTATTTAAAGACGGTTACGCCGCGGACGAAGCCAACTCGGATCGTGACAAATCATGACAATGAACACAATATTTTGGGCCGATCAAATCATTAGAAAGAAGAAAATAAAGGCAGGAGACAACACTATTTGTTTTGTTTTTCTTCTTATAAATTATTTGATCGGCCCAAAACATTGTGTTCATTGTCATGATTTGTCACGATCCAAGTTGGCTTTGTCCGCGGCGTAACCGTCTTTAAATAAATACTTTAAGAAATGCCTATGGGACAAATGCATTGGGATTTATTTCTTGGGCCACTCGTTGTTCTGAAAGGGGGAGGGACTGCGACGCTCTATATACTACTACTAGAGGTTTGGGCTGCTATGGAACCCTATGGAATGGTGTGATATCCTCATATATGGAGATTTCTCTATATGTCAGTCCTTGTCCATTTATGCCCATATACTGTATGGAGCTGTTTGCGCCTGATGGCCATGACGAGTTAGACAAACACTCCATATTTGGGCATAGCTGCATTGGGAACTCTTTATATGGTTATGGCTGACGTGTTGTGGTGACATGAGCATGATGTCAAATGTCCTCCCTCAAGCCAATATTTAATACAGGAGCTAACAATAATATTTTCACTTCACGATTTTGTGCTCTCTCATAGCCATCATGAAGCTTGAGTTGTGCAGTTTCAGTGGGTATAAAATATACCCTGGCCATGGCAGCCGATACGCCAGGATAGATGGAAAGGTGTTCCAATTCTTGAATGCCAAGTGTGAGGCTGCTTTCCTGGCCAAGAGGAGCCCAAGACAGATCAGCTGGACTGTCTTGTACAGACGCAAGCACAAGAAGGGCCTGTCTGAAGAGGTGTCAAAGAGGCGTACGCGCCGTGCAGTGAAGTTCACGAGGGCCACCACTGGGATCTCTCTGGCTGAAATCATGGCCAAGAGGAACCAGAAGCCTGAGGTCCGTAAGGCCGAGCGTGAGCAGGCCATCAAGGCTGCCAAGGAGTCCAAGAAGGCAAAGCAGGCAACAAAGAAGCCCTCTGCAACCAGTGCTAAAGCCCCAGCCAAGACTGCCCCAAAACCCAAGATTGCAAAGCCTATGAAGGTGAATGCACCTCGTGTTGGAGGAAAACGCTAGAAGCTGTTTCTTTTGGTTGTGAAAAAACCCCAAACAATAATCATTTATTTTTAACAATTAAACACTTTAGTCCAATTGAGGGTAGTTAGCGAGGCTTCAGTCTTGATTTTATATCTAGTACAGCAGGTGTGCCAAAAAGGTAGATCGCGATCTACCAGTAGATCACAAAGGCTGTGCAGGTAGATCACATGACATGCCCTAAAGAATATTTAATTTAAATATATATATGTTTTGGCATCTGCCACTTGAATTAAGTTGACTTGATTGATTGACTGATATAAAAAAGGGCCTGTCAGCTCAAACCCATAATGCAATACTTTGTTTTCAAGAGTGTTGCTGTGCACAAAATCCACAAATGTCAGTAGATTACAAATGAAATACAATTTATTTTACTCTAGGCCTACATAGCCTATTCTCCCCTTTCCCATTCCAAGTGCATTTGTCTTAAATGTAATGCCAGCGCCGCTATTCCAAAGCCATTTTTAGCAATGATATTAATTAATAATGTTTCCAGTGGGTAGATCTTGTTGAGCTGGTCATTTTGAAAGTAGCTCTCAAGTCAAAAAGTGTGGGCACCCCTGTTAGTACAGTATAACATCGGACATTATGAACTCAAGTGAAGCAGCTGGCTCATTTTCAGTCAGACTGCTTTCTCTCTCTCTCTCTCTCTCTCTCTCTCTCTCTCTCTCTCTCTCTGCCTTCCTCTCTACCACTCTGCCTTTGTTTTTTTCCCCTTTTAGGGAGGGGAGTTATGTGTGATCACTCGACAGCTTGACTCGCAGTTCTGACTCATTAGCTTCATGTGTCGACACTGCCACAATGAGCCTCATCAATCGCACCCCCAGTCGTCTCCCTACCTGGCCATTATGCTTCTTCTTGCTCTCGTAACATGACCTAGAAACAGCACAGCTTTACTCAATGCTAGCAAACCAAGGGCACACAGCAGGAGGTATCCATGTTTTGTGAACCGAGGTTTAAAATGTTGAGGAGTTATTGCTGACTCAAGTCGTTTAATGAGTTCATATTAAAAGGGACGGCTTTAATTTATGTGTAAACACTTGTGTTTGTAAGTATATAAGTGGAATGGTAATGTATTCCAATATAAGGTGCAGTGATGGTGGAACATGCAAGCAACAGTTGCCCATTAATTGCAGGATAAGCTAAATAGTTGCACAATCCAGCATTTCTGCAAATTTGTTTTATTCATTCAATGCTTACATCTTCATCATGGCCAAATGATGGAGACATGTATGTGTATGTTACTCTAAGCACAGCAGCCATATTGGAATGAAACTGGGCCTCTTCCTTACTTTTTCCCCTTTTTTTGGTTCAGGTTATAAGATGCACACTTTTAAGACACGAAAAATATAAATCACCTACAATCAATACATCAACAACAAAATAAATAAATACAGAACAAACTAACAAAACAAAAAACAAAATGATTGATTCCAATGTTCCATTCTTCTTGTCAAACAGTCAGAGTGCTGATATTGTGTAGGTCTCAAATTGGGTCAAATCCAAGGTCCCTTATGGTTCCTTGAGGGGTTTTCAATGGGTCCATTTGGTTTCATTTGTACACTCTTAGAGGTATGGTGGTCCTTGAAAGTAAAAGGTCACGAATATTATGAGGGAGATGTGACATTAAGTGAGTAATATGAAATATAACCACTATGATACAAGGAAGTTAAGGAACTTAGCCTTCCTTAGTAAGAGGCCCAATTTCCTTCCAATATGCTGTGCATAGAGCCTATATATTGGTGAGACCTTTGCCTATACCATTCATTCATTGGCCAGTGAAAGGAGACAAAAACTTCAGAAGCATAATTCACTTTGGTCAAACAAAAGTCAAACAACAATTTAATGAATGAATGTTTGGACATATTTGAGTGACAGAAAAAAAAAGATAATTCCTGACAAAACAAACCTTTCCGTGCAGGATGTTCTTTTCAGTAAAGAAAAGGTTGTTCTACTCTCCTTCAGCAATATCACGTGTCCCACTGCTAATTAACTTCCAAACCAGTGGTGTCCAATCATGTGCCATGAGAGAGTCTGCACAGGTTTGCAACCAACACTGCAACAGCTGTTCCACTCATTACATCTCCCCCTCTCTGGTTGAAAGTGTGCTGCTAATTAGCTAAATCTGTAGTTAATTGGAATGGAAAACTGTACAGTTTCCAGTGTCCTATGAGGCCTTGCGTGAATTATTATGGGCATCACTTCCTGTTGTCAGTCATTCAATTCATTTGAGAGATCTGTGTCAGTCAACGATCATGTGGAAACACAACCTGACAGAAATCAGAAAGGGTCACATTAGTATTACTACTTACTCTATAAGATCTCCCGTCCCTCCACACAGCTGTGATCAATGACTCTTGACACTAACTCCTGTAGCTGTCATCAAGATTAAAAGCTGCCTTCAGAATTAAAAGTTCATTTATAAATAACTACATAAGTTAAAAAGTTCATAATGTTTTTTGTTTAATGTCAATTTCATGTTTACATGTGTTTCTACTTTATTTCAATGTATATTGAGGTGAGATTTATGTTGATTGATTGACTAAGTCACTTTAACCTCTGAGCAGTTGAAGCCTGATCTGCTGATTGAGCAAGGGTGTTTTCGATCACTGGTAATTAGCAGAGCAGGGCAGAGCCACTGAGCCAGTTCATTCAGAGAGAGAGCTTCAGCGTGCAACAGCTAAAGTGCATTGCTGCTGCCACAGAGTCAATTGTACTGATACTGACAAGATTTCCCCCGTTTTTCCCCCCAAAGTGGATGCGGCCAATGAGGTATTATTTGTTACATTTGTTTGTTTTATTGTAACCTGTGTTGTTCTTCATTATTGTTCTCCATGAGAATATTGTACTAAATGTATATTGTCTTTTATGTTTTTATTCAGTTCTCACGGCATTTAGCAGTCAAATAAATGTCTGTACAACAAAAAGAACGCCTTGTGACGTATCTATCTACCGGAGGGGGCTACAGTGAGAACTCAGCCTGCTCGACACGAGGTGAAGGGGCCTGTCTGTGCCTACCGTCGACCGTGCTGCAAGCAAGTTTCCATGGTTCACCTGCAGTGACTTCCAGCATCGAGCAGATAAGACTGTGACTACATTGGGATCCCAGCAAGTGGAGTTCGGGAGCTTTGGATGGTTAAGCCAACAAGAAGTAACACATTTAAAATAAGTTAAATGTTGAGTGGAGTAACCTACTCACTGCTTTAAAGGGACTCTATAATTGCTTAAAGGGACATTTCTGGTATTTTGCACATGTCTTTCTATGTTCAAGTTGTTGTTGATTTCACTACAGTCATTTACTATTAAGCAAGTTTCAAGTATAAATGACACTTAAAGTCTAAGGGTGAAAATATATTGGTGTTATACATATTCTGATTTCATCTTAAGTGGTGTACTCCTAAATAATTGAAGTGACTATATTGCAACCAAGAGTGATATAAGTTACTAGTGTTAAAAGAAGTGTTATCCATTTCATTGGGTAATTTAATTTAAAGTTCATGTGTATTGTGAAATAATTTACGATACTTAAGTCATTCTAAAATATATACTTGGTTAAAATACTTATGGTAATTCTTTGCAAGTGAAACAAGTTCATTAAGGGTGTTTGATACATTTTAAGGTTTTTCTAAAGCAATTATGTCAAACTAAAATCCAAGTTAATTGCAAGTGTTACATTCCAAAACCGTAGTATTATTTAGGTTAAGCCAGTTAATTTAACTGTTGTTTTTTGTTTTTTGTTTTAAGCTTTAAAAAGCTACTAAATAGGATAGCTTACAGTCAATTTAAACAATTCTAAAGATGTCTGAGCACGAAGCCAGTGAGAAAGATTTAAATGTTACCATTACAGTTGATGCGTTAGTGCACCAGTCTACCAGCACTGATAATGCACCTTTAGACACTAACACACAAAAGGGAATTGAGGTACTAGAAGGGGCCGACAATGTGTTAGAAGAGAGTGAAGATGATGCAGATAAACCGCGAAGAAGCCGGAGAACCCGAAAGCTTACTGAAAAGGGTCAAAACCTCGAAGATGACAGAATAAGAAATATTCAGCATCACTTCACAACTTCCTATGAAAAATGGAAATCTGTTGCCAAGGAGGCTAAGAAAGCATTCAGTGGAGCTCTATCCAATGACATATTGGAAAGCATTACCACCAAGATCAGCTGTGCTGAGAAAGATGTAACTCAAGCTTATGATGACTTACGCCGACACATTACCCCTGAAAGCCAGACCCGCCGTCGTGTCGACACTTGTGTAGCGGTGTCAGAGAAGATCCTGACGCGTGCTTCTAATCGCAAAGACAGAGAGCAAGATGACTTGAGTGAGTGTAGCTCTAAGTTCACTTTCAGTGCCAGCCAGATTTCAGCGTCTGCAAGTAGACCAACCACAAGATCAAGGCACTCAAACCTGTCCGCTGCAAGGAAACAAGAAGCTGCAGCAGAGCTAGCTGCAACTCAAGCCACTTTAGAAGTCCTAGATGTAATGGACAATGCGAATCAACAGCTTGAAATCCTTGAAGCTGAGAACAGACAAAGGCTTGCAACCATTGAAGCTGAGAACAGGCAAAGGTTTGCACAGCAAGAAGCGGAAAATGCTGCAAGGCAAAGTGCTTTAGAAGAGAAGCGCAGGCAGTTAGAGCGCTTAGATGTAGTCAAGAAGATTAATGCTGCAAAGGCACGACTACAAGTGTATGAACAAGAAGTGGGCTCAGATGACGAGATATCAGAGTTGCTTGAAGACAGCAAATCTATGAAACTGAAACCCACACTTAAGTCAAAGCGTCTGCCAGTGCAATATGTGGCATCACCACAACATGTCTCACATGCACAATCGGCTATGATAACTCAAGCAACCACAAGGGGCCAGCCTGCTACTTATACCCAGCAGATGACACAAGCAGTCACGAGCCAACCTGTTGCTAGTGCCCAGCAAGAGGATAGCGCTACAGCAATTGCCAGAGCAATTGCCGAGTCCATCAATGCAAGCCGACTCCCTGTACCAGAGCCGTCAGTTTTCAGTGGAGACCCACTAAGGTACAAAGACTGGAAGATGTCATTTCAAACGTTGATAGGCAGAAAGAACATTCCAGTAAATGAAAAAGTATACTATCTTCGCAAGTACGTCGGCGGACCGGCAAAGAAAGCCATAGAAGGTTATTTCCTGTTAGGCACAGAAGCAGCCTATCATTCAGCATGGGACATACTTGAAGAGAGATATGGAAGCTCATTTGTGATAGCCAAAGCCTTCAGAGATAAACTTACCGCGTGGCCGAAGATAGGACCCAGAGACAGCGTGGAACTGAGAGAGTTCGCAGACTTCCTGCAAGGCTGTCAATCAGCGATGTCACAGATTAAAGGCCTAGAAGTCTTAAATGATTGCGCTGAAAACCAACGAATACTTACCAAGCTTCCTGATTGGCTGACAGCCAGTTGGAACAGAAAGGTCGTTGAGAATCTGGAAGAGTGGCAGGAATTCCCTAGCTTCGGGAAATTTGTTAAGTTTGTCACAAAGGAAGCCAAGATAGCCTGTAATCCATTGACCTCTCTTTATGCTCTGAAGTTGAGTGATGTCGAGAAGTCAAGGACACCACCAAAACACCAAGACACCAAGACACGAAGTATTGGTGCAAAGGTACTAGCAACTACAAGCACATCTGAAGAGAAACCAGATGCTGATGGGTGTGTCTTTTGTGAGAAGTCAAACCATGGCATTCACACATGTCGAAAGTTCATGGCCAAGCCAGTCGCAGAACGAGTCAAGTTTGTGCAGACCAACAGATTGTGCTTTGGATGCATGAAATCAGGTCACCAGTCTAAAAATTGTGACAACAAGAGTGTCTGTGACACATGTAAAAGGAAGCACCCTACCTGTTTACATGAAGATCGTACCAAAGATGACGGAAGGAAATATCAGAAGGATGACGAACAAAAGGAGAGTGAGAAGCACTCAAAGGACCAAGAAAGGTCAAAGGACAATACAGATGAAACAGCAAGTGAAGCAACATCACTCCGTGTAGTGCAGGATATGAGCAACGCTTGCACTTCCACAGTTGTTCCAGTGTGGTTATCCACTACAAGTAGACCAGAGAATGAAGTTCTTGTATATGCACTTCTGGACAACCAAAGTGATACCACCTTCATCTTGCAAGAGAAAGCTGACACTCTGGACACACAGAAGGTTCCGGTGCAGCTAAAACTGTCTACATTGTCATCCAAGAACACAATCATTCCAAGTCAGAAGTTAACTGGGCTACAAGTCAGGGGGTTTTACTCTTCTAAGAAAATCCCTCTCCCAGTCACCTATTCAAGAGAGTTCATTCCTGCCAATCTCAGTCATATTCCTACACCCAAGACTGCCAGAGCATGGTCTCACCTGGAGTACCTTGCTGAAGAGATCGCACCATTAATCGATTGCGACATTGGTCTGCTTATTGGCTATAATTGTTCCCATGCCCTGTTACCCAGAGAAGTGGTGTCAGGCAAAGACAATGAGCCATTTGCCCAAAGAACAGACCTCGGCTGGAGTATAGTCGGCTGTGTCAATCCCTGTGTCGACTATGGCGAGGTAATTGGAAGCAGCCACAGGATTGTTGTCAAAGAAGTGACACCAAATCTTCACGCACATGCTAATCAAACAAGTGAAGTCCGATACATCTGCCGCACACAAGTCAGAGAAGTAGTCACTCCACCAGACGTGATACGGGTGCTTGAATCAGACTTCAATGAGAGAACGGCAGAGGATGCTCATTTCTCCCAAGAGGATCTACGCTTCATCGCAACGATGGAGGATGGAATCAAGATCAAGGCAAACGGTCACTGTGAAATGCCGTTGCCGTTTAAGGAAGACAGTCCGAGTCTACCAGACAATAGAGTGTGTGCAAATCACCGCCTCAAGTGTCTGAAAAGGAGATTCGAGAAAGACAAGCAGTACCATAAAGACTGCATTGCCTTCATGAGTGAAGAAGCTGAAAAAGAAAATCCAGCAGACCATGTGTCAAGAGGCCTCAAGGCAAAGGACCTCATTGCTTCCAACTGGTTTACTGGTCCAGATTTCCTCTGGTGTGACGAGCTTCCCAGCAGAGATGTTAAGGTGGGAGACATAGCAGTTGAAGACCCAGAAGTTCGTAAGACCATCGTACATAAGACCTTGGCAACAGACGTTTCACTGCCTGATCGTTTCCTGAAGTTCTCCAGCTGGACAAGTTTAGTCAAAGCCATTTCAAGACTCATGCGTCGTGTCAAGGAGCCTAAAGGTGTGACGTCAAGAACCAATGAAGCCACAAGTCTCGAAGAGAGAAAGGATGCTGAACTTACCATCATAGGTATTGTCCAGAGAGCAACCTTCTCTGATGAAATCCAGAGTCTTCAACCCAAGAAGAAGATAAGCATGGATAAGACCCGCAGAAATGCAAAGATCAACGATATAGTGATTATGAAAGACGACACTGCACCACGAAATGAGTGGAAACTAGCCAAGGTCACGGACGTGCACCCTGGTGAAGATGGATGTGTGAGGAAGCTACAATTGCTGATTGGAAGTTCAGCACTGGATGGCCAAGGAAAGAGACTCACCAAGCCAGCCTACTTGGAGAGGCCTATCCATAAGACGGTTACCCTGCTTGAAGCCGACTAAGCAACCTCTACCTCTCATGCACTCCATACACTAGTGCTCATAACACACTACATGACACTCTACATTAAAAAGATGATTAAAAATGTGAAAGTTCATTAAAGAAATCCAGGTGATTTCGGTGGGAGTGTAGCTGTCATCAAGATTAAAAGCTGCCTTCAGAATTAAAAGTTCATTTATAAATAACTACATAAGTTAAAAAGTTCATAATGTTTTTTGTTTAATGTCAATTTCATGTTTACATGTGTTTCTACTTTATTTCAATGTATATTGAGGTGAGATTTATGTTGATTGATTGACTAAGTCACTTTAACCTCTGAGCAGTTGAAGCCTGATCTGCTGATTGAGCAAGGGTGTTTTCGATCACTGGTAATTAGCAGAGCAGGGCAGAGCCACTGAGCCAGTTCATTCAGAGAGAGAGCTTCAGCGTGCAACAGCTAAAGTGCATTGCTGCTGCCACAGAGTCAATTGTACTGATACTGACAAGATTTCCCCCGTTTTTCCCCCCAAAGTGGATGCGGCCAATGAGGTATTATTTGTTACATTTGTTTGTTTTATTGTAACCTGTGTTGTTCTTCATTATTGTTCTCCATGAGAATATTGTACTAAATGTATATTGTCTTTTATGTTTTTATTCAGTTCTCACGGCATTTAGCAGTCAAATAAATGTCTGTACAACAAAAAGAACGCCTTGTGACGTATCTATCTACCGGAGGGGGCTACAACTCCTGTCCTGTGTTTATGTTGCTGTGACACCTGAATCTCTACATGCAGATTAAAAGTGACTTCAGCACTTGATAATACTGATCATTAATTGTAATCAATCAGCTGCTGTGTGGAAGGGAGATCTTGTAGTAGGAGTAGACTGACTAGTATGACCCTTTTTTTATTTCTGTTAAATTGTATTCCCACATTATTATTGACTCACAGATTGAATGACTGACAACAGGAAGTGATGTCCATAATTCACAAGCCACTTTCCCACCGTAACTTCCCCCTATGAAACTTGTGGCTATACATCCCATGGCATATGAATCACCAGCAATATGAATGCAATTACAGTTTACAATTTAGGCATTTAGCAGACGCTCTTAATCCAGAGTGATTTACAGTAAGCAAGGACAATTAACACAAGGTAATTCAAATGCATAGAAATAGTCATCTAGGAATATAAGTAAACCAAGAACTTATTATCAGTCTTACAGTAGACTATCCAAAGAAAATCAATAATCTATACTTAGGTAGGTCTATAGGCCTACTAGTGATTCCGGTATCCACACATCCATGGCATAATTTGTCTGACAATCTCTGAAGCCTAATCCACAGTCACACTTTGTTATGATACACTGTATCGTGTAATATGTTTCCAGTTCAACTCTGCTGCCGAGCTAATCAAACAAAGCTATTGGAAATTAATTGGAACATGAAATGGGTATGCCACCTTCTGGAAACTGAGAGCCCATTCCCAAGATTAAAGTCACAAGCACAGTAACATCCGGAGTGTTAACTGTGAAAAGAAACTTGATTTTTTTTAGCTTCAACACCATCCTCGTCACCAACACACCAAAATAAACTTGTGCCACCCCTCTAAACAGCATTCATATGCATGCTAGTAAAGAAAGAAAACGAACTAGGTTACAGTATCTTAGTTTCTTATAACTTATTTTCCACTGCAGGTATATATAACTTACAGAGCAAGAAGTTGCTTTGAGGAGTAATGGGACATACAGTACACAGTACTTGCATGCACGCACACACACACACACACACACACACACACACACACACACACACACACACACACACACACACACACACACACACACACACACACACACACACACACACACACACACACCTCACACAACCTCACTTGATACTGTACTTCCTGTAGGCCATGAATGTAAACATGTGAATACATCATAATGATTTAAGCATAGGGCAACCACACTGAAAGGTTAACATAGTATAATAAGGTAAGGTTACATGCCATCTCCTAAAAATGTTGCTACATCCTGACATTTCAAGACACTGCTATTGAATGAAAAATTCTTCAACCGTAATAGTACAGTATGCCTAACGTGCTTGCTCTTTTTAAACTTGCTTCGTTTAAAAGAGCAATTTGTAATCAAATGACATTGAATTTTTTAATTTGACCAAAGCCTGTCCCAACAAAGAGCATAACTCATCATCCCCCACAACAAAGCCTTGCTCCGGTGCTTATAGGTGGACTGGGGAGGTGGGTGGTTGTACAGGGGAATGGGGATTGAGAGCACTACATGATGTCAGCTTGTATGTGCTGTGTCTACACAAATGCTTCCCTTCAATCAAACCAGTCTTCACCTTAATTGTCTTTAGACATTTTTGCAGAGAGTGTGTGGCTGAATGATGCACTTAAAAACCAATCAGGAAAGCCAGTGTGGTGGAACCCAGACATCTTGTTTATCCTGTGAGATTTACCCGCACCTTCACCTTCAGAGCCACACAAGAGTTATCTCTCTCTTCTCTTCCTCTCTCTCTTCCTCTCCCCCCTCTCTCTATCTCTCTCTTTCTCACTCTCTCTCTCTCTCTCTCTCTCTCTCTCTCTCTCTCTCTCACACACACACACACACACACACACACACACACACACACACACACACACACACACACACACACACACACACGTCACACACACACATACACACGTACAGTACACAAAAACTACACATGCTGAAGGTCCTGTGCCTGTCCCAGGTGCAGAGAAATCTGTGAAACAGCATGTGGCTTGTCCCAGTTCCTTACAGTAGCTACCTGCGTATGTGTACGTTTTTTGTGTGTGTACCGTGCGCGTGTATGACTGCGTATTGCGACAAGGCTGACCCATTTGAATCATAATACAGGCATTCACCAATGCATTTCTGAATCTGGTTCACTATGTAGGCTAAATTCAACATGTTCCTGAGCAGTTAACAGCTGTTACTAAACATGCCAATTGGCGTCCTTAAAGGACGTCGTCAATGTTGGCACTTTGCATTGCGCTCCACTGAGTTTTTGGATTTTTGGAACAAGTTGAATAACGCCTTGAACGTTAACTGCTGAAATGTAAGCTGTCTGTTATGCTTATATCGTTTCAAGGCCGAATTGGTTGCGAACAAAACCAAAATGTCGAGCTGCGAGGTAAATATACATATAGGCTTCATCATAGGCCACGCATGCGGGCCTGTGCCAAGTTAGTTGTTGCGCCCTCCTTTTCAACTTATGATGGATTGTGCCGGTTGAGCAGCTGGTGGGTCTGTCCTAAAGTACCGCGCGCGGTTCTTAAAGTCGTTTCAGAACAACGCACGTCCATTCTTTGCCCTGACACTGGCAGGTGCGAGACTGCGCGAGTGTGAGAGTCAGCGAGAGGAGAAGAACACAGGGACACTGTGTGTGTGTGTGTGTGTGTGTGTGTGTGTGTGTGTGTGTGTGTGTGTGTGTGTGTGTGTGTGTGTGCGCGCGCGCGCGTGTGAGAGAGAGAGCCCGGAGAGAGAGAGAGCGAGATAGAGAGAGAGAGGAGGGGGAGAGGGGATGAGAGAGAGGGGGAGAGGGAAGAGAGGCAGAGAAAGAGACAGAGTCAAAGACACTCATGCATATACAAACACGCGCGCGCGTACACACACGCGCACAGGATGTTTATTTCTTTGACGAGTGTATGCCAACAACAATTGATAATTGGGCTGGACCAACGTGTCGGGCGGGTTTGTTCAATTTAATGCCTTTTTCTGTCTCACTGTGGAAAATGCTGAACTTCTCTTTTGCGCTGTTCTGCTCTCTCTGTCGCGGCATTTCTCCTTCCACGGGACCGGGACTGGCGTAGTGAAATGTGAAGAGGAATGAAGTATGGCATGCAAAGATGGTTTCTGCCAAGAAGGAGATGGTGACAGCGATGTGCCCCAGTTACATTTTTACTATCTTCTACTTTTTTTGCTTGACTACTTGGTGAGTTCCAATGATAATGGTAGGGGGGCTGATTTCTGCCCTCAGATTCACCAGTGTTGAGTGTCTCTCTCCATGGTGCTGAAGTCTATTTAAGTGGCATAGTCCAATTGTGTTGGTTGGCTAAAATACTTACCATGGAATGGTCATTACTACCAGTCGACTATATTACTTTGCTGTTGAGGCTAAAGACACTGTAAACACATTAAGATGTTGTGTTGTTATTTTAGTGTAAAGAAAATCTCCGCACAGACAAGAAAGGATGAGAGGATATATCCGGAGAATTTCACACGTATTTTAGACCGACTTTTGGATGGCTATGACAACAGACTGCGACCTGGATTTGGGGGTATGTAATGTAGCCACCTGCAGTTTTCCACGCTTAAGCCTTGTGTCTCTTGCGAGACTGAGACATTGAAAGTGTTTTATATATAAAGACCTCGCATTCATGACAGCTCAGTGCACGTCTTATATCAGAAACATGTTGCTGCATAGGAAAATATTTCCACAGATAATGATGCTATATGGTTTTTAAAACTATCCTTGGAAGCTTATCTCCTGGAAAGGGACCTCTAATCTTATACACATTTATAAGCGAATACTTAATTCATGTCTTGCAAACGCTTAATGTGCAGTTTAAGTGGTAGGAGTACAGATCTCACTTTAATGTCTGTCTGAAACCACAGTGTCAGTAATTTCCAGCCAAGTTGAGCCAACCATTATTCTAAAAAGTGAAACCCAAATAGGTTTACAGTACTGTGTAGAGCCATTACCGACACAAAGACATATACAAGACATATAGGCATAATTACACTCAGCACTTAAAAAGCAATTGTCCTTTCACAAACTTTACTACTCCCCACACCTTTTAAAGTGTTCAAACAGGATTATGTTTTAATCCTCTTAAGCATTTTGTCCCCTCATTTCATTATGTTAATGCACCATAGCATAAGCAGGCTGTATTAGATAAAGTCATGTACTGTGTATAGGTTTACAGCAGCTATTTGATTCCATCCTGAAGGTTAAGCCTAGTCTTTAGTTCAAACCCTGTGCAGTGTGAATATTGAATAAGGCCTTCTTGCAATTGGGTGTAATCAAAGGTTGCTCATTTACAGGTGAGATCAATGATGAATAATGTCAATCTCAGAATGAGAGACTAAATGCATATATCCTATGAAACGTTTTTATTTATGCAGTTTGCCTGTGTAACGTCTTACTGTCTGAATAGGTTCCGTAACTGAGGTCAAAACAGACATTTATGTGACAAGTTTTGGACCTGTCTCTGATGTTGAAATGGTAGGTGACACATTAGCAATCATAATGAATAATGATGTATAAACTGCAATCCAGATCTTGTTAGGACATATAGTACATTTACCCCCGGAACAGTACTATTTGTTGCATTCTTTCTTTTACTTGCTAGAATTACACATTTTCTTTAATCACTCAATTTCATCTGATGAATATACTTGATGATGTGCTCTTTTTCAAATCTACCCTAAAACACTGTATTTGTGGTTTTATAGTTATCATTTCTTTGGTCTGTTTCACAATCTTATAGGAGTACACGATGGATGTATTCTTCAGACAGACATGGGTGGACCGGAGGTTGAGGTATGAAGGACCCATAGAGATTCTGAGGCTCAACAACCTGATGGTGGCCAAGGTGTGGACCCCAGACACCTTCTTCAGGAATGGCAAGCGGTCTGTAGCCCACAACATGACCGCCCCCAATAAGCTGTTCCGTATCATGAAGAACGGAACCATCCTCTACACCATGAGGTACAACTGTGTATACTTGTATGTAGTCTGGCTGTCTGGGTAGTACTATTTTTGATTAATTCTTTCTATTCAGAAGTGTCACTTCATGGACCAAGTACAATATCTACACGCGAGGCACAGATAATAGTCCATTTTCAAACACGGTCCCGACAAGACAACTTGACCACATGAACCCTATAGCATCACTATTCTGGGTTGACCATTAGCAGAGCTACAACCTCACAACGAGTCGCGTGTTGTGAGCTTCCAAATCGGTTATTGTCCGCAAAGAAAGACCCCAGGATTTAAGGGGTAAAAAAAACATAGTCACTAACTATAACTCTCTCAAGTTTTAATAAAAGGGACCAAACCAACAGATCTACAAGTATATAGGGGTTAAGTGCATTTAGATATAGGCCTTTGTATTATAAGGACCTATGTCAGTTACAACAACCTGGCATCCATTTTGGTTCCACCATGCCTGTACTGAGCTGAGATACTGTATATGTGTTCATGATGTGATGAACAAAAGAACAGACATGCAGCCGCAATAAGCACATTATGGTCTTTATTCATTGGCTGTGACAGAAAGGTGGCAAGGATGAAGTCGAAGTCTGTGCCTGCTCTTGCAATCTCAGGACTCACTTGCAGTCTATGATGTAGGCTTTTGTGACTGTGAGCAGAATGCTTACATGTTTTAGACATGTTCTTTATTTATCACCTGTGACAGAATGTATGGAGGACTGTCCCTGCAACATGTAATAATCTCAGGTCTCACTTGTCTGTGATGTGTAGGCTGTTGTAATTGAGCAAGCTGAAAGGGAGCCCTTGTAATGTGTGTGTGTGTGTGTGTGTGTGTGTGTGTGTGTGTGTGTGTGTGTACTGTGTATGTGTGTGTGTACTGTGTATGTGTGTGTGTGTGTGTGTGTGTGTGTGTGTGTGTGTGTGTGTGTGTGACAAGAGAGAATTTGTGTGCACGTGTGTCACCTATTGATGCTTTTTGTATAACACATTTTACTGTGCTGTGACAGGTTGACTATAAGTGCTGAATGCCCGATGAAGCTGATGGACTTCCCCATGGATGGCCATGCATGCCCCCTCAAGTTTGGAAGCTGTAAGTCCTGTGTGTGTGTGTGTGTGTGTGTGTGTGTGTGTGTGTATGTGTGTGTGTGTGTGTGTGTGTGTGTGTGTGTGTGTGTGTGTGTGTGCGTGCGTGCGTGCTTGCCTGCGTGCGTGCGTGCGTGCGTGCGTGCGTGCGTGCGTGCGTGCGTGCGTGCGTGCGTGCGCTAATCTCAAAGTGGGAATACATTTACTCAAAAGTTATCTGGGAGAGTTATAAACAGATACATTCCATTTCAATAACTTTGTATAAAATGGCCACTACATCTAGGTAACACTGTTTTTATTTTTTCATGTATTACTTCTTAAAGAAACTCTAATTGACTAACTCTCTTAGGTTCTAATAAAAAGGGAACCAATACAATTATAGTTCTACTGTAATATCTCTCTATATTTTTTATTTAATTCCTTTATCCCACAATTTTCTGAACCCTTTTTTTTACCCAGTGTCAATTGTCTAATGAAATCCCGGGGCGCTACACTCCCTCTGCCAACCACGCTTCCTTCAATGCGGATGAGTCCAAGCCGCTTCTTTTCACCTGACAGGGGTGAAACCGAGTTCCAACTAGTTCCTTTGCCTCCATCAGGCTGGTTTTACGAAGTAAAAAAAACACGTAGGATCAAGCGTCTATCAATCACTATGACAGCTACCGGAACACATAGACACGGAAGCTCCTAAAAAGGACCTCAGACCGGAGGTAGGGGGCGTGGCCAGGAATACCCTGTATAGAGACCAGGATTACTGCATGTTTTTTGTGAGACTATAGGGACACTGGGCAAACTCCACACAGAAAGGCCCTTTTTCCAACCCCACCAGGGTATGGGCACTGATGATGCACAGGAGAGAACACGCCCCCAGCACCCACAGTGGCCCCATCGGGAATCGAACCCAGGACAATTCTAGCTTGGTTTCCCAAAAGCTACATTACACGGGCATGTTTACTTTTTGGTACTGAAATTAAACCTGCACTAAACAGCAATGAAAAACAAAATGGAAAAGATTTAATACAGAATTATGAATTTCTGCACCGAAAACTTATATGCTGTAACCCTAATTTAGCATCAGTGAGTACAGTGAGACAGCTGTTCAGCAAAAATCTTAAATAAAGGAGATCCTCAAATGAAACTGCTCCATCTTATCTGGAAAGAGCAACGATTTATAGATTGTATCCACAAAGCGGGGATGTGGGGGGGGGGGGGGGGGGGGGGCATCACACTCCCTCGGTTCTCCATAATTTTCCACCATTGTGACGTTGCAGAGGACAAATTGTGATTTCTCAGTTATCATCATTCTGATAATGGTGTGGAGCCCATCCCCCCTCCCATCCCCTCCTCCTGCTTCTCTCATCCCACTTTTCTCCTGGCCTCCAGTCAGGGGATGCAGCCATGGATCTGAGCTATCCTGGAGCAAAGGAAAGGTCAGCGTCCCTTCCTTTGCCTCGGGATAGCTAAGACCTATTGTGTGTATGTGTTTGTGTGGGTGGGTGTGTGAGTATAAGTGTGTTACGTGAATGTGTGCGTGCTGTACAGTATGTGTGTGAGCCTATTTTGTGTCTGCTTTGTCTTTCCGTTTTCTCATGCACTATTCCTGTCTCTCTCTCTCTCTCTCTCTCTCTCTCTCTCTCTCTCTCTCTCTTCTTTTCTCATTCTCTACCTCTCTCTAATCATGTTCTCTCTATCTTGCATACTCTTTCTGTTCCTCCATCTGTGTGCACGCAGGCTTTGCGTTCCACTCCACAGCACACCATAGTCATTTCATTTCCCTTGCGCAGTTGGTGTCTTGCCGATGTGGAGTCCTATTGGGAGTGGCAAGCAGAAACAATGGGCATCTTAGCTTCCTCTCTCTTCTCAAAACAACTGTGTTACCTTTTAGGCTTCACTGTTAATGAAATAACGAGACTTTTCATTATAGAAGATATCACTTGACTGGGGTTTAGGCAGCTGACAACATTTTACTGTGAAGAGTTTTAACTTTGATTCCACTTACACAGCATTGGTTCCAGTTTGTACAAAATACTTTAGACACGACAGACATGACCAGACATTAATCAGCTGAAATGAAAAAAAGAGAACATCATTGAACAGATATTTATTTTCTTTTAAGTATCCAAAACCATTTTTTTGTGTGTGCCCCATAACACCCAAAATAGGCTGTGTAAAAAGCTCTGCTGCCATGATAAAAGAACCAATTACATGCAGTATATAAACAGCATTGTATTTTAACTTTTTCTGTTTATAACAAAAATCACCCCAGTGATTATGCAACTCCCTATGGCTTTCCTATCTGCCTACAGATGCGTATCCGAAAACAGAGATGATCTATACTTGGACCAAAGGACCGCAGCATTCAGTGGAGGTCCCCCCAGAATCCTCCAGCCTCGTTCAGTATGATCTCATTGGACAGACAGTCTCCAGCGAAACGATTAAATCCATCACAGGTAGGATGACTACACAGTAAAATCCTCTGTGTTCATTTATCCATTTAAAACTGAGAGAAATGGTTACATTTTAGTTTTATAATTTAGAGTAGACAATTATTTGTACCTCTTTTTCTGCCCAATTAATTCGTTGTGCCAATTAATTCCTCCCCACACACATTCCTGACTGTGTGTCACTGTATCCTATACTGCAGGGGTCCTCAACTAGAAATGATGAAGGTCCACAAATATTTTTTTGAATAAGACCGAGGTCCGGTCCCATGCGCGGCGTCCATCGGAGAGCGGGGCTCTATGCCCGTTTAGTATGGTCAAGCCAAGCTTATACAAATCAGATCCCCTTCCAACCAACCAATAATGGGGTGCAGAGTGCAGGCCCGGAGTGGAACTCCAAATCAGGCCGGGAGTTATACGCCCTGGCAGGCCACACTGTGCGCGCGCATAGCGCGCGCCAGAATTTTGGGGGACCTTGGGGGACATTTTGGGGGCCTTTGCAGCAATTTCACATGAGAAATGTACCATCTGATGTTATTTATATTATTAACTTAAAAAAAAGAAAAAAGGCCCAGGCCGTAGCGTAACGGTCTGGGCACCGGACTGGTGATCCAGTCGCGGTGTGCCGCGGGTTCGACTCCCGGACCCGACACGGCCTTTACCGCATGTCATCCCCCCATCTCTCTCCCGTTTCCTGTCAGCCTACTTTCTATCCCTTAAAAAATCAATAAAAGGCGTAAGCCGCAAAAAAAAAAAAAAAATTAAAAAAAAAAAAAAAAAAAAAAAATTGGGTGGTCCGCAAAGAGGTGGTCCGTGGTCCGGTCGCGGACCGCGGTCCGCCAGTTGAGTACCCCTGCTATACTGGCTCACCTGCCAGTGAGGAGCCCCCAACGGGAGGACGTAGAGCCAGCTTCGTCCTACTCCTCCTGCCTAACAGTCCCTGCTGACAGGCTCCGCCCCAGCCCATAGAAGTACATGCAGTGACAAAAATCACCTCCCCACCTGGCACCCACGGCTTCCTTCCCCGAACACGGGCCAATTGTGTTCGTACTATAGATGCTCCTAACCACTATTGAAAAAATAAAGATGTGTGCAAGTCCATTTCAGGATAAGAACAATCAAGCTTTCATATAGCTTTGTCAGAAATGGCTGTAGTATAAGCTCTCATACAAGCCAATATTACTGTAACCCAATCGCCAGTTTCTGCAAACCACCGATATTTGTCTGAATCACGCCATTTCAGAGCACCACATGGTGTGGGCAGTGGGCCGGCACTGGCTCGGTTGTGCCTCCCGGGGATCACCCCTGCTGCTGCCATTTCAGCTGCATTCAAATCGCTTACTACTAGTTTGGAATCAATTATGATGTACTTCAAAATTGTACTTATGTTTTGACTTGGAACAAAAAAATGTGAAAGACACATACATATTTTGTGATTTTCAGAAATGTAACGTACATGCCAACGTTTTCTCTGAGAACAGGCTGTACAAACACTAGTCAGAGTAATACTATGTTCTGATTGGCAGACTGTACCAGCCCCATGAATTCAATCATTGCAGACATAATGACTGGAGCCAAGGGTGTCAATTATTTTATTGTTTTAAGATTTGTTTTTGGCTTTTCTGCCTTTATTGATAGTATCAAGTGAAGATGGACAGGAAAGAGGGAGAGAGAGAAGGGCAGAGACATGGCAGCAAAGGTCATCATGAACGGGACACGCGACACAATGTCAGACCAAAGCCTACAGCCTACTGTATATGTGGCATGCGCCTGGACCACTTGGCCAGTGGGTGCAAAGGGTGTCAATTCTAACACTGCAAATCACAATTGTTATGGGAGGCGTGCCAATGGAAACTGTAGTTAACTTTACCTGCCAGTATTAATTAATTAATTCACCTCGTATTGCCAGGATTTTCTCACGTTCAACCAAAGAGCCAAAACCCGTGACCGGATGTTACAAATTACTACTACTGTGTGTGTGTTGTCGCATCCACTTCCGGTCTCGTGATCGGCGACAAGAAAAGCTCATTGCGACTCTTCGCGAGGATCACAGCGTCGGCATATGGAATAAACCTTGTTTTGACCAGAAATGCCATCAGGGACAAGGAATTGAAAGAAACAGATAGAGTTTGCGTGGGTGCACGAGAAATTCAAGATGGCACGCTCCAGTGTGCCATCTTGTGCTCCAGTGAACATCAGCTAGCGACCCAATGCTAATGTAAGTAGTATCACGACCTGATCGATCACAATTGATATAAAAGACTATATTTGACGTAGATTTCAGTTCAGTTCAGTTCAGTTTTATTTTGGTCATAGAATAAACATTACATGTATTAATTTCGTCATATTCTTTACATTTTCTTTGTAGAGACCAAAAGGGTTTAGGCTGAAGCCAATGGCTTATTGTGCCTATCCCAAGGGGGGGGGGGACATAAAACTAACAGGAAAAACAAAGGACAAAAGGGAAATAAATTCAGCAAAAATAGAAAGACACAACAGGAGAATACAGACTTGATCACATAGAATCCAGAGTCGCATTGACATTGGCGGTGGGTCAGATTAATTCAAATGACGTAGATCCACGTCAAAGGCGGGCTCAGAGTTTCACAATTAATCTGAGACACGACTGTCTGTCTGTCTGTCTCTCTGTCTGTTCGTCCGTCTGCTGTGTGTGCAGCAGCTAATCTCGGGCACTACTGGACCGCTAAAACAAAAAGGTGTTTTTGAACAATGTATTTTTGTTTTTTTACTTTTTTGAACACTTTTTTTTTACTTCTGGCTATACGTATATGCCTTTCAACACAATACACAGTCAAATATTTAGTGTTCATTTTACCGAATAAAACATGGGTCCATTCGGTTTCCTTTTTACACAGGATTTTATTGTGTGTCTTTGTTCATTTGACTAATTCTATTTTTGTTTCTCCCCCAGGTGAATATGTGGTGATGACAGTGTACTTCCACTTGAAACGTAAAATGGGCTACTTCATGATACAGACTTATATCCCCTGCATAATGACAGTAATCCTCTCACAAGTGTCCTTCTGGATAAATAAAGAATCGGTCCCAGCACGAACCGTTTTTGGTACGTATAACCCACAAATCCTTTCATGGCTTCAGGTTGACAGAGCTATCAGCGTTGCTGACGTGTCTAAACCCTCTGGAACCAATGTGGTGGTTGGCTGATTGCATGGAAGGATGCTGGTTTTGTTCCTATTAAATCAGCATTACATAAAATTCAGCTCAATGTTTTAAAAATGGTTAGTTAAGGACGTAGACTATAGAGGAACAGCTTACAGTGTTGTAGTACAATGCATTTTACAAGGAACAATGACAAAAAACCCCACTTATATGGTTTATTGATTAGGTGAATGTACAAAATGTGCAAAATTAGATGTGTGGAAATTATAATTCCAATGATTTCCTTGAAATCATTGTTCTTGTCTTATTGGGAAGATTTATAACACTTCTGTTGCTGATGACAGACATTTGTAATGTTAGTCACTTTTCAATCTACAGTATATTTGACACAGTTACGGTACATTCTTGTTTACATTTTAAGTAGTCCTACTATACCAACTATAGTAGCAATACAGTAGTTGCTTTAATGTTTGATTTGAATTTTTTTGTAAGATCTTTTTATAAATGTCAAAAAGAAGAGATCGATTAATGGGACAAAAGCTTTTATTTAGTGGTGGAAATAGTGGATCTACAAGCTCACAACACATTGCGACATGTTGTGAGCTTGTAGTTCTGCTATTTTCACTAGTATTTTCCCAGGGACCCAAACAAAATAGTGAAATGCCTTCAGGGTACATGGCATGTACAAGCATTAAGGAATCACTGCTGCTCTGCCACAGTGAGTAACATGTATTGTGATTAGCAGTGACTCAGAGATTCCTTCTCCCAAATGCAGGCTCTATATATTTTCTTATCAAGGCTAAACTGCCTACTACACTACAGTATCTGACAGGGACGCCGTGGCAGCGTAAACATTGCTATATCAGTGTGTGTGTGTGTGCGTGTGTGTGTGTGTGTGTGTGTGTGTGTGTGTGTGTGTGTGTGTGTGTGTGTGTGTGTGTGTGTGTGTGTGTGTGTGTGTGTGTGTGTGTGTGTGTGTGTGTGTGTGAAATGAGCAGGGAAGAGGCACTTTGTTAGGAAGATGAACAGGAATAGAAATAGGCTTATGGTGGGACCATTTGGAGGGGTCCCTCTACTGGCTTGGATTGAAAGGGATACTCTGAAGATGTTCTTTCAGTATTGCAGTGTGAGATTTGTTTTCTAAATCTGGTAAGTGAAACATCTGTCATTGCCAGACATTGAAGGCGATGAGATAAATTGATGCTATATAGGTATATCAATTCTCAAAGAAGACTGTGGTTTATATTCATCAAATGAATTCAACATCCGGTCTAGAAGTGTTATAATTTTCTCCACTGGTCTAGAAGGGTTATACTTTTCTCCACTGGTCTAGAAGTGTCAGACTTTTCTCCACTAAAGACACAGCTGTTCTATTAGCCTTTAAGTACCATCATCACTTGTTAAAAAGTTCAGCTGCCGATGGTACATAACATGCAGCTTTTTCCAAATGGTGAATATCTCATTTTGGAATAAAGCTCTATTTAATGCCAGAGGGCTTCATACCAGACACATTAGCACCACAAATGAGAGAAAGCTTTTGCATGTCCATCTCTAATAGCGTCATTAAAATGATTCCCAGATTAGTTGGCTTAGAGACCAATCATCTCATATGACGATTGGACGGACTGCATGCCTGATTTGAACAATTAACCTAATGAAACTGCCTTGTATTTGAGGTTAACCACTTAAGCCCTATTTTAAACATTTGTTTTTTGTAAATGTATTATTTTTTTACATTTGAAAATTGTTGTCTGCAATGACATGCCTAAAATAGGGCTGCCATGTTGAATGGTTAATAATCTAGATGGGAAGCCTCAAGCCCTATAGCAGCTCACTTGTCAACATCATGCTGTGCCTTTTTGATTGACAGGTAATTATGTGACGGTCACATAAGGTCACAGGGGATAAATTCCTGTTGGTCGAGGACTCTGACACACAGATTATTCTAGAATTGCACATGAGGGAGATTTTCTGCAAATCATATTACCGGTATATTTCTATTAATAATAATTCCAAAGATGCATTGAGTTGGTGGAAGCTTATCACCTTCTGTTATTGTTGCTCCATGTGACTTCTGCTCAGACCAAGTTGAAAACAGGTTTTACATTATGCATTGTGAAAGACCTTTACATACATGTATTTTGTGCGAACCAGCAATCTTCCGATTCCCAGATCTATCCACTCAGCAAAAGGCTAATAACAGCCATGGACAATAATAATAATAGATTCTTCACTTTTTACGATGTTATCACATTCCTAGCCTGTATTTCCCCATACGGGACATTACAGGATTGACAAAAAATACTGAGAGGGTAATAAGCCGTATCAGCACTAGGGCTGGTAACTGTTATCAGCCCTAGAGATACAGCAATGGGATAATCAGTGCAAGTGCCACTGCATGCTGAAACTATCACTGTGTGCGATATGTCAAACACGGTTGCTTTACTGATATAATATAATGCAATTTTGTGTTGCCTTTGAGCTAAATAAAAATGTGTGATAACCATAGGCAACAATAAATGTCTGGGTGATAATCTATACTAATTGCAGTGTTGTCTTTTCTCTGAAGGCATTACTACTGTCCTGACAATGACCACACTTAGCATCAGCGCCCGCCACTCCCTCCCCAAGGTGTCCTATGCCACCGCCATGGACTGGTTCATCGCTGTGTGCTTCGCCTTCGTCTTCTCTGCCCTCATTGAATTTGCAGCTGTTAACTACTTCACCAATGCACAGACTGAGAGGGACAAAAAGAAACCTGCCAGGTGTCCAAACGCCCCCCAATGCACTCCTGTCAAGGACAAGGACATAGGAGAAACACTGCAGGTGAAGATTTTCATTGAACCCAGTGTTATCTAATCATGAGAGACAATACTTTAGTCTAGACTAGAGCCATGTTCTATACATTGGGCGATACAGGACCACACCGATTTATGGAACATTTTGTTCTGGCATTGCTCTTCAGAGAGTAAAGAGTGTTAATTTAAAGGAGAATTCCATGCTAGAAAGCTTTCTTACCTTTCTTTGTAGTCGTTACGTCCCCACCAAAGAGGTCCAGGTGTTTTTTTGTGCAAAAACTTCTTATTGGCTATTTCCCCTACCATAAGCCCTCAATGAATTGCATTGAATTGAATGGGAATTGAATGGGGCTATGGGGTGTTGTACTAATTCGCTTATTTCCATCTAAATAAGTAGTAAAGTGTGCCGCTTGGGATATTATTTACATTATGAAGAGAGGATATATGAAAAATAAATAAAAAATTGAGCGATGGAAATAAGCAAATTAGCACCACACCCCCATTCAATTCCTATTCAATTCAAATAGCCAATAAGGAGCTTTTGCACAAAATAACACGTGGACCTCTTTGGTGGGGACGTAACAACTACAAAGAAAGGTAAGAAAGCCTTCTAGCATGGAATTCTCCTTTAAATGAACACTCTTTACTCTCTGAAGAGCAATGCCAGAACAAAATGTGCCTTTTAGTATGGAATTCTCCTTTAACTCTCAAAGTGTAACATAAAGATTGACCTGTATGGGTAAGTATTCCTTATCTTTTCACTGAAGTCACACACACTTTGTATGCTCTCGTATTTGTATTATTCATTTAACTGTGCATGTGCGATTGTATTTATAGTACCAAATGAATGCTTCTTATTAAAATAAATTCTGTCAGCTGACCAGTGGTAAATTAAACTCAATGCAATGCATATGTCAGTTTTATCCTGACTACTTTAAGTTGCCCTCAAGTACAAATCCCAGTGTGGAGTAATCGTGCCTGAATACAGTTTAGTGACAACAGCATTTCAGTGGATTAGCAGGTTGCCACGGCAACGGAACCCTCGCACATCTGTACTGTACATTATAGGTTTCAGTATGATTCTGGTGCTCGGGGGATTAATACACTTTTTTCCTCGAGAGCAATGCCCTGTTGGAGCTACTGCAGAGCATGGCAACAGGGGTCAGTGTGTTGGTGCTTCCAGATTCTAAGCCTTACCCCCTCACAGCGTGTCATAAAAAGTAGGCCCACTATTTCCCCTGTTGCACATGGGACACAATAACATTGAGTCCTTTCAGTGGGCTTTGAGGGGGGATTATTTCTGTGCAAATGCGGTGGTACTGTACCAGCATCTCACTTGCCCTGCTTGAAAACATCAGCTTTCAAAGGCTAAGCCCCTTTGATGCTATACTGCATTACCGCCCGATACAGTGCTACCTACTTTATATCTTAAGCTTGTGTGAACTGAATGAAATCCTTGGTAAGTGACATCTGTATTGCACACAGTACGGTATGCTTCCAGATAAGGACCATCTGTGTTGGGAATAAGTCTGTAATCAGATCAATATGATGAGCTTTGTATGACCTTACCTAGTTTTTACAATAACACACTGTTTCCTGAAGTGTGACTTTTAATTATTACTCATCGAGTAGGAGCATGGAGAGAATTAATCCAAATTAGGTGTACTGTACTTGAAATATCACTACATTTGGTTGTGATTATAGGCCCAGGCCTTCTCCATGCATGTGAATAGTCAAGGTGAAGAAGAATCGGTGATAAAGAAAAGTTTTGACACGTTTCCTGTAACTACATTCCTGTCCTTTTTTCTTCCATTACAGATAAATCCAGACACAAATGGCAATTTGAGGAAACGGATGAATTACATGTCTCAGCCAGAACTACGTGATACCACCCCGAGAGCCCAGTATGGCACTTACAGCACAGGAGGGGGACTGAGGCGGCTGCGGTCCTCCGCCACAGGGACCAATAATGGCAGCCTGTCTACACTCTCGCACTCCAGCCCAGAGAAATCTGAAAGCCAACTCAGTGTGCTCAGCGTGGCCGGCTCCTCCTCCAACCTGTTGGACATTAACACACCCCCACCTCCACCTTCCACGCCAGACGTGACAGTGGACACGCCCAAACAGCACGCAAGCTCCACTTCCCTCCAGTACCTCATAGGGCCCAGGCTGGAGCGCATCCAGACGCCGGGGGGGAAAAGAGAGCCCAAGCAGTCGCCATGTTCTCAGCCCAGCACTGCCGGCATGGGAGAAACCAGTAAAATTGACAAGTATGCAAGAATCCTATTCCCAGTGTCATTTGGGGCATTTAATATGGTCTACTGGGTAGTTTACTTATCAAAAGACACAATGGTGGCGAAAGGTGGTTAATTCACGGTCCGGGAGCACGAATGAATGATAATTTTGTCGGAAGACAAACAGGAAACTATTATCTGTGTTCTTCCACATCCTGGAAAACACAACAAGAATACATTTATTTCACTTTCTTAAGGTCCTCAGACAGCAAGCATCGGAACAAAATCAGCTAAAACTAAAAACATCTGACAATGGCAGATTCACAATGGAATACAATGGAATATGTCCCTTTCCTCTTTATAATCATGCTACTACTGACTTTAACCACAACATCAAGGCTTCAACTACCTGCACTTCTGGCCCACCACCGAAATAAAGCATGAGATTCTTTTCATTTTCCTATTTTTGTACCTTGCACCTGGCAAGAGGTTTGGTGGGTACACACTGATCTGTTTGTTCGGTCTGTTTTGTTACGTCTCATTTTCTTAGGTTAAAAGTTTATATTGACTATCATAGTTCTACTTACATGGAAGCCAGCTGCTTTATTCCAGTAAGTAACCCAGGATGGAAATAATTATGAATTTGAAAGTCTCTGGTATGTAACAACTCCACATCTAAATATAAAGACGCATTCTGTTTGGAAGGAATTTAGAAATGGCGAAGTTATAATAGTTGAATATTGGACATTAAAACCTATTTAAGTCACAATAATTAAATAGTTAATAGTTTATGGTGGGGCTGAGCATTCAGAAGCCAACTGTATGGTGCAAATCTTTTACTATAAAGTGGTGTCAGTTCTACCATGTGCATGGTAACTTTGAACAGTCTCTCATGTACTGTACATAACTTGTCAAATCATCCTGCATATACACAATATATTATCGCAACAATGTTCCTGAAATACTAAAACTGAGACATTTGGAGACTCAATTTAGTATTAACAGACTGGTAATGACGGAATATTTTATTTTTTTGATGTTAGGTGAAGGTCTTAAGCTTTTCTGCCAAGATGGGTTACCAAAATGTAGACCGAGATTGTTCAATAGAATAAAATACTTTAAAGAGACAATTAAAATTAGTTTACTGTCAGAATTGCAGCAGGCGCTGACAAGGGCTGTGTGTCGTGATTGAAATTATGCCGGCATGAACAATACAAGATTATGACTGGGCTGTTTGTATTATGCAGATAATAGCATAAATCTACTTTTGGACTTCCCATATCCCTTTATGTAAAAGTCAAATTTTATTATGGTTAAGGATTAGTCAGTGATGTCACTTACTGACTGGTTTATAAACAGCTTCAAGTCCATACTACTACCGTGTTGCATAACAGTGACATCACTGACTACTCCTTGTTATCTTTACCACCTTGTTTCAACGTGTGTGTATACTGTGTTCATGGCGCGCTGCGCGGCGCCTGTCATCAGCACAACAAGCTCAGCTGTAGACTATTCTGTCACGTTCCGTCACGCTAATGAAACACTAGATGGGATTATTATGTCATGTCAGCACTATCAGAAGGTAAAGTAATCTGTCACTCTGCAAGTTTAACTAAAGTTTGTCCAAAGTCATTTCTGATAGCCAGCAGGCTGCAGCCCTGCAGTCACAGATATGCATAGTGATGAATGAAGAGCTCAAACATCAATTTGAGGGAGTCCTGTCATGGAGTGTTTGGCGTTGGGGAAGTGACAAAATCAAAGGCTGTTATTATTATATCCTCTTCTTCCCTGACTCACCTGAAAAGTTACACTCCCGCCGCTAGCATCCATTTTCCCATTGCCTTTTTTATATTTCCATCTCCATGATTTGAGCATTTCTAGGCAATACTCCATCTGCGCAGGGAGCTGTCTTGTCAATACATGTGGGTGTCTTGAGTCACGATGGAGAGGCCTTGTTTCCTGCTCTAATAGCCATATCATCCACACAGGTCATTGTTGTTCCCTTGCTAGCTGCTCTGTTTGTCTAACAGGAGTTATGTTTCTACTACAGCAGCCATAATTTAGAAACACAGGCTGATGGACAAGTCAGTGGTGTAAGCCACCGCCATTCACCTCTTCCAAACGCACTCATGTGTGAATGTGATTTTGCTCTTGTTACCTCCATTTGGTCTCCTCTCTCTCCTTTTCTTCTCTCCCCCCTGCTCTCTTCTATACACATATCTTTGGTGTGTACAAAGCAGACACATGATGGTGTGACATTCGCATACTGATGAGGAGTTTTTGATTGATTGAAATATTTATTAACAGTTTGTAGAATTTACAGTACATTTTAAGCACAAACTCAATACAAAGACTGTCAACTGTGAGTGGACGACCCAATTAAGCATTACACTTGTTTACAACAGGGTCCACATTGTTCAATTCATCAAAAGTCACCTGGTCAACCAACAGATTTATGTTCTTTTTCATCCTAAATCCTCTAAATATCAGCGTATGGTATGATTGATTGAGGTATGCCATTGGTGGGGTGGTCTTGTGTCTTTCAGCAATCCTGAGCAACATGAAGGCCTATTCATAGTCTGGATTTTCGGTGGTAAGGTGACCACCGCTCCGGTGGTGAGCTGACCACCCGAGCTGAAATAACGTTGAGCGGTGGTGAGTAAAAACAGAGAGAAGGGCTGGAGCGGTGGCGGTGGTTTGCTCTTCACCGCGGCTCGTGACGTCATGTTGTAGTTCGGTGGTCACCTAACCACCGTAAATCCAGACTATGTATGAGCCTTGAGAGACAGACCTGTCAAACTCAACATGCTATTTTGTCAAATTAAACAGCTCAGGTTGGTAGCGATTTCATAGTCTGGATTTTCGGTGGTGAGTTGACCACCAGAGCTGAAATAATGTTGAGCGGTGGTGTGTAAAAACAGAGAGAAGGGCTGGTGCGGTGGCGGTGGTTTGTTCTTCACCGCGGCTCGTGACGTCATGTTGTAGTTCGGTGGTCACCTAACCACCGAAAATCCAGACTATGTATGAGCCTTTAGATAAATCATACAATTAACGTCCTTGGTAAAAGTATCTAGATTCATGCCGTTATCTGTGTTTATTATATGTCTGATGTTAGCCTTTTGAAGGATAGTTATGAGTCTTATGTGAAAGCATTCAATTTAAGGAAACGTAGTTAGGTGGAATTAATGCAGCACTTTTGTCAGGATACAAATACAGCCTAGTAGTCTGGTAGGGGCGGTGGGGCTCAGGAGGTAGGGTGACCATCTGGGTTAAATCCCCAGCTCCTCCTGAATTCGTGTTGAGGCAAGCAAAACACTGAACCCTAACTGCTCCTGATGAGCTGGTTGGTGCCTAGCATGGTTGCCTTTGCAGTCGGTGTGTGAAGGTGTGTGTAAATAGGTGAATGTAAGGCACTATAGAAGATAGAAATGCATACCATTTATTCAGGGCGGATAAGGGGAGGTTAATTACTCCCTTCCATGCTGTGGTCCAGTGATGTGCAGGCAGGAATCATGGCTTCTGGTTGACATTTTTGTCAAAAAAAAATTGCGGTTTTGCCAAGGACACAAAATGAGAGGACAATAATATTACCAGAAACACATACAGAGCTATAGTAGTCCGGCAGCCAACAGGCATCTTTTGTTTAAAGTGGGAAATTTGGTATAGTCTTTTTAATTGGCTAATGTCTGCATCTGACAATTCAGCAATAAAATTCCCCTTCAATCAAAAAACTGATTCATTCTACAGTTAACTGCTCTTGGAAGCATGACTTTGACTATACAGATTGTTACTGTATATGCAAAGAACTTGCCACCAGAGTGTTCTTTTCACATTCTTCCACTGGAGGTCAGCGAGCTCTCTGTACTTCCTTAAAATCCAAAACCAACATTAGAAAACTAAGACTGCCCATCTCACATTACTTTCTGTATGATTGTTGGGAAAGTTCATTTATTTTATTAGTTCAGTTCACAGTTCAGAAATTTAAAAAGGAACTAGTTCATAGTTCATAATTCAACATTTTGAACTAAAGTTCATGGTTCCAAAAATGAACAATTTTAGTTATTTTTCGTTAGAGAACGCTGACAGGCACTCAAATGAGAACGTCCTGTAAGTAGATGTGAAAATAAAACTAGTGTTGACTAATCAACACAAGTGGCTCTTATTTTGATGAGGCAGTTTCTGCACAGGAAGTCCGTTTCACTTGTAAACAAGCTATGATGGATGAGCTGTCAAAGTACTAGTCGCTAAACCACTTTAGCGACCATATTTACAATATTAAAACTGTCACTTAGACAATGTAGGTTACACACGCTGGAATTAAACATGGAACCTGCAGGCAGCATTAGGTGAGTAATTCATTACATGTGTTGGATGTTCGTGGTTGTGCTAATGATAAACGGACAGCTGCTGCTGGGATCCTAGGCTCCTGCTGCTTAACGACGACACTGTGTTGTGCTTTGCATCTGTTGCATCTGCCCGTGTGAAAGCAGCATAATGTCGTGGATACGAACGTCTGTAACCCCCCCACTCACTCTTGAACGAAGTTGAACGAGAAAAGTGACGTTCACACACGCCAGAAATGAACGCGTTCACAATGACGTTCATCAGGCAGAAATACAGTACGTTCAGTTCACGTTCAGCCCAAATGAGAACGCGTACGTGAACTATCGTTCTTTGATCGCTTTCGGGTACAACACTTTCTGTATCTGTGTGACTTAGGCTACTGGAGACCAGAAGTAGGTTGTGGGTGGGTAGATGAGGGGATGAAGGGCGAGGACCGGATAGGTGATTGTCCAGAACTGCTGATCTGACTGATATGCAGGCCAGGGCATAGCAGTGGTGGCCATTTTGTGGTTCCACCGATACAAAGCCCATTCATTTTTCCCATTGAGAGTTCCACAAATATTTATATAAATTATTCTAAGCCAAGAATCAAGCCATCCAGGCTCCTTGTGAATCATGACGATAAAACATTTGATTATGGTGACATTTCAGACATTACATGCTCAATAAAATATTTTGTACCAAAATCTTATGTTTCCCGGCAAGTCTTGCTAACAGGAACTAGCCTGGAAGGCTGCACAGACTTTTTAGTCTGATGATTTAATGAAATCAGTTTCCTGCCATGAGTAGAACTCAGTTAAGCTGCATGTGTGCAGCTGTGTGCAGCCATAAGCGTGACCACAATCTAACCTGATCAGCTTGTATAGGATTTTGAGTAAAAAACAAACGCATCATATTGATATGAGATGAAAAAGATGCCTATAGCCTTTGACTGAATGAGAGAAGCTTAAGTATGTAGATTTTATCATAATACATTTGCAGTGATTATTCAGTTCAAATAATACCAATCTCCATTATGAGCCATTATGCCACCAACGTTACAACTAAGGTAATGCAACATGAACGGCAAAAGTAAATGCATACTCAGTGGCAGTCAGTATATACTGTAGCCTACACAGGAAAAATAATAGGGAATTATAGCAGCGTTGTGTATGAGTTGTAGTCTGTAGTCTAGTAGTCTAGTGACTGTAGTCTAGTGACTTTAGTCTGTAGCTGATTTTGGTAGTACTGTGAGTAAAGCATTACAGTGAACTATAAGCGGCTGGTGATGAAGGCATGTATAATTGTCTCCACCAGGCCGAAGGCATGTGGGGAGAGTATGTTTTGCACTCCGTCCGTCCGTGTGTCCGTCCGTGTGTCCGTGTGTCCGTGTGTCCGTGTGTCCGTGTGTCCGTGAACAGCTAATCTCGGCCACCGTTAACCCGGTCGATGCCATATTTTGCACACACACTCCCTGGATGCCAACCATGAACCTCTGCCCCAAACTTTCCAGAACGGCCTGTTATAGCGCCACCAGGAGGCCGCTTTGTGCAAAACAAGTTTTTCGATGCCATATTTTGCACACACACTCCCTGGATGCCAACCATGAACCTCTGCCCCAAACTTTCCAGAACGGCCTGTTATAGCGCCACCAGGAGGCCGCTTTGTGCAAAACAAGTTTTTGCACAGTACACCTACAGATTTTGTCCAAACATCACGCAAATTGGTACACAGTCTCTCTAGAGCCATTCAACGAAACGGGTCTTTCAGATTTATCAGACTCCATCCTGATTGGTTAAGATTGGCTTCCAAAGTTCACAGGAGTGCTCAGTTTCAAACAAAATGCTGCAAATCATGAACACATCGCGTGATTTCCCTGAAATTGTGCACCCACATTCCCACTAGGCCGAGGACGAAATGCCACATGAACAATTTCAACTCAGCCTCAAGGTGGCGCTATAACTGGCCAAAAAGTGTTTTTACCTCTAACTGCACGGATCTGTGGATAACCTGGTGGAGACCTGTGCCCGGAAGGGCACTTTTTCTAGTTTCTTCTGCATCTGGTTGTGACAAGGGAGGGGACTATCTGAGAGATGAAAACAATAACAATTTTCAGTTACTTTATTGATATGAGATGTAAAATTAAGATCCGAGTCAAGTGACTCTGAGGCTTACGTACTTGTGGTTTGACCCATGCAACTACAGTAGTCCTGACTCCTATAGTATTAATATAAGTGCAAGGCTCAGAAATTCAAATGGAAACAAGGAAACGCCAGCACTCAATAAATGTCCTTTTCACATGATTTATTACCTTTATTACCAACGAACGTGTTTCGGACAGATTGACAACAAGGCTCATCTGGCCGAAATGCGTTTCTTGGTCATTCGTTAGAGGTAATAAACCATGTGAAAAGGACATTTATTGAGTGCCGGTGTTTCCTTGTTTCCAGTTCAAAAGTTCATCCCTTTTAGGTTTAGCACCTCTGTTTGATTTTCATTTAGTTTTAGTAGGTTTGCGTTCATTCGTTCAGTTATGTCAGAGGAGGTGAGGGCGTTTACTACATGTTGTGGGGTTCCACAGATATTTATAATGGTGTGTAGTCTGCTTATGAATGCAAACTGACATTGTGTTTCCTGATGATGTCTCCTAGATGGAGGAGCAAGGTTATACTTCCTTGAGTGATATACCATTAAGGGGATAGATAGTATATATTTCCGGAAACACTTTCTCCCAGGTGAACACAGCATTTTGTCTCTGTGATGTAACGATAGGTGCATACTGCATAGCCAATTTTGGACTTTCCCTCATGCCACATTTTTCAAATCAGCCTTATATGCTGGCGCTCTAACAGGTTGATAACACTATAACAAGCCTCTTCACATTAATAACAACTAGACCAGGGGTCACCAACATGTCCATACAAATGTGGCTGTGGCAAAGACTTGGTCTTGTCCGTGGTAAATGTTTGATTTTCTGTTTTACACACCATTATAATGTTCTTATTTTGACCCACTTACTGAATGTCAAGTCTCCAGGTTTTCTTCAGAATATGTTTGACACTACTACAACTCTATGGCACATTAGGAGTTCAACTAGTACTAATAGTTCTCAAATGTTTTATTTGCAAAGACCTCCTTAACTCTGAGAGTGTTCACATTTAACCAAATGGACCTCTAAGTTACAGACCTGTTATGTTCATTCAGGGCTATCGATGTGTTTCTGGTAATATTATTGTCCACTCATATTGTATGTCTGTGGCAAAAATGGAATGTTGACAAAAGTCCACCACAAGCCATGCAACTAGACCGGTGCCCGGCTGTAGAGCACAGAGTTGGTAACGATGGAAGTTGGAGATTATTATCCATGCCCCACCCGGCTATGGATTGATGTCGGAGTACCCGTTACGGTTACACCCATCTGTCTGTGTCCCTTTTATGCCCATATGGAGATTTCTGTATCTGTCCTTCTGTGTTCCTATATTCCTATGGAGTTCTGTGTCAGGCATGCCTGTGATAAAGACAGACTGCTTTCTCACTTTTCCTCTTGAGCCACACATGTTTAATTGTTTTTCATTTTCTGTTTATCATAACCTCATTTCATACTCAACATTCCCTCTGTATGCAGTCATTATCCAACAGTTTGCTGTTATCTGCATATATTCATTTCATTTCATCATTTGGACAGACAATTGGTTGGTCAAACATACTTTTATTCCTTTCAAAGTCCAACAGTTTGACAACATAGTAATGATAACTCAAACACCCACTACTCACACCATCCTCATTTCCTGGTCAAAGTTTCACAAAAGAGTCACTACTGAATCCACTGCTCCTTTTATAGGTGGAGGATTCAATTGGGTTGCACCATGTTGCAGGGGTGCATGGGCCTGGTAATACATACTATTTAGTATGATTACAACGAGACGGGTTGTTTAAGACCTGGTTTGTTGATTACTTTGATATCGACAAATATACTGTAAATGTTGGGAAATGTTTTCTGTGTTGCATGTTAACTAGATTTGTAAGTGAATGCTTTGGGGAAACCTGTCTCTAGCCAATAGTCAGAGGCCTGGGTTTGACTTCATGTAGTCAAGTCAGTCCATGGTGAGACATGGGGAGGAAGGGGGCACAATGCGGGAAGCTTATGTCCACACTGGATGCTTGAATTTAAGCTTGTCATTTAATTTTGTTATTTTCATCTTATTTGGAAGTTATATTATATTTTTGTGAAAAATATTTTCCTGAGGCATTTTTTTGGAACATTATTTTTGGAAACCTTTGAAATAAACCTTTGGCAACGATGGAGATTTTTGGTATGTCCTTTTTCTGTGCACCTAGCCCTCATCAAACGGACTCATTTACAATGCCCAAATATGGAGTGTTGTGATGTCAGGACAGGTCAGCTCCATATATGGATACCTAGGCAGGGGCCCTGTCTAGGGCCCAGCCAGAGGCCTTTTGTGGCGGTTCTGGACAACCGTGGGTCCGACCAACTCAACACTGGGCACTGCACTGAGAACTCCATGTGGGGTTGTGGAACGGGGTGTGAAGTCGGTGAGGCGAACGGTTCTCGAGTTACGTGCATTACAGCCGTACACACAAAGACCTGGTGCATTTATAGATAAGATACAATTAACAATAACTCAAGTTTACACAAAACAATGCATATACTACACTAACACAAACCAACATGTGCAATAACATTCATCCCTCAACTTCTACAGATTCCACTCACCTCTATAATGACTGAATTCCGAACATTGCTGGCCCACAATAACTGCCTGACCTGGCGGAGACCTGTGCTCCGAGGAGGACTTTATTTAGTCTATTTATTTATGCGATGAACTGAAACAAAAATGTCATGTCACATTTAAGGCTTTGGATTCTCTATACAAAACTATAACAATTAATAAAAATAAAATAAAAAAAGCAAGTATACAGGCTGTATACAGAAAATAATTTAGCTCTTTAAGAATTGTCCATCATTCTTCATATGCCTGAATGCCATCCCCCAAGTCAAGTGACATATCTTATAATACCACACCACCTAGTGGCTTTTTAGACTCTACAGTTTTTATTGGGATCTGTTTATTAAAGTGGAATGGGTTATAACGCCTGCCAGTTATAAAATGACTTAGGCCAATTTGTGTTTTGACTTATAGGAAATTGCAAACCTGACTTAGGCCAAATTATTAATGGAGTAAGTAGTATCTTACTCGAGACTATAGGCTAATCATTTTAGCGAAGTCACATTGTACTCTAGGCCATAGGTCACACTATTGAGATGGGCTATCATTACTGGGGTGGGAACAGCAAGATCTTTTCAATACGGATATGGCAAAAAAATCATTTTCTTCAATAGGCCATTATTTTAGCAAGGTGACAATGTGCAGGTACTATGAATGTATGTAGCCTATAAGAAATTATCCTGACACAAAACATTCATTCATACAATTTTCAAAACTGCCACACACCTGCACTTCAAGTTTCAACATCCCTATATTTTCACGACTCATCACTGGCATTTTAATGCCGGTGATGACGTAAAGGTGATCAAGAGGCAAGAGCATGACGCCGCCCTACCTTCATGACGTTCCACCCCTACACCCATTACCGGACACTTAGATCAGGACATCTGTCCTCCCCCTACGACACCATAACCTGAGGACAATGCTCATGATATAGTGTCCTATATCTCTTCTCCCTCCTCTCCAAAGCTGTGGAATTACCTCCCACCCTTAGTCAGAACTGCAGACTCCCATTTTTGGCAACAGTCTGAAAATTAATCTCTTCAGAGTCTACCTGACCCCACTCTTCTTGTATCATGACTTGTTGCCCATTTTGGTACACTCTGGTTATACTCTGCAGATGTATCTTGGTTACTTGTTCACAGCTATGTACTTTGTACACAGGTTATACTGGAAAAGAGTGTCTAAATGCAATTATATTACATAATTATAATTTATTATAAATCATAATGATTTGATGATGCATCATCAGTTTAATCATTACCTTTGACTATTCCCTTATTCTTTAGGCCAAATCACTTTTAATTAGCAATAATATTTAGTGCAATGCTTCACAGTTATGAAACTGACTTAAAGTGTGAAGGGCCTAAAATATCATTCAGATTCACCTAGTCCAGAGACTACTTCCAAGACAAAGAATTGTGTTAACATTGACCATAAGATTGTGTGGCCATTTTGTTCTAGCCTCATGGACAACCTCACCGACTATGAAGTAAGAACAACATGGCCAACAATGAACCGCAACCACCAATATAAAAATTTAAATCCTCAGAGTATTATAACTTACTATAGGAACAACATAAATGGCTCAGAATTATAGATACAGTACTATGAACAGCAAAACAATTTGCAAAAACTGTAGTACTGCAGTTGGTTTAGTTTCCTTGGTAACCTGAGGTAAATTAGTAATAGCAAGAATGCAGAACTATTGGCAATAAATAGCAATGCCAAGGTTATGGAGTCAGCAGTTTAAATCATACATGTGTGAGTCATCTGAATTATGTAAATAATGTGATGCAGATGCACAATAAGTAAATCCTGTCTGTATCCAACCTGAGTATTGCTTGTTTTTTATTCAATGAATCCGCTAGTCAGTTAATCTATAATATAGATTATAGATAGTTCACATATTATGTGAACTCTCCTTGAACTCATCTTTACCACTTGTGTGTACTGCCCAGACATTTTTGTGGGGTTCCCAATTAAAATAATCAGGAGGAAAGATCTATATACAAAATTACAAATAGAGATCGAGATTCATGATTCTTGAAGCATGATGTATTGCAAAGGTATACAGTACTGTGAACCTTTGCAATACAGAGGAAAAGATCTAGATCACACAAATGCACCTTTTAAGCACAAACAAATATAAATCTTATAGATTTAATGGCAGCTTTAATACAAGAATAACTTTTTCAAATGATAAATCACCAATTCACCCCCATATGTATTGGGAGCACTGTCTGTTTTACTGTACATTAAAAAAGAAGATTGTTTTGTCAACTCGCCAGACTAAGCATTCGCAAAGCTATGCCTTATACTGAATATGTAAAAGATTCTAAACTGATCTACAGAGATGACATTTTCATGTGAGTTTTGTCAGGAAATGCATGATTACTCACTTCCACAGAGCACATGTGAACCAGAAGGCCATCTGCACCCCTCCTTCTGTGTAAAAGAGGAGAGAAAAATGATGGAAAAAGAATCAAGAATCCAGAGGGTCTATTTGTCACTTACAAATGCAGATACATTGAATGTAACAGGCAAGGCTGGTGAATAATTCCACCCCAGGATGAAAACAAAAACAAAAAAATAAGGAAAAAAACATCAAACAGGTCCCATTGTTTAAAAAAAAAGAATCTTTAGCAAATTTTAGGACAAATACTTTTTTTGTTATCTTAGTGGAGCAAACATAGTCTATTTGGAGTTATTACTCTTATACTTATTTTTGGATTCTTATTCTCCATGTACTCACTAGACATGATGTATTTACCATCACAGAGGGAAGGAAGGCACTAGTAAAGACTGCATGGTTCTGTATAAGAATTGTTTTTTAGCATATCTTGTTCAATTTGTCAAAACAGATTGATTGACTGATTGTCTGTCCTCAGAGGAGAAATTATTTTACACAGTCAATACAAGCCAAAACACGTACACAAGATAAGCCGTTGCTGTTTAACCACAGATTTGTAAAATGTCAGGAACAGGTGACCTATCGCTTTAAGAGTGTCAGCCTCTTTTGGTGTGCTCCTCTTTTCTCTCTCTCTCTCACTCAACATGTTTCGCCATGCACTGCTTGTTGCCGAGGTAACTGGCCTGAGAAAGCTTCAGCGTTCATCAGCATTGCCTGTCAGTGGTGTAAAGTAACTAAGTACATTTACTTAAGTACAATTTTAGTACAATTTTGAGGTATTTTTTACATTGCTGGCGTAATCCCAATTTTCCACCACTACTACTACTACTCCACGACATCTCGGAGGCAATACTTACTCCACTACAATTTATTTATTTGAAAACTTTACTTACCAGTACTATAGTTACTTTGTAGATTTATATTATTATTACAAAACAATGAACATTAACCACTTCAGCCCTACATGGATCTCGGTTTTGGCTGTTTGAAAATAGCCAATCTACAAGCTTGCTATGAGTCACTATGCCATGCCAATGCTTTTGTACTTGTGAATGGTTCACACATTCTAAACAATACTCAGACGAAATTAAAAAAAAGGCCTTCACAGAGAGCTCTTCCACTTTTCTTAAATTTAGTTGTCTCCAGTGACCGCTGGTCCGCTACTCTAGTTAGTCTTTGTAATGTCTATATATGCCCCAGTGTGTTCAATTCCTTGTCAGTATATTTTAGAGTTCCTTGTTATTTTCCCAGTGTGAGTTTTGAGAATAAAACCTCTTGAACATTCTCTGCCTTGGCCTGGTTGTTCTGCATTTGAGCAACACATGCATTTGAGTACTACACCGTCTACACCGTGACAGTCAGTTGAATGTCAGCAGCATCAGTTGATTCAATAGGTGACAGTTGTGGAAAAGGCACTCACATTTTTAACTTAAGTAAAGGTATCAATACCGCAATTTTGAAATGCGCTGTTACAAAAGTCTGGAATTCAAAATGGAATTCAAATGTTCAAAATCAGAACTGTTCCTAGCATTACTGTGCTTCTCCAGCAGATGATGCTGTGATCAAAGTGTGTGTGTGTGTGTGTGTGTGTGTGTGTGTGTGTGTGTGTGTGTGTGTGTGTGTGTGTGTGTGTGTGTGTGTGTGTGTGTGTGTGTGCGCGCGCATGCGTAGTGAAGTCAAATGTGTGTATTTATATCTGTGAACATCATTAAACGTGTTTCATTCTATTCTGTTCTATTTAGGCTGTACTTACGTGTACTTAAGTATAGTACTCAAGTAAAAGTACTTTGTTACTGTCCACCATTGCATGCAATCTTGCATGATATATTATTGATTGATTAGACTGTCATGTACCTGGCTGCTCCTCTACAAACTGCAACATCAATCAATTCTCTGCTGTCATTAACTGCAGTTGTAACACCCTTGGTATTGCTGTTGCCTCATATATAACTTCTAGTGCTGAGGCTTAAGGTATGATGTCAGCTTTATTCCTCTGTAGTTTCCACAACTCTGCACGTCACCCTTGTTCTTAAAAATCAGCACCAGTACACTTCTCCTCCATTCCTCAGTCATCGTCTCATTCTCTAAGATCCCTGTTGAATGACCTAGTCAAAACTTCTACTGCCACCTCTCCTAGACACTTCCATACCTCTAGGTAGCCTACTCTAAAAAGTAAATGTAAAAATCTAAAATGTTAAATAAATGGTGAACAAAGTATACTCACATTTCCACTTTTTTATTGGCACACACCAAAAGGAAAGGCTTACACGTTTCGGCTATGAGGAGGTATCAGCCTTCATCAGAGCATCATGTTGAATGTTGATGCCTTGCATTTCCGCCGCCATCGGTGTCTGAATGTGTTTGTAAATGGGTGAAGGTGAAATTATTTACATTCAAACAGACTTGCTATGCAAATACAGTACATGACAAAGATTTATAATGTGACTGAGTTTATCCTTTCCCCAATTATATAATTGTAAACAATATGGGTGTTGAGCAGAAGGGGAATTAATTGTTTGACCATGTCCCTGTCACACCTGTGTGTGGTTATGTGTGATTATTATTAGTCAGCGTTAAATAATATGTCATGTTGCTGTTATCTCCGTCCTCCCCATCTTCTCCAGTGAAGTTGATCAATATGCAGCGTCACTCATTGTGCTCATTTGGGACATGCATGTTGCTGATGCAACATCTTGCAATAAAGACCTATGCTGCATAGAACCCATATACGGTAGGCTACCACACTCACTCCACAGGCCTACATTGCATTACACAAGCTCATTGCTATATTTGAATTGAAATCCTGAATATTCTTTTTTGCTCATTTTGAATTGGAATCCTGTTTTTCTTTTTTTTTTTTTAATTTAATTTCAAATGCATTTAGTTATAGTTATGTTAACTTTATGAACTAAATACAAATACATTGGACATAACAAAGACAATAACATTTTAATACTACTCATTAAGCTACTAAGTAATTAAAGCGGGTCATGTTTGCATGTTTGGAATTGTAAAAGCTGAAATCTATAATATATCAATATTCAGATATTAACCTGCGGGCCGCATTAAGTGAAGGTGGGGGCCGCATAGTGGCCCCTGGTCCAGTTGCCCATGCATGGGCTACCAGATTCAGGTAACACATATTTGTTTGAGTTGAAGATTATATACATTCCCCGTGTCCTAGATCTCTTCTTTTTTGCTTCCCTTCTGTCAAATCGCAACATTTGTAACTCCAAAAGTGTACAAATGGAACCAAATGTCCATTTGAATCTACTTTACAGAGTTAAATGAACACTTGAAAATGTAGTAATATAGTGTATCCTTTTCCACATGTCTATTTTGCTGGACTGGATGCCGTGCCCAAGGGTCATGGTGATTGAGATGAACTGCTTCATTGATCACCTGTCACAGGTATGGATTAAGGCTGGGATCAATGGAAACGCCTTCTGGACTGGAGTAGCGTCAGGGGGAAGTCTCTGAGCCTGATAATGGGCCAATGCCTGAGGGTGTGTGTGTGTATGTGTGTGTGTGATGTGCTTTTCAGAGTGAAATTGTACATTACAAGAAATTCATATAGCCTAAGCCCATTGTATATATTTTGCTAAATTAGGTCTATATTAATTTGTCTGAAATTCATTTGCATTATAAAACTAAAACAGTCGTAATACTAACACAAACTTTAACAGAACATACAAACAAATGACTTACTAAATAGATCTGATCCTCAATTTCTGAGATGATACATGAACCCAACAGCTAGTATACTTGCTTATATGCAAAACAGAGAATAGAAATAAAAAACTTTAAGAGAATAATAAGGACCCTTGACAAAAGCGAGCAAACATGAGGTCCTTAGACCCGCAAAGAAGCAAAACCCCTTGATAAAAAAAAAAAAAATTATCAAAAAAGCAGTATATGCGTGCCTATTGGGCAATATTTAAATGCGAAACAAACAGGTAAAAAGTACTATCATATAGGCATAGGAGATTTACATAAAGAAATTAAGTGATTATATTAAGAGAATCAAACAATGACATTTCTACAAATGTAACAATGAAAAGGCCTTTCCATACCTACATTTTTATTTAAAAGAAGATTTACAGTATGATTTATCAAGCCTGCATGTGCTCCACAGACGGGTCATCTCAGAGTCGAGGATCTAGACCCACCCATTGTCTTCAGTCTCCACTCGGGAACAACCACCTATGGGCCTCAGGGTAATTTTTTAGTTTAATCCCACTAACTAAAAAATGTAATCAGTGGCCAGGTCATAAAGTGCCTTAAAGGTAATCATTCAAATCGTATCATTAATTTTGAAGCAGACAGGTGACCAGTGGGGAAGTTAAAATAGGAGTGATATGTTCTCTTCTCATGTCTACCAGCAGTATTCTGTTTTCAGGATATTTTTAAGGCATGTCAGCATTTCAATAGCATCTTTACCTCACAAACATTCATACAAGTTAGGGAGTCACTGTGTCTGTCTCTTCATGCTCCAGGACAGTTCAACATGAAGCCAGGAGCCTTCTAAAAAAAACACCTACTGCATTACACTGGCCACCTCATTGCAAGCCGTTTATCCCATAAGTCCTGAGATGAGGCCGATTCTACAAATGTATGAAACACCACGACCCCTCCATCTCAAAATATTTTGTTCCAGGGACCCCCATAGAAGCAAAGATTTGAGCTAAGATGTATCACTTTAAAATAAAATAATATATTCAAATATTTGTCACAATTTTTCTAAAATATCAGATCTACAAGCTTGTAGTGACGCGCTATAAGCTTCTATATCTGCTTTTTAAATATTTGTTTTGGGGCTTTTATGCCTTTATTTATAGGACAAGACTGACAGGATGCAGGGGTTGGGTGCCCAAACCGCTACTCCAGAGCCAAAGTATAAAATAATATTTTTTTAGCTCAAATTTAGAAATGAAATTGATAAGAGATATGTGTGTGTCTTTAAAACTCTAAATAGATCTGATTCCTGCGATGATAAAACATGAACCCTATACAGCTATGCAGTATACTTGCTGTACATCAAATAGTTAAAATAGATCTACAAGCTCACAATGCCTTGCAGCCTTGCAACAAGACAAATTGTGGCCTTGAATGTAGATCTGTTATTTTTGCAGAATGTTCTCCATTGCTCTGTAAAGCACTGAGCTGCATTTCATGTCATGGAAGGTGCTATACAAATACTGTTACAGTTTTATTATTATTATTACCCTTATTATTATTATTATTATTACCTGTTTTCGCTAAATATATTTTATGTCATGAGTGAGTCTGATCTCCTTATCAAAGTATGTAGGCCTGCTGCTATAGGGTATAGCACTGCCACTTGCACTACCTGAAACATGCAATGCATATAGTTACTATACTGGCCTACTGTAGTCCACTTAAACATGCATGTTGAACAAAAATATTTTGTTAAATCAGGAGGAAGTGCTCTTGTATGACACATTTATATTTGTGTAGTCTACTACTGTATTATTTATATCTTGCTGCTCTAACTTGATTTACCAGTGTACTGGAATAAGCTAGAGGAAATAGCCTAAGGTTGTATAAAATAAAATAAATAAAGGCTGCCTACTGCTTAGCCGATATTCATCAGCTGCAGCTCATCTCATAATTGTCACCGGGGTTATCTACAATAAACTGTGAAATCAATAGGCTACGCGCGCCGATCACAATCACTTCAACACCTGCTCAATTTTAGAGGGACAGACAGTCACAATAATGTGCATGATCTTCTTAGTTCACAGCATATCGAACATAGAGGGTCTCGTGAGACCTTTCAGTGAATTGGCTACAAAACTATCTTTAGGACCCTGTGTGTATCCTCTCATCCTTTGTAGTTTTGTGTTGAGATGAGGGAGACTGAGATGTGCTTTCTTCCTTATCACGAATCACATCGAGCTTTTAACAAATGGAAAGGATACTGTGCCGTTCAATTTAAAACCAAGGATCACTCCAGCTCTTCAATTATTATTTTCCAATATATTTAATTTAACTTATTTTCTGAAACCATGAAAGCTCTTTTATATTTCAGCTGTACTGCAATTGGCTGAGACAGTAATAGTGGCGGTTAGCTTTTTCTGATAGACTTGCGCTCCATCATTTAAAGGGAGAGGGCGTCGAATTGAACTTTTTTGTTCCTTCTACGGTTTAAGTTGCAAATCCCTTATACTTTCTTCACTTCAGGTTAGTCTGCCATTTCCTTTAACGTATCGTTTTTTGTTTATTGCGATTTGTTTATTTATCCAGACCAGTCAAGAGACCACTGAGACCAGAATGCAGACGCGTGGGAGAGAAGCCCTACATGTCCCGCTTTGCGTTAATAAAAGTATTTGCTGGATTTTCCTGCTCACAACTATGGCCTATATTATATTACCGAAACGTTTGATTAACTTGAGCAGATATGTTTTTCTAACGTGGATTCTCATTTACTGGGAGCAAAAGCAACGTGTCAGTGAATACTAATTAGTATCACTTGCATGGTGTCTCTCCTCTTTACGCAAAGGTTCAGGCTGGGTTGGATGTGGAAAGAAGATCAATTATCCACTTACACACAGCAAGTGTTTCTAAAAGGATAATTTGGTGAAAAGGAAAGGCGTATCAGAAAGAATGCAGAGCCGAACGCATCGCCGTAGCCTACGTGTGATAGTAATTGAACGTGTCTTCATTATTGCCTCTCGTGTGTAGGAGTAGCTACATGCAGCCATGGGGAATAGGGAGTGCGCTTCTACACTTCTGATCTGTCTCGCGTTGACAGCGGCAGCGCTCTGGCAAACGAGGTAAGATGTTTGAATGAGGAATTCCTTTAAAGGAACGATCTGTTTTGATGATCACTCGTCATCTTTCAGGGGAATTGGACTTCAAATCACGGTTTCATGATGGAACGTGTGGGCGCAATGCATTGATTGAGTTACAGAGTTATACATTATCCCATATAAGTGGCCTGCCTGCATGCCCTGTGCCTATCCAGTAGCCTACTGTATTTGATTCAGGGACAAATCCTGTGCCTATCCAGTAGCCTACTGTATTTGATTCAGGGACAAATTAGCCATTGGGCCAGTGGGGCCGTGGCCCAGGGGCCCTTGGCTCTCAGGGGCTCTTCAGGGAAATTGGACCGTAAGGTACTAGGTTTGACGCCCTGAAAAGGGCTCCTGGGGCCCTTCATTGGCCATTGATTTTGTTAAATTTAGGTCAAAAAGATGATAAAAACACGGTAAAACACCAAAATTGTGTGCGCACGCGCGCTATGGGGGCCCTGCAAAAATTACCGGCCCAGGGGCCCTCGGGGGGTTAATCCGTCCCTGATTTGATTGATTGATTGAAATATTTATTAACAGTTTGTAGAATTACAGTACATTTCAAGCACAAACTCAATACAAAGACTGATAACTGAGTGGACGACCCAATTAAGCATTACACTTGTTTACAACAGGGTCCACATTGTTCAATTCATCAAAACATTTAGAGACATACAAATAGACACTTCTATGTAGCTAAAGAACAGAACAGGAATTCATCATATAGGAAGCAAAAAGGGAAAAGATACATATACAGTGAGGGGAAATTGGGGGGCGGTGGGGGGATTCAGATTTTACAGAGGCCAGTTTCGAATTGCAGCCATCCGTAGGTGCCCTTTGAGAGCGGTTTTGACGGAGTCAAGGGATTCACATGTCTTAATGACTGTTGGTAGGGCGTTCCACATTTTGGTGGCATAGGAGCGACCCTTGTTTGTGCCGAATCTGGGTTGTACATGGTTAGTTGCACTCCCTCTGGTGTTGTGGGTGTGGACTTTTTTTTTTACATTAAGGAAGTATTTAGACAGGTACATGGGTATCTTGGTGGTAAAGACTGTATGGTCTCCACCAGGGCAGGTCAGGTTGTGGCCTCCTGGTGGCGCTATAATAAGCCAATGTGAAAAGTGTGCCATTTCTTCTTACCCTTGGATGGCAATTGGATGATTTGAGGCATTTTGTTCCAAAAATGTGTTTTGCAAAAATCCACTTGTTAAATTACAGTGCACGCTCATGATTTGAGCTTTTTGTTCAAAAGGGGCCAATCCTGCAAATTTTGAAAGCCAATGTTAGCCAATCAGGATGGAATATGAAATATCGGACAGATCTGTCTTGAGCACATAACTATAGAGATACTATGTAACGATTTGCAGGATTTTTGGACTAAATATGGAGGATTAATATCCAAAAATGTGTTTTACAAAAGTCAGCCTCCTAGTAGCACTATAACAGGCCGTCCTGGGAAATTTTGGGGCAGAGGTTCATCGTTGGCATCTAGGGAGTGTGTACACGTGCAAAGTTTGGCATCGACCGGGTAGGGTTAACGGTGCCGGAGATTAGCTGGTAACAGAAGGACGGACTCACACACACACACACACACACACACACAAACTTCGGCCTGATGGAGACAATAGTGTCCTATTTACATTGAAAAGATTGACAACTAGAGCCCTGGCATATCAGAGATGGTCTCCTCAAATCACAGAAGATCTGCAAGTGATGATCCAAATTAAGTTCTCAGATCCCAGAGCCATCACTACACCTGCTCTTATCACAGATAAGCTTAGGTTACCTCTGGAACCCGGAGGACACTGAATATTACAGATTTCTAATCGAATACTAAATTAAACAGCATTAACACGTGATGCCAGGTGAATCATGCTATTATGACAGAAGGGACAGTTCATGGTTTGTCGTCTTATAGTGCTATATCCTCCTGACTGCATTAGGTCAGTGAATGCTGATGCTGCGACTGATGCCTTCAAAAACAACATAACGTTGTTCACAAGAATCCTGGACAGACTGCTGGATGGCTACGACAATCGTCTACGGCCTGGTATCGGGGGTAAGGAAGACCTTTAATTTGAGCCCCATTGCCCCCGCCGGTGGGGGCAGCGGCTGTCCACCTCTGAACAGCTCTCAGCGGGTCAATGGAGACCCAATTGGTCTCCGGTTCCAACTCCGATGTTGCGGATTTACCCCCTTTACCCCCCTGGGGTTTAAGAGGTAAAGGGACATTTCACCTTGAAATAAAATAAACATAAAAAAAGAAAAGAAAAAATATATATATACACATATGAGAAAGGAAAAAAGTAATGGAAAAATCACAGCCGCCTCACGCATTAGAAGGACAATATCAGTCTCTAGAACTAGTGTGGACTTAAACTGTTATTCGTCTATAGTACTTATGTAGGTTAAAATGGAGTTTGTAGTAACAAACATGTTTGAAAGTGAAATCTCCCTTTAATATTCACCTTAGATGAACATACATACTGTTTACTCTGTATACTGTGTGTGTGTGTGTGTGTGTGTGTGTGTGTGTGTGTGTGTGTGTGTGTGTGTGTGTGTGTGTGTGTGTGTGTGTGTGTGTGTGTGTGTGTGTGTGTGTGTGTGTGTGTACTGTATATACACACAGTATGGCTGAATATTGTATAGTAGCATTTGCAATGCTAGAGAAATGTGTATAATATACACATTTCTATGCTGCGTAATGTTGAGATCATACAGTAATATTATTACTGTATGATCTCAACATTATGCAGCATAGCAAGTAGCAACTAGTCTGTTTTTTTGTTTTAACTCTCAGCGCACCAGAGTTTCTTCAAATAATTTGGTATAATAAAAAAGTGATTCCCAAACTCACAAAAGAGAAATTTGATGTCTCCCGGGACCCAAACTAGAGAAAATAGCAGATCTATTTAAAAGCTCACAATGTGTCGCATCGTCAAATGTATGGAATGTCCTTGATTTTTTAAGTTATAAACTAAATGTAGGAAACAACAAATATTGTGATATTTACTCGCGGCCCAATGTTGGCGAAACAATGTACTTTAACATCATTCACATTCTACGTGAAAATTACATTCTTTGGGTACATAACTTGAGTTTCTTGAATGTAACCTTAGGCAATCATACATAATGAATTCCATATAGTATTTCTGGTAAATAAGCCTCATGAGGTTTTGCCTTCAATAACAGGTTTCTGTCTGCATATGAAAATGTAATCCATCTCAACATGTTTTGGTTGTAAACAATGAAGGAATATTACAGTAAATACACCTTGCCATGTCTAAAATAACTCTGCCCTAAAATTCCAGCGTTGTTAATGTGTTTAATGTACATTCTTTGTTGAGACAGAATAATTATATCCTCTCATATGGATTCAGTACAGCATGTGTGGCTCTCTATCCATCCTCACCTCCCCGATCATCCTCCATGTTTGGCATCTCATTTCCAACTGGCCCCTCACCCCAAAGCTGAGCTCCTCCCTCAGGATTTGGTGTCATTTGAAATTCAAATTCATAGGGCCATCAGCCCAGCCCTGTAGCTGCCATATGGGGATAGACCTCCAGCTTGACGGTAGACTTTGCAACACTGGACTGCTAGCATGCTGTATTAGCTGATAACGAATGAAGTCCAAGTTCATTCTCATTCATTCTTCCATAGGTTAGGTTTGCACAATACAATTAGCCTACCTTATTTTTATCCCCTGGTTTAGATTAGGCTATAATCTTAAAATTGTCCACTTGCTTGCTTGCTTTATTAATGAATCCATTAAATCAATTCATTCATTCAGATTTTATTTATTTATTTATTTATTTATTTATTTATTTATTTATTTATTTATTTATTTATTTATTTATTTATTTATTTATTTATTTATTTATTTATTTATTTATTTATTTATTTATTTATTTATTTATTTATTTATTTATTTATTTATTTATTTTATTTTTTAGCACAGTCCTGGAATATCAGTGATTTCACTGGAGATGGTCAGTGAATTCCAGGTTTATGGCAGTGAATAGATTAAACCTATTTTTGGACTGTAAATCCAATTCACTAGAGAGCCCCTGTGAAAAGAAATGGAGAGAAAGTGAAATTGGAACAGACATAAATAAGAGCACAAGGCTTTGGCAAAACCCAGTCAAACTGAGCTCACTGAATCCTCAAATACTGTTCCCTTTAAGGTCAAGTGGATCCTTTACGAGGGTAATTCTGTTGATTTTCCTATGAGAGAAGAGTTCTGCTGCAGGTGAAGCAGCCTGCACAGTGACTCGTGTTGCTGTGTATAATTTCTGGACAGGGCTGTACTGTGTCCATGCAGCTAAGACCTTACTTTCTCCTCCTATAGCATACCATGAACAATGCATGTGGCATCTGTGGCTCATACAGTAGGACGGATTATAAAATGATGATATGAACCCAAGTTTAAACACAGGTTATTAATATCGCCAGGGGGGAAAAGGGGCCAAAATGGGCACATAAGTTCAGGAATGCAGATTTAAACCCTGTATACTATTTAGATTAATTTAAAATACAACCAACAAAATGTATACTGAAATTCAAATTCAGATATTTCATAAACCAGGAAGGCATTGATACTGTATATGAGTTCAAACATATCAGATTTCATTACAATTTAATGCAAGCCACTTTGGGAAATTGCACAAAACAAAAGCAGTATGTTCCTCTGATTTATGTAATCTTTGCACTGATCTCTTTGTTCCACTGGGCAGTTTGATTTGTAACCATAAACATTGTACAGTTCTCTGGACGGCAAAGCTCGTACACTGATGTACAATTATGTAATGAGTAATGACTCCAACAATAATCAATTAGTAAAGCTAAAGATGAGCCTAAAAGATGAGCCTAGATAATGTCTGAGGTAGAGATCTTTGTGGGTAGCAAGAAAATGATGGATGCATGAATTAATTGAGGCTACATATAGTAGTAGTACACAAGTACACACATTTTCTCACGCATTAATTCATTGCCAAACATAATAGATTATGCTTTTACAGGTTGTGGTTGAAATCTTCCTCTTTTCTTTAGTCAAAGTATAGGACTTGTATAGTTTCTCAACACAGACAGGTCACCTCTGACAAATTAGCAATGCCTCAGTGGGTCCATCTGTACGTACCAAATGGTTCACATTGGACTAAAAGCACACATATTTATGGGTGTTCTTGCTGAATTAAATGAACTTTAAGTATGAATGTTACTATAAATAAGTAGCCTTACGCCCCAAGGCATTAAATGCTCTGGATCCTTTTAAATAGTAAACAAGATTTTCCCCCAAGGGCTGTTCTTTTGTTGGTTTGCCACTGCAAGGTTGTGTCATTTGTATAAATATTGTTGTGTTTGTGCTTTGGAATTAAAATGCACATGCACTGGAACTGTCATGGAACTAATCTGTGTATGTATTTGCCTTGTGGTTTGTACATGGTGGTAGTACTATTTCACTCTTTCACTATTTCACTATATCACTCCTAATCTTCCACCCTAGTCTGAAAACCCCCCTCTTCAGACTCCATCTTAGCCCGTAGTAGTGGTGTAGCACTTGCCGTTGCACTTGCCCTAGCCTCAATGACCTATACAGGCGTATGCAAAGGCTCAATTTATGTAATTTAGATTGGGACTGACTGTTATAAACGATGCAGAGACACCTCCCCGATAATATCGCAGAGGCAGTTTGTTTATTCTTGGACCACAATTCTTATATGAGACGATTTTAAGATGACCCCATGTTATTCTCCATAGAGAAAAACTTCCATGAACCAGGGGATGAGCAAGTGACGTCAGGACTTTGGCGCTCTATTCATGGCAATTTGTACTGCGTTTTATTCTTGTTAAATCAGTCAAATTCTGTATGCATGTACTCTGCACCTCTACCATGTGGGTGATGTCTTCGTATTAGTTGTCATTGAGCCAGTCTGCAGTGCTAAAAAAGGCATTCATTCATTCATTCTATAATGTAATTTGTGTACATACTGTACTATAGTAGTAGTCAGCACTTGGATTGCACCTATTATCCTGCAGTCTGCCAGAATCTTGTGATTCACACAATCTCATTAATAAGAGAGCATTATTTGTGTCTGGTGTCCTTATGATGGGAACTGAGGAGATTGCCTTGCCTTGCCTTCCATCAGAGCACTTTACTTAAGAGTACAAAGTGCTATTTTCTCTGCTGTACAGATAGTAATGTAAACCATAAAGAAAAGCTTTTCTTTTAATTGACGAAGTCTGCTGTAATAATAATAATAAAGAGACAGTGTCGTGAATGCAAATGGACTTAATGCAGTGACTCGGTACGACCAACTGGAAGTTACACATTGTTTAAATGAAAAACACATGAGACCTTTGCATGCCTCATCTCTATTGCATCACTGTGAGAATTTAGGGCATGTTTTTGTTTTATATGCTTGAATCATAGCATACATGGCATTTGTGGTGTAGCAACTAGCAGCCTAAAATGCCCCAGCAATCTCGCCCGATCCCTCCTAAAATGCGATATCTGTTATTTTATCAATAACTCAAGTTTTAGACCACCAAGGATCTTGATTCTGGCGACTAATCATTACATTTTAAAGGATGAACTTTCCCTGGGAGGGGTCAGGGATTACTTCAGGTGCAGGTTGAGTTGCTACTGACAGGACATTAAAAGGAGGTGGGCTTTCTGGCCTTTGACTGGTCCCTTTCAGGTACAGATGCACAGTTTGACTTCACTGGCCACTGCAGGGAACTGTGGGAGAGAAACTTTGGTCTCTTGACACCCCGATTAAGTTCAGGGTTTTTTTGGTGGAGACTTGCCTTTCATGACATCGTTGCTGCAGCAGTTGATCTCCTTACTGCCAGCGGTGGCACACTCTGGGTCGTTGTATCTTGGTGGCCTTCTGCCAGTGTTTCTCCATCCTTCTCATGAGCTCTGTGTTCTGGGGCTCTGTTATAGTCAACTTACATTGTCTTGGCTGGAGATTGCTTTCCTGCAGGGTCCAGCCCAGTCTTGTGCAGATGGCTGCTGGCCCACATGGAGGCCCCAACCTCACTTGTTCTGTTGGTGTGATTAGGTGGGGTGGTCTTCCCCAATCAGGATGAGGGGTTTGACCCTTTCAAACGACAGTCTGGCCAAGTGTCTGTATTTAGGATATGATTGCTCACCCAGCCCCAGGTGACTTGAGGTGAAGGCTCCTTTGATTTGGTAACATTGCTTTGACATGCTGGGGACACAGAGAAAGACACTGATGCCTTCAGTGTCTGCACATCCTGCCTGATAGTCCTGAAGCCAGATCTTCAGTCTTTCGCTCACTGTTCACTGCTCACCTCACCGAATTTAGCCCAAGGAGTTTGACCCCTAGTTTGGCCATAGACCCCCTAGTTTGCCCATAGCCACTTGCCCAAATGTGCTGACCTCATCACATCTGTGATGATGGCTATGGCCGTTTTTAGCCAACGTAGTGTTTTTTGTGCAAACCTAATGCTTGGGATGGATTCAGAATCATGAAAAGCCCCTAGTTTGACATGCCACATGCTACTTACAGCATTTTAAGCAATTTAGAACATTTAGCCTTATATTGGTTGTTGATCGTACCCAACTTTCAGCAGCTGTCAAAAATGCCCCTAGGGTGTTTCAATAGCAACTAATGTGGGATATGTTAGTAGACACCTTTACAAACACATTGGTGAAGAACATTCTTGGTAAGAAATGTATTCACAGATTTGACATTATTCTGATAATATTGGTAAATTGGTAAAATAATAGCAGGTCCACCATTTTTGAAAATGTCTACCATGGTCACAGGATAAATCTAAATAGTACAACTGTATTCCTCATCCTTGAAAATGTATGATTAGTCACCAGAATCAAGATCCTAGGTGGTGTAGAACTTGAGTTATTGGGAAATAACAGAAAGTTGGCGGCCATTTTGAAATATTTCTACCATGGTCACAGGACAAATCTAAATAGTACCAATGTATCCCACATCCTTGAAAATGTATGATTAGTCACCAGAATCAAGATCCTAGGTGGTGTAGAACGTAAAATACGTAAAACGTAAAATAACAGCAGGTGGCGGCCATTTTGAAAAATGGTCACAGGGCAAATCTAAATAGTACCACTGTATTCCTCATCCTTGAAAATGTGGGATTAGTCACCAGAATCAAGATCCTAGGTGGTCTAGAACCTAAATCAGTTAAACTTGTCAACTCCGTCAGATGTTCGTCAACTCCGTCAGACGTTCGTCCCGTGATGTTTTTGTTAATTTCCAAAGAAATAGAAAATTCGATGTTAAATCTTTTGTGCTTATGTATTGAAACACCAACTGAAATGATACGTAATGATGATTTTCTTTTTTTTTTACATGGTTTTCATGTTATAATATTGAAAATAAAGGTTGAAATGACGGATTTGAGAAATTGGATATTTCATAATAGTGTGATATTGGAACAAAACTATATTAAAATAATTGTATTACTTAACTTGATTACTGAAAGCCATTATAAGATAACTGAGGACTTTATATTATTGTTGAAATTATCAAATTCAATTAAAAGGGATTTTAGTGTGTCTGACGGAGTTGACATGAATCAGGTATTAAGTGCATAAATGTCCCATTTTAGAAAGAAATGTTATGCGAAAAACCTGTTCCTTCTCAAGATTGGTAGCTGAGACCTGTGTCTAGAAATACATCTATTTGATTTGAATGTATCTTAAAAAAAAAAAAAATCTAGTTTGAAAAAAGTTTTGTCCCTTATCTCAAGAATGGGTGACATACATATAGGCCTATCTGAAACACTCGCACATGCACATATGACAAGGTTGATATATATGGCACAAATCACAATTTCTTGTATACAATTTTAAATAGGTAGCTACTTATGCAAGCGTTTCACATGTATTCATAAAGGTAAGGTATCAGTAGTATGTATCAATAATTTCAGTGGTATGTATGCTGTTTCCGTTCATATGGTTCTTTTTTAGATTTGTATTTAAGAACAAATAAACATAAAACCAAAAGACCATTTGGTTATAAACATTACTACCGTTGACTGAAGTCTCTTTTATTGCCCACAGTTGTTTAATTTGTCTTTTGTTTGCAGATCGTGTAACAGAGGTGAAGACAAACATCTATGTCACCAGTTTTGGGCCTGTTTCAGATACGGATATGGTGAGACCAAATATAGGATATTCATTCCTGTATATTCTTTATGTATCCACTTTCACTTGCCTTTAGCTGAGGCCCTTCCATGTTCATTTTCTCAGTGGGAGGACGGTGAAGGAGATGTCTCACATTCATTACTGTTCCTGGAACGCATCATCACAAACATTCTCTCTGTAACCCCCCAACCCCCTCCCCCCCAACGTGTTATTTTTCTTTCTCATGATCTCCCCCCGACCCCCTCACTCTCTCAGTTGTTCCCTGTCTCTCTGTGTTCCTCTTTCGTCGTGTCTCTTCTCTTGCTCATCCCACACTACCGTCTCTTCTGAAGTGAGACAATTGCTTATCCATGCTATGGAATGATGACTATTCCTCTGACAATTGTCATCTGATACATTATTGAAAACACTCTCATTAGTCAAGTCAGTTCTATGTTTATCTACAGCTTTTCTATTAGTCATTCTCAAACATCCGCTCATCTACTGATCATATATAGCATGAGGGCACCTTATGTCCTCTAAAGCCTTTTATTTTAATGGCTTGAACACAATGCAACGTTCCTCAATAGAAAGTAGAGTAGACTATTAAGTAGTCTTGATAAGGACACAAGTCTTCAATTAAATAATCTATAAACAAAGGCCCTACTACATTATATCTTATTTGTAGAATTGTCTCCATGGAAACACATATGTGGGGAATAATGGCATCATAATTCATTCATGAGAAATGCACATTTATGGGACAGTGGTGAGTTATAGAAACTGGCACATGGCTGGCAGGGTGAGGCATTGTTCCTTGGCCAAGTGTCCAATAAAAATAATCTAGGACAAGGAATATTCTCCTCTGAGCCTCTGATTGATTCTTTCACATGCAGTGGATTTTATAGGATACAGGGCCACAAAGTTGAAAAGTAAAAAATAAATAAACTAGAGTGGCCTCCTGGTGGCGCTATAATAGGCCAATGTGAAAAGGGTGCCATTTGTTCTTATGCCTTTGATGGCAATTGGATGATTTGAGGCATTTTGTTCCAAAAATGTGTTTTGCAAAGATCCACCTGTTGGTGGCGCTATAACAGGCCAATTTGAAAACACTATGCCTAGTAGGAAAGTGTGTGAAAGATTTCACGTAAATTGCACGCTGCGTTCATGATTTGAGGCTTTTTGTTCAAAACGACAAATTAGACTCATCCTCACCCAGGAGTCAGCCCAGCTCCTTATCCAGACATCAGTCATATCAAAACTTGACTATTGTAACTCTCTCCTTACTGACCCTTCCGGCATGCGCACTTAAGCCTCTCCAATATTGATCCAGAATGCTGCAATAGCACTCTATAATGTATACGCATAGTTTCATTATATAGATATTCTACTGTTAGACGGATGTTAGGTTCTTAGCTTACGTATGATTCTTGATGACTATTTTTTATGTATTTGATGTATTACCATGTGTTGTTCTTCCTTACTGTTATTTGCTCTCGATTAAGAGCGTCTGCTGAATTCCTAAATTGTAATTGTAAATTGGATCTGTCTGATTCCTCATATTTCATCCTAATTGGCCAAGATTTGGCATCTAAAGTTTGCTGGCATGGTTCGCTTTGAACAAAATACCTCAGATCATGGCCCACATTGACCTACCTGGCCTGGCAGAGACCGTGGAGCACTTTTTCTAGTTTAATTTTAATTTAATATAAATCCCAACTAGGGACAAGAGTTGAACAATAGCAATAGATGATTGATTGAAATTCTTATTCACACAGAATGTAGAATGGGTACATTTCAACGAAAGTACAGGTCAATACAAAAACTGCTACGTGGCTAAAACCAGAAAAAGCACTAAGACTTGTTTACATCAAGGCAATCCATTTTCAATTCATCAGAATATTTAATATACACTTCTATGAAACAAGGATATCTTCATATATACAGTTGAATAAAGTAAAAAAGAGGAAACATGTACTTTAACTTTTTTACAGGGGCCAATTTTGAATTACAGCCGTCCGTAAGTGTTCTTTGAGAGCGGTTTTGAAGGAAGGAGTAGGGGTTCACATTTCTTAATGGCTGTTGGTAGGGTGTTCCACATTTTAGTGGCATAGTTGCCTGTGGTTTGTTGAACTCCCTCTGGTGTTGTGATTGTGTACTTTGTTGACATTAAGGAAGTATTTTGACAGGTACACTGTACATATCTTAGTGGTGTAGTGAATCGTGTAGACCAGGCCCATTGCAAGTTGCTGTACTCTGTGCACCACTAATTTGTTCTACTGAATCGACCCTATCAAAAAAAATCGAATTAAACATTTATAAAAATGATATTTATGTTGGAAATAAGTGGGGTGGTCGAACAGTGTTTGAAATATACAGTGAATTCTTTTTTTGTGATTTTGTCTTTTGCTACAATGATTGTTTCTTTTGTCTACAGGAGTACACAATAGATGTTTTCTTTCGGCAAAGCTGGAAAGATGAAAGATTGAAATTTGATGGACCAATGAACATTTTGCGCCTCAACAATTTAATGGCAAGTAAAATCTGGACCCCAGACACCTTCTTCCACAACGGGAAAAAATCTGTAGCTCACAACATGACCATGCCAAATAAACTGTTGAGGATTCAAGATGACGGGACCCTTCTCTACACCATGAGGTAAATAGTAGTCAGTAGTACAGTAGTAGTGTGTGTGCGGTTCTTTTTCTTCCCAGTTCCCAGGCAAAGGAAGACAATTGGCCTCATATGTGGCATATGTAATGTGACATATTTCTTGCCCCCATATAGGAATGAATTATATGGGGATGTTTGTGCTTTTGGCAGACAGGGCGTGGTTCGGGGCACACTGAACCATGGCCGCCCAAGCTCGACAAAGACATTACAACAGGCGCCACGGTGCCCCCTTGCGTTGTCATCTTTCTATCACTGTTCGTGTGTTATCATAGTACAATGTTGAAATTGCAGTGCGAGGTCAGAGCGCATTCTGAGTTCATACATTTTAATAAAACATTGCCCTAGCCCTTTCGTGCGGTGGAATAGACCAACTGCATACAGCTGCATACAATGCATTTCTTTATCAGATTTAGTACTTTAGTAGTCTTATCATAGATGCAATCTCCTATAGGCATTACAGATCCCAGAATGAACAATGTGAGAAAATCTCACTGTGCCCTTACTTTTGTTGCTTTTCATGTATTTACAAGCTCCTCTTCATTTGTGTTAATTGGATGCAGGTTAACAGTTCATGCCGAGTGTCCCATGCATTTGGAAGACTTCCCCATGGACTTCCACTCCTGCCCCCTGAAATTTGGCAGCTGTGAGTAACTGCTTTAATGAGGATGACGATGGTGAAGACAATAGCTTAGACAACTTTAACCTATTAAGACATGAGGTCGATTCTACAAATGCCTTCTAAATCCGTAGTTTTCACACTTTCAAGATAGCAGATGTACGAGCGCTTGTATATCTGCTTTTTTTTAATAGCCAACGCAACTTTTTTTTACACATATGCTTTTTTGGTTTTAATGGGTTAAAGTGTGCTGCCCTAAATTATATAACGTGAAACTGGAATACACAGCTTAATTATTTCTGTGCCGCTAGCTGTTGGCATAAATGTAGTTAACCTGTGCCACCATCAGTGTTCACTTTAAGAGAAGGAGATTCAACCCCCTGCCAGCCTAGACCCACTCAATACACACACTTTGCTATCATTAGCGCACACTGTTTACCTCCCGCCAGAAACGTTTACATGTCGGGAGCGACACGATACTAAGTCACAAATGACATCCGAACTTTGAATGGCTGAATCAGCGATCCTGGATTCCCGATTTATGGAGGTTTGAAAATCCTGCTTTGAACCGAGGTAAACGGACATCAGATTTGACGTCCCATAGCTGGTGGTGACAGAGGCGTAGCATAGCAACCGGATCAACGTTAAAAGCTGCCGTGGGGCTCAACCATTATATACACGGAGTATATGTATATACAGACTTAGCAAATATCGTCCCCTAGTGTACGTATATATACGGACACGGGAGAGAAATAATTAATTATAGGAGTCTAGGACTATACTCATAAAAATGGGTACACCAACCAAACAGTTTTGAAACATACATATATACGTTAATTTAACCCATTCAAATTGTGAAACAAGAACAATTTGAGTCAGTCCACATATTCCTTGTGTTATTTGTTAAGATTAGACATATAGTTGCACTATATTTTGCAGTTTAACTAAAACAACAATTTGGGCCAAATTATGCAGTATTTCCTCAATATTTGGTTCCTTTTTCAGATGCCTACACAATGTCAGAGGTGACCTATGCATGGACTAAAAATGCCTCTGACTCAGTGGTAGTGGAAGAAGAGAGCTCCCGTTTGAACCAGTATGATCTGCTTGGACAAACAATAGGACAAGAAACTATAAAATCAAGTACAGGTAAAGTTGTATTTGTGTGCGTGCGTGTGTGTGTCATCTATAGGTATCTGATACCCACAGACAGCTTTTTAATCAGCAATCATTCATTCCATTTTAAAATGCAATTGAGATAGCTGAACTGCCTATTCCACAAATGCAGCGATACTAGCAAATTAAATCATAAATAATTAGCCTGGCCAGTGCAATGCATCATCCAAAATGAACAACGTTGTTTGCTGTGCTTTGCCGTTGGTTGCTTATTAAGCTATTGACTTTGTTGGTAATGAAAAACACAAGGAAATGTTTGTCCTGGCTGTTTTAGCTTGACATGATTTGACTAATGGGATTTTTTTTTGCTTCTGGGGGTTCTTACAAATAAATCGTTCCATCTTCATTTAGTATGACATGGAGAACCAATATTGCAAAGCATGACAGCTGGGCTACTTCCCACTTTACAGGAAACCCCCTTTAGAGAACAAAGATGAGCAAAATGCAGACACGTGGTTCATTGGTAAAGGAAATTCCCTAGCCAATACAGACATTGATGGGAAGGAACGAATAAGAGATATGTAGACTGGATGTTTCTCACTCACTGGATGTCACACAACCACCATACAAGGGAGAAAGGGGAACAGTAGATAGAGCATGGCAGAGTTTTGTGAGAGATGCTGCAACAGAAAAGAGCATTGTAGGTGGGAGTTGTAGCTGTCATCGGCACAATTAGAGGGAGCTCCAGAATAAAGGAATGGCCGCTATGTTCTTTAGTGATGGCACTGTCTTATGTTGGAGCTCAAAATACAACCTGCTACCTGTCTCACAACAGTGCACTGGTGCATCATCTTCCAAAGAAAGGAATCAGCAAGCACATCCAACAGGGAACAGCTGAATTTGTGACAGGCTGATTTGAACCATGCTTAAAATGTTGGAGGCTCCCATCTGGACCACAAGTGTTCCTTCTGGCCAAGGATTAAATGCAACAAGAGTCTTTTTCTCCTGTGCCATCTCCCTGTCAGCTCTCCCAGTGTTTGTCTCATTATAAAATAGCCATGGGAATGGATCAATTACACTTCAAATACTAAATATATTTGCCCGGAGAACATTTGCTTTTACTGGTGCTTTTATCCAGAGAAATCTACAATTACTGAGCAGTACGTCTCAAGGATAGTCCGATGGCTGTTGTGGGAATTGAACCCGTGACCATCACTGTAATCATAAGGCCACCCTGTCCCTATAAATACACTGGTCCATGCTTTTCTTGCATGTCTTGCTTTTAATGTCATTAGTTGTAGAACAACTTTTGAATCCAACACGGAAGCCAATGTAAAGGATTGTTAATGTACGATCTCTCCTTTAGGTTATAGATAAAAGTGAGAGCTGAGGCCTCTTGTCTCCACCACTATTCCCAACAGGTGTGGAATAGATTACTACCAGAGAGAAGTTCCCTGGTGGGTGTTCTCAACTATCAAAGGAGTCCGTGCCACGATTTCTTCCTCTCTTCTGAGCCTTTAAAAATAGAAATTGTGTAGAAAGATAGGAAACATGGAATCGAACTAGATACCCACTGTCAGGCATTAGAGTCGTATGTGCCCTATAACCATTCAGCTATCGCGTCATGCCTCCATGCCTCAATTTCATTGAGCCACAATATCCTTTCATCGGAACTAAATGTTCCTATCTAGGTTAAGTGCTGTATGTTGTCGGCATAAAAGACAGAAACGTCTTGCCACTAACCATTATCACTTGTTTAACCAGTCACTCAGTCAGTGTTTGGTGTAGCATACCAACAAACTAGGTCATTTGGCATAGATGAGTATGCTCTCAGGCTTCACTCTGGGGGAAACCTGTATGAATAGCACGCTTTCACAGTATGGAATTATCACACTCTGTGATAGCCAATATTGTTACTAGACAAAACACCATATACATAAACTTTTAAAACAGATTTGGTTGCTCAAATGATTGGTTGATACATATGATAATCATATACAGTACCGTTATAATACCATGCTTATGAACGCCTTTGTACAGCTCTTAATCACTCCACAGCTAACAGACATCACAATCAGTGACCAAACAATTGTGATGGATTTTTGAATCCAGGTCAAATAGAATCCAGGTCAAATATAATAAAACAAATTTGTTTTAGAGTTTGACAAACTTACCTTAAATATGGAACAGTCTTGTTTTAAATGGTCAATTTATATAGGGCTTTCATCCAAAGCGCTTTACATAGATTGTGCATTACATTCACACACCGATGGAGGAGGAAACCATGCAAGGCACCAACCTGCACATCAGGAGAAATGAGGGGTTCAGTGTCTTGCTCAAGGACACTTCGTCACTAACTCTGGTGGAGCCCGGGATTGAACTGGGAACCTCATCGTTCCCATCCGGCTGCTCTACCGGCCACTCTACCCCTGAGCCACTCTCACCCTGTTTTGTGCCGGCACTCAAGCCTATGTTCTTGTGGACAAAATTATTATGATCAAATTGTTGATTGTTGATTCGCCTAACGGGAGAATTTCACCGGCCGGACGTAGCGCGTGGAAGGAACACGTTATTCCGATCAGTTCCTTTCCCCTCCATCAGGTGCCCCGGCTGGCCAGGGGGAGGAAGTTTAGAGTCCAGGATTACTGCATGTTTTTTGTGAGGGTACCTACCCTAGGGGACACGGGGAGAACATGCAAACTCCACACAGAAAGGACCTTTCGCCAACCCCACCTCGGCTTTGGGCACTGATGACGCGGAGGTAGAGAACACGCCCCCAGCACCCACAGCGCCCAGCGGGAATCGAACCCAGGACCTTCTAGCTGTGAGGCGACAGCACTACCGACTGTGCCACCGTACCCATACACACCTTCTGGGCACCTATTGCACAGCCCCCATGACCAACATCCTGCCCTAAGACTGGGAGGTGGTTCAATCCAAAGAGTCATATCAAAGACTATAAAAATGGGACCCAATGCGTGCCTGCTTGGCACTCAGCATCAAGAGTTGGATTGGGGGTAAGTCCCTGCAACATACTGTACTAGCGTCATATCCAGGAGGATGTACGTTTACATCAAACTGCCTCACTGCTACAGGAGATAGGCTCCTGCCCTATGGCAGGAACACATTTGGATAATGGTTCAGTCTGCTCCATGGGAAAAGCTGGAACCCAGGTCAGACACTAGTTTCTGTGCTGATAAGACTGCTCATAGATAGTTTGGACGGGTGGGTGTTTTGTTTTAACACAGATGACATAATTGCACAAGACGAGCAATTTGTTAATTCAACTGTACACACAATTTAACATACCAGAATGTTATCCCATCCCATATTAAGAGGATGGGTCGACCGTGAATGATGGACAGTGTGGCACAAACTACTGTTCGGGGAACTGCCGTGAGATTAGTCACACCAGGGCCACGTGGTCGGGGTGCGCAGCGTTTTTCATATCCACACCAAACTTAGTACATAGTAGCAGGAAATCCAGTTGAGAAACACTGGTTTCAGATACCTCCCTGTAATGTAGGCCGCTCTCCGTCACTAAAACGTCCTAATCAGCAGCAAGTGCTATTGCCCCGTATAAAAGGATCTGCCCTCTCTTTGACAGCTCTTATTGTATAGGCTTCACCAGACCACCAGTCTAGTAATGTTAGCAGTTATGTCGGTTTCCTACATCTGTGGCCACGAAGTGATTATCATCTTCATGCTATAATTACCATCTTCCCGCACTCAGTGAAGGGATCTTAAGCGTCTCTTGAGAGAATTCAGTCTCATGTCATGGATCCCTCCTCCCCCATCCACAACAAGGCATTGGGGCAGGCATGCAAATTCAATTACGAAAGATATACACAGTTAAATCCAGAGTCTAAATTGAACTCTGAGAGTAAAACAGTGACCACTTTTACACCCATCACAGTGTTAACCCATTATTACACCCAGTGAGTTTAATTAACACTCCAGGATTTTGGCGCGGAGCTCCAAGAGGGCACTCACTCATGTTTTAAAAAATTCTACCGCTATGAATATAGTACATAAGTCTGTGTGTGTGTGTGTGCATACTTACATGTTAGAGACAGTCTTTGTCTTCACAAAAACAGTGAAAATAGAGGCAACACAACTAGTACGCAAAAATAATCCATAGGGATTAGTCCTTGGAATCGACCCACCCCTCCTACCCCCGCTGCTGAAAAGGACTTCCCCCGTGCCAAGTGGCAGTATGTATCAAGGCCTTCATTTCAGAATCGCAGCAAATGAGCTATGTTTCTCTGTTCTGTTGCCATGGGTAACACATCTTTTTCTTCTCATGTCTAATCTTGGCTTCTCTTTGAGATGTCTTTCCATTTGGAAGCTCTGCTTGTTACTGCAGCATTGGCAATGTTTCACAGCCTTGTCAGGCATGAGGCGTTGCTAGTAGTGGTGACAGAATCATACGTGTGTGTGTGTGTGTGTGTGTGTGTGTGTGTGTGTGTGTGTGTGTGTGTGTGTGTGTGTGTGTGTGTGTGTGTGTGTGTGTGTGTGTGTGTGTGTGTGTGTGTGTGTGTGTGTGTGTGTGTGTGTAATATAATATCTCTATGAAAACTACTCTCAAGTATAAGGCTACTCTAATCCCTGAGTATTTTAAAACTGCATTCTGGAGGATGTATTTCACTAAAAGTGTTTCATTGACATGATACAATTCACATTCACCTGCACCTCCTCATCCAGAAATGATGGGGTTGCTATGAAATGATGTGGTCTTGGTATGACCAGTTGACCACTGACCAGTGGAGTGAAAATCTTCTCTGCTAGTTGTGATGCATACAAATAGTGTATGTTATTGCGCATTGGAGGAGAGGCACACTTACATATGCTTAGGGAAAACATTATTAATCACAATGATTTGGTGCTGTGGGCCCAGTAATGATGAACTGTTGTGAGACTGTGCATTGAGGGCAGGAGGTTAGTTTATGATAAGCCAACTATGCATCAATTTCTGTACTAGCCTTTTCTTTTTTCAGTTAGCAAATTCTGACAATTTATTAGTTTTATTCTTGAAGCGATGCCTGGTAATGCAGCCAGTTAGTACACTAACTAAATGCTCCATGTGAGACCCGGGTCCTTGCAACTCTCCGACGCAAACTAGTTTCATGTCTTTCCGCTCTGTGCCCTCAGTCAGTTACCAATCTCTCTACACTCTCCTATCTAGCCATGGACACGACTCATTTGGCGGTATGTTGTCATGTTGATGAATCTATATGTTGCTGTTAATATCGGCTTGTTCTGACAAATTGCATGCATGCTATTGGCTACTGGTAATATAGCACATTCCATAACCCGGAGGGACAGCGGTGTTGTAATTGGCTAGTTAATAGTATGAATCCCATATAAAGGCCTAGCCCCATATGTGCCCTCTCCCTACGCTCATTCTGTAGCTCCGAGATGAGGTCACACCCTGGGCCCCTCCCACCGTTGTTCAGAAACGGCGCATGTTTCCACAAGGAACGATTCTTACCCTTTTCTGCACAATTAATCCAAAAAGTGAAGGTTGTTTAGTCAGCCGCTTCCATGTTTATCAAGGAAGTCGTGCGTGTGCGCGTGCATGTCGAGTATACTGAAGTCAGTTGGAAATGTTCGAGCCGGGGAGGCGCTAAAGCTTTTCAACTTCCTTGAAAAACATGCTAAACAACCGCTGTATGCTCGTGTAACTGTTTAAAGTTGGATTTTCTTTGGCGTTGCTAAGATTTAATTAGTGTAAACCTTTTCTGCCCCTTCACTTTTTGGATTCATTGTGCAGAAAAGGGTAAGAATCGTTCCTTGTGGAAACATGCGCCGTTTCTGAACCGCGGTGGGAGGGGCCCAGGGTGTGACCTCATCTCGGAGCTACAGAATGAGCGTAGGGAGAGGGCACATATGGGCCTAATAAAGGCCAAGTTATACTTGCCGCGTCGTGTGGTAGGTGACATACATTTTGCCACATGTCATGTCCACAGGGACTGGGCATCAGACTTTGTAGAGAGAAATTGAGAGAAGATCTGTTGCTTCCTGCTGATTGTCAAAGTGATTACAGTGATTACAAATAGAACAGAATAAAAACCTGAACACAAAGACTTCAAAGCTTTACTGAAGGAATTTTATTAGAATCTGTGATCCCTGGGTCCCAAGCACAAAAATAGCTTGGTTGGTAACTCTGTCATTTCTCGACCGTTTCGGACACGGTTCACAAGAGCTGGTAGTTCTTTATGCGCTTCGAATGTTATCAACTGGTGATGATCACCAGTATGTTCTTATCTGGACCAATATGGACATTTCAACATACTGCCTACCGTGAGTAGGCGGCTAGAAAATACGGAAGTCACCGAAGCGAAAACATTGTGTTTGTGAAACTGACTTACATGGCCGTTTAAGACTGATATGAGGTCAGGGGACTTACGTGGCCAGTTAAGACTGAGGTCAGGGTTAGATTTAAGGTTACGCTTAGTAATAGTCTGACTTATGGTATGCTGAAGTGACTATTTGGCATACAGATAATAAATCTTTTTGTTTATGAACTGTATTCATATATTATTTTTTAAGCACATTTTTTAGCCGTCGGCAACCAGTAGTGACTTTGACACTACATACAGTACAGTATAGCCTACATACAACCCCTCCGCCCTCCAAGGGAAAACAGAACAGTGAATATGGTGAGATTAAATTGAGCTCCAAATTGGTCAGCTTTTTGACACGTCAGTGTTGCAGACATGTCACATACATCACCCACACAGTGATGCCGCCTGAACTAGCTCTAAAGCTATGCGTCATTTGTCTGGCAATTTGTCTGCAGGCACAGATTAGAAAATAGACACGTAGAAAATATAATCATCACAACCATGTCATTTCCACTGTCTGCAGACCATCATGCTAAGTGGAACGTCACAGTCAGACTAGCGGAGATGTGCACAGCTCCTGTTTCACACTACTGGGAAATCACAATATTTATGGGAATTACTCTCAAAATACTGTTTCAGTTCTTCTTAGCCTTGCTAGTGACCCCTTGAGGCTTTGCTGATCATTACATGCAACCAGGCCAAAGTGGTTTGAAGACTTTGAACCAACCAAAATTGGCATCCTTAAGGCCAAACCACACCAGTTGCAACTCCTCCGTTTTTACTTTAGGTTTTTACCCATTTAGGTGTAACCTATGTTGCTGCAACTTTAGAGTGAAATTAATTTATAATAGAAATACCACAATAAAACAATCTACAAAGTACCTGTAAAACAGAAATTAGTACATTTTAGGGTAAGGGGGAGGTTGTCTAGAGGAATGGCCATGGGGGTTTTCCTGCAATTTGCCATCTCTTATATTATGTGCGCAAAACTGACATTTCTGCCTGACAGTAGTGCTAGAGGAAATGTCATGGGGTCACACAAATGTTAAGTTCCAGGGGTCATGAATGCATGAATAGCCTGTATGTACTTAGATATGCTCTGTGTAAATCTACACGTTAACAACACGTTGTATCATGATGTTTTGGTAAAATACATTAGGCTTAATTGTGCATTTACAAACTAAATAAATTATAAATACATTTTACACATTATTATTTCTTTTGATATTTTTTATCCCACGATTTTGCAACCCATTTTTTCACCCAGTGTCAATTTTCTAATGTAATCCTGGGCGCTACACTTCCTCTGCCAACCTGGGGGGGGGGGGGGGGGGGGCAGCAGACTGACTATGCATGAGGAGCCTAAGCTGCTTCTTTTCACCTGACAGGGGACAGTTTCCACGGACGGAGCGTGTGGAAAGAACACGTTATTCTGACCAGTTCCTTTCCCCTCTGTCAGGCGCCCGGCTGGCCCAGGGGGAGGTAGTTTAGAGACCAGGATTACTGCATGTTTTTGTGAGGGTACCTACCCTAGGGGACACAGGGAGAACGTGCAAACTCCACACAGAAAGGCCAATTGCCAACCCTGCCTCGGGTATGGGCACTGATGACGCGGAAGATTGAACAAATAGGTGAATAGGTGTAAATAGGTGTACAAGTGCTGCACTGTACAAGCATGTGCAGTGATTAGCCTACTTATAGTATTATGCCATTCTGGTCATGGCAGACCAGCAAGTGTTTCAATTTGACCACGTCCACTCCTCAACAATGTATAATGACTTGGGTCTTTTTGTGACCATAGGTCGCATTTACTATGGAAATGGTGTGTCACGTCACACCTCCATATATGGTCACGCCTCGTGACATCACGCCTCATGGTCACGCCTCGTGACATCATGCCTCCATCTCCATATATGGAACTGACCTGTTCCGGACATTCCATATGTTGATCCCTCCCCACCTGTCCTTCCTCTTCGATGTCTCCCTTTTTGTGGTCAGGAGGTGCACGCACATCCCAGGCTAATTCAACGGGTGCTCGAACAAAAAGAACAAAGCTCCCCAAAAATGTATTTACCAAGGCGGGGAAAAAAACACACAATGTTTTGGCCTCTGTGGACTTCATCAGGTATATGACTATACCTGACGAAGGCCACAGAGGAAACGTTGTGTGTTTTTTCCCCGCCTGGGCAAGCCCAGCAGTCTGCCGTCACCCAGGCGGAACCTCACGAGGTCGCTTCTCGCCCTCAGGGCGTCTTACTGGTTAAAGTCATTTAAAATCTACTTTTTGTTCATGAAATGCACCCAAGTTCCACATATATGAAAACCATATACATATGAGTCAACAGCAGGAATAAATAACAAAGTTTATGCTTTAACATATATAGATTGAATAATTCGTCTTGATCACATGACATAATGTGTACCAATTTGTGTGATGTTTGTGTGAAAAGGGTGGAATTTTTTTCTTAGCCTTTCACGGCAATCAGACGCTGCATTCATGATTCGAGGAATTTTGTTCAGAGCGATCGCCACTCCTGCAAACTTTAGATGCCATACATATGAAAAATCGTACAGATCCCTCTTGATCACATGACGATGTACCATGTGTACCAATTTTTGTGATGTTTGGAAATAAACTGTAGGAGGAATATAAAAAGATGTGTTTTGCAAAGAATGGCCAGTGCCACTATAATAGGCCAATTTCTTCCTTATGCACCTGTAGAAAACCCCCCCACTCTCCGTCTGAGAGTGGGGTGGAACTTGAGCTGATCACCTCATTCCTCCTCTAGTGGTGGGTGGGGCTATACTGATTACTAGTTAGGCACACCTGTGGCTGGCCTATATAGGCCCAGGTGGTGGTAACCTCAGAAACATTTGCCCTCTATCAGAGGTACTGTGAGAACCTTGACAGTTGTGCCACAAGCTGATGCATTATTTAAAATCATCACTTCCATCTTAAACTATCATTTGTCATCATCCATGTTATATGCCATAACCCTCCACCAAAGAACTGAATAAACATCTGTTACCCTCAAACTGCCTGGTCTGTGGCCCACTGGCCACACATGCTCTCATAGGCATGCATGGTGTAGGAGTGCACATACCATACCTAGCCAGCCTCCCTTTACCAGTTACAATAACTTTCAGCACCCATGGAAATGTGCGTGGATGATTTGAGGGATTTTGGTCAAAACGGACCACTTCTGTAAACTGTAATCTTATCCAATCAAGATGTTAAGAGTAGAGTAGTAGAATATAACTAATAATACGTAGTCTGGTGATAGATATGCATGAATAATCTGTTTTTGAGTGGTGCAACCACTCCAAGGAACAGCAATGTCCGTGTCCGCCTATCTATGTGACGTTAACCCACCCATGCACCTATTGTGCCAGAAACAGAGAGAGAGACAGTGCAGCACTGTTGCCTGCTAATGAGAGAGAGAGAGAGAGAGAGGAGAGTGGGGGGGGGGGGAGGGGAGAGGGGAGTTGCAACACTCAGTTCACACGGGTGTGATTTTTTAAATACACGCCATAGTTCTTTCCACAAGTAACAAGGGCTAATGGCACATCAAAGGGTGGCAAGTAATACTTACATTCACACAAAAAGTCTAACTCAGACACAAATCAGACACAAATATGAGCTGATTTTATTTAGAAAATATAAATGACCAGGTTAATATTAATATAATGACAAACATCCATGGAGTCTATGGAGTAAATAACTGACAAATTCTCTTATGGAAACTGTTCAAAAGGGGAGCAGTCACTAATCCCAATAGAAACCGGCTTGTATGCTAGTTCTGGACTATGAACATATTCAGGTCGATTATCCAGTTCCAATAATATTACATATAATATTACAGTTTTTAGAGCTGGGGGCGTGGGGAATGTCATATAGCAATTTTGGGCATGTTAAGAAGCGCTTTCGACACCCTGTGGATTGCGCAAAACGGCCTTGAATTAGTCATGGGAGTGTTTAAGGAGTGTTTGAGACGTACCCAATCAACATGTCCGTACTATTCTCTTTACCAGTCAGCTGATGTCACATACGGAATGCGCACTTTGGGGATCGTGGTATTACATTTCTTCAGGCTGGCACCATAGAAGACATGACATGACTTTGTCACATTTGGGTTATTTATTCCTATTGCACTGCATGCTGTCACCTTTATGCCTCAAAATAATTTGTTTCTATTGAAAAACACCAGTAAAATAACGTTTATTATATTTTATTTCATTCAAGTCATGATGAAGGAATGAGTTGAATGCTGCTGTGTAATGCTGTGCCTGTGGCCCCGATGGTATATGGTCTTCGCTCGTAGCATTTTATTGAAGAAGACTTGAATCGGGTGTGATGTATGAAAGCAAACTTCCCAAGGATTATGGAGATGTTTTTATTTATTTTTAAGGTTGAGAAATTAAAGAATTATGGCCGTTTCTAATCTCAACATTTTACAAAAAAAGGCAAAAAGAGCGCTGTTGCCATGTCTCATAGAAACAAGTAAATAGGTCTATAGAAATAAGCGCATATAACAGGGGTCTGTAACCTATTTTAAATGAAGTGCCATGTTTTTATTTTCTAGATAGTGAGTCTGCCATATCCAGATTAATTTTAATGACACCACATTAAAATAAAAAACATATTTTGATTGTCCACAAATATAAAGTTCTTCCATCTTTTTAAATATTTTCTTGCACATTGTTATAGTTATAATGATCATTATATATCCGCCTGCAGTCAGAGTTCATAGTTTTAATGAATGAATGTGATGCATTGTGAGCTGGTAGATCTGCTATTTTTCTTGGAAAACTTTAATTTAATTTTTGGATTAGCCGTCCTTAGTTGGGCAAATGCATTCATCTGGGGATCCTTGACATGGGAATGTGCTGTGTGAGGATCACTGGTTTAAACAACATTAGGAGAAAAGCCCAAATAACCACTTTAGAAACAAGAAAAGCAACCACAAATAGTACAACTACCAATATTTACAAGCAACTTTACAGAAAAAGAAGCCGCTTATAATAAACAGACATGGCAACACTCCAGCAGCCTCCCAGAGCCGTTCAAGTGTAAAATCAAACAGTGCTTTTTGCATTTATGAGGTGGTCAGACCCACGTCTTATCGTTGTGTGTTAGTTTTTTTTAGGTCAAGGGGCTTAATAGCAAATTGCGCAAAGCGAAAATAATTAACATAATATGGACACTCCCACGATGCTAAAATATTCAGGAACGTCGTATGACATATGTGTGTGCGTTCAACACGGGACGATAAGGCTTTCATAATACGATTGTGCGCAGAGCGAGGCCAATTTATGTATTACCACATGGTAAAACGCATCTTCAAAATCCAGCCCATTGTGTCAACCACCATATACCATGATACATGTTGATATGTTCACTAATAGTCTCCATATACCCTGCCTTCTGGTTTTAATCCCTTCCCCACATTGCCCCGTGCCTTTTCACTCACACACACAACCCCAAAAGAATGTCATCACGTGCCCCAGACAGACAGAAAGACGTTTTTGTTCTTTTAACTGGCATTCTGACCCCTGTGACCTTTTCAATTTTCCATGCAGGTGAATATACAGTCATGACAGCTCATTTCCATTTGAAGAGGAAGATCGGCTACTTCGTCATCCAGACCTACCTTCCATGCATAATGACTGTCATACTGTCTCAAGTGTCTTTCTGGTTGAACAGAGAGTCAGTGCCAGCCAGGACAGTGTTTGGTAAGTGTACGGCAGATGCATCATCCTTGGACAGATGCATCATCCTTGGACATACAGTACTGTAGCCTTAGCTATGTTAAAAGTCATTGAAGTGAAGAGGAATTCTTATAGGGATGTCTTTGTGGGGGGGAATGAAGGGAATGAAATTGCAGCATTCTGAAATATACTATGAAATGCAACTGGTCATCAAAATTGCATTTGTGTTCATTTGAACACTTTTATTTGTAAGAGAGAGAGAGAGAGAGTCTGGTTGATTTTCTTTTATTAACAACATTTACATTTGATTTCAATACTTAATATTTAATTTCAGATAATTATTTCTAATACAGGGTAATTTCAACTTTTCCCCAATAATTTCCTACTGAGATAGCTCTACTTTTAGTGTTGGGGAGTCGTAAACTAAATGTATTAGTTTAACTACCGGTATACTGAATATTTCAGTCGCTTGCTGGTAGTTTAACTACATTCATATTAGTGCAATGAGTCAAGTAGTTTTTATAAATAACTTTTATTTATTTTTTGTTTAACTACTAATCTAAACTAAAGTTTTGGAAACATTTAACAAATATACAATATTGAGTGTTATTGTCATGCAAGTACAGAACTAAATTTGTTACCCAGTTCCCAGTCATGGATATGGCAGAATAAATTCAAAGAATACACCTAAATACTATACAGGAAATCCTCTAAATAATACCTAACACTGTTGTAAAGTTGGCCGAACGGCCAAGGCTCCAAGAATCGACAGTCCAAGAATGTAGATCTTTTTTGGTATTTTATTTACCTCAAAACACAAAGTGGGCCCAGGCCGTAGCGTAACGGTCTGGGCACCGGACTGGTGATCCAGTCGCGGTGTGCCGCGGGTTCGACTCCCGGACCCGACACGGCCTTTACCGCATGTCATCCCCCCATCTCTCTCCCGTTTCCTGTCAGCCTACTTTCTATCCCTTAAAAAATCAATAAAGGCGTAAGCCGCAAAAAAAAAAAATCTTAAAACACAAAGTGACCAACCCATGCTGGATTTGACTGTGCAGGCAAAAATAATACTTCCCGAAATAAGACTGACAATACACTTTCAAATAACCGAAAGTAAGAAAACACTTGACCACTCAACTAAGGAAAAACAACAAACCAAGAACTTAAGAAACTGAAAACAGGCTATGCCTTCCTGGCCCTGGCAGCTCTCCCCTGGAGTTGTCTCCTTTGTTAGTCTCAAGCTAAACTGATTCCCCTCCCAAACATTTCCACAAGCCTCCCTTATATACCAGGTGAGACCCCACCCACCATGATTAGTAATTGGACCAATCTACTCAAACAAGGTAAACCATGACCCATGAGTTAGACCAACTATACAATTACACATTTAGAGTCTGAATGTTTTCCAAGGCATCACATCAAACACAAAACAATTATGATAGCATTAGGCAACACCGATAAGTAGTACAGTATATGACGCTACACATAGCCACACCTCCAAGGAGCTTGATGACAGTCAATTAATGGGAGCAGCTGTGCAGTGTGCGTTTGTAATGTTCCGTTTCACCTTGTGGAGTCTTCTAGTGTCTATAGGGCACGGGTTGCCCCGTGACAACTGTAATGAATTAATAATAATAAGTTGCAACATAAAAACAAAAACAGAACCGTTCATCAGGTGATGATCATTTTACCATTACTGTATTGAACCAGAACCCCCTTTGACAGACAGGACTATGGTTTCAACATTGGGTCTGTTGTGTAGTTTATTGGCCATCCATCTGCACACCTCAGTCTCAGTTCTGACAAGTTGAAGAGCAGTGTTCATACTGTACTGTCTAAATAAAAAGGTGTTTCATTTTAGGCCGATTTTTGTATACTGTAGATAGCATCAAGAACCCAAAAAGGGGTTCCCAATCCTGAATGGGTTAAGTATCAAGTCTTTACTGTTTATTTGTCTGAAAAACAAAACCCAGAAGAAGAACCCATATTTGAACAAGAATATTGACTATATTGGCTGTCAACTATTGTTTTATGGAAGTCCAAACATCTGTTTACTAACAGATAAAGAGACAGACAGACATGTGGAATGGGTCAAATATAAACTCCTGTACAACTCCTTTGGTGGAGGTAATAAATGTAGCAGTAGTAGCAGCAGCATGTTTGGTAAATGCCTATCTTTTTATTCTCATTCACACATTTGCTGCTACATATGTACAAGTAAACCCTGTCAGTACAGTACCAGTAAACCCAGAGCACAAAATCCTGGAACACTTCAGTTTTGTGGGCCTGTTTTGTTCACTGCACACCAAAAAAAAAGTCAAAATGTAAATATGTAATGCCATCAGTCAAAGAAAATGGGTATAACTCCCAAGTTGTTTAAAAGTCAAGCGGAGTAACAACAATGACCTGACAGCTTGGGGAAACACAGGTATTGAAGACAACAATAATAATATATATGACTGGAGCATATAAGGTCCAAACCAATCCTTCTACGCCAGCTATAAAGCATTGCCGAAGGTCAGTGGACATTAGGGTCGATGGGGTAATAATAAACTCAAGTCCTGTCTTGGCTAGATTCGTTTTACTGGCAGAGGTCAAGGTGATGTAATTTTCACCAGTGTAATTCTGTGATTTTACTCCCATGTGGAAACAACACTTATTTGTTGATTATTACAGGGTATGATGCACATCATGATTCATGGGAATAATGACATTATACTTACAAGACATGTAACCTACTTCAACAAGCTCTTAAACCTTCTGTCAATATGGGGGACAGTGTACAAAATATCTCCCACTTTAGGGCCCTCATTTATCAATCGAGTGTAAAATCTGCCACAGATTCGAGTGCAGGTTTCGTAGTACACCCACGTCGCCACGGCATTTATAAAGTGATCGCAAACAGCTGATCCTTCCTTAATTTCGTTCTGACGTTAATAAATGTGACGGCTGAAATCTATCTGGCACGCCCTATGAAATCAAGCCTCGCCCTCGTTTTTGCGACATGAACGTTCTGCAGTACGACCAAACAACGCATGGTAACCTAGTTACACAATGGAAAAAGCAAATAAAAAAGTTTCCCCTTGCTGCCCGCCTCATACACACACACAGGAGCACGCACGCACACGCAACTTGCAAGCCCAACTGGTGTGTTATTGTATCTTAAATATATAAAGAACGAACACCTGCATGAATTAAAGAAAGGCCTACCCTGTCTGTTTCTCCTCTCACCTCGCTTGCCTTTCTGGTTAGTAAACCACAGCATGCAAGCCGCCTTTGTTTTAAATGGTCCCCCAAACCGTCCACACTTCACACCTAACGGCCGTGCTAATTTGCCCCCCCCATGCTAATTTGCCCAGTCAATAATTTGATCCACGCTACACGCCTGCTGTGTGTTGTTAGTTGTAGGCTACTGTTGTAGCCTAAATTATTAAAGTCTTCATTCATTTAATATACAACAAAATATATTAGTGAACGAAAACCTGAACCTGTGAAGCATATGAATTAAATAACAATTAAATAGGCGCGCACACACTCTGCTGTTTTAGGTGCATCTCCTCCCTCCTGTCCTGTCTGTCTCTAAACCGTGACCATGCACGTTTATGACAATCTATTTAGATTGCCTCGCGAGTCGCTGCTGTGGCTGGGCAGTGTCAATTATATGAATGTGCTGCTTAAACCAGCCTCATGTACATGGCACTGGTGGGCTGGCTGGGTTAGCCTATCTCAGATGCGGTCCCCTCGACTCCCCTGCACTTGCGCTGGCTGGCACGCCGGCAAGGCACATTTGGCATTCGAGCGACGCGTCGGGTTTATCCTTAATTAAAAGGACGAGACGTAACGCGAGAAAGACATGGCTGTAGATTGCAGTAGCCATACCCGTTGGTGTTGGTTGGTAGACTTGACTATAGCTGCATAATTAACTGCAGCTAATAGCTATGCAAATGCCTCTCGATCCATGTCATGGAAGTTAACTATTGTAGGAGGGGGGGTGGGGGGGGGGGCTACCGGTATGCGCTCATGCAAAACACTGTTTAAATGGCTTGACTTGCAACATTGGTTTTAATTGCGCGATTTTAATTGCTTGCACACTTGGAAATATCCTACCAATTTACAAATTTTTTTTTTTCGTATTATTAGTTTTATATATTTTAGGAGTGAAAACATATGTTTAGATGCCTGTGACAGCCTCTCAGCTGGTCAAACAATGCTGCTCCGCTGTTCTACGACAGAAAAACAGGTGAGGACAAAGCGTACGACAGCTCCCGACCAGACGTGACTTTTTGTCCTACTCAAGTTCAATTTCAAGCTTTGCCGGAAATGGTAAATGCCGAAAATTTCGGAGTGCACCCATATTTTGGCGTACGCACGGTTGATAAATGAGGGCCTAGGTGTTATAGACTCTTGCTGTGTCTTGTGCATCCAGCAAGACAACCTCTTTATTCTATAAATAGTATAACCCTTTATCATTAGGGCAGCTCTCAGTGTGGAGGGATTAACCGCTATTTTTCTTTCCTTTATTTGCAGGCGTAACCACCGTTCTCACAATGACCACTCTGAGTATCAGTGCACGGAACTCCCTTCCCAAGGTCGCCTATGCCACCGCCATGGACTGGTTCATTGCCGTCTGCTATGCCTTTGTCTTCTCTGCTTTGATTGAGTTTGCCACTGTTAATTATTTCACAAAGCGTGGCTGGGCTTGGGATGGAAAGACCATTGTGACTGACAAGGTAACGCAAAACATCCTCTGACAGAGTCTCTTTTCAAAGAAAATCAATAGAGATGCGCATTGAGGAATGGAATTGTTCGCTTTATATTGTTACTCATGGAATTGCAGTGTGTTGGTAGTGTAGAGCCTGTAGGCTAGAGGCGAGGTTAGAGGATGAGAACACTACTGATTAGACAGGTGTGTGTATGTGCGTGCGTGCATGCGTGTGCGTGCACAGGTGTGGGTGGGTGCGTGTGCATGCGTGTGTTACAGAGGGTGGTCATTTTCTTAAGAGAGTGGTAAATGAATGGCCAGTTACTTTACCTGTAATACTGTTTCCTGGGGAAATGCAGTTAACCTGTATACTGTTCCAGGGCATCAGTATCTAACATTCTACAGTAGCAACTCTTGCATTGTGTGCATTGCATACACACATCTAGCCTAACCCAGTCTATTTGGAGCTATAGTGCAATGATGAATTTAAAATGAATATTGACATCTCTTTTGTTACAGCTTGAGGCAGCAATGGGCCTGGATGCTTTTTAATCAACAGTTGTCAATTAATAACTATCCTTTCAATCTTTTATGTTGTTCCATAACATTTTGTTCTCTCGACAGAAAAAGGAGCGGGCCTCTGTTGTCAAGAAGAACAACGCCTATGCTGTTGCCGTTGCCAACTATGCGCCGAATATCACTAAGGATACAACCATGCTACCAACCATTGCCAAAGGCGGTTCTGCTGATCCCAGTAAGGCCCAAGAGAGCAAGAAGACATTCAACAGTGTTAGCAAAATTGACAGGATGTCGAGGATTATGTTCCCGGTACTTTTTGGAAGCTTCAACTTAGTCTACTGGGCCACCTACTTAAACAGAGAACCTGTCATAAAGGATATGGTCCCCTCTAATTAGGGGCCAGTTTCTTGTATCCCAGTTCAAGGATTAAAAGACCAAATACTTCCAGTAACTGCATACACAGAGCTTTACAGAGTCAAGGCCTGGATTGCATTCTCTATCCTCTCCTGTTTTCTACATTACTGTCTGAAGCACTTTTGAAAATGGCATTTGTAAATGTGTACACATATTTATATAAATGGGTTAATTGTGATATCTTCAGTGATTATTTCGTATGGTTGCAGATATAAGTACATACAAATGACTTGGAGAACACACAAGCATTAACATGATATTTATTTAAGATCCTTTCTAAATGTATTGCATTCTATGGCTTAATCCCTTTTTGTCTTGATATTGGATAACATTTTCATTTTGTGATGAGGGGGCTGATTATATTACATATTTCATTGCCAGTGCCAGAGTGTCTCTTTTGTTCTGAACAAGTCAATGCAAAAATATATGTGTACAATATTGTGTTATTAGCTGGAAATTGTTTTATTGTTGTGGCTGCAGTTATGTAAGTCTGTCCTCCAGAATTATTACAACACTTACAAGATAGTTAACAGTTAACAAGATATACAGTATGAAGATACTGTAATATATACTTTAAAGCTCAGGTAATATTTCATTGTTATTGGGGAAGCAAGGGAATGAAGGAGAGATGGAAAGGGGCATTTGTTTTCAAAGGATAAAATCAAGCTGAACAACCAAGAAGAGTAGCAATTAAAAAGCAGAAATCACAAAGTGTAGTGTAAAACCATATGAAGTGCATTCACTCTCATAGCACCTGCCAGAGGTAATCACATCATCAATCCCCTCTGCTCTTGCAAAGCTGAATACCTCTCTACAGAGTTCAGGCTGATATGGGGACCTCACACTTGTCTGTCACACTGCAAAACGGACCAATTTGTCTGAGTCTTAGTGCCCATTTATGGAGTGTCTGTTTCTGTCTGTCCACCTGTGTCCCTTTTATGCCCATATATGGAGATATGTGTATCTGTCAGTCCTTATCCCTTTTGTGAGATCCCTGATCAGTATATGCTAATATATTGTTATGCCAATACTGTACTATATGGACATATGGTTGGAGTGGCAGTTCTGGACAACTGGATATCTGAACTACACAACTGTGGGCTCCCTCGAGTCTTTGCCGATGGACACGCTGAGTTTGAAGTTGAAGTTGAAGTAAGAGGTCTTAAAATGTCAAAGAATACTGACATATAGGATAATATTGTCACAGATGAAATATGCACAGCACCAAAGACCAAAACCAATTTGCACAATCTACTGTAAGCTTTGAAATTGAATGAAGCTCAATCTGGTGGAGGCTTAAGGCTCATACATAGTCTGGATTTTCGGTGGTTAGGCGACCACCAAACTACAACATGACGTCACGAGCCGTGGTGAAGAGCAAATACTGCCACCGCTCCAGCCCTTCTCTGTTTTTACTCACCCCCGCTCAACGTTATTTCAGCTCCGGTGGTCAGCTCACCACCAAAAATCCAGACTATGAATAGGCCTTTAGCCCCCCTCAAAACAAGCCCAATTGACTGACTTCTATATGTCAACCAAGATTCATTAGCCCCCCCTCTAAATAGCCAGCCCCCCCATAGAACCCCCAGTCACAATTTTCTGGAGCCGTCGCTGCTATGAAGATGTAGCTTGGTGACATTTGTGTTAAGATAGCAGAAGTACAGAATGAAGAACATCTGCGTGAAGCATATCAATAAATACAGTATATACATGTTTGTCTTTTTCTGCAAGTAAATTGATCAATCTTAAACCAAATCCCAATTGTGTGTATTAGATATGCCTCAAATTACGTTGGCACATGCATTCATAATGTCTTCAACACATGTCTTATTTTTTAAGGTGCTAATTCTGGAGGACACTGTACAACCCACCAGTGGTTTGGGACAATGAGACTGGCTCATTTAGACCTGCTGTAACATGTAACCTATATTTTGTTATACCTTTCAAGAACTTTAAATATAATCTGTGTCACATCACAGTTGTTATGTAGCAACATTTTTTATAACAATTTGACATTTTTCAGAAATGTTTAGAATGGGCCTCAGGTCTAAATGTGCTAGTCAGCTTGTCAGCTATAATAAAGCTACAGTAACTCATGCCAGATCCTAGTTGAGATATGATATTTCCACCACATTGTATTGACCAACCCATAGAAAACTGGTAGTGGAATATAGAAATCAGCCTCTTTGTAGCCCAAAGACTCAATATGACTTTGGTTCATGTAGACTAAGTGCAAGCTTTGTTATAACGGAAACCATATTATTTTGGATCTTATTGTCATGGACATACAATAATGGAATGTACCGTGTGATACATATGTCAAGATCATGTTTGGATTCTGTTAAAGCCTGATTGATACTTAGTTGTATGACATGTTGCAGACTGAAAATCATTGATGTACGTAAGCTCACAATCTGTAATGTGTGGTGAGCATAGATAGATAGATAGATAGCTGATAGATCTGCTATTTCTGTCCATGACACCATCGTATGACAGAGCTTAATAATATTGTGCTCATGGAACTGCAGTGAACTAGCAGATCTACAAGCTCACAGCAAGTCGCTTTGTGAAAAATCTTGAAATTGTTGAATCATTTTGAACATAATTGACTACTGATTTGGAAGGCATTTTTAGAATTGGCATGGTTAAGTTACATCCACACAGCCAAGCATTTGCCAAGTCAAATATGTTTATCATGTTATTTATTTACCATAAAAACAATAAGGAGTGTCCATATGGCATATAAGATGTAATGGTAAAATGTAGACATTCATCTTATCGAAGAAAGCACGTTTTATGAAGAAGGGTGTGATTATTGCAGTATGCAGCCTCTGGAAAAGTATAGATAACAAAGAGTCCTGGTTTGGACCTCCAAAGGTTGACGCAGTAAAACAAAGCAGCAAGGTGTAGCCAATGAGATAGGATACCACATCAAGAGGATCTGATAGCTGTTCTTCATTTACAGCTCCATATCAGTTCCTATGGATTATTCAGTGTACATTTTCCCCATAACAAAACTTTAATTTATTTAATATAGCTTATTTTGTAACAAACTGCATGCATTTGATAATGTTTTTATTTTATTTGTAATAATAAGTTAAGTTGTATAATACATATTTTATTTTCAATTATATATTCTCCAAAGTATTGACTGAATCCTAAAACAAGACAGGATAAAAGGATTATCCAGACACTTGCGTGCTTTGTTGTGTGCTTTGTTGACCTTGTGTGTGCTTTGTTGTGTGCTTTGTTGACCTCACGTGCTCACATCTGCCTGGGTGAAGGCAGACTTCTGTGCGTGCGAGCGCTGTCGCTTTGGCATGGGGGTCAGATCAACATATGGAATGAATTCTGTACTGGCCATATGGAGCGTGTCTTGAGTGTACAGGGTTTGATGAGGTCTGGTCATATATGGAGCGTGTCTTGAGTGTACAGGGTTTGATGAGGTCAGATCAACATATGGAATGTCAGTACAGGTCAATTCCATATATGGAGATCTAAGGGTGGCAGCTGGGGCAGTGTCTTGAGTGGACACTGGACACTGGACAGGGTTTGATATGCCCAGGTAGGGCCGGGCTGTAATTTCCAGGCCTGTTGAGAACTCTAGTTGCCGGGCGTGGCTGCACTAATAACTTTGGGGTGGCCCGTCTAGAGTTGGAATGGACAGGTATCAGTCAGAAGGGAGACATCGAAAAGGAAGGACGGGTGGGGGGAAGATCAAAATATGGAATGTCAGAACAGTTCAGCTCCATATATGGAGATCTAAGGGTTTGGGGTTTGAGGTCAGATGTAGAGTTGCTGGCCGGCTCCATATATGCAGATCTAGGTGATGATCCAGTCTTCTCCAGACCTATTATGGCTATCCAGGGTTTGATGAGGTCAGCGTTGTGATGTGTCATATATGGAGACGGGCATATATGGTGGCGTGACGTGTCACGAGGCGTGATGTCATGAAACCTGACATGATGCTTGTGCATAATAAATTAAAAACATATTTAAGCCAGTTAGTTTCTTCAACTTCCAGATAATGTAATAATTATGAATCTGTTTCACTGAGATAAAGTCTAACCGTATAAAATGTTATTCTTTTGAGGTTATGGCACTGTTGGACTCAAATATCAAAATGTATCTCAAGGTATTATATTCCCATCTGTAATAACTTTTTTTTCTTTTTACATTACAGTGGTTGTACAGTAGAAACAACAGAACAATTTAGCAACATCTGTAAATCATAGAAGGCATGGTTCATTTGAGTTTAGTGCTATAAAAACAACTTCGTAAGAAATCAGAATTAAGGGGCTTTTAATGTGCTTAATAACAAAAATGCACTTTGTAGAGGTTTAAGTTATCCACTGGAAGCATGTGCTAATTAAGCTTCCAAACTCCAAATTGACTGTCTGACACTGAAGTTGACTACAGTCTACTAATCATCAACACACACCTGCTTTTCATCAACAGTCATTATCAGAGCAAAGGAATAGTTCTCTGTTCTCTATTGGCAATACTTGTAGTTGTACATAATAATAAAACAAATGTATACATTTAGCAATTATTTATCTTCTTCAATTATTTATGTTTTACTTTGCATATTAATGGACATTACATAAATGCAATGTAAATATACCGGATTTAGCTAATTAAGATGCTAGTTTATATCCACAAAACATAAAAACAAAACAGGTAGGCAGTGGGCACTGAAGCACATTACACTAGACTAGAAGGAAACAAACAGAAGCTTTAGGGTTTCTTTTTTTTTTTTCATATTTCATTCATTTCAACCATCTCCATGTTTTAAAAAGAAAAATGCATCACTGACAATATCTGTAATTCTTAAATGAGCATCCTTGATGTGCACTTGTGCAAGAGAAAGCTTGCTTATAAAAAGGCCATCATGATAATGAAAACTCTGATGGCTGCAAAGTAATGGATAAAGTTATAAAGGCCAATATTTGTTTCTCCTTTACAAAGTAGTTAGGCCTATATGAAGTCTTGTCATGCATCAAATTGTGTAGGCTAATGCTCTATAAGAAAAATGCAGGCTATGATATCATATCTGTTCATTCTGTTGCATCATATACAGTGTGGTGCACAGTGGTTGCTGTTGAATCCAATTAATTAAGGACACTAATCGGACCAGACTCAAGACACCTGTGTGCACCTTTAAACCTTAATGACACGCGCTGATACTTCAAACGTTCTTTAAAGCTTAAATGACTTCGGATTTAAAGGAACTGCAACATTGTTGCATTTTGTGTCTGTCTGACATTCTGACCCAGTCACCCAGGTGGTGTCAATGTCATCAGAGGAGGGTCGTGGCTTTTAAGTGTGGCGTCGCAAACATCAGAACAATTACATATAAATGAAAAAATGCACAGAGATAAATAAATAAAAAGGACACACACACTTTATAGTTATAATACATTGACAGACTGCAACAACATTTGGATTTCTTCTGTAATTAAATAGGCTAAACACTTTGGCTTAGGCTAATTATATCTAGCCTATTGGTCCTAGGTAGGCCTACTGTATATGAAACAGACTAAATTAACAGATTACAACAAACATATATTTGGTAAAACAGTAGGCTCACTCATTTGGACCCAAACAAAATGGAAAATCATAGCAAAATTATAAAAGTGCCGATCATTATTAGTGCAATGTCCCTTAATTATACCAATTTCGTTTGAGACAGAAAGACAGACAGGTATGATGGATGGCTCATCAAGGCTGACAGGCGACCCGCGCATGACACCATGGCCCATCAACATCAAACAGAATGGCTTTTTAAACTCTGATCACCCAGACAGACATTTAAACATTGTTGCAATTTGGAACGCCGCTAATCAGACAGGCACAGGTTCAAAGGGGGCCGCAACCTCGTATATATAGGTCCCAATGGCCCCAACGTGCATTTTGCTATCACTAGCTACTGTACTTCACCGGCAGTCAGTCACCACCCAAAATGACATCCTCCAGAGACGACGAGAGACGACGTGTCGCCGGACAGACGTCCCAGCATATCCCTGACCCTGGCCGAGACTTCGATCCGTGGCACGATTACCTGCAGCTGGGGAGACTAGTCAACAACCCCAACAACTGCAGCCTCGGATGGGCCGGACGGACCTCACTGTTACTGGACATCGAGGAGGACAATGGTACACCAAATTGTTACAAGGAGGAGCAGGAGTTCGACCTCAACTCCGTGGAGAGCATCGCCTTCAGTCCAGCCACCTCAAGCAGGCGAAGCAGCCTCTTTTCGGACCCGGCTGGCCGCCGATCCCACTGTGTCTGGGAGGAGGAGTTCGACCTCAACTCCGTGGAGAGCATCGCCTTCAGTCCAGCCACCTCAAGCAGGCGAAGCAGCCTCTTTTCGCCCACGGCGGGCCGTCGACCCCACAGTGTCTCGGAGGAGGAGTTCGACCTGAACTCCGCCGTGGAGAACATCGCCTTCAGTCCAGCCACCTCAAGCAGCCTCTTTTCGGACCCGGCTGGCCGTCGACCCCACTGTGTCTCGGATGAGGAGTTTGACCTCAACTCCGTGGAGAGCATCGCCTTCAGTCCAGCCACCTCAGCTGGCCACCGATCCCGCTGTGTCTCGGAGGAGAGTATGAGCAGCATTTCGGACACGGCTCAGACGGCTGGCCGCCGCCGCCGACTGAGCCGTTTCTCCGTGGAGACCCCCACCAGCCCTAGCTCGGCCAGCAGCGTCTCGGACACGGTTGGTGCCGGTGGTGGTCGTGGTCGTGGTGCCCGTCGACCTCCGCTTCCCGCCTGCTGTCGATTCTGCAAACAGAACGGAGAGTCAGCCGAGATCTACCTATCGCACAGCCTGAGGTGCGAGGACGGGAGGGTCACCTGTCCCATCCTCAGGCGATACACCTGTCCGACCTGCAACGCCACCGGGGACAATGCGCACACTCGTCGCTACTGTCCACTGGCGCAAGTCGGTGGCACTGGTGGTGGACATGGAGAACAGACGCCAGTGTTGCCGGAGAAAGGAGGAGAACTGCCCCTGTGGGTTCCGGACTGGGACGCTCGCGCGTTTCAGTTTGAGAATTGAGGGGTGAGAAGAAACATGAACACGAGACTGTACATAGTTTGAAACAGGCAAGCAAGCAAGCAATAGAACAAGTTAAGTTCTAAGTGGTTTTATATTGTTTTATTATTGTGCTCTAAAACCTTCCTCATATGTCCTGCTGTAGCCATGGATCATATACGACGCTTGTCTGTCATGTTTCAGGGCTAGTTCTGCCGAGAGAATATCGTTTTTCATTTACATTCGTTTTCGTTCACATTGCGACATCCTTGTTTAACATTAGACCATGTTCTAAATTGTGTAGCCTATATTTTAATCCAAATTCATGTTCTGGTCTTGAGAGGATGTATAACTAATAACTATATTTTTGTATATGCTACACATTAGCCTATTATGTTCTAAGTTTTGTAGATCAATATTTTAATCCAAATTCATGTTCTGGTCTTGAGAGTGTGTATAGCTATATTTTTGTATACACTATATGTTCTATGTTTTGTAGATCAATATTTTAATCCAAATTCATGTTCTGGTCTTGAGAGTGTGTATAGCTATATTTTTGTATACACTATATGTTCTATGTTTTGTAGATCAATATTTTAATCCAAATTCATGTTTTGGTCTTGAGAGTGTGTTGGCCTATAGCTATATTTTTGTAGGCCTATATGTTCTAAGTTTTGTAGGTCAATATTTTAATCCAAATTCAAGTTCTGGTCTTGAGATAATGTATAGCTATATTTTTGTACACACTACACATTAGCCTATAGATGTTCTAAGTTTTGTAGATCTATATTCTAATCCAAATTAATGTTCTGGTCTTGAGAGAATGTATATTTTTGTACACATTTAGATACCCCCACCCCACACCCCTTTAGCTCTTTGTGATATAAAAGAAGCACTTTTTTGATTTGTATTGGCTGGCTATATTGATCTTGTCAATAAATACACTGATATTTGGTAAATTCTCATGTTCTTTTCATTTATTTACAATTAGTTCTGAACGTAAGAGTGTCTGTAGCAGGGAACCAATAGGCCTAAATTAATCAGAAAGCAGACAAACTGACACTGACTTAAAAGGTGGGATTGTATGATGGCCCCTAGGGGTTATTCACATCACATGCACACTAAACGTCAGGTGACAACTTTGGTCATCATTTGATTTGATTTGACTGAATGAATCAATAAATGCATAGCCTACATACATATAATATGTCAGTGTCAAAAATATTGATAAAAATGTAGACCTACATGACAAGCCTGCATGTGATGCATGGGGATGTTTATACAGGCTACTGTACAGCCTACATGCATTATATGATTAATGTGTGTGTGTGTGTGTGTAATACTTACACACTACTACTACTACTACACACACACACCCTACACAAAACATAAAAAACAGGTAGGCACTGAAGCACATTACACTAGGAGGAAACAAACAGAAGCTATAGGATTTTATTTATTTTTTCAAGAACAATATTCTGCTTCAACCATCTCCATCTCCAGAAAAAAAGAAAAATGCATCACTGACAATATCTGTAATTCTTAGGCGCACACTGATCAATGTGGTCCAAAATGAGCATCCTTGATGTGCACTTGTGCAGACATGTGTTTGTGCAAGAAAAAGCTCAAACAATAAAAAGGCCATAATGAAAAAAAACTCTGATGGCTGCAAAATAATGGATAAAGGCCAATATTTGTTTCTCCTTTACAAAGTAGTTAGGCCTATATGAAGTCTTGTCATGCATCAAATTGTGTAGGCTAATGCTCTATAAGAAAAATGCAGGCTATGATATCATATCTGTTCTGTTCATTCTGTTGCAGCAGCATCATACAGTGTGGTGCACAGTGGTTTGCGTTGCTGTTGAATCCAATTAAGGACACTAATCGCTAATCGGACCAGACTCAAGACACCTGTGTGCACATTTAAACCTTAATGACACGCGCTGATACTTCAAACGTAACGTTCTTTAAAGCTTAAATGACTTCGGATTTAAGGACCTGCAACATTGTTGCAGTTTGGGTCTGTCTGACATTCTGACACAGTCACCCAGGTGGTGTCAATGTCATCAGAGGAAAGGTCGTGTCTTTAAGTGTCTTTAACACACACACACACACACACACACACACACACACACACACACACACACACACACATCATTTCTGCATCTCTTAGGGCCCATTTAACCATATAATGCATTTGGATGGCAAAAATGGCAGATCTGCAAGTTCAGTGTCTTGAATGAGATGTGCTGTGAGTTTGCATATCTGCTATTTTCCAGCATAGGACCGTTGCACAGTAAAGTATAAACAAGGCTTTAGGATTTACAAGTCGTTTTTAGAATCCTCCTCCTCAGGAGACAGGAGCATATCCACCGTTAATCCACGGATATCCCAAGCCGTGCATATCCAAGGATATCGATCCCAAGCCGTGCATATCCACAGATATCCCAAAGAAAACAGGTAAGGGAAGATGAGATGAGAAATCTGCACGGCGTAGCACCTATGGTAATTATAAAAGCCTAACTTAATGCTGCTGCACTTTAATATAATGCATATTACGCATATTGACAGTAACATCCAACATCCTGACTTCTGAGACTGCATTTAGCAGTTTAGATCTGCAGCAGCTCCATCATCCGTACAGAATAGATAGACACAGACAGACAACAACTCACTTTGTTTTATGTTTTAGACGCTCTGGCGTGAGATGGAAATGTCTTTTGATTGTGTGTGGCACCATCTAGTGGCTGCCTTCCTCTTCCGTTGCCATCGATGCCCTGAAAACAAAACGCCTGCCCCAGGAGCTGTCTGTCAGTGTCAGTGATGGAAGTATACTCATATAGTTTTACTTATAACCCTACGGGTTCTTAACAAAGCTTCTGGTTGATTTAATGCATATAGGACCTAGACCAGTCAAGAGTTTGGACACACCTTCCATTCAATGGTTAATAATTAATTTTCCAATGTGATCAATGTTTTATTTTGTCTTTTTTGAGGGTCTAGAATAGATTATTAGCCTACTGAACACATTGAAGCAAGTACACATAATAATGTAGTCTAAACAAAAGAATGTTAAACAAACCAGAATAATTGTATTAAAATACAGTAATAAACATAAAATTTCTCAAGAATAACCATAATTGAATCCCACTGGCCAGCCCACATCCCTACTACACTCCTTTATCAGCAAAAAAAATAATAAAAAAATAAGTAAGCCAGACAGTTACTGCAAAATACATTTATTAGTTACAATGTTAATACAGTGCTACTAGTATTCCTAGTAGTAATAATATGCTATTTCATCACAGCTACGTATGTGCACTATAAAAGCACAGTTTACATCCCATAATATAGTTCTGTAGACACAGCTAAATGCTCTATGCACGCTAGTGTGAATGTTCTTTAATTTAAAAAAAAAACAGTGGTTCTCAAATATTTTCATGTCAAGGACACCCACATTATTAATGTATTTGGCTATGGACCCCCATCTGAAACTATTTTGTGCCAGGGAGTCAGGGACACCCATAACACAAGATTTTGTGTTGGTTCACAAATATTCAAAATTTTCCACATTATGTTCCCAAATATTTCAAATGTTATACATTTAAAAATAATAGTAATAGCGCGTAGATTGGCTATTTTAGCCAATGTGTTAAAGTAGTTAAACTGATTTGAGTGCTACATTAACTAATTTAGCCGAGATACCCCACACCCCTGGGGGTCCCCGGGGCCAGCTTTGAGAACCACCGCTTTTAAACAATACTCATTGAGACAAATCTCCACGTTTTGTTCCAGTTACTGTTTTAGTCCACCCAAATCCTATCAAGATTTAATTGATCAACCTCATCGATCGCCTATCAATATCCCGCAGTCTCAACATTGTATCTTTGAACCACTTGAGCCCCAGCATGTCTATTCTGGGGTGAACTTTTGCCAAAAATAGCAGACCGGCTATGTGATGTAAATCGGCTATTGTTGGCGAAGAGATTTGGTGAGGAAGAAAGCGGTCTAAGTACAGTTGAAAATCCTGTTCTCTAGACTAGAGGGTTTCAGTGGTGAGGATTATAGAGATGGACATGGAGTCATCAAAACTTCTAAAGGGTTTAATGGTTTTCATGACAAGGACCCCTAAATTGATACATAGTCGTCCACGGACACACACCTGAAAATATTTGGTGCCAAGGTCCCCCTTAAGAGGAGACGTCTTAGTTGTTAAGGGGTGCTAGCCCCTCCTCTGTCTAGCTTTGAGGGTTTGTTTAAACACTAACATTGTCCATAGAAGACAAAAGTGAGGACGCAAGTTGTAATTGGCTGGAATGAGATGATGTATGATGATAAGAGCGCTCCTCACTTCACACAGGTGTGTTTTTTGGATTAGATTAAAGCTCTACTATGTAACTTTGTTTAGTGAATACAATGTTATTTTGTCCGATATGTTGCAGAGGTAGGACACAGACAATGTTTTGCAAGTACAAGTAGTTTCAACTTATCTCAAGTCAAGAGAGGGCTCAAGTCAAGTTAAGTCACGAGTCATAGGCGTTGCAGTCCAAGTCGAGTCAAAGTATTTTTTTTAGTAAGTCTATAGTCAAATTTGTCACTTGTGTGTATCAAATGGGGGTCTGTGGACTAATGCACGCATATCAAACTGCGGTCCTTGAAATTAAAGCGGTTGAGAAAAAGAGAGAGGGTCGGGTTCACTAGCTCATAGGTATGAAAGTAGTCAGCTCTGACGCTTCCACCAGTTATGAAACAACATTACAGTTATAAAACATATCCTTTGGGATATCTGCTGTACTTTACGTCAGCGGTCACAACCTATTCTGCATCAAAATCTCAAGTGTTTGCGGCCCACTAAACACGCATGTTGTAATGATCAATCAATCGATTGGTTGGGAACAACAAGAGGTTGGGAACCACTGCTGTTAAGTAGACCTGGAAGGTACACAGACTGGAGACAACATTTAATACTTACACACTACTACTACTCCACAAATGTCATTTTCACTTGAAATTAAAACTGTACAGTTAATAAACATATTAGGTTTAGAGACTTTGCAGACAGTTCATGTAATGTTCTGTCTGTAATTGCAGAAGAGCGCATAAAACAATATGCTAGACCAAGCCAAATGTACAGTCTGTCAGTTTGTTGTACTCAAGTAGAAAATAGAGAAAGAGAAAAATACTTTTGGTATGGAAAGTTAAGTATCAAACAATACACAAATACTGATTGTAACAGCTAATGTGGATAAAATACATCAAAGCACATGTATGCTGAGAGCACAGTAATGATACGGACCTGTGTAGACAACACTGAATATCGTAAATATTAATATATATACAGTATATACTGTAATCATGTACACAAACCTATTGATGGCACTTTTCATCTGCACTCTACATTTTGACTTTTATGTGTAAACAACTTACAGCAGTGGTGGACAGTAACTAAGTACATTTACTTGAGTACTGTACTTAAATAAATTCTTTGAGTAAATGTACTTTTGTGAGTAGCTATTTGTTTTATGTTTGGAAACTTATGACTATACTTATATGCCTATACTTATGGCAACTACATTTCAACGACAAATATTGTACTTTTGACTACACTACATGTCTAGGAACGGACCCAAACCTAAAAAATACATTGTGAATTAACCACTTATAGGCACTAAAAAGGTGAAAATAGCCGATCTACACGCTCACCACGCATCGTGAACTTTACTAAAACAAATTCCTTAGAAAAAGCGGGTGCATCTACCTTGACATAGTAAGTGACCCCCCTCCCCTAACGCAGGCTGGTTAATTAGTTAATTAAGTGTCATGATTGAACTCTGTGCTTATTACTGTACGTGAGAGAATGTTACAAATAAGTGCTTTCCCAGCTAATAACATTATAATACAAGCATAGTATATAAAAAGAACATTTCTCCATTCAGTAAAATGCCGAACCTTTGAAAGGATAATGCAGATTTCAAATGTGGTATGCTAACTATTAACCCACCTAAAAGGAAAAGGAAAACAAAAACAGGCTTATAAGGACAAAATAAATGAACCCGGAAAAGACAAATTCAATCACAACAAACCACCTTAGAAGAAAGCTTTTCCACAGTCATTTGTCCAGTGTGTTACCTGTCTGATTACATCACTGTCCGATGTGATGTCATCACTGTCCAGTGTGATACCTGTTTTTGTGTAACCTGGCATCATCAGGCTCTCCACACGGGCGGGAGCCTGGTTTTCATTCAGAACGGGCTGGCCTGTGTGTGTGTGAGTGTTCTAGAAAGTGGTTCTGGTTGCTGCCACCTCGTTTTTAATCCTCCACCTGATTGCCGAATGGATTCGTCTAGTCTCGCGAGTCGCACTACTAGTCGGAAATAAAACATGGGCTGCTATACCAAACGATTACTATAGTACTATACCATTATTAAACGAAACGATTATACTGATTATGACGCCAGATCTGGCTGAGGAGAATCAGGGAGGAGCACAGGCACATCACTCGCTTTGTTTCCACCCTAGTTTCTGCCTGCCTGGTGACGCACAGTTATCTGCTCTAGAACAGATCAGAAAACAGACTTGTGTTTGTAAACATCACTACTGTCCGGTGTGATGTCATTACTGTCCGGTGTGATGTCATCACCGCCCACGTGTCCTACACACTGGACCACCTCGTTACATCTTCATGATGACCACTGGTCCAGAATACTGACGCGCCCATTTGGCTAGAGAATGGCCAACTGTGTCTATGACTATAGTGTATGTGAGGGGGTTAGTAAACAGTCATATAGCACTGTGTGTCCACAAGGTGGCCTCTTTATAGCTCTTTTCCACTATGAAGGGTTAACCCAGGCCAGAACCTTCCGGAACCTGTGACGTTCTGTAGAAGAAAAAAAAAAGAAAGCGGAAAAGGCTGATCTACAAGCTCACTTTACATCGTGTTGTGACATGTTATGATGTTTTCAGCTTGTAGATCGCTGGTATAAGTATAAGTTCAGAGTTCTGGGTTCCCAGAACTCAAGGTTAGTACCACCTCCTGAGCAGGGCCAAAATTTGGTTCTGAGAACCATATCTGAAACCCAGCCGTAGCGTCAGGTCAGGGAAACACATCCTGAATCCGTGGAATAAGTTGCTCAACACGGTTCACTTAGTTCTTGTAGTCGGAAAAAATAAACCTCGAGTCTCAGGGTGAATCCCAGGCTCCTTTAACACTGGCTGGTCTTTTCTGGGCAGGTGAATCGGTCCTGGACTGCACCACCCTGCTTCTCCCTGCTGGGGTCACTCTTTTCCTTGGTGGTGCTTTTCTTGCTTTTCTTGACGGGACTCTGCAGGTGGCGCTGTCGTTCCACGCTGTGCCACATGCCATATCCGAAATAGATCAGGAAGCCTGATGGATGAGAGAACTGTTACTATATACCATCAATATCTAAGACAATTAACAACGTAACTGAAACTGAACATTTAACCACTATAACAGTGTCTGTCTGTGTGTCTGTCTGTTAGCAAGGCGGCTGCTCTGAAGATTATCACAGTCTTTTAGCCCAGTGGTTCTCAAATATATTCACGCCAAAGAAAGGACCCCCGTTAGCGATGCTATGCAACATAGGTCATCATGAGCGGGGTTAGAACCGACCATTGCCAGTCCACTCACCCACTGCCATCCACACAGAGAAGCGTATCCAGGTGTCTCCACTGAGTTGCACCATCAGGTAAATGTTGACAAAGATACTCAGGATGGGCAGGTACGGTAGGAGGGGAACCTGTGGGTGGATGTTTGGAAAAAGATATTATGATTACATCAACGATATGACAATATAAATATCAAGATATTAGCACTAGAAGAGCACCTCCAACAACTGTGATTGTGTTATCTAGATTGTATTAACAATATTCTACCATAGAGTTGTGTTATTTATATTGTATTAACATAGTCTACAGAGATTTGTTAAACTAGATATGAGTGAAGGTCTCTGTCAAGGAGGGTGGCCTACTGGCCTACCCAAGACTGGCAGACTATGCAAGTCAGTGATAGCCAATTGGATAATTGGATAATATGGAATATCTGACTGATACATCTAGATCACATGATTGCAGAAGGTTTGGGCAAAATCTGTAGGAGTATTAGCAAAAAGTATTTTTTTAAAGAAAATGAAAAATAGCTCAAGCGGAAATGGACGTGGCATATGGGAGTTGTCACGAAAGCAATCCAGGTGTCTTTTTTTTTAATCATACGACCAAGAGTTACAGGCCAAAATGTAAATCGGCCTGTTAAGCCAGTGAGGCTGATTTTAATTTAGGGCAGAGGTTCTTCATTGGCCTACTGGGAGCGTGGTGACAACAGTACCAGAGATTAGCTGTTCACAAACACACTGACACACACATGGGCGGTCTGACAGGAGCGAAAACATTTATGGCCATGGCAGAGACAGAGACAAAAACCTGTGTTGCATCGTGACACGTATTAGGTTTTTGTCTCTGTTTAAGCTTTGAGCGCCTATTTTCACTAGTTTGAAAATAAACTAAAGTTGAATAAACCGAAGAGCATCATATTACACATTGAGACAGTAGCAGTACAGGAAGCCAGTACGCACCATGAAGGAGACCTTCTTGCTGGTCTGAGGCTGCCTGCAGATGAGGGCAATACAGCCGCAGAAGATGATCACACACACCGCCAACGCTGCCAGGATCCACACCTCCAGACCCAGGATACAGTAAGGATGGTATGTGGTCAGATAACTGATCACACACACCGCTGTCACTGTGGAAGGTTACAATACATAATACAGTATGTTACATCAAAGGACACGTTTGTACTTTGTAGATTGGCTATTTTAGCTATTTCTCAACCTTTTCTGGATCATTCAGGGTCCACTTGAAAATCTTTTTTGCTGCCGTGTTAAGTGGCCAGATGCAGTGGCGTGCACATAGAGCACCCCTGCCCTTTTCCCTCTGGACAAATGTAAAAGGGCACACCAGTGTAGTGTACACTGGTGGACCATGGTGACATTGATACATTTTGATAAAAAGCTTCTAATTATTTAGGCCCAACATCTATAAATCTCACACTATTAAGGCAACCAGCCGGTTCCACGCGCTGCACAAGGTGCCCTTTTTTCACCTGAGCACCTGCCCCTCTAAATCTGTGCACGCCACTGGCCAGATGGATGCCTGGGCATGTTTATCTTAATGATCGATCAATCCATTGTGTTCCTTCTTAGATCAATGGAAATAATGCAGCATCACAAAGAAAACTGCTTTGGTCAAGGTTTAAAATAAATAATACAGTCTCTTATTATATTTCTTATATTAATGTTATATTATCGATAAATCTTTGTATTTTGCCAATTATTTGAGGGCCCACTTGCAATACTCTCGTGGCCCACAGCACAGGTTGAGAACCACTGGTGTAGAGTGAAAAAGGGGGCCTAGTATAGAGACCTGGGGGAGTCAATTAAGTATAATAGTATTTCAACGGTTAACTACTAAAGCCCAGCATCCCTATTGTGGGGAAAGCTTTCATGAAAAATAGAAGATCGACAAGCTCACAATGTGTTGTGTTGCAAACTTGTGACGCATATAGAGTTGGGAACCTTTAGGATTTTAACGATTCTGGTTCCTTAACGATGTCCTCTTAACGGTTCCCTAAACGATTCCTATAGGGGGTTCCAATGGACCCTTACAGGTATGTAACTGAGACACTGTACACTCTCAGAGAGAAATTAAGATGTTTGAGAACCACTGGTATAGTAATTGTATAGCAGACGTCCACATACCGGCTCTGACATTGTGATGAAAAATGGTTCTAAAAACGGTTCAAAATACAATGGAACCGATTCTGGTTCTTCAATCTCAGAACCAGGTCTGAAATAAATCCGGTTCCAGGTCCCAACCCTAATTGTGAGCTTGCCAATGGGCTATATGTGACAAAAGCTTTCCCCATAATAGCCCTGAGGGACTCTAGCAGGGACTCAAGCAGGGTTTATTTCTGTGGTTAAGGATGCTAGGAGATGATTGGTGTTGCGCACCCAGCACGCAGACGAGGTAGTTGACCAGTGAGGAGGAGTGTTCTGACGGCGCGAGAGGCGGGTTGAGGATGGACTGTAGGGCGGAGCCTCCGTCCTTCATCATATTGAGGTGCGACTCGGACTCGGTCAGGTCCGACTCGCCCACGCCAGACGCCAGGAAGTCCTTCTCTCCGTTGCAACTCGGCTTCTCAGCCCAATCGGGCTGATACCTGGAGGTTCATAATGTACACACTAAATTACTGTATATTCTTAGCGGTTATTTTATCGACTACTTTTTGGATAAATTGTTTAAAAAATATATATATATATATTAAGGAATCAATAAAGTATTTTATAATCAACAAAATCAGTTATTTTGATTAACCACTATTTAAGCCCTATTTAATAATTTGTTGCACAACACTTTTTTTTATTCTGATTGAGCTGTCATTCTGGATTCTGAATAAGTGGAATAATAGAGTCCATGTGAAAGCAGTCACACAGAGAGGTGCTGTTGAGCAGAGGTTAAACTGGGTCAGCTCATAAACATGTCAACAGGAACCTAAGCGGTGGTGCAGTTGGCTGTGGTCAGCAGTCAGAACAGACATGTGGGTCTATTTAGGTGGAGTAAATACAGGCATTAGTGCTGTGGAAAGCACCTCAGCCTTCGTACAAAGACAGCATTGAGCACCGTTACGTCACAAACATGATGTAATAGATAGAGCAACGCAATAAACTCATTGGTCCTCATTCACAATGGCGTTTACATTCATAACGTGACGTTACGTGAGCGGACAGGCATTTACGAGGATTCCCACATTACGTTGGAATTCATGGCCATCTCCGTGAACTTGCCGGTGACGTTGGTTGGTCGGAAACTCTGCACATAGCCGCGCCAGCTCTCATGGTAGTGTAAAGGCCATACGGCTTGCGTAGAAGGCTTTAGTCTTCATGCTGAATCAATAAAAAGTTCCCAAATCTCAGATAAAATATGTAGGCATGTGTCCCCAACATTGGTCAGCACACATGATATAGCCTATATAAAAGCCAAGTATCACTTGTATGCCTATATGCATGTATTCTAGAGGCAAGTTGGCCTAGAGTCCCTGTGAGGGCTGTGATCCCAGCCCCACAATGAGATAAGACTCCTTGGCTTGCTCACATTTGCATTCTACAACCTCTAGTATTGACATTTGCAATGATTATATTATATTATAATGCATAAAACACAATCAGTATTTGAAAATGGCTTGGTGACAATATGCACTGTTGCCCGCTCACTGTACTAATGTTCTGTTCTTTATTTAGTTCCTGAAATGGCAACATATGGGGCAGGGGGTGGAGTCAGCTCTGATGCAGAGGACCATACCAACATACTTGATTGAGAAGGGGGGAATTGGGAATTGTTTAGGGATTCCAGTTGGCTCTAATTGCTGTCCACCCCTCTGTGTATTTATTGGTTTGGTCCACCACTATATAAGTGTCATGTGTCATTTGAACAGGTCTGTTGGTTGAGTTCATTTCCTGTTTGGTTCCACATTATTTTCATTTAAGTTATTTTCATTTATGTTATGTTATGTTGACCTCAACGGCCCTACCACTTCAGTTGCTGAAACTTTTGTTAATTATTTGTTACTTTTGACATTAAAACAAACTGAGTTTCAAAACCTGTGTCATCCTTAAGCTTTGACTGCTTGGTCCCTCACAGTCCCATACAGAAACTGCCCCCGAGCCCGACACGTTTTTATTTATTAGGATATTTCTAGCATGCGCGATTCGCTGTTCACTCTCGGCATACAGTGCAACGCGCTTGTAGATCGGCTCTCCTATCTTCACGTAGGCCTAATGCCTTTGCTGCAAGCACCTATATCTGCCTCCATTTGCGTCGTGGTATTAATTTATAATGTATATTGATCACATGGATGCCACACACAGAATAGTTTAACTCTTACCATTTGGTGAGGAAACCAGCTGCGCAAATTGAGCCGGTGGGGATAGGCCTGCAGGCCCACCTCAATTAAACTCACTGGATTATAATTTCTTCAGACAAGAGGATCCCAGGCCTACGAGGTAGGCCTATAAATATTCACTTATGAATTCTGTATCTTTATCGCAAACCGACAGTGTCTTGAGGGCCCATGCCCCCCCTCCCTCTCTCTCTCTCAACATAAAAGCCCTAACTTATGAGGGCTTGTTTGTGGTCCTGCTCCTGTGTAGAATTATTAAATGAATAGAGTGCAGGCTATATTCATATACAGCAGTGACCGCGGCTGTGATTTCTTTCCAGCAATCATTTTTATTGTAATTTGTGAAGCCGCCCGCTAGTTACTGGAAAATATAATTATTTTGTTGTTCCACCGTCAGGGACCTCCATTTTGTTTGAGCTGCAAAGCCTTTTTTCATTTTTTTTGACAGACAAACTGTCACAGACAAAATCTCTGACAAACTGCTGTCTGCTGAGTCATGCTTGAAGCCTTTTATGGTGTGACATGTCACATGGGGCGTGGATCAATGCAAATGAGGTTGTCGGTTGATTTTCCGATCACTTGGCACCCACTCGCATTCACTATGACATACACCTGCGTACCTGTGGTACACACCACTCTTTGAATTGCACAGAGAAATTCTGTAGCTTCATTGTTCGGATGAATACGATATCATTACGCATTACTCAACACTGTGGCGTATTTCTCCTTTGTGAATAAGGACCATTGTGTCAATTCAGAAGCTCCTTCACTTCTTTTTTGACCTGTATAATTTAATCTCTTTAAAATGATGCAGTCATCCAAAGACCGGTGTCTAGTGTCTTCAGGCCAAGGACCCCTTAGCCGAGAGAAAGACAAAGCAGGGACCCGCACTACATATTTTCTAATATTGTGTTGCATATTATTTTTGAGGGCCACAGTCTATACTATAGAATGATCCCACACACAGGCTACATTGACCCACCTGAGAATGAGCACACACACAGCTACCAAGGAGTAGGCCAGCAGTGTTCCAATAGACATCATGTCCACCAGGGCTTTCAGGTCAAACAGGAAAGCCATAATAGCTGTAAGCAAGGAGGGAGAAAATGCAACGTTTAGCACACAACATAATTTTAAAAATCATTATTACAAGCATCAACACATTAAGGTCGCTGTCAGGGGAAAACCTTGTACGTCCAAAACTGTTACTTTCCAGGAAATGTAAAAAATAAGTTATTAAAGTTGTTAATTATTTTCTTTAGCTTTTAATTGGTTCAATATTTATAAAAACCCACAGACGCACTTAACCACTTTAAACCTGGTGTGGCTATTTTGGGCATGTCATTATGGGCAAAGATTATCCAAAGGTTTCTCTTTCAACTCTTTCAAAGTAGCGGAAATGGCCGATGTACAAGTTCACAAGGTGTTGACATGTTGTGAGCCTGTAAGATTGGCTATTTTCTCTACATTTATGTGACACTGTATAAAATATGGCCTTATTTCATGAAAAGCAAAAACATAAAAGATTAAATATGGAGGTAATGGTTTCTTCCAGACAGCAACGATATGGTAGACAATGCAAATATTATAGACGACGAGTCTGTGTTAAACCACATCACATAATTTCACAAATAACAGGCAATAGAATATAACATGAAATATATAATTTCATCTCACATATATGATGACACAACAATTATAATCAGAATTACCTTTTCTATTGATTATTGGTGTATCCACTGAAGTAGTGCCCATTCAAACTAAATGGATTCTTTTTCATTTGTATTATTAAATCATGATTAAGCTGGTGACAGATTATGAATCTTCTTGGTTAATGTGTGTTGTTTTCTTTATATAGTCGCCGTCGGGTGGAATTTGGAAACCTTGTGTCTTCACATTTCAAATGGGATTTTGTGGTTTTGTGGAAAATAACCAATCTACAAGCTCACAACACGTTGTATCATGGCACGTTGTAAGCTTGTAGCTTGCAGATGTCAGTGGGTTTAAAGCATATCGAACCAATGAACAGTATTTAAAACACGTTCTTTCTTTCCATTTCTTGGAAAGTAACGGTTTTGGACATACAAGATTTCTGCCCGGCATTGTCGATGTGTAAAACATGTAACATTGAGGTTACACTATGTCAGTGGATACACTGCGCACCAGGTGCACATTAGATTGCATACAGACAGACATGTTGTAACTCGTTATATAGTCAACAACACACACAAGAAAAACATTCCCAGGGTGTGATTATGAAAACTGTGTTTTCTATATCAACACCTGACAACCAGCACGCTTCAAACACTCACACCAGTCCTGTGTCCACTAGTGTAACAACCCTGTGGAGAGACCTCTCTAGTCCGGAGTCTTTCATCTCTTGGGACCCAAAAGGTACATTTTACTGTCTCTATCCGGGACCCAAACTTACAGAAATACCCAATTATTTAACCACTGATGCCCTAATTAAAAAAAAATAACATAGTGGAGGGGAAAAAGCAGATCTAAGGGCACAACATGTTGGACTTGTAGATAGAATTTTAACTATTTAAAAAGGTAAGTAGGCAACCCGGCCTGGAAGACCTCTGCTCTGAGGAGCAGAGGTTTTGCATTATAGTTTTGCATTCTGTTTCTGAAATTATTTTGAAATAATTGGTAAAAGTTTTTTTCTGTAAAATCATATGTATATTTGATCTACTGTATTTAGTAGGACGCACGCACGCACGCACGCACGCACGCACGCACGCACGCACGCACGCACACACACACACACACACACACACACACACACACACACACACACACACTGTCCAGGCTGTGTTCCTCCTGTTGTTAGCATCTGCTAACATCAAAGTGTGTATCTGACCGCAGCCTCTCCGGACCGGATGCCCTCAACACAGTGGGCACAGCGTGACCACATGATCCCACTAGCAAATGTTTCATCTTAGAGCTGGAGCGCAGAAACCTCTTATCTCCATATTCTAACTTTTTGTGTTTGTTTATAAATGAATGCTCTACTTGATCATACTACGGTGTCACAGGATAAAGTAATTCAAAGTAGCAGATCTATAAACTCAAAACATAGCACGAAGCAACATGTATTGAGATTGTCCATCTGCTACATTTGCTATTTTTGAATTTGATTCCTGAAAAGTAAAAGTATTGGACATACAAGGTTTCCACCTGAGAGAGATATGTTTTTCATTGTAATACCATGTAGCTTATATGTTTTTATCTTCAAAGGGCTACAGTATACAGCTCATTTCTCTTCACATAATATTGTCAGATAGTTCCTGATGTTAAAGTTGCTGAAAGTAATATGTTAAAAATAAGTGTTAAATAGCTCTTCATTCCCTTACTTAGTTAGTAATCATTGCCACTTCTCTGTATGTAATATAGATACAGTTTCAGACATGTGTGACATGTGTGTATGATGAACTATATTAACAGTTTGACTGTTTTTTACGATTAACCCGCATTTTAATCAACCCCCCTTCACTGCCGAGATTGTTGTATTACCTTTAGAGCATACGCTGAATTATTTGGGCTTTTAATCCGCGAAAATCCATCAAAAAAAGCTCCCGTGGTTTGTTATGATCTGTGTGTAGCATCCACCATCTTGGTGCATCCGGAAGACGCACACAAGATTGGTTTCAATGAGGCGTTGCATCCAATGCATTTCCATTGGCCTCAATTTCCCAGAAGCCCTAGCAGCCCACAGCATGTGACGATTTCCGGTTTTGTCATCACAGCGAAGGCATCCAGTCTCATACTACGCGACGAAGACGGATTTTCTTTTGATTCATTACATTACGGCGGATTAAACACATAAAACAAAAGGCGGGTATGTCCGATACGGCAGCGACATTAACCTGGAGTAATCCATTCAAGGCACGGAAACTGTTAATAAAAAATACAGAGATATGAGGTTTCTGCCCGATTGGGACAATTATGTAAAACAGACTTGATATCGGCGGCTTTGATTACAAGTTGTGTTGGAAACACTGTCACCAGGTTTGTCATGCAGTCACGTTCAGTCACACAACACCCGCCACCACAATGAGAAAAACACAGATGAAAGACAAAACCCAGGAGAATTAGAGACATAACCCTAGTACTGTACGACCATCTGTCACACGTAGCTCTTTTCGACTACGGGCGGTTAACGCGGAACCTTTCAAGAACCTGAAACGTCCCCGGAAACAGTGAAGTTCTGCGAGGGATTTTTGTTTACGTCTCAATTATAACCACAACCAGGTGGAATAGGTCATAATAAATGATGTCGCGACTAGAGATGTTCGGATACCAATGTGTAACAAAAACATCTAGGAATAAATAACAATCCCATTAATAATTGTAAAAGTGCAGCCACAATTTAGTAAAATAATGTCAACTGTACTGTGTACGAGTATAAAACAGTAGTGTAACATCAACGGAAGCACAAGTTAAACACAAAATAATTGATTACTGTAGGCTAACTTAAATATCATGTGATAAATTGTGGTATCAGAACGGCATAGAGTGGCATATACTCGCCGATACCGATAACAGCATCTTAGGCAGCATTGGCAGCCTTTCCGATACTGCCGTCAGCATCTGAGCAGGGCCCAAATTAGGTTCCGAGTACATAATTTGAAACAGAGCCGTATAGCCTGTGGAAACAAACCCAGAACCTGTGGAATGTGTTCCACGGCACGGTTCACTATAGTTCTTGTAGTCGAAAAGAGCATTTTGTTTGTGGAGTCCTGGCCTCGGTGCATGGGTTCTTACCCGCTGTGGTGCCAGCCACCATGGTGGCTGCCACGGGCGACTGCCGCTTACTCACTTTGGACATAAAAGTGAACACAATGCCATCTCTGGCCATGGCAAAGAGAATGCGGGGCAGAGGGAACATGGAGCCCAACAGGCTGGTGAAGAAGATGCAGGTTCAGCGTTAAAATAAATAAATAAAATACACTTCATGCCTAATGCTCTGTCTCATGACAGCATCGCGTATGCTGAAAATAGCAGATCTGCAAGCTGACAACGTGTCATGCATGTTACAGTTGTCAGCTTGTAGGTCTGCTATTTTCAGCATGCGACACCGACATGCGACAAAGTATGAATCGGGCTTTACACTGCATACCGACACAACTGTGAGAGAGCAAAGTACACAACATGTGACACATGAAATCCCTAAATTGACATAATAACCTCATAATTTTGACGAAATACGAAGATGGCTGTAGATCAAAACATGTCGGTGGAATAGCAACAACAGTCAGTAGCTGAACCGCGCTTGGTTGCACGGTAGACTTGTATCTTTCACAGTTGATTGGTGGACAAAGACAGAGCAGCAGTGATGTGATTGGACGTGTATACCCCCGCGTCTCTCACCTGCGACTACACCGGAGCTCATTGTAGCAATTAGTGGGGTCTTGGTCCTAGCATTGATTCGGGCTAAGCCATTGAAAAGAATCCCGTCCTGGGCCATAGCATAGATTACACGAGGCATGGGAAAAATGGAGCCCAGCAGACTGCATGAGACAGATACAGCAAACACATGCAGCACCCAGTTAGTCCAAAGCCCCCGAGGTACACAGTCACATCCGCGCACACACACACACACACACACACACACACACACACACACACACACACACACACACACACACACACACACACACACACACACACACACACACACACACACACAGGTATAATCAAAGTCAAGAGTGTCTTTCTTTTCTGTAGGCTGAATTCCCTCATAAGACCAAATATCACGTTCTCAACATAATAGTATTTGTTTTAGAAACATAATAATATTCTATATTTGGTTCAGTTTATTCAATTCTCTTGTCAATATGAAACCATGTATCTCCGAGAACTAACCCCAGACATAAACCTTCAGTTTACGTTTAAAGGGGAAAGAAAGAAAAAACAACATTTGAGCTTCCAGGTTTTCAGGTATCAACATATCGTTGATGTCGGGCAGAAACCTCTTCTATCCATATTTTAACTTTTTATGCTTTCCCCCCCTAAATTATTGCTCTACTTTATCATACAGCATTACACAGAAGTAGCAAAGATAGCGATCTACAAACATTTTTGGACATATTAGGTTTACACCCGACAGCAACAATATGCAGCAATAAGCAGCAGTATTTCACAACGGCCTACAAAATCATTGCAAATCCAGAAGGGAGATGTGTAATGTAAATATTAATACCATTAACCTGACCCCGGATCTGGCTGGTTAACTGATTACATTTTTGTGGTAAAACTGAATGAAACAGCAACCCTCCAGAGAAGAAAGACAGAATCACATCAAGCATGCTTTGAGACACTGCCAGCTTTGATTCTTTAAAGGCATTCATCATCCTCGTATTTATCATTTTATCATCATTTATCAAGCCGAGCAGATGTCTCAAAACAAAGACACTGAATCATTGCACCCACTGCTTCATGCAAGAGAAAATCAATCCAATGTGGAGAGATACAACAATGATATTCACTCACTGGTAGCAGCTCCTTCACAATTATCACCATTTCTTTGTGGACACATGCTTTAATATATTAATCTACTCATGTAAGACCCACAACCAATCCCATTGTCTCAATGCATTTTAATCACTTTCAACCAGGCGTCTTTATTTTGTGCATGCCATTATTATTATTGTTATTATTATTTATTGCAGATCCACAAGCTCACCGCATTGCGATGTGTTGTGAGCCTGTACATCTGCTATTTCGATTCGTGACTTGCCCAAAAATAGGGATGCCCTGTTGAAAGTGGTTCACCACTTAATGCCCCCCCCCCCCCCCCCCACAGAATATGAACGCTAATAAGGTTTAAGTGGTTAGATAATTATGAGCATTAATTCGAATTGTGGCAAGCAAGGGGACACGCAGATCTAATAGAACATGTGGATAGTTTTTACCTGGTCGACAGGGCACACAGTGAGCCCACGGCCACCACGTACTTGGCGGGCGACCAGCCCACGTACTCGAAGGCCATGGGCAGCGGGCTCTTCTCGTCCAGCAGGTAGTAGGGCATCATGAGCGTGAGCGCCGCCGACACACCAAAGTACGCCAGGAAACACACGGTCAGAGACACCACGATGCCGATGGGGATGGCCTTCTGCGGGTTCCTCACCTCTTCACCTGTTAACACCAAAGGTTATTAAAGTTTTATATTGTCGTTGGCGGAAATGTCCAAAACCCTTCCTTTTATTAATTACGATTATTTTGTATTATTTTTAAATAGTTAAAATAGCCCATGTACAAACTCACAACACGTCACACAGTGATGTGTTGTGAGCTACTTTGCAGCTATTTTCAGTACTTCTGTGCGACATTATGATGAAGTAGGGCATTCATTTACGAAATATATAAATGTTCTGCTATACGTTACGTTACGTTACGATACGTTTTATTTTGATTTCATTTTGATCTGTTTTCGTCTGTTTCTAACATGGGTTTTCTAGTTTAGTTTAACTTTTAGTTTTTGAAGAAGGTTTAGATTAAATGTAGTTTTTAATGGTTTTAATAATAAACTCACATTTTCCTACCAGTGACATCATCGGTAGACAGGTTTGGTCATTTCAAACAAGCGACTTAAAAAAAGTAACAATGGATCTATTTCAGCATGCTAACTTTCCCCCCCTCATAACATGATGTTATTGGTAGGCAGGTTTCTGAACGGTCCAGAGACACAACATAAATGGCGCCATCTTATAAATGAGTATTAGTGAAGGACCAAATATTTGAAGATAAAGTTGAAAATGCTCCTTTAATGTCATCTCATTGCGACCTGCAGAAACCCATGCATAACGCCACACCTGTGGTTGCGATGCAGTCGAATCCCACAAAGGCGTAGAAGCAGGTGGCGGCTCCGGCTAGCGTCCCGCTGAAGCCATACGGCATGAAGCCTCCTGCCCCGTAGTCACTCACGTTGGCCGTCGCAGACAGGTTCCTGGAACACCACAGTAGCAGTACCACAATATAAGTAACAGGCCTGCATTTAAGCTTTGACTTGAGTAAATGCAAAAAGGTATTGATATGACAATATCGTCGCTGTCAGGCAGAAACCTCCATAATTTAACCTTTGTGTTTTACTGTAAATTAGCACCCTACTTGATAATACTACATCATCAAAACTTTTGCTATTCTGAATTTTGAATACTGAAAAGTAACAGTTTTGGACATATGAGGTACCAAAGTAAAAGAACAAAAGGTTTTCCAAAATGTCTTTTTTGCCGATCTACAAGCTCACAGCGTGTCACATTGCGATGCGAGTGACAGAAACGTGATTCAGCACTGTGCCGCCCCCGCCCTCGTCACCGATTGGCAGAGACATGCCCAGCCCTTGTGTCACTAGGCAAAAACATGTCGTTGTTGAAGTTGTACACTCACGAAAATGACCTTTCAGTTGGTTGTTAATAGGATAATTAACCAACTGGCCTGAAACTAACTGAATGAACACAGGAAACAGTCTAGAGTTGGTTGGTTCTTCCTGTTATGGCAGTGTGCTTAACGGTGATATTATCTCCCATCGCCTGGGGGAAGGTCTTGCAACTGTGAGCCAGCATCTTCTTGCTTCTATAAAAGAACAAAATAAAGTATAGCGGTGCCACTGGGAACCCATTACCTTTTGACTATGGTGGCATTAATCAGAGCCTCTTCTGATATTTCCCAGTTGAGCGGGTCTCCTTTGACGAAGCCGGAGATGATGACGAACAGGAGCACCAACACGTTGACGGCAGTGAACACTTTGTTCACCCAGGCGGACTCCTTCACTCCGAACGACAACAGTCCTGGAACAGGATGGGGACATTTTTACCGCGGGAAGTAACTTGGGATGCCCTCCAGTAGGGGTGGGACATGTCACACAACATGCACGTGACTGCAGCCAGGCTGATATTGAGAATCTGGAAGAGCTCGTGTAAATACAAATGACAATAACACACTCCACTATCTATCCCTAGACAAATGACCTTGTATAGAGGGACCTTTTCTGATAGCCAAGCTGGTTGTCAGTTTGACACGGGTGTCAAGGTTGTTCCTTTGTGTAGCTCCTATGTAAGTAAACATTCCCTTGCCAACTTTATTTTTAAAATAAGGAAAGCTCACATTTGGCTACACTGACACCGGTGAAAAATTGAGTAAAACAATTCTTAAAAAGATATGTAGACCTTGCAAGATCTTATGGACCATGGTCAGCCTGTTCATGCATGGTAACCCTGTGTTCTCTCTAAACTAAACTTCCTACCTACTACTACAGTATGAGCTGTGCGGCTGTGCCAGCATCAACGCATGGTGTTGTGTGCTTGTGTTATTTTATCATTCATTTTTAAGAGCCTGCCCAGGGACTACAGATGAAATTTAGCTTTGGCTAACTCTGGCCCATTTACATTGAGGTGAAAACTGACATGTTGATTAATGAGCTTTGTCCCTGTCAAATAAATAAATAAATAAAAATAAAATAAAGCTCTAGGGCCCAACCCTAGTGTATCAACTGTATATCCTGAGCTGACTGTAGATTGGTTTGAGGAGTTTGTTTATGCCTTCGAAACAAGATGTACATGCAAAAAATCTAAATGGCATAAAATAAGGCTGTTGGCCTATTGACCGTGCTCAAGTTTGCTCGCCATATTTCGGCAGTTCAAGTTACTGCGGTAGTAGTACTGGGCTGTGTGAATGGGTGTAACTGAGTAGCAAGCAGTGTGTTGTCAAAAAGGGGGACAAACAGCCTTTAAAAAGAAGTAGTGACACAACAAACCTAGCTTAGCCTTTAAAAACAAGACCCAGTAATGTGACACAACAAGCAAAGTATTTCAGGCCTTCATTAAGCACTTATCTCCAAACATTCTGCTTTCTCTATTGAATTACACCAGATGTGGCTCATATGAACACTTCTTGTTATGAAGAAATGCACTGATTCATATTTCCATGTTGATATGTATGTATGTGTACTACTTTATACTGTGTATAGTATAGTATATTGTGTACTGTACATACCTAATAAGTATACTGTACATACAGTAATTATATTTACAGTACTTGGCAAGGCAAGTTTATTTTTTATACAGTAGCCTACATTTCAACAACAAGGCAATTCAATGTGCTAGTCTAGTCTCACATAGCCATACAATCAGAGATCACCTACTAAAGTTAATGTATGGGTTAGAAGTTCAAGAACAGTGGAGTAAACCGTGGTAACAAACTTATGGCCACTGCTCAAATGTTCCAAATGTTTCCTCCTTTTTTTCTTTTTCTATTTTTTGTGTAAAATATGGTTACATTGATTGTGATGCTATATTAACACATTTAGCATTGAGAACGTCGGTGGGCAGCGGTGGCCGAACGGTTTGCGGAGGGTACCGGAAGGTCGCCAGTTCGAATCCCCGGACCGGCACGTTAAAATTACCACCACTGAAGTGCCCTTGAGCAAGGCATTGAACCCCTACCATGAAATGTTCTATGAGCAGGGTGTAAACAAGCATCTCGAGCTTAGTCCACTTCCCTGGGTAAACAAAGAACTTTGCTTTGCTTTGCGGTGATAAGAGTGATGGGTAGTTTGGATTAATTGTCTTACCAGAGAGAAGCAGGATGAGGCAGACGGCGAAGAAGTCAGGGTAAGACGCCAAACCAGGAGCGTTCATGGGGAAGTAGGTTTGACCGAACCTCTCGATATGTCCTCCTATCAACTCGTCAAATGTCCCACTCCAGGCCCTGGCCACCGAGGATGTCCCTGGGAGGCGAGAGGACACAAAAAGTGGACACAAATGTTGGTATTTTGTAAGTAAATGTACAAAATACCAACTATAAATGACTGGATTGATTTAATCTATAGTATATTTATTATGGAGAGAATTACATTCAGCTTTAGAGGTCAAGTTGAAGTCTTCACAGATAACTGGTTTAGATGGATTACTCATGTCTCTACCTGATTTTGTTTAAATTCAGTTAAATCTGTTTAACCTGTAGAAGCAGATGCACCTTTGAGTTTGAGGTACTTATGTATTATGATCATCAATAGAGAAGAGAGGCAGATATCTCCCCTTGTGTGTTTTGTACGTATATTGTCTTGTTTTGTTTTGTTTCTGTTGTACAGTATGTATTGTCAATTGTCGTTTCGTTTACATGTATGTTTGATTAAAATTCAATAAAAAGTAAATTTAAAAAAGAAAAAGTAGGCCCCCTATACAGGTTGAAAGTGGTTATCTAGTCTCATTTAGCCAAATCAGAGATCTCCACTGTCTGTTATCTGAATACAATGAATAAGCACAAACAAAATAAATAGCTTCACAGAACCAATGCAAAGACTTTAGATTGGCCCTTATAATTATGGCGTTCAAACTCATACAATGAATTAATTTAGATATGTCAGTAGGCGGAGATCTCTGATTGTCTGCCTACACACAACTCATCCCTGTAGTATGTCTTGAGAGTGAGAATACATTGTCATACAAATTCGCTGTCGCTGACTCACCGATCACGTAAGAGAGGATGAGGTTCCAGCCGGTGATGAAGGCCCAGATCTCCCCTACGGTCACGTAACTGTACAGGTAGGCGGAGCCGGTCTTTGGCACACGGGCACCGAACTCGGCGTAACACAGGCCCGCCATGACGGACGCCAGGGCCGCGATGAGGAACGAGATGACGATGCTGGGGCCCGAGTTGCCCTTGGCCACCTGTTACATAGAAAGAAAATGTACATTTCCATTTAGGGTGAAGGAATTAGAAGGACATCAGAGCATAAAAAGCAAGCAGGCAACGTCTCTTAGCGGACAGCCTAACAAGGCCTCAGGGCCAATTCATGCTTTTGAGCAAGCGTCAACCGACACAACGTCTCTCAACGTCCTCAGATTTGAGCATTCTCACTGTCTGCGACTCGCCTACGCAACTGTGTTGCCACAAAATATAGACAAACCAATTTGAGTACATAACATTTTATGAAGATGTCTGCAACCTTTCATTTCTCCAGAGGTGCGCACCCACCTTTGCTGTGCAACATGTCGGTCAACACTTTTCACTCCAAACATAAATTGGACTTCAGCCTTCACCTTCTGTGTCCTCTCCTCTGTTCCTATCCCCTGGCCTATACATGTCTGTAACAGTACCCCTTTTTCTCTCCACAATTTAGTCGTTATGCCAATATATTCCATGTGCCAGTGAGGAGCCCCCATTGGGAGAACGTAGAAGAGCCTCCAACCTAACACTTGTCTGAGAACGTACGTACAGTGTCTAATATCACCCTCCCCGCCCGCTTCCCTCCCCAGTATGCCCAGTATGATGGATTTGAACCCCCAGACTCTGCGGTGGTGGACAGCTACTTTACCATGGCACGCGCCCACCACCGGAGCGCCTGGTCACAGTGCCTTTTTATAAGGCCTCAAGTAAATAAAAGATTATACAAATTGTGTTTGCCATGATGACACACCTCTCCGGCCAGCACGTAGACCCCGGCGCCCAGCGTGCTGCCCACGCCCAGGGCGATGAGGTCCACGGTGCCCAGGCAGCGGCACAGCTTGGAATCCTCCAGGGAGTTCATGTCCACCACCTTCCTCCGCACCAGGGAGCGCCCGAATGACAGCAGCTGCCCCAACATGATGACCGCCCCTGAGGGAGACAGAGAGAGAGAGTTTTCTAAATGTAGCCTATAAAAATCTTTTGGAAGTAGCTGATGTACAAGCTTGCATATTGGCTATTTTCAAATAGCTAACATACAGTATATAGGGTTGACGTGGCAAATGTAATATGTTTCGTAATTATAATCTAAATAAAGTTATATAATTATAATTATTATAATTATAATATAGACCTGCCTCTGATATGTAGTGTATTGTAAATTGTAAATACTCTTGGTGCACTTTCATGTCAAGGACCCCAAACATGTATTCGGCCGCTGATTTATTCCCCCTTCTGAAAATATTTGGTGCCAGGGACCCCAATAACAGAAGAGTTAGTTGTTAGAATAAAGTTAGTACAAAATTCTACAACTGTCTGTAGTGTATGTATGTGGAGAGAGAGAAACCTATGATCTGAATAATCATTCTTATACATTCTCTTATTGGATTACCTTCTGGCTGCTGAAATTATATAGTGAAACTAATCAATCCAATTCAATTCAAAGGAGCTTTATTGGCATGGGAAAACATATGTTTACATTGCTAAAGAAAAACTGGAACAAAACAATCAAAACAAGACATCTGAATGTAATGAAATATTAAATATAAATGGGAATACATAAAACATCTTTCAACATGGCGTCCCTATTTTTGCCGTGTGACAGACAAAATAAATTTGATTTCTAACATAGAAAAATAGCAGATCAGCAAGAGCACGCTTACGATGCGTCACATGATGTGTACTTGTAGATCAGCTATTTTTGTAAAAAGGTTAATAAAAATTACACCCGTGTGAAGTGAGGGGCGCTCTTATCATCTTACAACATCGAGGAGGTGATTAGGTTAAGTAATGATGATGTAAAACGAACAGTGTCAAAACAAACATTAAATTCTCTTTATTGTTAATGGGATTTAATGTTTGTGTTAGGGACAAGATGACGTAAACTTTCTCTTCATTGTCAATGGCGTTTTTAAAACAAACATTGAACTAAACACAAACATTAAACCTGTATATAGGAGGGGTTAGCGCCCCTCAAAAAAGGGCTTAGGTGGTTAACCCCCTGGAACCCCCCTCAAGGTCCACTCTGGGGACCTGGACCCCACTTTGAGAACCACTGAATAAGTAAAAAATAAATTACTGTAGCTGCATGTGGATGGTGTGTGTGTGGCATGTGTGTGTGTGTGTGTGTGTGTGTGTGTGTGTGTGTGTGTGTGTGTGTGTGTGTGTGTGTGTGTGTGTGTGTGTGTGTGTGTGTGTGTGTGTGTGTGTGTGTGTGTGTGTGTGTTTGTGCGCGTGTATGTGCGTGTGTGTATGTGTGTGCGTGCAGTGTGTGCATGCCTGTTGGCGTGTGTGACTGCAGTGTGGCCAGGAAACAGTCACACAATCAATTAAATTTGGTCATGTTTACCTTGGTATCCATGTTTTAATCAGTGCCCCCCTCTCTTTTACCAATAAAAGACAACCTGGACTGTGAATTCTTTTTTTTTAAGCTTGTTTTGGAATTACACTGTGGTGGTGCTTCAGAACTGGAATTGAGTGGTTTCTATTCTAAACCAACCCCCTGTAGAAGAAACAATTGCATAAACATAAAAAGGGGAGGTTATTGACAGTTGAACCTCATTAGCCCCATGCAAGTATTGACATGAATGTGTGTGATGTTACCACACAGCCCAGAAACACACCATGCACCGCTTATGTACTGTAGATGTAATGATATACATTAGACCACAGACCCCCATTTAATCATTGTTTTTGCTCTTTGGGACCCCCTGATCTACAATGCTCAGAGTTACAGACATGTAGGGGTCCACATTGGGACCCCTGGTGATAAACAGTGGTATAGTATCTTTGTGTGGGCTTACGATGCAGATCTAAACGCTCAAAGGGCCGCATTCATAAAAGGGCTGTGTGTGAATGCAACAATATGACGCAGTAAGGCCGTCAACTCCCCTCACTAATTGGAACATTTTCACTTTTACTGCAGAGAAAAGTGCAACTTCAAAGGCTTATTTGTCTTGCTTTTGCTCCATGAATGTGAAACTGTCTTCGTGCATTAATGTGATGGTCAGGGGAACATGGTATGTCAAAATAATACAGTGTTTTCAAATGAATGCTTTGCAGTGTGCTTTTCAAGTGTTATTCTCTTTCAACTAATACTTTTTGCCTCTTCACTATTAAATCAGTATTGAGTACCGTCTAAAATTGCATTGATGTCCATTTAAGTGCGGCTTTTTTCAAACCAACAGAGAAAATGCAAATACGGTCTTGTATTTAGCAGCTCATTAACATAACAATGTGGGATTTATTGTGGCCCCTTTCAGAATACAGGACCCAGATCTATACATGCATTCCCTGGATACAGGAAAAGAAATTATGTGTCGTTACTTTTACCAGCTCAATGGTTAAAATGAACCGTCCTTTCTGAATGCAATCTCTAAATAATTCCTCCCTATATTATGCATCAGTGACAATCATTCTCCATAGACTCATCTGAAACATGTCAAATAAGCACATTCCTTCCACAATTACTTTCATTTTGTGTACAACACTCACTGCAGCAACTTTGTCAATCCACATGCATTGCTTATAGTTGCTTCATAAAGATGTGATAGACAATTGCAGGAGAATTTAAGCAAACCCACCTGGTTAGTTGATGTGACGGCTGCAAACTCTGACCCTTAGATGGGAAAACGTGTCAATAAATGAAAGAAAAATCCTTAATGCAGCTTTCAGCACACAGGTCCCAGCAGTCCCATGCAGGACATACAGTATGCTCAGTAAAGACACAATTTGGCACTAAAACTCTATTGGCAAACTGAACAGAACAATATTTCTCACTCCTCCCACATGTCCCGGACTCTCTCCATTGGCTCTGTCCGCCCTCCCCTGCCACTATGGACCTGGCTGCAGCCACCAGTCCTGCCCTGGTGGTGAAAAGTGGTGAAAAGTAAGTAAGTAACTAAGTACATTTACACAAATACTGAAGCCCATTCCTCAGTACAAATTTGAGGTACTTTTACTTTACACTTCTACTCCACTACATCCCAGAGGCATATATACTGTAAATTATGACAACTTTAGCTGCTAGTTACTTTGCCAGGGTAGATTTATTTAACCAATTAAGCTGAATTTTATACTTTAGCTATAAAAAGTGACAACTGTACAAGCTCACAATGTGTACGGGACTGGTAATTTTGTATTAGTGCTATTGTTATTTTTGTTGCAATAAAAAAATAATCTTCCGCCAGATCCCTGGCTCCAGATGCCAGTGGTATGCACGGGACAGGGTTATTTCTTGCTTCCAGCCGTTGTGGTTTGTTGTTGAGCTAATATTGCACCATAAATACCCAAATGCATCTTAAGGTCAATGGCCCAAACTGGGACATAGGAGCACACCGTCATAGCAGGGATGGCAACCCCCCCCCCCCCACACACACACACACACACACACCTCTCCCAATACTGTAGAACTTCCCTGCTGTTGGGCAGAAACCTCGTATCTCCATTTTTCATTGTCTCCACCAGACCGAAGGCATGGGGAGAGAGACTGTTTTACACACTGTCCGTCCGTCTGCATGTGTGTCCTTCCGTCTGTGATCAGCTAATCTCTGCCACCGTTGGCTTGATCGCAGACAAACGGTGCACTGCACACACGCTCCCTGGCTGGCAAGCAGAACATCTGCCTAAAGATTTTCAAATGGACCTGTTATAGCGTTACCAGGAGGACGATTATTGCAAAACACATTTTTTGACAGTACCCCTACACATTTTGTCCAAAGACCACGCAAATCGGTACACAGTATCTCTATAGACATTAAACAAAACAGGTCTTTCAGTCTTTGCAGGAGTGGCCCGTTTTGAACAAAATGGCACTATAACAGGCTGAGTCGCGTCTTTACCTATAACTGCACCGATCTGCATACAACTTTGTATGCACACTCCCTAGAGGCCACGGTGAAACGTCTGGCCTGCATTTTTCGAATCTGCCTTTTATAGCGCCTTTAGGAGGACGAATGTGTGAAACACATTATTTTAAATGAGTCCTTCAGATTTTATCCAAGTATCACGCGCATCGTGGATCACGGTACACGGATATCTCAGATCTTTTTCAATTCTATCGTGGTTGGTCAAGATTGATATGTCAAGTTTGCAGGTGCGGCCTTTTTATAATAAAATGCCTCAAATCATAAATTTCAATTCAATTCAACTTCTATGCTCACTCAATACCAAACAATGCACGCCCACAACAAACATTCCTGACCCGGTAGAGACCTGTGGTCCGAGGAGCATTTTTGATTACAAAAAAAAAAAAGGATTTAGCTTTGGGGTATATTATTATATATTGTTACTGCTTTGTCATTTCATAGTACAGTGTCATGTGAAAGTAACATAGCAGATCAAATTGATTGGATCCAATGGAACCACATACTCTTTTTTTCTTTCTTTCTTTCTTTCTTTCTTTCTTTCTTTCTTTCTTTCTTTCTTTCTTTCTTTCTTTCTTTCTTTCTTTAAAAAAAAACTTTTTCCGAAAAGTATGTTGGACATGCAAGCTTTCCCCACCCCCGAAATGTCACAGTGACGACTTGTCATTTCTAATGCACGCTCCGCAGGCCAAACAGATCCCAGCTGCCCCGGTACTTACTGACCACTGATAAATGGTTAGGCAACTGACGTTGACAAACATTGGAGCAGACATTTATGTTTGCCCAGCGCAGCCCGCAGGAGCTGAAATGCTAAAAGCATGCGTGCTGATTGGTCAATGGAGGGTATGGATGATCGAGCTACACTCCCCGTGGTTTGGGTCCACGCTTAATGGAAGACAAGGTATTGCTCAATGTTCCCCCTGGATGATCGGAGTCATCGACGTCGACCAGTGGTAGGACACTGACAAAGTATACTTTTAATTGAGTAGGCTACTATACTTTTCTGTATCTGAATATCTGCACTTAATTACTTGAGTATCTGTATCTTTGGATACTTCGGACTTTACTGCAAAGACAAATATTCTACTTCCACTGTGTTTTTAGAAAAATACATTATGAATGAACCGTGTAAGCCCAATTTTTAATAATAATTAAAATGCGATGCTTTAGATCAGCTACAGTATTTGGGAGACATCTTTTGAAAACCTTCGAAAATGTATAATAATGACAAGCCCGAAATTAGAGACACCAGGTTGAAAGTGGTTACAAAATTGGCCCACATCGGCAGATAAATATCAGTTTGGCTGTAGACAACGGCATGTTTTGTAGACTCACCTTTTGCCATCAAACACAACTCGTGATCGGTACAAATAATGAGGTGGAGTTTTCAGTTGAGCACGTATTTTTTATTATTTCTTTATTTGGCCCTGCAGACCAGCTCAAACCAGCTTTAAGACCTCAGTGGGAAGGTCACAGCTGGGAAGAAAGCAGAACACAGCACAGAACGACCCGGCCCACATAGCAACGACACAGCTGAGACCCCAGACAACAGCCAGCTCTATTCCTCTGTCTGTCTGTCTGTCTGTCTGTCTGTCTGTCTGTCTGTCTAGACAGACAGACAGACAGACAGACAGACAGACAGACAGACAGACAGACAGACAGACAGACAGACAGACAGACAGACAGACAGACAGCTCTGTGTATCAAGCTTTGGGTTGCAGGACTATGGACTGATTAACTGACCAGCATGCTGACGGCCGTGACGGGAAAGCAAACGAGACACACACTTTAATGGCAGCCACACATTATAGCAAGGGACAACAGTTTGTTTCTAATGCACACTCATGCACAAATTCACATACATGCTGGTACAGTACACACACATGCGCATGCATGCATAACATAACTATAGTGTTTTAGTTACTTTGAATCAATGGAAAACCAGTTATTGTGGGGAGAATTAATGTGTGACTCTGTAACATTACGCTGTTGTCTTGTGTGTGACTATTGCAGAGTACCTTTGAATCAATTGCAACACCCACTCTGTTGTCACTCGTTACGTTACCTGTGGACTAGGCTGATGTCATAACGGCCTTTCATGTCTGCAAGCATTAGGCAAGATGCTTGTTTAGGGTGTACAAATCTGTATACTTTATAATTTATTGACAGTGTCTTTGTGTTCTGCACCAGACGGTATGATAGGGTGTATTCGTATCTATTGAAACTGATGGAAGCACGAGGTGACACAACTGATCTCTGAATGTTGCATTTGACAAAAAACTGACTATGGAGATTAATGACAATATGTGTCTCCCAACAATATTGGAAAAGTCAGTCCACACCAATGCAACTCCTTGCAACTGCAACCCTTGCATTGGCCGATTCTACATAAGTCAGTTTTCTGAAAAATGTATGTTGCTATATCAGTGGTGCTCAAAACATTTTCATGTCAAATATGCCATAATTCCGTATGTATTTGGCCGCCAACCCATCTCAAAATATTTTTTTCCAGGGACCCCCAGAGGCAAATATTTGAGTTAAAGATGAACCGTATATATTCAAAGATTTGCTAAATAATTCTCAATTTTTCTATAAGAGCAGAAGCACGGCACAAAGTGACACGCTATGAGCTTGTAGATCTACTATTTTTGAATAGCCAACCAATGTCCTATAGATTAAATCTAAAATGACACAGATGCTTTCCCGGTTGTTTGGAACAATTTTGCTTATTCTTAGTGAATAAACAAAATGCATGTTTGTCATTCGGAATCACCGATAAGCGTTTGAAATGAATCTGCGTGAATCACATAGCACAGATGGACAAAACAAGAGGCGGTGGAACTGCCTTTTTTGCTTCACTGTTGACTCGTACTAATTGTGTGAAACCAATTGAATGCATTTGTCCCCCAATAGCCGAGCGGAGGCCAGGCAGCCATGGATGATGTGGAGAGTTGTTTGCCATTGTAAGGCCACCGGGGCTGCACGGATTGCACGCTCCACTTAGCGCTGCATGGTGTCACTGTGCAGCCAGCCACCGGGCTGGCCCGCACGCTCCACTTAACCAACGACGGCGTCACCAGGAAATGTTGGAGTGAACAATTAAGTGATAAGGCAGACAACAGCCCAAAGTAGCAGCATTTAGACGCAGTGATGGGGACACGCACACACTCACGCGGGTCATCGCGGGTTCAGCAGCAGCAGCCGGTCTGGCCAATAACATATTCAACAACAAACATAGGGCGGCGACTATCGGTTATTTTCTTTTGCGATTATTTGATGGATTACGTTTTTGATTAATCCATTAAAACCGGGAACGCATCTGCGTCACAATCATTCCAACCACTTGAACCATATTTTCTACTTTGGCTATTCAAATATAGCAGATATACAAGTTTATTCGCAGCGCATCACTTTGTGCCGCTCTATGAGCTTGTAGATCTGCTATTTTTTTAATTGTGAAAATGTGTTTTCCGGTGTGTGTGTGTATATACTGTATATGTATATATATATATATATATATATATATATATATTGTTCAAAGCAAACCTTGACATGAAAACAATTATAGCAACATAAGTTTTTCAGATAACCTTTTTTTTCCTCCACTGCCTTATGTAATATTTCACAGCATAATGTTGCTTCAAACTGTTTTTAATAAACACTGACAAAGCAAAGCGTTGTGAAAATACTTGTTCTGTGTTCCACGTCGTCGTTCCAACAGAGTACAGATCAAGACTTGTCTGTTTTTATTCCGTTTGTCAAAATTGCAGAACAGCATGTCAGGAACTAAGGCAAAGCCCTACGGCCTACGTCTTAACAAAACACATGATTGCTCAACTCAATTTATGTTCCTGGTTACTCAATTAATTCATTGACAAGCCACATACAAATCTGCAAAGCTCACAAATACCTGTGAGGTAGCGGTTAAAAGGTGAGGGCGCATAGTGCTGAGGGAACATATTAGGGACGCTCCCGGTGGCTTGAAACCTGCTACGGAACCATGTCATATTCCATCTCTCTAAAATGGTAAATACATGGTGCATTTATGTAGCACCTTTCTCCAAAGTGCGTTACAGTGTGCATTATTACATTCACACATTCACACGCATTCACACACAGATGGCGGAGGAAACTATGCAAGGCGTTCAGTGTCTTGCTCAAGGACACTCCGAGCCATGATTCGAACCAGGATTCTTCCGATGCCCAAGCAGCCGCTCTACCTCCTGACACACTGTCTGCCACCCAGCATTCGGAATCAAATTCATTATCTACTATTTGTGGTTTCAGAACAAATACAGTTGGAGAAGAGCACTTACTGAGGATCCGAGGCTTTTAACAGTGACTCACCTCTTAAATTTAATGTAACAACACAAATCCTCCACATATTAGATTTCAAGGTCAGTCTGGGCGCTGCAGCTTCCAGTCCAGACATTGGCTGTTCTTAACCGCATGTAATTCTGTTTTTATGAACTTTTGAGACGTGTTCTCTATGGATGAAGACCTCATCAGAGGCCTGTCCCTCCCAGGTATATCAAAAGTCATTTCCTGTCTCTTTTTCTGTACTATAGATTTGCATTATACTGACATGGGTATATCCAGTATAGACCGATTCCGTAGCTGGTCTCATGGTCGCAGCCTACGTATTTCCTGTAGGCGGACTCGACGTAGCTGCGGGGATAAAACCCTCACCAGGCGCACCTCTTCCACTACAGTGAACGGCAGAGTGACTGATGTTAGTTTGCCTCAAACTTTACTCCTTTACCTGCTTTTTTACTAACACTAACATTACAAACATGCCCAGAACATCGAGATGAACCTGTGTAGTTTATGGCTGCTCCAACAGTAGTGGCAACATAAAAAATAAAATAAAACGCAATGTCTAATATCCACCGCGGTGGCTGAGACCAGAGCCATTGAGTAATGGTTGAGACGAAGCAGTGTTGGAGCAGCCATAAACTACACAGGTTCATCTCTATGTTCTGGGCATCTTTGTAATGTTAGTGTTAGTAAAAAAGCAGGTAAAGGAGTAAAGTTTGAGGCAAACTAACATCAGTCACTCTGCCGTTCACTGTAGTGGAAGAGGTGCGCCTGGTGAGGGTTTTATCCCTGCAGCTACGTCGAGTCCGCCTACAGGAAATACGTAGGCTGCGACCATGAAACTGCTACGGAATCGGTCTATATATAATACTGGATAAATACACATACAGTGCACAGTAGTTTACAAAGTACTCAACCCCAGCACTTGAGGCATGCATTCCTGTCTTGCATCGTTCCTAACTTGTCTCAGAGTAGCCCTTGTCTAGTATGAGCAAAAGAACCATAAGTGAGAACCGTGAGGCTGCCATCATGCGACAAAGCATATATGACAGACTTTACACAGAGATTTATTAATTTTAGATTTTTATCCCCTTTTTTAGTCCTTATGTCAACATTTATGGGTGATGTTGTCACTGCTGTTGTATCCTACTGGCTCACCTGCCAGTGAGGAGGCCCACCGGGAGCCTCCAACCTGCTGACAGCCGTAGTGTGCCCCACAGCCTGTAGGAATATCACCCTCCACACTCGCCATCCCTCCTCCGAACAATTGTGTTTGTATATATAGACACTTGACAAAGCCGCATGCACCACGGTGATGGGCAAGATACTTTACCACTGCGCCACCTGAGCTCACACTGGGATTTAGAGCAGTCCCCAGATGATACGGTTAATGTCACGTGCAACCAACATTGCAGTTTCGCCTAACATAAATTATAAGTGTATACACATGTCTTCTACTTCTTCTACTTCTAAGACCTATAAATATTAAATATTACGTAAGAAAGAGGATGCGAGGCACTTGAGCTTGTAGTTTGGCTATTTTCACAAAATGTATCTGTGGAACCGACTCAAAACTAAATATAAAGAGCTGCAGCTTTGCAGAAACATATATGTCATTGTGTTTTCATGCTGGCTGCAGATAACAGAGCATTCTTTGGGCTGTGGGTTGATCGTTGGTCACGTTGGGTCTGTCCCCATGGGACACATGACTTCCAAAAATGAATTCCAAAAGAGATTAAGCTTCACGTCTTGGTTAATGTGTCCACTCAATAATGTGGTTCACCCCAAATGACCGTACAGGGTCTATGTACAGTAGCTACAGTATGTATCAGTGGTTCTCAAACATTTTCATGTCGAGGACCCCCAAACTCATATGCTTTCGGTCACATGGACACTTAGGAATTTGTACCAGGGACCCACATACGAGAAGATTTGTAACAGCAAAAACAGATATATCCCAAGTATAAAACAGGGCCATAGACCTAGACCCCTGAGGGTCCACAGATGAACATAACTTTGAGAACCAGTGGTGTAGCGGTTTCCAACGTGTGGTCCCCAGAGGATTAGCTTAATGTGCAACATTGCTTTCTCATTCAACAGTAAACAAACCAACATATACAGTATGGTATCTGCCCATTTCGGAAGTGATAATTTAAGGACTTTTAAAACCTTTCAAGACCCTTTCAACATACATACAACATTTTTCATTGCGTCAAACTAACTATACTAGAAAACAGGGGTTATCAACGTTTTTAGCTGGGGACCCCTGGAAATGCTTTGGGCATGTCTTACAATAACACAATTACCGGTACATAAGAAATTACTTAATTAATTAAATTATCTAATGCATATTACATTGCTAAATTACATAGTGTGTCAAATAGGTCAGTTATATAATATCAAGGGTTTTGTTTTGAAATAAGTATTCTGTCTTTAATGGCTACAGGCACTGCAGCAGGTATATGCCGAAAGTAGGTCATGTTTGTCAGAGATGTCATCTTTCTTCAGGGCGGGGAGACATGCGTCAGTGCGTACATATGAGTTTACAACCCCTGCTAATCGAACCCTCTCTGTTACACTACAACAGGCACTGCCATGTCCCCTCTTGACCCAATAATCATGTTTACATGTTATATTACGTTATATTACAAAACTGCATCGCAATGCTGAGCTCAAAATCCTGTCAAATTAAATACCTGTGTTTTGTTTGTTTATCAGTAGAACTATAGTTTAGCACTATAGTATAGCAGTATCATAATTTATGTACTGACTCTGAGTCAGCAAATCGATCGATTGGAGTTTTCAAATTATTAGATTCACGTAATTTCCTGCATATAGTAGGCCTGCAAATAAGGTAGAAGGCCTATTAAGCCAGCATAAGACATACATCCTGCATAAGGTACAAGGCCAGACTGTAGTACACGATAATGCACAAAAATATCTACTTTAAGTGTCTGATGTGTTTAACCCAATGTTTGCTCATTGGCAGTCAGTTCAGGCTGTTTAGTTTGTCATTCGTTCGTTTGTATGTGTGTGTGTGTGTGTGTGTGTGTGTGTGTGTGTGTGTGTGTGTGTGTGTGTGTGTGTGTGTGTGTGTGCGTGCGTGCGTGTGTGCGTGTGCGTGTGCGTGTGCGTGTGCGTGTGCGTGTGTGTGTGTGTGCGTGCGTGCGTGTGTGTGTGTGTGCGTGCAAGCGTGCGTGTGTGTGTGTTGTCAAGCATCAGTAAGTCAATCACTTTTGCTTAGTTTAACTGATCACTTTTATTGGCTGTGGTTCTCTGCACACCAGAGCCTTATTTTAGAGTGTGCTGTGCAGCAGATAATACATTGAATTAACTTATAAATTAAAAATAAATCATATACCGTAATAATAAAAGTTGTGCTCTAAAAATCTCATTGAAATTGACGCAGGGACCACCACCCTGACTAAGAATCGACCTGGGGACCTGCACTGTTGGGTTGGGTTGGGGGGGGGGGGGGGGGGGGATATGGGCGTGGTGTGGGGGGAAAAGCTTGACATTAAATAATTAAGGGCTTAATTTCGTTAATTCAAGGTGAGTTAAATCAAGACTTACTAAAGTCATTTAACTGAGCTAGTGGTCCAGAGCTAAACAAAAATAAATAAAACCACTGATCTATTCCCTGGTTTCCCCTATATTCCGTTCTCTTAACCTTCTATGTTAAACTCATGTTAACTGATTAATTGCAACGTATGTATGAGAGAGCAGACACATGCGATTGATTTGATTATATGGGCAGTTTGGGCACATTTCCTAATAATAATAATGACTCAACAAGGAAATCCGGTGCACTTTACCTTGAGATTCTCAAGCTAAATTACTGAGCATAGGAACTACAAGGTCACACATATTTGCATGACATGCACTATCTAGGCCCTAGATAGTGCATGTCATGCAAATAATTAGTGAAATTACACTTCAAAGCTGCATGGACTCCCTAGATTCTAGGGAGTCCATGCAGCTTTGAAGTGTAATTTCACTAATTATTCCAGCTATAAGGTAATCCAATAAGATAATGCACAAGACATTCTCTATATGCCTATACTAACTATACTATAGGCTACTTCTTACCGAGTCTTTTGAAATGGGGGGTCTGCACGGCTGAATTGTGGGGGGTCCTGACATGAAACTGTTTTAGAACCCTTGTTGTCCTACAGTGTGGTTGAACAATAACACTGTTATAAATCCTCTTAGACACATCACGGTTACACAGCTTGCATTACAATGACCTGCAAACTATACACTTACACACACATTGATTCTAGGTAGAATGAACTGAAGCCTGCAAATAACATTCCAAGTCTATGTTGCAACTTGCACCCAGTCTATGGTGTGTGTGTGTGTGTGTGTGTGTGTGTGTGTGTGTGTGTGTGTGTGTGTGTGCGACACTGTGCGTGTGTGTGTGTGTATGTGCGCGCGCGCGCGTGTGTGTGTGTGTGTGTTAGTTTACAACTTTACACTAGTGTTTTATAATTATAAACGCGGAAACGCCCATTATTAAATTAATTTGCAATCGGCTAAACAAAAAGTATAGGCTATAACCTTTTGCACATTGCACAATTCCAGATGTATTAGAGAGGATTGATTAACTTTTACTTACTTGTTGTTGTGTTCTCGCGCTTGACAGTGTAGTCACATCATGATGTTGGTGAAGGTTTGATCTCCGCTGGAACCCCCCACGGCCCACACGTGTTGCAGCTGCAGAATGTTGTTGGATGTGGTTGGATGTGTGAGGGAGAAGCAGGAATAGTGTGCATGTCATTGTGTAGGCCTACTTAAGTGAACGTTTCGTGAAGATTCTTGTAAACCATGTTTTTTTCTGTTCTATGGACCCTATGCACACAAAAAAACGGTTTACATTTTTTATAACATTATTTTATCACCATTGCAAATGTATTGCCATTGGCAATACATGGCTATGTGTAGCAATATTTTGTGTCTGTCTGTAACTCTGTATTTCTGTCGATATCATTTCTCCAAATCTGTCAGGCCGATTTAATTTGGTCCAGGAGTGTCCGAGTATATGATGTGCTCTAGAAGACCCCATATTTGTTTTGGGCCTATAGGTGGCGCTATAGCAACCAATTCAAAAAGAAAATTCATGACTTCACAAACTACTTGTCCTGAGGAAGAAGCAGGAGGCTGCGAGAAGGGGAAGCAGAAGCTGCGATGTTGAAATCTAACTGACATTTGTATGTATTGATCTGCAGCAGCTGTTATAAACGGCTTTCGTTCTTTTATTTTTAAAGAGAAAAAAAGAGAGAAAAAAAAAACTTTTACCCATTGATTGATTGATTGATTGATTTAAGTATATTAACAGATTGGAGAAGTACATTTCAAGCACAACTCAATTACGCTTGTTTAATGTTTACCATTTTATGGGGGCCAGTTTCGAATTGCAGCCGTCCGTAGGTGCCCTTTGAGAGCGGTTTTGGTCAAGGGATTCGTATGTCTTAATAACTGTTGGTATAGGCCGGGCGTCAAAGTGGGCAGGGGTTATAATAAAGATATAATGACATTAATGATTTATTTTTGTTTTGTTGGTTTTAATGCACAACACATTAATACTGGATTAAAGGGATATTTTACTTAAAAAAATAAAATAAAAAACTTTTGGTAAATTTTTCATATTACTAATTGGCTTATGTGAAGTTATGTGAACAACCCAGGCAGTTTTTATGTCTCTCCAGTATAGGCCTATAGTTATATATTTGATATTCATTTTAGCTGCCCCGCCCCCTTCCTATACAAACCCATTGTAAATGGTGCATTTATATTATCTAAGGCCATCTATCCAATAGATTGTGCATTACATTGACCCATCCACACTCACATTCATACACCGATGGCAGTGGAAACCATGCAAGGCACCAACCAGCACATCAGGAGCAATTAGGGGTTTTAGAGTCTTGCTCAAGGACACTTCGACACAAACTCTGGGGGAGCCCGGGTTCGAACATCCAGCCACTCTACCCCTGAGCCACCATTTACCATCCAGCCACTCTACCCCTGAGCCACCCCTGATAGATTCATCGAAAACACCTGTCTTTTTTCTGGTGACTGATATATTGTCCTTCTAATACGTGAGGTGGCCATGGTTTTTCATTTACTGTTTTAATTTATTTTTAGTAGCCTATATATTTTTGAATCTTTAGTTCCAAAAACAATTATCAAAAATAAATGAAAACAGTAAATGAAAAACCATGCCCACCCTCACGTATTAGAAGGACAATATCCTTAGTGTTTTAAAAACTGTCTGGAGTTTTTTTTAAAGTGAAATATCCCTTTAACTGGGCACCATGCAGGGTACTGACTGGAGAAATGGGCATGTTAATTTATTTTATTATAAGCATCTGAAGTAATTGCATATTATATAGGTTGAGGAGTTTCACTCAGAACGGGTTATTCTGATTGCCATTTTCCTGATAGGGGGAGGGCATAGTGACACGTTCGGTAGGATTTTGGCTTATTTGGGCGCCATCTTCCTGCCTATATGACAGTCTTTTCAATGGTAACCGGTAGAGTGGTGGGAACCTAAACATGTGGGAACGATGGAAACCTCAATGTTAAAATGGCCTTTTTATCCTGAATGTAACAAACAATAACTAAGAGAAAATCAATACAAATAAAGAAGAATATTTAATTGATAGGCATCATAGGCCTACTTCTAAACATTGCTATAACCTGTGGCTATATATCTCATTATGGGCATAAACAAAAGGTTGAAAGGTAAATTTTGATCTGATATTGATAACCGTATTTTATTTTACTTTACTTTACTTTACTTTACTTTACTTTACTTTATTTTAAAATGATACTCATTAGCCTGCAGAGCGGACCCCCCATTGGAAAATATATGCCAGGGACCCCAAAAGAGAAGATTTGTACGGCTCTAGGGCCCACGGTTTGACCTGAATTAGGCTACGGCCCCCTATTGAATGGCATTTATCTCTTAATTTAACTCTGAGAGTGTACTACAAACTACAAACACTCTGACAGACAACTCTCTGAGTGAGTAAAACTAACCCAGTGGCTGGGGGGCGTTTCCATGAACCCGAATCCAGATGAAACCATGCAAGCCTCAAGGACCCCACTTTGGTAACCACTGCTCTAGCCCAGGGGTCTGCAACCTTTTTGAAACAAAGTGCCATGTTTTTAGTTTCTGGATAGTCCGTGTGTCACTTTAATGCCACCACAGCACAATTCCAACATGTTTTGATTGTTGATTGTTGTTTTGATTTCACATTGTTATAATCATTAGACTCAGAGCATAGGCCTTCCTATCTCCCTCCCCCAGTCAGAGTTCAGAGTTTTAATGAATGTAGAATGATGTGCAGGATGTAATTTACATACAAATATGAGTGAATTCATTTATTTGACTACTTTTTTTTTATTGTTTATTTACCGGTAATTGTTTGTTTTTTTATGCCAGTGTGCCAGTGATCACCCTCCTTTGTGCCAAGGTTGGCACCAGTGCCAAAGGTTGCCTACCCCTGCTCTAGCCCATGGTCCGTCCAGTGCTGTGAGCCAGTCAGTCAGTCAGTCAGTAGCGAACGGGCTCTAGGACCATGAAATGCAGCCAGCCCAGCAGGTTGCATGGTAGAGACAGGCCCAGGAATAAATATTATTATCACGACCTGCGTTTCATTGCAGGAATAAACATCTGTTTATTATGATATATAGGCCTTATAATCTACACCATGCATGCATCAGTAGCCTGCTACCTGGATGACAACATCTAAACGAAAGCTGTTTAATCAGACAGATCGATAAAGCCTCCAAAACCCGTAAAGGGATTTTCTGATTTCATCTGGAGATGGAGCACATCCGCATCCCGAAGGTAACACACCGCAGTGATTACATTGTATGACTATACATTGCGATTTTATAACATAGTTTTTTTTTAATGGCTAAATACTTTATTTGTATAATTATAATACATTGTGATTTGTTAATCTGGCCGTGTAGCCAGCGGCCACGTAGGCATTCTAGTTCCTCATTCTGAACGACTTGTATGTATGTGTTAAGAATGATTTTTGCCCTTTATACTGCGAAAATATCCGATTTACACAAGCGACGCGTTGTTGTGAGCTTGTAAATGCGCTATTTTCGGCGAGCGACACCCTTTGTACGAGAGGCCCGAATGAAGGACCCTTTCGGGTCTGTAACCATAGTAACTGTGTGGGGACTGTAGCTATGGGGACTGTAACTCTGTAGGCCTATACAAAATGGAACCAAATTTATCCTTACGGTTCCAAAAGGGCAGGGGCCCTGCCAGCTCACCTCGATGATCTCAAACCCCTGCTAACCCTAACCCTAACCCTATACCCCAGGGGTCTGTACGTGGCCTGATGCATATCAAACTTGGGAGTCCATGAAATGAAAATGGTTGTGAATAACTGAATTATCTCTGTCTGTCTCTCTGTCTGTGGCAGGTGGAGAATGTCAAACTGGTGGATCGGGTGTCTCCCAGGAAGTCCAGTGTTGGGACTTTGTACCTGACAGCCACGCACAGCATCTACGTAGAAAACCACAGCTCTTCTGAGAGCCGCAACGAAACCTGGGTACGAAAATAAACACACACACGCACGCATGCTTGCGCGTGCGTCAGTCACACGCACACAATCTCGGTCAGGGACAGAGGGACTTGATATAAATATTTATCTATCAAAGAGTCTCTACCTTTATCTCTACCTTATCTCTACCTTTATTTGTTTTAAATAGAAACTCGAATCAAATCCAAGTTTTTCGAATTGATTCACAAAATATCAGTCAAAACATTGTTAATAAGAGTACGTATCTAAGTCAAAGACTAAAATAATTGCCATTGGTTGGGCTCCAAGCCTAACCCCCAAACAAACCCAATCCCCCTAGGCCCTACCTTAAACTAAGTGGAAAAACACGCTTTATAAAGTTTCTCTTGGCAAGCATACAGAGTTGAAGGTCGGTTGGGTTCAGTTTATGTTGGTTCTCTCTTTGTGTCAGGTGCTTCACAGCTTGGTGTCTAGTGTGGAGAAGCAGCCAATCACAGCGTCAGGATGTCCGCTCGTCATCCACTGCAAGAACTTCCAGCTCATCCATTTTGTCATCCCCCAAGAGAGAGACTGTCACGACATCGAAGCGTCGCTACAGCGACTGTCCCAGCCAGGTGACTCCTTGTCCTGTTCATGACAGATCCACACTCAGTCAGTCAGTCAGTCAGTCAGTCAGTCAGTCAGTCAGTCAGTCAATTATTCTTTGTGTGAGCGCTCAACATTGCAGTTAAAAGAAGAGTTCAAAGAGGAAGATACAATACAAGTAAAAAAGTTTATAAAATCAGTGTCATTTATATATTTTTTAATTACTTTTATACAGGTCAAATCCTGTTGAGATACAAGATATTTTCTCGAAGGCGCCCTGCCTATAGGATAGCAGCAGTACACAAGGTTCAACAATAGATTCTGTAGGAACATAAAACAAAAAGCAAAAAAGAGTTCAAGGTTCTTCTTTAGTGTCCTATATTGTGTACAGCTAGTCAGCTATATAAGAGTAAAACATTTGTGTTGATATTATACTGTACACATGTTTGGTATAAGTTTTTTTTTTTTCACTTTACAAGAACCAAAAGCGTCTACAGTCAGGTATCTATCAGTCTGTTAACATTTTAATAAGCAGCATTGTGTATTTCTTGCAGAGAGCTACGAGGAGCTGTATTGCTTCTCCTACAACCCTAATGCTGAGCAGGAGGACAGGAGACTGCAGTGGGATTTGGTGAACGTCAAGGCTGATTACAGCAGGATGGGACTGCCAAACTCTCTGTGGAAGCTCTCTGCTGTCAACCGAGAGTACAAAGTCAGTACCACCTGCAACTCACAGAGGCTGGGTTGATTAAAGCCTTTTTAGCTCAAGAGTCAAGACCCAAAAGAGAAATTAGATGTTTCCCTGGGACCCAAACTAGTGAAAATAGCAGATCTACAAGCTCACCATGCGTCGCTTCACGCTGCGAGCTTGTGGATCTGGCATTTTCACTACTTCTTAAACGTTTTCAATTATTTATGGGAATTATTAGATTTTCAATACTTTTGAAATTTGTTGGAATTGTCTTTAATTGAGGGAAAGTTTTTTTTACTCTTTTGGTAAATGGTAAATGGTGCATTTATATAGCGCCTTTATCCAAGGTGCTTTACATTCACACACACATTCATACACCGATTGCGGCGGAATCCATGCAAGGTACCAACCAGCACATCGGGAGCAATTTGGGGTTCAGTGTCTTGTCCAAGGACACTTCGACATGTAGACAGGAGGAGCCGGTATTCGAACCGCCGACCCATGGATCATTGGACGACCTGTTTTACCTCCTGAGCCACAGTCGCTCGCCCCAAACCTTTAAAAAAGGTTACAAATCCAAACACATCAGATAGCTGCATAATTGCAGACAGATGTTGTAAATCAAAGTAAAATGGCTGATATGTGTCGGGCAGAGCCAGAGGTCAAGTTTACTTACTATTAAGTATTGAGGCTTTAAGTGGTTAAAGGTCTGTCAAACAAGTATGAAGCCAACTATGAAATCTATTTAGTCAATTCTACACAATTTATGTACAATATGTAGTGGGGTATGTAAGGGGTTCTTGGTCTGAAAAACGTTGAAGACCCCTGCTCCAAATTAATGTGTTTTTTTCCATCTATGGTGTGTTGTTTTCCCAGGTGAGCGACACGTACCCAGCTGAGGTGTACGTGCCCAAATCAGCCACACCCCCGGTCATTGTGGGGAGTTCTAAGTTTCGAAGCAGAGGCCGCTTCCCTGCGCTGGCGTACTACTGCAAGGAGAATCACGTTAGTTCTTCACAGTTTGTCATCATCATTATCCCTCTGCCATATAGAGAAAAGGTTAAAAGTGTTAAAACCAGGGGTGTCCAAATATTTGGAACGTAAGATAACAATGTCACATGCAGTACAAATGCATTATATTACAACAATTTGTATAGCCCTTTAAAAGAAAAAACATGCATGCACCGCATTGCTAATACATTTACAGTTCAATAAATTGTATTGTGTTCAAATTGCAGTGTAGCCAAATGTAACCAGGTTTGAAGAGGTACTTTGAAAACAAATACACTTTCTTTCACATATTGAGAATGACAACACAAGGAACAAGCAGCTAAGAATCCTTACTAATCCTTCTGAGAAAAGGCATATCTGCCTATATTCATTAGAATGGTCTGGTACTATGCACACTACATTTCTGTACAGTACGCGGTCAGTAGTTATACTAGTGTTGGTCTGACTTGGCACAGAATTTCTTCCCAAGGACCCCAAGGCCGAAAGTTGCTCTCAGACAAACACATGTGTTCTTTTCAGATTTAGTTATGTTTTTTGTTTGTTTTTTACCTTTAATTTGCTTTGTTCGCTGAGAATGGATTATCTTTTTTCAGGAACACCCTGCTTTAAGTTCACACTCACACAGACACACATCCAGTGGTGTCATGGTGTTTTTTTTACTGGTACCACGGCGTTATAATGACGTCACGTGCGCACACACGTGCATGCTCGTGCATGTGCACATCGCAGCATGCACACAGAACAGCTGATATAGCCTAAGCCTATTGTTAAGTGTATGAGAGTTTTAGACACAAACAAAAGTAGTCAGACAAACATCTTTACTGCACATTAGCGAAACTAAAAAGTTTGCTTTGGAGCTTGGACAAATGAATCTGTTCTTGCGCTCAGGTATAAACAGTTAAAGCTGTTGTTATGCAAAGTAGTAGCCATTCGATTCGGCATGGTACTTGACAAAGTTGTTGACACAGCGTGAAAATGGGGAGGGGGGGCGCCAGTAAACCTAGACCACTGGGTACTTGGTGCGTCTTGGAGAGTCTGGTGACGCGAGGTTGATTAGGTGCGTTTTCTCTTGAATCTAGGGAGACGCGTTCTAGCGTGCACGCACATGCACCGTTCCGTTCTGTCCCTGCGCGTGCACGTCAAAAAATTACTGATACCACGGTGTGGTACTGCGTTCTACGAGCATGACACCACTGCACACATCAAAGTATCTGCCTAGTACAACCACCGTCTTATACTGTTGGCTACTGAGCAGCTCCACTGGAGCAGTTGGGGGTTCAGTCCCTTGAAACTCTTTAAAGCTATTTCTTTTTTTAAATCAGTTTGATTCTTTGCGTAGTTACTGCACTTTGGTTTTGTAGTGTCCTAAACATATATTTATTTATTTATGTGCGATTCCATCATGTGACACAAATCATGTTTTATGCGTGTGAGGTCATCTTCCCAGGGCTGAGGGTTCACGGGGTCATGGGGTCACCGTCACTATGTGCAAATGAGCTCAGATCTATTTTTATAAGCCAAAAGGGGGGAATCACATGAAGGTCACGTCATCCCCGGTCATCATGTCTGCTGAAAGGAACGATTAAAATGTTGATCAACTTTGACATCTAAATCCAGAGGCACCAATGATCCCAGACTTTATTATTATTTTATTATTTCAGTGTAAACGGCACTACTGTACTAACAATTTAAAATGTTGGCATCTTATCCAGAGCATACGAGTGCAGTCAGAGAAGTGTATTGCCTCAAGAAAGGCTACCAGCTAAACAATGAACCTAGCATCTGTCTAAACAATATGCTATCTAATTAACAATCTGTACATATATGAACATATATCATGCTTTACCAATAACATTCTTAATGTTTGTGGTCAAGAAAAACAAAACTGATAAACAAAAGGGCTATTGAGTGATGTGGAATCTGAAGAAATGGTTGAGTCTGCAGTTTGGACTGTAATGTAATGTTCCACATTTTGTGAGCCATGAAGCTTCCAATTTATTAATGCCAATACAAAGATTTACTAATGTCAAGTAGATTTACTAAGGTCCAAAGTACATGAAATAGGATCACATACAACTTAAAATGGAAGTTTAATTTGACCTGTCCATTTGCCAAGAAATCCTTGAGAACCACTGCAATAAAAGACCCCCGCAAAACAATACAAACAACACCCTAAGGAATACAGCAATTAACACTTAAATAGACACATAGATAGCCCTTTATTGATCCTGTGGGGAGAATTCATTGATTATTTCGTAAATTCTCTCATTGTCATGTAGTACCACAGTTACGATACAGGATGACAGTTGCTAATTTGCATTTAACCTCAAATTCAGTTATCTTACTGTATGCATAATTTCTCCACCTCTCAATTCAATTCATAGAGACACTCGTGTTAGAGACACATTTTCCCGTCAGCAATCATACGTTCGTTACCCACTTTCAACCTGGCTTTCCTATTTTGTGCATGTCATTATCACGTCTCTGTCGGGTGTCCAAATCTCTTACTTTTGAGAATTCAAATTCCAAAATAGATCTTCTATTTTTGAGGCTGTTGTGCTGTAGGATGATAATGTAGGCCATGACATTAATTTTTTAAAGGGACACTTCACCCTTTTTGCCAAAAAATACATGTTAATTATTTCCTGGGGTTTTTATGTGTGTAATATGTGGTTTTAGATAGTTTAGATTTTAGCAGTGTCAATGATGTCATAGACACTGGGCTCACTTACTTCATGGACACTGCAAAAATCTAAAATATCTAAATCCACATATTACACACATAAAGACCCCCAGGAAAGTGTTCTAAATCTTGTAAACGTCATTAACATATATTTTTTTGCAAAAAGGGTGAAGTGTCTCTTTTTTTTTTTTAAACATATGTTTATTGATTTTCTTTACAAAGAAGTATTTTCAAAACAATTGACATATATTCCCCCCCCCCCCACATCCCCATGGCAGCACAAATACAAACAAAATCTTATCACGAAATGTTTTGACAACAATAAAGAAACAAGTGTTTCTTTATGAAAAAGAAAACACAAAATTTTGAATTTGGAGATAGGCGGAGCTTTCTGCCCGACAGCAACGATAAAAAATGTCAGTATAGATTTTTGTTCTTAAACTACTCCCACACTCCCTTCCATCCCCAGGCCGCCATCTGCCGCAGCAGCCAGCCTCTGTCGGGTTTCAGCGCTCGCTGCCTGGAGGACGAGCAGCTGCTGGAGGCCATAGTGAGTTCCAACCCCCGCAGCCAGTTCATGTATGTGGTGGACACCAGACCCAAGGTGAGACCCCAACCCATGGCCTTTAGAAAAACACCAGGCCCAAGGTGAGACCCCAACCCATGGCCTTTAGAAAAACACCAGGCCCAAGGTGAGACCCCAACCCATGGCCTTTAGAAAAACACCAGGCCCAAGGTGAGACCCCAACCCATGGCCTTTATGAAACACACACACACACACACACACACACACACACACACACACACACACACAAACACACACACGTGTTACTGTACCATAAAGCTGTATGTTCAGGTGCGTTATATTTACCGGCAGACAGCTGGGCTTGCTCCTCCGCTCGCAACAAGAACCTTCAAAAACATCCTGCTTTCATGCTAGTGGAAAAGGGGTTGATATTATGTAAAGATAATGTAGTTAAAACGAAAAGGTAGAGGTTTGGTAGAGGTTTGGGTTGTGTAGTTACCTTGACACGATGCAGCTTAAATATTGGGAGATATCTTCAATACTTGCTCCGTTGATTAATGATATTCAAACCATAGTCTCCCCATTGACATACTTTATACGTTGTGGTGATTGGTGAAACGGCTCTGTAAGCACAGAAACAAACGTAAACCAACTGACTATATAATATCACAAATATCAGTATATCATTAAAACGTACTTACTTACTTACTAAATAAATATAGAAATGTTTTGCATTAGGAAGAAACTGCATCTGTGAACAAAGGGAGAAAAAAAGCTGTACCAGGTTTTTTTATGTTGGCAGCATCTGTTTTGTATGCGTTTGTTTTCGTGCTAAAAGAGTAATATTAGTGATGTATGAATCATATATCATAATGTAACCTATACTGTCTTTCTAGCTCAATGCCATGGCGAACCGAGCCGCAGGAAAGGGCTATGAGAACGAAGACAATTATTCCAACATCAAGTTTCAGTTCATTGGCATCGAGAACATTCATGTGATGAGGAACAGTCAACAGAAGATGCTAGAAGGTAATGAACAATTCAGAATCATCCCACACTCACGTTATCATGTAGACATTTCTATGTGCTGTTTATGGCACTGGCTCCGGAGACAGATTGGCCGTCTTGGAATCAGAAGGTTCCCTGTTCAAATCGTGTTCGATCCTCGGCTCCTAAGTGTCCTTGAGCAAGACACTTAACCACTATCTGCTGCCAATAAGCGAGCTGGTGCCTTACACTCTCTGCTCACAGGCGAGCTGGTGCCTTACATCACGGGGTTGCCTCCTTAGCATCAGCTCAGTGGGTTTGTGTTCCACTCTCCAAAATCAGGATCGGTGTCGGACCGAAAAATCTGGCATCACTCTATAAATCATCTTTTCTGTAAAGATAATCAAATCTTTGCAATTATGAAGAATAATTAATTATCGATGTTAAAAGATTCTGGATGTTGGTGGGCGGATCTACCGAGATGCATTTGTGCAACACCGTTGGATGTCAAAGTGGTGAATCCAACTAATCGATTTAGTTGATTATAAAAGATCACACCTGTGTGAAGTGAGGTGCGCTCTTATCATTGTACATCATCATGAGGTAAAATAGACATTGCTCAGACACTATGATGTAAATTCTCCATTCATTGTCAATGGGAATTTTATGTTTGTTTAGGACAAAGTTTGTGGACACACACCAAAAGCTGGATATAGGAGGGGCTAGCGCCCCTCAAAAATCTGCTAGAATCTTTCCATGTTGATTATTTGATATATACAAAATAAGACAAATTAAATTGTCAAAGGAATACTTGATTATTCGTCAAAGTAATTGATAGAATATTCGCATAGAATATAATAGATACAGTACTTTTAGCCCTAATGCCCACTGCTTATTGACACCGCACCCCTGTGGTGTTCATATGAGCCAACACAGTGCTGCACGTCCCTGGACCAGGGGTCTCCCACAGGAGACTTTCTGAGTAACATGCAGGAGGGATGCGTTCTCTAGGATTACTTTGAATCCATCTGGACCTCATTTAGGAATTATTTTGGTTTCCTGGAGTTGGACGATCCAGGACCTCGTCCCCCCAAAGAGGGACGGAGGGCGTGAGAATGGTGATGGGATGTGGAGAGAATGAAGAGCTGGACTTGCGATAACTCCCTGCCCCCTTCGCAGCGCAAGCTGTTGGGCGGAAACCTCCATATTTCAACCTTTTACGTTTTTCCCGTAAATTAATGCCCTACTTCATCAAATCAAATTTATAATATATATCGGTTAATATTTAACCAATGAAAAATGACAAGACCTTGTGACTAATACTAACTACATTGGATCACAAGTTCAAGGAGTCCTTGGACTTGTGATCCTATGTGTCACTGCCTTCATTAACGACACAGTTGGTTACTGGTAGCTTTATCAATGCAAACAGCGTCAACAGGGCACAATGTAAAACTGGTGAAGACACAAAAAATAACAATCAGAACAAAAATACTTAAGCAAACCAAAATCATAAACTTAAATAAACAAATAAACAAATAAACTTCAACAACTCAATTTACCTCATTGGCTGCATTCGGCAACAAAGGGAATGAATGGGGAGAGAACCCAATGAAAAACAGCCATGAACACACTGAAAACAAAATAAATCCATCAATTAAACTTAAACAAAATATAACACACAACTTGTATTGATACATAATTTCAATAATGACATTTAAACACCTTAAACATTAAACCTTATTATTATTGTAGGTGGGGACAGAGAAACCTCTGATCTGAATAATTATTCTGATACGCTCTCTCATTGGATTACCTTCTAGCTGGTGACATTATAGTGAAAGTAATCTCTTTCAACCTGGATTCCTGCTTTGGGTTGAGGTGGTTGAACTGTTCCTCATTTAGCTGGGGACCCCCTGAAGGACCTCTGGGGGTCCCCATTTTGAGAACCACTAGTTTAAAACCCCAGAGACCACCAGAGCTCTCTCTCTCTCTCTCTCTCTCTCTCTCTCTCTCTCTCTCTCTCTCTCTCTCTCTCTCTCTCTCTCTCTTTCAGCAGGATTAGCTCAAACTCACTCAGCCGATCTACAAGCTCACTGTGAGCTTGCAATCTTTGGCCAAGATAATTTAGTGTAGCGCAGAAACGGGGCTCTATACAAGACCCCCTGTCTTGTATAGAGCTCAGGGGCACTCCAGTCAGCTAAGTATACAGGGTTTAAGTGGTTAAAAGAACAATTTCCCACAAGTTGTTTTAAAACCAAAGGTTGAATGAACTCGCTCACCTGCTGTCACATGGCTCACTTATTGACTCATCTGACACACAGTGAAACCCCAGTGTTAGTTTAACAGCAGTGTGTAGAAAACAGCAGTTCTCAAACCTTTTTCACATTTATATATATTTGGCCGCAGACCCCCATTTGAGAAATCTCTTCTGGGACCGACCCCCAGAAGAGACCATTTGTGTTTGTGAAAATTATCAAAAATATTAAAAAATGTTCAAACATGTGTCTTCTATATGCATGTTGCTATATCACTAGATCTCAAACGTTTCCATGTCAAACACCCCCCAAATTATATGTATTTAGTCACGGACCCCCTTCTGAAACTATTTTGTTCCAGGAACCCCCAGAAGCAAAGATTTTAGTTAAAAAATATATATATGAAACGATTTGCACAAATGTTCACGGTTTTCGAAAACAGCAGATATATGAGCTTGTATATCTGCTACTTTTGAATAGCCAACCAATGTGCAATATTCAGCCTAGGGCCTGCAGTATATTGCTAAAATCTAAAATGACACAGATGCTTTCCTGCTTTTAATGTATGTTGTCACTTATCAGTATGGAAAAGATAATGTCTTATTTAATATTTTATTATGAACCATTTTTAGCTGCCTTTGACGGAGTATTCCGTCAATTAAAATCCAACTGGTCTCTGCTTTTGAAGGAATTCTCGGTCAATTAATGTACTTTATCAATATGAAAATCTACTTTTAACACTGACCCGGTTGCTAGGCAAAGCCTTCGTCACCCCCAGCACCAGGAGACGTGCGTGTGCATCCTATAGGGTCCCATTCAAAGTAAGATCTTCTTTGGCTGTTATCTCTGAAACTACGAGCGCTGTCCGTGGTGATCATCATCCATCCGATGGTCAGATCTGATTTGTGACTTTTCATCGCATCACGCACAACGTTTCTGGTGAAAGAAAAACAGCGTGAACTAATGCTAACATAAGCCGTTTCTTACAATGGGGGTCTGCGAAGCTTGCTTTCTAACCGCACCGCAAAAGCACATGGAGGTGTGGCCCTTGAGCCGAAACACAGGCCCGCGGCTGTCTTGAGCGACAGGCTGACAGGCAGCCCTGTTAAGAGGCAGGCAGGCAGATCGCGACATTACATAAACGCATAATCTGTTCTTTATAGTTATTCCATTTTAACGCACTGATGTTAATAGCTATTATATGCCTTTCTCTCTTTCGCTGTTAGAGGCAGGCAGATTGCGCCAGGCGATTTTTATTTTATAGATCGCATTTTAACACGATTTCCTCATATGAATGGAAGTTAGCCCCAATGGAAACGCCAAAGTGATTTCTTGGGTTTAACATCCTCTTAACAAAATACATAGAAAAAACAGACAGACAGGCTATAGATAGATAGATAGATAGATAGATAGATAGATAGATAGATAGATAGATAGATAGATAGATAGATAGATAGATTGATAGAGTGGTCCCCGGAATTTCCAGACCCACAGGAACGTGCCCAGGGCACGTGCCAGCCCAGTTCCGGCGCCCCGCGTCCGAAACGGTCAAGAAATGACAGAGTTACCGTGTGGGGGTCCCCGGGGGGTGCCCGTAACATCCAGACCCCCAGGAGCGCGCCCAAGGGCAAAATACATGATCTACAAGTAAATCGGTCAGCTGTGAGATTATAGATCTGTTATTTTTGGTATTTTAGAAAGTTTTAGAAATTAATACATACCTATGTATTGGCATACCTCCTATAATGACATGCCCAAAATGACCACGGTCCCCCAGCCATGGACCACCACATTTCTTTACTGAAAATATCCGGTCAACAACCTTTTGCATATCGGATCTTTTACATAATGCTCACCCCAGAATAGGGATTCTAAGGTTTGTGTTGCTAAATATTCCAATATTAACATCAAGTTAGCAGTATATTAAATCTAATGCAGATGTTGTTGTCTATTTTGAGGTATAACTGTGAGCTACATTTCTTTTGTTCTCTATTGCACAAATTCCTGCACTTAAACCACTTTGACCGGAGTGCCCCAGGGCTGTACAATAGGGTCCCCCCTCTCATTTTCACTCTATGCTAAATATCTTCGCCGCAAACTTTGAACCTTGGGGGTCCTTTGGGCAATTCCAGGAACCCCCCTACAAAATGCGTTAATATAGGCCTTGTAGATGTATATGACACTGTTGGTTTTTCAGTTGGGTTTGAATTCTGGCATTTCTGGAACAGTTTTGAAAAATCTTGAAATTGTTTGAAAAAATATAGATTTATTTTTTTATTTTTTAACACAAATCTTCTGGGGGTCCCTGGCACAAAACCTTTTCAGATGGGGGTCCGTGGCAATTAATGTGGGGGTCATTGGCATGAAAACGTTTGAGAACCACTGCGCTAGGGTTCAAGTGGTATGGAATGTGGCGTTTTAATAAAACGTTGTTTCCTGCTGGTTGAAACAGACAGCTGTGTTGTGGTTTGTGTGTGTGTTCGTGCATGTGCTTGTATTTTCATACTGACGGCCAAATGTCCCCACAAGTATAGTAGAATATGGGATTTCCACCCGACAGAGACAATATGATACTAACGTTTTAAATATCATGCGTGTACTGTACCTGCTTTCACATGCGTACGCTCCTCTGCTCTCCTTCTACCACTATTCTCTCTCTTGATTGATTGATTGAAATATTTATTAACAGTTTGTAGAATTTACAGTACATTTTAAGCACAAACTCAATACAAAGACTGTCAACTGTGAGTGGACGACCCAATTAAGCATTACACTTGTTTACAACAGGGTCCACATTGTTCAATTCATCCAAACATTTAAAGACATACAAACATTTAGAGACATACAAATAGACATTTCTATGTAGCTAAATTCATCATATGGGAAGCAAAAAAGGGAAAAGATACAATATACAGTGAGGGAAAATGGGGTGGGGGGGGTGGGGGGGATTCAGATTTTACAGAGGCCAGTTTCGAATTGCAGCCATCCGTAGGTGCCCTTTGAGAGCGGTTTTGAAGGAGTCAAGGGATTCACATGTCTTAATGACTGTTGGTAGGGCGTTCCACATTTTGGTGGCATAGGAGCGAAAATAATTTTGTCCCTTGTTTGTGCCGAATCTGGGTTGTACATGGTTTGTTGCACTCCCTCTGGTGTTGTGGGTGTGGACTTCGTTTACATTAAGGAAGTATTTAGACAGGTACATGGGTATCTTGGTGGTGTATCGAATCTTGTGGACCAGACCCATTGCAAGATGCTGTACTCTGTCGTCGACCCTAAGCCATCCCAGCCAGTCAAAGTGGGCAGGGGTGAGGTGGGTTCGGGGGGTGAGGCCAAGTAGGAGCCTGACCAGTTTGTTTTGGGAGGTCTGGAGCCTTGTTTTAAGGGCCTTTGAGGTGCTGTGGTACCAAGAGGTGGATGCATAGTCAAAGAAACCTTGTACGAGGGCTCCTGTTAAGGTCTTCAAGGTGTTTTTGCTGACCAGTGAGGAGATCCTGTAAAGGAATCTTGTTCTTTGATTGACTTTTTTGATTACGTTGGTGGCCATCTTATCACCGGAAAGATTGGCCTCCAGGATGGAACCTAGGTAGGTAATTTGATCTTTTCGTGTGATAATATTGTCACCCACTCTAACCAAGAAGCCATCTGCCTTGCTGAGATTACTATTTGATCCGAAGAGGATGGATTCAGTTTTTCCCAGGTGTAAGGATAGTTTGTTATCAGCGAGCCAGGTGCAGATTCTACCGAGTTCAGAGCTGAGGGTCTTTTCAACCTGCAGTTTGTTCCTGTCCGAGACCAGCAGTGCTGAGTCATCTGCGAACAGGAACAAGCTGCAGTCACAAGCTGAAGTCATGTCGTTAACATATATTAGGAACAGTAAAGGCTAGTATGCTTCCTTGTGGGACGCCACAGCTCACTGGGAGGGGAGGGGACAGTGTTCCGTTCACCTCCACCATCTGTTCTCTCCCCTCCAGGTAGGATTGCATCCAGCTCACTGATGTGCTATCAAAACCAATAGCTTTAAGCTTGTTAATCAGTATGGAGTGGTTCACGGTGTCAAAAGCCTTTTGGAGGTCCAGCATGACCATGCCGCAGTATTTTCCAGCGTCCACCTCGTGTTTGATGTGGTCGCTCAAATAGAGGAGGCATGTGTCAGTGGAGTGGGATGTTCTGAAACCAGATTGGAACTCGTACAGCAATTTATTAGTGGCAAGATACTTTTCAACCTGTTCATAGACTATTTTTTTCCATCACTTTCGAGATGGAGCTTAGAATAGAAATAGGGCGGTAGTTGCCGGGTTCTAATTTACTCCCTTTTTTGTACAAGGGGGTTACTTTGGTCATGGGAGCGATGAACAACTGAATTTAACCCAGGGGTCATCAATATGTCCGTACACATGTGTCCGTGGCAAGACTTGTACTCACAAGTGTTAGATTTTGATTTTACGCATGATAATGTTCTTATTTGATCATAAGACCCTATTAGCCTACTGAATGTCAAGTCTCCAGGTTTTCTTCAGTACTATGACAGTATATATGGTAGCATAATGGTGGATAATATACAGGTTTTGTAGCTGTAACAATTGTACAAATATTAGACATTAATGTCTGATCATGTTCTAATCATATATAGCTAGGCTACGTTGGACCATGAAATAAATAGCCAATTTTACATTGAGGTGCCCACTTTTCCTCTTACCCTCACATGTATAGTAATACAAATGTCTGTGTTTGATGTATTGACTACTTTATTAGTCAGAAATGTAAACAGCACAAGGTACAGTCAGACATTAGGCTAATAGGATAACACAAAATAGTCCTGGTTGGGGACTTGTTTCCATTGGTCCTACTCCTATGTATTCAATTCATCAACATAGCATAAAAATAATACAATAATACACACCATCAACTTATATAAAACATTATATGCACAAAGGAGAAATGGAGTTTACCCGTTTTGAGAGATGTGTGTGTGTGTGTGTGTGTGTGTGTGTGTGTACGTGTGTGTGTGTGTGTGTGTGTGTGTGTGTGTGTGTGTGTGTGTGTATGATGCAGTGTGCGCGCTGCGGTCCCCCTCTATGTCAGACTTCCTGGAGGGTCTAGAGAGCTCTGGTTGGCTGCGGCACATCAAAGCCGTCCTGGACGCTGGCATCTTCATCGCTAAGGTAACGTCTGGACCATAATCCTCCTGTCTGCCCAGGAAGGAACAGAACGCAATATTATATTCATATCGGCGCTGTCGGGCAGAAACCTTGTATCGAGTGGTCTAAAGCAGTGGTTTTCAACCAGTGGTCCGGGGACCACCAGTGGCCCTTGCGGGGGTTCCAGGTGGTCCCCAGCTAAATGATGGAGAGTTTGTAACCAAATGAACCCTTATTAGTTCTTTAACTTTTGAGAGTGTAAAATGAAACCAAATGGACGTCTCCATTTATTTTAATTTTACGCTCTCAACAGTTAAATCATTGTTAAACATCTGCATTACATAATTTACAAGAAGTCTACATAATTAGAGAATGGAATTTTGCCAGTAGGGGCAAAAGTGGCGCTGTTGTGCCAAAAACAGAGAGAGAGAGAGAGAGATAGTGTTGCACTGTTGCCTGCTAATTACACAGAGCGAGAGAGATGGGCAGGGGGAGAGGGGAGTTGCACCACTCAGTTCACACGGGTGTGATTTTTTCTCAGTGTATGGATTTTGGCCAGGCAGAAATGGATTTGGACAGGCCTGTCCTCGCCTTATTACTTGCGCAAGCAGAGCGCGCAAGTAATGTGATCGGCCTGGTCCATTTGTCGTGACAGCCGTTCCGCCATTTCAGGACCCCCCCAGAAAAACATCAAATCTGTGCCCGTATTGCTGGACCAATGATGACGAAATGACCATATTTCTTACGTCATCATTTAGAGCTAGTCATACACGTATTTCTTACGTCATCATTTAGAGCTAGTCATACACATACGTGTATGACTAGCTCTAAATGATGACGTAAGAAATATGGTCATTTCGTCATCATTGGTCCAGCAATACGGGCACAGATTTGATGTTTTTCTGGGGGGGTCCTGAAATGGCGGAACGGCTGTCACGGTTTTTGGACCAAAGTGACCACAGAATACCGCTAATCAACTTACAACTACACACTTTATACAGTATAGAGTATAGAGTATATATGTATACATATATAGTATATGCCTATATACTATATATATACTATATATATTTCTTACGTCATCATTTAGAGCTAGTCATACGTATACTATATACATAATCAATAAAAAATAATTTACCAAATTGTGCCTGATCTGCTGGGACCAGAGTACGTGGTGTGTATGTAAGAAATATGGTCATTTCGTCATCATTGGTCCAGCAATACGGGCACAGATTTGATGTATGACTAGCTCTAAATGATGACGTAAGAAATACGTGTATGACTAGCTCTAAATGATGACGTAAGAAATATGGTCATTTCGTCATCATTGATCCAGCAATACGGACACAGATTTGATGTTTTTCTGCGTAAGCCTCAAATGTGTGTGTATGTGTATGACTAGCTCTAAATGATGACGTAAGAAATACGTGTATGACTAGCTCTAAATGATGACGTAAGAAATATGGTCATTTCGTCATCATTGGTCCAGCAATACGGGCACAGATTTGATGTTTTTCTGGGGGGGTCCTGAAATGGCGGAACGGCTGTCACGGTTTTTGGACCAAAGTGACCACAGAATACCGCTAATCAACTTACAACTACACACTTTATACAGTATACTATATATATTTCTTACGTCATCATTTAGAGCTAGTCATACGTATACTATATACATAATCAATAAAAAAATAATTTACCAAATTGTGCCTGATCTGCTGGGACTAGAGTACGTGGTGTGTATGTAAGAAATATGGTCATTTCGTCATCATTGGTCCAGCAATATGGGTACAGATTTGATGTATGACTAGCTCTAAATGATGACGTAAGAAATACGTGTATGACTAGCTCTAAATGATGACGTAAGAAATATGGTCATTTCGTCATCATTGATCCAGCAATACGGGCACAGATTTGATGTTTTTCTGCGGATGAGGAAAAGATATAGAGAAAAAGATATAGGTGGGGGAGTTATGTTTGCTATAAAAGAAGATATTTCCATTGAAGAAATTCCAACTGAAAGCAGGATATTAGAGAAAGTAGAACATATATGTATACATGTAAAAGATAAAAATCTATATATCATTCTTATGTACAGATCACCTAAAACAGAGCTTTCAAAATTAAACACATTTCTCGAATACATGGTACAGTATATATCATCTCCGACTTCTGCAATTTTGATAATAGGAGATTTCAATGAAGACCATAATACTAAGATAGAAAGAAGTATAAAGACCTACATGTCAAAATTAGGCTTTAAACAATTAAATACAAATCCAACTACAGATTACGGAAATATTTTAGATCATGTATATTTTAACAAATGTGAAAGTATTATTATAGAAATTGAAGTTAGAGACACATATTACTCTGACCATGATTTAGTATTAATATCACTATAGTCTAACATGAAATAGATTTAAAATTAAAATTAAAATTTTAATTCAGTTTATATACTTTTTTTTATAGGCGTTTACATACATAAATTAGATAGGTAGTAAATAGTTACACCTAATAATTACACATTTCAAATGTTCCTTCACAGAGATATTGAGATTCCACCGTTTACAGAAAAAGTATACTGTATAACATATTTTAATTCAGTTTATATACCTTTTTTTTTCAACACATATAAGTGATTTATTTTTCTCTGAAAAAAAAAAAGGGATCCAGAATATATCTACAACGATAAAACAGTATTTCTTATATAGATAGAAACTAGAATCATACTTAATACTAAATGTTTACATGTATAGTAGGTAGCAAATAATTACATCTAAACATTAATCATTTCAAACATTCCTTCACAGAGATACTGAGATTTGGCAGTTTACAGCGGGCGAAAACATTACATGCGCGCTCTGCTTGCGCACTAGTTGGCCATTTATGGCCTACTAGTGTGCAACAAGCAAGTATGCACTCGACAGAGTGCAGTTCTAGTTGTGGATATGATATGATATGATATGATATAATACTTTATTGTCAGTTCACACTGAAATTTGTCTTGCGACACAGCAGCCAAGTATGCAGAACACATATACAAAACACAAAGAACAAGACAATTTACATACATAAAGACATGAGCAATATCCACCGCTTAGATTATCCTGTGGCAACTACATCTCCTGATTAAGCCTCAAGGTCGACTGGTGGACAAAGGACCTCTTTAGTCTGACTTTATTGTATGCTGGTACACCATATCTCCTTCCTGAAGGTAGCAACCTATATTCTCCATACATCACATGCTTAGTATTAGAGGTGATATTCCTTGCTAACCTTAGGATGCTGTTATCATACGTGGATGTATAAAGTTTCTGAAGTTGTTGTCCAACAATCTTTGAACAAATGTTCAGTTGTTGCAGCAGTTGTGACTTTAGGGCTGCAGACAAACATCCATACCAGGTGGTACTACAGTACTGAAGAACACTCATAATAACAGAAGTGAAAAACAAAAGAAGAATCCGTCTACTAGCACCGAAGGATCTTAGACGGCGAAGGAAGTAGATTCTTTGCTTTGTTTTCTTACACACTGAATCAATCTGATCTTTCCATGACAATAGATGGTCTATTACTACTCCTAGGTATTTGTACGAACATACCTGGTTGATCGGTTCACCATGAATAGTAATGGGGGATCTGTGTATCTCTGGTGGTGCACCAAAAACAATCTATTCTGTCTTTTTTGTGTTAATGATGAGAGCGTTGTTATCACTCCATTCAACCACCTTATTTACTCTGTGTTGGTGCAGTCCAGGATCACTGGAACTATCTAGGAGAGAAATCAAAACTGTATCATCTGAGTATTTTAGAATGTATTGGTCTGGTGTGTCAGTGCGACATTCAGACAGGCATTCCTCAATACGACAGCTGTCAGTATATAGGGTGAAAAGTACAGCTGAGCTCACACAACCCTGTGGAGCACCAACATTAGTAGTTAATGCTGATGAGAGGGTTGTGTTCACTTTCACCCTCTGTACTCTGTTAGTAAGAAAAGAAGCATACCAGTGAATTAAGTATGGATTCAGTTCCAACTGTACCATTTTTTACACTAGTATATCAGACTGTATTGTGTTGAAAGCTGAAGAAAAGTCTAAGAATAGCACTCTTGCATGATTCTTATTTGACTTATCTAGGTGTTTTGTAATTAAGTGGGCCACTGTTTATACATACAGTAATGTGTAGTTTGCCTCACAACCATGTGTGTGTGTGTGTGTGTGTGTGTGTGTGTATGTAGGCAGTTGCAGAGGAGGGGGTCAGTGTGTTGGTTCATTGTTCAGACGGATGGGATCGTACGGCTCAGGTGTGTTCAGTGGCCTGCGTGTTGCTGGACCCATTCTACCGGACCCTCAAAGGATTTATGGTATGTACCTGTATGCTACACATCTGCTGTGTGTGTGTGTGTGTGTGTTGGAGGGCGTAGCTTGGAGGTGGAGTCAAAGCAGTGAAAGTCTCACCTGAATGCCAAATTGAGAAGTCTAGTCTCGCCAGTAGTGTGTTGGAATAAAAGATACGGTAGTTAAATAATACCAAACGAAACAATTATACCAAAGGAAATTGGAGGAGCACAGGCGCTTTTGGTTTCCGCCATGTTTTCCGCCTGCCTGTTGACGCAACGGTTAGTGCCCGGATCAGAAAACTGTAAAAGGAGTTGATCCCAGTCTAGTGCCAAGTGAAAAGATTAGACGTTTGCCCAGGACTCAAACTAGTGAAAATAGCAGATAGCACACAACGCGTTGCTTCTCGTCATTGCGAGCTTGTAGATCGGCTTTCACTACTTGTTAGTCATAAAAAAAAATACATTTTTGAATTTATTATATTTGTTTGATTGTTTGTTTTAATATGTATGATATTATTTTCCTTTTTTATTTAAAAAAAATATTTTTAAATATATTAAAAAAAAAAATGTAGGAAAAGAACATTATATTTTTTTAACTTTTGTTTGGGAAACGGTGCCTTAGAGCAGCGGTTCCCAACGTGGGGTCCGCGGACCCCTAGGGGTACGCGACGCATAGCCAGGGGGTACCCAAGCCCCCCCTTTTATTTTATTTTTATTTTTGAGGGGGCTTGTGAATCATGGTGTGTGTGTGTGATATGAAATGTCCAGTACCTCCCCAGTGCCTGCCCAGTGGCTCCCCAATGTCTCCCCAGTGGCTGCAGTTTCTCCCCAGTGCCTTCCCAGTGCCTCCTGCAGTGTCCCCTCAGTGCTTCCCCAGTGCCTCCCCAGTGTCCCCCTGAGTGCCTCCCCAGTGTCCCCCCAGTGCCTCCCCAGTGTCCCCCTGAGTGCCTCCCCAGTGTCTCCCCAGTGCCTCCCCAGTGCCTCCCCAGTGTCTCCCCAGTGCCTCCCCAGTGTCTCCCCAGTGTCCCCTCAGTGCCTCCCCAGTGTCCCCCTGAGTGCCTCCCCATGCTCCCCAGTGTCCCCCTGAGTGCCTCCCCATGCTCCCCAGTGTCTCCCCAGTGTCTCCCCAGTGCCTCCCCAGTGTCTCCCCAGTGCCTTCCCAGTGCCTCCCCAGTGTCCCCCTGAGTGCCTCCCCAGTGACCAGCCGAGTGCCTCCCCAGTGCCTACCCAGTGTCCCCCTGAGTGCCTCCCCATGCTCCCCAGTGTCTCCCCAGTGTCTCCCCAGTGCCTCCCCAGTGCCTTCCCAGTGCCTCCCCAGTGTCCCCTCAGTGCCTTCCCAGTGCCTCCCCAGTGTCCCCTCAGTGCCTTCCCAGTGCCTCCCCAGTGTCCACTCAGTGCCTCCCCAGTGTCCCCCTGAGTGCCTCCCCAGTGTCCCCCCCCGAGTGCCTCCCCAGTGCCTCCCTGAGTGCCTCCCGAGTGTCTCCCCAGTGTCTCCCCAGTGCCTCCCCAGTGCCTGCCCAGTGTCCCCCCAGTGTCTCCAATAGCAATACAAGAGCAATAATACAAATCAATCTTAATTTATTAATCTTATTCATTAATTATTGAATCTAATTAATTAATTAATCAAAATGTTCGACGCAAGAAGGCCCCCCTGCGGCCTGCGCCCAGCACCATGCCAAAGCTTTTTCCTGCAGGAAACACTGCTTGAGCACAATATTAGACACAAGAACGGAAGGTGCTCTAAATTAATTCCCACATGAATTGTTATTACAGGATTGGAATAATGTGTATGAGGCAGAGGATGTGGATTCAGCCTATAGCTCCTTCTTTAATACATTCATACAGTTATATGATAGATAGATACTGTCCACTTCTACAATGCAGGAAGAGCTCAAAATGTCAAAATAAGCCCTAGGTGACAAGAGGACTGCAAAATGCCTGCAAAAAAAGAGTAATCTATAGAGAATGTATAAAACACAGAACCAGAGAAAAGGAAATTAAATGGAATTACATTTGTAAATGGACGCTTACATACAGTATATAGCATATATCTGTAGCCATTCACAGCCTATGCTTTTGAAAAACAACAACAAAATACTTAATGGGAACTTGGGAAGGATACATGTTTCTTCAGGTCAGTTTTAATGTTCAACCCCACAGTCACATTGATGTTGACACATTCAGCTGCGTGGTGGTTGGTGTAGTTAAATGGCGCCTTTATCCAAAGTGCTTTTGAATTTGCATTATATCCATCCATTCACACACTCTTTCACACAACAACAGTGGATCCCCAAGCAACCACTCTACCTCCTTAGCCACTGCCAGTTCAGTGGGTCCTTTGCTGTTGTTGCTTTGATCAGAAGGATTTTGTGTGTCTGGCTGGAGCACTGCCAGCCCAGGAGGCACCTGGCTGCTGGGAATAAAAGCTGACAGAACAGCAAACGCTGCGTTCTGGAGACATCGTCTTCCCTAGGTTCACAGGAGGAATGGACCCATGCACGGCCGGGGTGAAGAGGTTCACCCAGAGATGTGTGTTCTGCATGGACTGTGGACTGTAGCCCACTCTCATGCTAGTCACATTCACGTTGTTTCCTATGAAACTTGAGTCTTCTTCACACAGAGTATTTTTTACTGTATTGTTTCTGCTCCCATAGGTTCTCATCGAGAGGGACTGGGTCACGTTTGGACACAAGTTCTCACACAGGTTAGAGTCTTTATTTTATTTCTTTTTAATAGGGTCAGGCATTATATGGACATGATGTGTACTCCTCTGGTATGCCACAGAGACTTAATCCTAATCCAAGCGATGAGTGCCAAGCAGGGAGGCATTGGGGCGGCGGTGGCTCAGGGGTGTAGTGGCCAGATGGTAACCACAAGGTTGTCAGTTCGAACCAGGGCTCCCCCAGAGTTGGTGTCGAAGTGTCCTTGAGCAAGACGCTGAACCCCTAATTGCTCCCGATGTGCTGGTTGGTGCCTTGCATGGTTTCCGCTGTCACCGGTGTGTGAATGTGTGTGAATGGGTGAATGTAATGCATGTAATGTACAATCTATGTGCCTTGGATAAAGGCACTATATAAATGCACCATTTACCATTGGGTGCCGTTTTTGTAACTTCATTTATTTAATTTAGGCATTTAGCAGAGCAAGGTAAACACATACATCTCAGGGTGGACAATGAACTGGCATTATATCGATATCATGAGATTAGATATCGCCTGGGATTTTGGATATGGTAATATGGCATAAGTGTTGTCTTTTCTTGGTTTTATATAAAGGCAGGAGAGACATGCACATCCACACCCAAAATTGGGCAGGTGCTAAGCGAAAACATATATCATGAAAATGAAAAGAGAATGCTTGTACACGTGGGCTCCAGTTGTAGGCCCTTCCACCCGAAGCGTCACAGCAGCACTCGGGTGCAATAAAAAAAAAATCACACTCGTGTGAACTGAGTGGTGCCTTTCATCACAATGAGGACGTCTGATGATGTCAACAACATGATGTCCAATCATATGAGCATATTCCGTGCTCAAACGGACATTCCACGCTCAAACGGACAGACGGACATACACACAAAGCTGTGCATTGGAGCGGCTGCACCGCTCAAAAAATCCTACAACTGGAGCCCACAGGGTGCTAGCATTCTCTTTCAGTTTTCCTGGTTTTAATCAGTTGTGCCTTATTTTGTACTAGGTACGGCCACCTAGACGGAGACCCTAAGGAGGTGTCTCCCGTCATGGATCAGTTTCTGGAGTGTGTGTGGCAGCTGATGGAGCAGTTCCCCTGTGCCTTTGAGTTCAACGAGAGGTTCCTCATCTCCATCCACCATCACCTCTACTCCTGCCAGTATGGAAACTTTGTCGGCAACAACCAGAGAGAGAGGATCCATCTGGGGTGAGAGATTTAAACCTGTGACCATTCCTGTGAACTGTGGAAAGTTCATGTCGTCAATAATTAATTGACCAATTTGCATATTTTAGTTCTCAAACATTTTCTTTTCAAGGGTTCTGAAATTATGTATTTGGCTGCGGACCCCAATTTGAAAAGATTATGAGGGTAAGGGAGGGTAAGAGAAGAAAATAGCCAGAAAATAAAATAGGGTAGTCAATAGTGTTTAAACGGTTCCTCATTTAGCAGGGCACCCCATGGAACCCCGCCTCCCCGGGCCCCACTCTGAGAATCAGTGCTGTAGACTACTGCACACTTGAAATAAAAATAAGCATATTTTTATAATATCCATATATAATGTTTATACTGTTTACAGTGTCTTTACGTGTGAAGAACAGATACCTGTGTTTCCCCTCTTTCTTCTACTTGACGTTGCATGTAATATGTGTTGTTGAGCAGCGTGCGTGAGCAGAGCCACTCTGTGTGGTCCTACCTGTGGTCCAAACGCCCAGAATACATCAGTCCACTGTACAGACCCGACCACAGCCAGACACAAGGCGTGCTGAGGCCCGCCACTGCCCCCTACTGTTTTAAGTGAGTCCTCACAACCACCACATGTTACTATTTTATTTTATCATTGCTGTCGGGTGGAAACCTTGTATGTCCAATTGCTCTTGTTAATGCCTTTCATTGGTTGAATATTTATAAAACCCACACAGACACACTTTCAGCATGGCATCCCTATTTGGCGCATCATAGTAGAGCATTTTCAACATTTTTAAACATTAACATAGACAATCTATTTTGTGAGCTCGTAAATCATCTATTTTTGCTATACCTTGCTGCTGTCATAAGATGAACTATCACCAAAAAGTGGAGAGGCCCCCTAGGGTTCCCAAGGAGGCAAAAATCCAATGCAAATATTGCTGCCTGAGGAAGAGTTTTCATACTCGAAAGTAGTCTGTAAGGATTTGAGCCAATCCTTTGTTCATTTGCCTAAAGAAACCGTTTGGAGGCATTCAAACTGTTTGCATTATACAACAAACTATACAATCAGACATTCATTCATGAACAAATTAAATATAGAGATACAAGATTTCTGCCTGACAGCAATAATATGAAATACGTATTTCTCTTCTCGCTGTGTGTGTGTGTGTGTGTGTGTGTGTGTGTGTGTGTGTGTGTGTGTGTGTGTGCGTGCGTGTGCATAGGTTTTGGAGAGGTCTGTACAACCGCTTCGACGCGGGGATGCACCCCCGGCAGTCTGTGGAAGACTTTCTGATGGCGATACGAGAGGAGACACAGCAGCTGGAAGATCAGCTGGCCTCACATGAGCAGGTTCACTAACTTTTTTTTTTTTTTTTGGGAGGGTAGTAGGTCTGCTATTTTCAATTAGCCAATATATATTGGTTTTTAAAGTAGTTAGCCTGATTTGATATATTAACTAATTTAGCCGGGGAGTGGGGACCCCATGGGACCCCCTCAATCCCACTTTCGGATCCCACTTTCAGAAACACTGTCAACAAAACCAAATATCACCATAATTACATTTGATCAAATGAACCTCCATGTAAACTGTATCTTGACTGCTGTGCTGCCTTTTGCAACGACTACATTGGCGGGGAATATTTTTTAATTTATTAGTTTGATTAACTGTCGCAACCCTATGTTGGTTCATTTCATTGACAGAACATCTCCAGGCTGGAGCAGGAGAAAGGCCCTCAGAGTGCTTCCAGGCTGGGTTCCTCCGGGGTTCCTGCAGAGATGTCGTTGCTTCCTCCTGCTCCGTGTTCCAACGGTCTGCTGCTAGCCAACACCCCACAGGACTACACCACCACCACCAGCACCTGTCAGCAGGACGCGCCAGAGAGCCACGGTCGGCTCATTTTCGCCCAGGACTCGAGCAGCAAAATGTCGGACGCCAGCCTTTCCAACGGCAGCGACCAGGAGTCCGGCATCGGACTGGAGTCCAGCACGGAACAGCTGGATTGCCGCTCGCCGCTCAGTGAGGACCCCGACGACTCAGACGAAAAGGCTGCCTACTCGGCCGCCTGAGGGGAAGGGAACCCAAAGTGGTGTCAGGCGGAAACCTTGTATCTGCATATTTTCAGCATCTTATCGTCTCTGTCAGGTGAAAACCTCCAAAACTGTTACTTTTCAGGATTCAAATTAAAAAATGGCAAAAGTAGCAGATCCACAAGCTAACAATTCGAGCTTGGACATCTGCTGCTTTTGATGCTTTTGTGTGACGCTGTAGTAAGTATGATCAAGTAGGGCGTTAATTTACGAAATAACACAAAAAGTTAGAATATGGGGATAAGAGGTTTCTGCCCGACATCTTTTTTTTGCTGTTAATTAATGCCGTACTTCGAGTGTGGTTCAAAAGTAGGGAAAATAGCCAATCTACATGCTTGCAGGATCGGCTATGTTCATGGTCATACAAGGTTTTCACCCAAGAGGTAGTGAGATTGCGGAGGGGAACCAAAGTGTGGAGGACCTTCGACAGAACTTTTTACAGAGCCTCCACAGAGCCACTGAGCAATGACTGAACCCTCTCTGCACACCTCTCTAAAATCCTCTGCGTTAATTTAACTCCAAAGAGAGTACAAATGGAACCAAATGAATCCTTAAAGGGTCTATTACACACAATCAGCGCCGGGATTCCTTCAAAATAGAAGCTCTGGGGTGCCGGAAAGACATGGCCGCTTTTACTCTGAATCCCCCCCCCAATACTTGATTTTGATTGGCTAGTTACCGTCATGTGACCGTTGTAAATTTCACCGATAACCCACACCTTCAATCACTTTATATAATTCCCAGCTGATTCCGCAGCTCTGTAGCTGTACTGGGGAAGGAGAGCGCTTTATTGCCTTACAAAGCCATGCCGTGCGGGCGTCTAAGCACCGCCCGGCTCATATGACTGTGAATGTGTGGCTCCAGGCAGCCCCGTAAAGACATCAAGCGCTATTCTCCCATCACATAGCATGATAGCCTACTTGCCGAGCAAGACAAGGAAGTGATGTGGCTCGCTCAGGTGGCGCAAAGCGTAGCTACTTTTGTGAATTTCATAGTTTTATTAGGTTAATATTGCTATATGTTTGTAACCGTTTTAGAAAAGCAAAAGCCACTCGTGTCCCCAGCTTACCGGGTATTTTACAATGGCTGGGAGGGTAGAAGACCCTCCGCTGTGCGTCGGGTCTGCCTACGCCTCCCAGCCATTGTAAAATACCCGGTAACCTGAGACCTCTCGTGGCTTATTGCTTTAATAAAACATGTTTGAGTGACACTTTTGAGTTACATGAGTAAATGTACTTTGTTACTTGTTCAAACTGTCACAGCATGCACCATGTGACCAGCCTGTTAAATATCGTCACTGTCAGGCTGAAACCTAATATCTCCATACTAATCTTGTAATGTTTTTTTGTTTGTTTGTTTTTTCCTCCAAAACAATTAATGCCCTATTTTGTGGTACAACAGTTTCACACAAAGTTTACAAAATGCTCAGTGGTTCTCAAATTTTTTGATTGATTGATTGAAGTGTTAACAGTTTGTAGAATTACAGTACATTTCAAACACAACTCAATACAAAAACTGTGAGTGGCCGACACCATAGCATTACACTTGTTTACAAGAGGGTCCACCGTTTTCAATTCATCATAACATTTAGAGACGTACAAATATACTCTTCTATATAGCCCAAAACAGGAAATCATCTTAACAGGATAAGTGCCAGGGACGTAATCCCGTAACCCTGACGTCTTTGCACTGAGTGCCAAAGACGACAAGACGTAATTAAAAAAATAAAATAAAACGCCCTCTCTTTTTTTATAATGGGAGAATTGGCACTCAGAGCCTAAACTGGTGACCACCAGGTGGCACTGAAGGAGTCATCTTAAAGGAGGTAAAAAGGGGGAAAAAACATATACAGTGAGGGGAAAAAGGGTGGATGGGGGATTCAGATTTTACGGGCCAGTCTCGAATTGCAGCCGTCCATAGGTGCCCTTTGAGAGCGGTTTTGAATGAGTCAAGGGATTCACATGTCTTAATGACAGTTTGTACGGCGTTCCGCATTTTTGTGGCATAGGAGCGAATTTAATTTAGTTCAAGTTGTTTGTGCTGAATCTGGGTTGCACATGGTTTGTTGAACTCACTCTGGTTGTGGGTGTGGACTTCGTTGACATTAAGGAAGTATTTAGACAGGTACATGGGTATCTTGGTGGTGTATCGAATCTTGTGGACCACACCCATTGCAAGATGCTGTACTCTGTCGTCAACCCTAAAATTGCAGCCTGTCAAAGTGGGCAGGGGTGAGGCCTAGTTTGTTTTGGGCAGTCTGGACTCTGGAGCCTTGTTTTAAGGGCCTTTCATGTCAATGTCATAGGACAATCTGTAAGGTTAAACGTGGTTGAACGGGTCCCACTTTGAGAACCACTGCATTACAGGATACCAACCACCACCCCTCCCCCCCATAATAATAACTATCTATAGAACCGTTTTTAAAACAAGTTTACAAAGTGCTGTACACAGATTAAAACAGCAGAGGGAGACAAATAAAATGCTGAGTTCACACAGCATATTGTAGTTTTGTAGCTGAAATTGAAACCAGCTCAACTTTTTTTGTAGCTGCTACAAACGTTGGATCTGAATGGTAGCCGGCATCTTAGTAACTACTACTAACTGCTGGTGTGAGCCTTTATAGCAAAGGGAATTGATGGTGTAATTATGCATACACATAACATGGCTTTAATGCCAGGATAGTGAGTAGTAACTCATCACTCATGTACATCATGGTGGGCCGTGATGAGGATAAGTGTGGTCCCCAAATCATCTGCAAAACACACACACACACACACACACACACACACTCTACTGTACTAGCTTTAGGCCTGTTTACATGTGACATTTGTACAGATCAGACTGTAGAGCATGTTGATGTGTTATTAATTGTTATGTGCACATGATGTAGCACATGTTGTAGTAATCCTTCTGTATACTGTTTTATAAGGACTGCTGTATGTATGATAGAGGAGGTTGGATTTTTCTTTTAACGTGTGTATGTGACTGGATTCATTGGTACAAAATAATACCAAGTATATTAAAGCTTGTAAAATGCTCTATTCTGTTGATCCTTTCCTGTCTTACTGAATCTGTAAAATATAGCCTACATCGTCTCTGTTGGGTGGAAAACAAAACGTACTTTTCAGGATTTAAATTCAAAAATAGCAAAAGTATAGCAGATTGACAAGCTCAAAGCGCAAACAAACTGAAGGCTATCTTACCTAGTTCGATGCTGAGTGACTGGCAATACCATATAGGGACAAGTAATGAGATATAGTCATATGTCATATGAGAGCAGATAAATTTAAGTATTCAGATTAACAGAGATGAAGTATAAGATGATTTAGCCTATCAATGTTCATCTCGTCTCATATCGAGAGAGGGCCAACCGACTTTAGTAAGCCTGTAATGTGCAATGGTGTGATTTGTATGGGTCACCTCACCTGTGATGAACCTAAGAGGCGCCAGCAAAGTGGTAGATGCCATATAGGGGCTTATGGGTGGTAGTGACAGAAGCATTATGATGTCCCCATAATAAGACTGAGAACAGTCTCTAGTATCCTCTTTCTGCAAACAATTAAGATTTGTTTCTTAGTAGACCAAGTTTTGCCTGCAACGTTTTTGACCAGGTTCTCAATATGGACCTTGAAGTGTATCATCCATATATAGTGTTGGACTCTTTCAAGTGGTGTAACAGATGAAGTGCTAATTTGGACATTAGTCAAATCAGCCAACTTTGCTCTGTTGAAAGACATGGACTATGTTTAAGTTTAACTAACTAATGATGACTCTTTTCTATAGAAGCTTTATTAAATCTGTTCTCATGTTTTGTATGGTTGCCTGGTACGGTAATCTGACCCTGGCTAACAAGAACAACTGTTTAAGAGAGCCCTCCCTCCTGGAGGTCTCGGATCACTCATTTCAGTCTGAGTTTGAACTGTTGCCCTCAGGTCGTCGACTGAGGGTGCCCACTGCCCACTACAAAGACTAACTGGTTCAAACTATCTTTTGTCCCGGCAAACCTCTTTGCACAGTTTGCCCACTATTATGCACTTTTGCTGACTCTTCTACTATTGAATGTCATGAATTCTCTATGCCCTTGTCTTCTATAATTACCCAGGCGAAAAAGAAATATATTTAGTATACTTTTTTAAAGTATACTAAATGTACTTATTTGTACTTGAAACTATTTGAATTTAAATTGTGCTATTTTGAAACTACTTAAGTTGTACTTTTTATACTTAAGTTGCACTTAAGATGTGCTAAAACATATCTTAAATATATTTTTTCTATACTTTTTAACCCTTTTGTGACCAAAAAAATAGTGTTAAATTGAAAATATACTTCCAGTATTCCAAGTATACTTTTGAAAAGCATACTTAGATTATATTTATAGTGTATTTTCGAATATATCGAGTGTATATCAAGTATTAAATAAATGCATTTAAAATATACTACCAATGTGTTAATAGAATAACATTATGAACTAATGTGCTTAAAATATACTTTGTTATCTCGAATACACTATCAGATCTACTTAAACATATCTTAAATATATTTTTTCTATACTTTTTAACCCTTTTCTGACAAAACAATAGTGTTAAATTGAAAATATACTTCCAGTATCCCAAGTATACTTTTTCCGATGAGTGAAAAGCATACTTATATTATATTTATAGTGTATTTGTATAGTATATAAATAAATACATTTAAATTATACTACCAATGTGTTAATATAATAACATTACAAACTCATGTGCTTAAAATATATTTGATAGTACGTATACTTCAAATTAATTACTTTTATACTCCAAATAAATTTTAAGCATTATATATAATATATATGCAAATTTATACTTTTCCAAAGTATATATATATATTATATATATACTTCGGAAAAGTATAAATTTGCATATATTTGCATATATAACTCTTAATTGGAGCAACCATGTTACTATACATATGAATGGGAAAAGGGGAGAGGGACTGATCAAACCAACAGACATTTAGATTCATGGTTTTACTAACAAATCACATAAAACAACATAAATCACCAAATAACTCCACAACAAAACCCTAAACACAGTTACCCATAACATAACTCCAGTATACATTCTAATATTCAAATAATAACACAAATAAGAACAATAACACACGGTCCTTGGCGCCCCAGTGTATGCTGGGAAATGGACTTCCTCTAGCCACTCCCATTTCACCTGGCAGTATTTATAGCACATTAGTACTTAATGTACTTAAACTTAATATACTGAAAGTTTATACTTGTATTGTATTTATAATGTATTAAAAATACAATCTACAAATATATTTACTTAAAATATGCTAAGAGTGCATTTAAAAAATACAATCTACAAATATATTTTTAATTATTATATTAAAGTACATCTTACAATAAATGCATGTTCAGGAGAACTCGCTATGAATATATTGCTAATGGACTTAAAATATAATAATCACAAATGTATTTTTAATTATTATATTAAAGTACATCTTACAATAAATGCATGTTCAGGAGAACTTGCTATGAATATATTGCTAATGGACTTAAAATATAATAATCACAAATTTATTTTTTATTATTATATTAAAGTACATCTTACAATAAATGCATGTTCAGGAGAACTTGCTATGAATATATTGCTAATGGACTTAAAATATAATAATCACCAATGTATTTTTAATTATTATAATTGAAGTACATCTTACAATAAATGCATGTTCAGGAGAACTTGCTATGAATATATTGCTAATGGACTTAAAATATAATAATCACAAATGTATTTTTAATTATTATATTAAAGTACATCTTACAATAAATGCATGTTCAGGAGAACTTGCTATGAATATATTGCTAATGGACTTAAAATATAATAATCACCAATGTATTTTTAATTATTATAATTGAAGTACATCTTACAATAAATGCATGTTCAGGAGAACTTGCTATGAATATATTGCTAATGGACTTAAAATATAATAATCACAAATGTATTTTTAATTATTATATTAAAGTACATCTTACAATAAATGCATGTTCAGGAGAACTTGCTATGAATATATTGCTAATGGACTTAAAATATAATAATCACCAATGTATTTTTAATTATTATAATTGAAGTACATCTTACAATAAATGCATGTTCAGGAGAACTTGCTATGAATATATTGCTAATGGACTTAAAATATAATAATCACAAATGTATTTTTAATTATTATATTAAAGTACATCTTACAATAAATGCATGTTCAGGAGAACTTGCTATAAATATATTGCTAATGGACTTAAAATATAATAATCACCAATATATTTTTAATTATTATAATTAAAGTACATCTTACAATAAATGCATGTTCAGGAGAACTTGTTGTGAATATATTGATAAAGTACTTAAAATATAATAATCACAAATGTATTTGTGATTATATGTATTTAAGTTAGACAAAAGTAAACATAAAATTAATGCACTCATGAAAAGCATACTTTCATACTATTTGAAATATATTTCTCATTTAGTACACTTATCACAAATGTGCTAAATCACAAATTAATTTATGTTCACTTATATTATATTTAGCAAAAATGTACTATTAATATGATTAGAGACACTACAAGTATACATTTAACATACTTTCTGTGCTAAAAGTGTACTTAAGTATGGAATAAATATATTTATTTTTCGCCTGGGATTAGTGTTTTGAATGTTGTTTGTTGTGTGTATCTTTTACTATTATCTGGCTGCAAACCAATTCCCTGCAAGGGACAATAAAGCGAACCTTGAACCTGGAACCTGGAACCTTCTACAACAAACTAAATAATAATTTTCAATCAATCAATCAATGATTATCAATCAATCAATGATGATACGTCCATGTGCTGCCACATGCAGTTACCTATACTACACGATAGGGGCAGTGGACAAAATAGGAGCACTGTGGTTGGGGCGATCCCACCATATAGCTCCAGGAAAACCCCGCCCCCACTGCGGGGGCGGGGTTTTCCTGGAGCTGAGGTGGGATGCCAAATAACGCGTGGTTGGGCTCCTACGCAGATAGACGTTCCCTTTTACGTCCTGACGTAGGCATGTGGGCTGGCTCCGGGGCTCAGCTGTGATGGCTGCTGTAGGTTGATGTCGAGACAGTAACAACTGAATATAAAAACTATAACAAAAGTTTGTTAAACCCCCCCTAACCCCGAGAGAGGAGGAGAGCACGTGTATTGATTTAACACAGTAATAGGCGTAAACAAACAAAACAAAAATAAATACCCGTGCAGTTTGGAGAACGGTAAGATAAATAAAGACATTGGTTGGTAACGTGCTTTTTTTTTCTGTGTGTGTGTAAACAATATTAATGATCCACAGACAGCACACACACACACACACACACACACACACACACACACACACACACACACACACACACACAATGAGTGTCGCTGCTGCAGTGTGTGTCATTGAAGCAGTGTTTGTTTGTGTTAATGTAATGTCAATGTTTCATACAGACACATGGCGTGTGTGTGTGTGTGTGTGTGTGTGTGTGTGTGTGTGTGTGCCTGTGCTGTCATGCAAACGATGGTTAAATGACTGTCAGCAAGCTAATTGCTACAGCCTACAGTCGACTTAGCTGGCCCAATAAACTGCTATAGTCTCACTCAGACTATGGGCTTCCAGGCTATGATATTAGGCTATGGGTGCCAGGGCTGCATGAGAGCCAGGGCTATGTGTGCCATGCTGGTGGGTGCCAGCCACTGCCAGGGCTGTATGAGAGCCAGGGATATGGTTGCCATGCAGGCTGGGTGCCAGACACTGCCAGGGCTGTATGAGAGCCAGGGATATGGGTGCCATGCAGGCTGGGTGCCAGGCTGTATAACAGGATATGGGTGCCATGCAGGCTGGGTGCCAGGCTGTATAACAGGATATGGGTGCCATGCAGGCTGGGTGCCAGGCTGTATAACAGGATATGGGTGCCATGCAGGCTGGGTGCCAGGCTGTATAACAGGCTATGGGTGCCAGGCCAGCCTGTATAGATAACAGGCTATGGGTGCCAGGCTGTATAGATAGTAGATACCAGGCTATTGTCAACCAGATGGGATGGATGGTATGGTAGAGTGTTGTAATGTAAATAACACTAAATGTAAATATTGTGGGCACTTGTTAAATTGGCTCTTAACTAAATGTAAACAAGAATAAATGTATGCTGTGGAAATATTGTAGTATACATGCACAGTACTGCCGGTACATTATCAGACCTACATTTACCCTTCAACTGTGCCCGTGTAGAAATAAATAAATAAATATTTAATAATTTATAATGCAATAATAGTGACAATCTACTGTACAATCTCAATGAGTTACATTGCGATGCATTGTGAGCTTGTACAGTCGATCTGCTTTTTTTTGCAAATACTCTTTAAAATCGATTAATAAAAATGATTTTTTTTGCTTGCGACCAAAGGTCACAGATAACTATGAAATCTTGCGTTTTTGTCACATTACCCACAATTCCCGTCACTCTGTCATGAAGTCGCAATTCCCGTCACACACCCCAGGCAAGCCCCCAGGTCATCGTGACATCACATGACACCAGCCCCCTGCTCACCCCAGGAAAGCCCCCATGTGCCCAGGGCATCGTGACATCATCATGACATCACGTGACATCAGCCCCCTGGTCCCAGCCTAGCCCCCAGGTGTCCAGGTCATCGTGACATCACGTGACGTCTGTCACAACACCTAACTTGCAATCCCCGTCACTCACCAATCCCCATATACGGGAATGTCACCATATATGGTCACGCATTGTTATATCACGGTCTCCAAGACACGCTATATATGCATGCACCCTGGCCATGGCCAGGAACCCTTGTCCATACCTGTTTTCATTGTGAATGTATTGGTCAAAGTTCATCCCATGTCAAAGCAGTACGACCTTAACACTCTCATGGAGGAGACTGCCTAAGGGCCGATTCATACTCCTATTTTAGAGCCGAATAAAAGTCGGTTCGGCGCTGTAGAGCCTACAATTTGACGTCATTTGAGGTTCGGGGGGGCGGGGTACCGTCCTAAAGTCGGCTCTTCGGTGCTACTGAAAATTTCTGACGAGCCGAAATCATTTCGGCACTACAGCGTAGGGCTGCACGATATGGACAAAAATTCATATCACGATATATATGGCAGATATCTCGATATCGATACGATATAATATATATCACGATATATATGGCAGATATCTCGATATAGATACGATACGATATATCGTGCAGCAACATATTTTCTTAATGGGCGTGGCTAGCGATTCAGGGCTGGAGCCAGGCTACAACAGGACAGAGGGACAAACGGAGTGATGGTTTATTTTCCGAGGGGCACAGGCTAAAACAGAGGGCTGGCTTTAGAAGTGGACGATATATCGATATGTCGACGATATATCTATATCGCGATACTGTTGCCTTTTTGCGATACTGATATTGTGCATGTTCATACCTCGATACCGATACGATAACGATATATTGTGCAGCCCTACTACAGCGCCGAAACAGCGGTAAAATAGGAGTATGAATCGGCCCTAAGAGCGGCGCCGTCGTCTGGCCAGACGACAGCACCGCTGGGAAAAGAAAGTTCCATACATGGGCATTCCGATACAATCCCTGTTATGCCCATATATGGAGATCCTTGACTGTGATTAATATTAAGCCCATATATGGGAATGCCAATATATGATCATATTGGGACAGTCTCATGATTGATAACCAACCACTGTGGTTGCCGCAAAGGTCACAGTTAACTATGGATGCATTTCCAGTCAGTCAGTCAGTCAGTCAGTGTATCACTCAAAATCCTCATACATGTATTGTATACTGTACTGTGTATGCTCCTACTTGCAGTTCCGTAGCTTTTCTGAATGGTGGTAAGTTGGTAACTGAAGTCATGTAAATAATTGAGTTGTCCCTGGCCTGCATGGCAGCGATGTTTAACCTGATAATGTTTGCATTTTTAATAAGATCGCCACAGGTTATATGGAACCTGGCCGGGTGAACAATCACGTTCAGTGAGTTTGTAGACAGGCCATCTAATTAGATATTGAAATACATATTTTGAGGAAAGAGATTTGTTGTAGAGGGGAAAAAGGAGGGCAGCCGTATAGAGTGTATAATAGGGATGAGTGGTTAAGTTAGTGGTTAAAGAAGACATATTATTGTCTCTAAAGTGATCTGTTTCTCTCTACAGAAGTGATCCATTATTCTTTATGTATTTCTTGCATACAGAAGGGGTAGATTATATTTATTTTATGTCGTTGCTGTCGAGCAGAAACCTCTGATCTCCGTATTTCTTTTTTATTTCTCCCCGTAAATTAATTCCCTACTTGAACATACTACAATAATAATAATAATAATAATAATAATAATAATTATTATTATTATTATTATTATTTTAATCTTAAAGTTGTGACAGTTTTGAAAATATTAGGTTTTTAGCTGTCAGCAATGATGTATTTGTTGTGTCCAGACGATGTACCGGTACATTATTTTTTTGTATGCATGCAGAAGCTGTACATCATATTGTTGCTGTTGGGCAAAACCTCATATCTCCATATTTTAACTTTATCTTTTAGTGTCTTTCGCAGTAACTAACTACAGTGTCACACAAAAGCACCACCCGACACAGAGACAATTATTTACTGTATTTTCTGTATTTCCCCGTACAGAAGGTGTCCATTATGCCCGCAGCCACTGTGGATCACAGTCAGAGGATATGTGAGGTTTGGGCCAACAACTTCGATGACGAACTGAAGAGGATACGACATGTTATCCGCAAATACAACTACATCGCCATGGTGACTGACCAACACTGATCACATCACAGTCACATTAAGGCAGTGGTTTTCATCCGTTTTCATATCATGGTCCAATACTTTTCTGCATTTGAGCCACGGACCACCATTCGATGAGATTTAGCCTGTCAGACCCAAGACCTTGAATTTTGTATTGCCGTTGGATAAGATTTTGTCCACAATTCCATGCAATGGTACCATTAGGAGAGATAACAGGCAAACGTTGATCAAAATAACAATTCTTCTACATTCTCTAATTGTGTAGACTTATTGTAAATTAAGTACCGGTAATGCAGATGTTTAACAAAGATTTTCCTCTTGAGAGTGTAAAATGAAACCAAATGGACCCGTACTTTCATTTTATGCTCTCAAGAGTTAAAGATCTATTCGGGTCCACTCCATTTGGTTACCAACTTCCATCATTTAGCTGGGGCCATCTGGAATCCCGCTGGTTGAAAACCACTGAATAAGGGATGGGACGATAAACATTATCGTTTATAGTGATAAAAAAAGAAAATCGTTCACAATTATCGTATCGTAGAGATTTTAATTTGTTGTGAAATTGTCCTCCGTCATACACTAGGAATTATTTTTAGTTGAGCTGAAAATGCAGTACCACTGGCACTACACATCGATTTGCCAAAAACATGTTGAACTTGTAAGCTTGTTAACAAAACTGCCATTTTAAGTTTTAAGTTTATTTTGATTAATATGATAATATCGTTAATCACAATTTTGTACCATAATAATTTTCATATCGAAAATCAGAGACAAATCACATGTGAGCTGAGCATGTAGATTGGCAAATTTTGTATTTTCACTATTCCAATAGTTTTTCTATTATAACTGTAAAAGGGAACTGTTTTGGACATACCGTATATGGTTTTCACCCGGCAGTGACGATTTACTCCTTTAAACTGATAATTACATGTTTCACCTCACTTTTTAGTTTTGACTGACTGACTGACTGACTGAGTGGTTGTGGTTGATTAGGACACAGAGTTTCCAGGCGTGGTGGCCCGACCCATCGGAGAGTTCCGTTCCAACGCAGACTACCAGTACCAGCTGCTGCGCTGCAACGTTGACCTGCTGAAGATCATTCAACTGGGCCTGACCTTCATGAACGAAGAGGGTGAATACCCTCCTGGCACCTGCACCTGGCAGTTCAATTTCAAGTTCAACCTCACGTAAGTGTGCAAATGCATTTGGTCTGTTTTGTTTAATTAATTCATTGTGCATGAAATACCGAATAGATTACAGTAATATAAAATTCTATAGAGCACCGAAGTCTGACGTCACTTTCAGTAGAGGGCGCCAGTACACAGGTTCATGTATTTTTGTTGTTGCATTGAAATCCCCATAGGGCGATTTTGGGTCGCTTCATATAAGAACTGTGTTTGAAAAATAAACTGATCAACCCGGCCTTTCTGTCATGGGGGTGGATGTGTGTCGTTAATGATGTCTTGAAACTACATATGAAAGCAATGTCGCTGCTAATATACGTCACGCCCAGCTGTCAACACATTGCGTTCCTGAGATTCCAAAATAACCTTCTGTATCAAATATAATTTTATTCCAAGGCAGCGATGCATCACTCTTCCATGGGCAGAGAGGTTGAGAGCCAAGATTACACTGGGGATAATGTATTGAATGAGTAATAGATGTTGGTTTCTGCAGTCTCCTCTTAAAGGCAGTGGCATGTGGCATGGTGATTGGTTTCATTATTGTAACGCCCAAACCACACCTATACATAATGTAACGGGTAGCGGTGGTGATTTAGCCATAAAGGCTGGTGTCCAAGATAGCAATATTTACAGAGGAACACCTCTTACGCAATGCTAAACCCCCAAGTTACTGGTTTAGGGACTTAACGCAAGATAGGGTCCATAGTCTTCGCATTCTTCTTTTTTTTTAATGTAGTGCTGTCACAATTACAAACGTTACGTTGACAGTTAATTGTCATGCAAATAATAGCAGATATGACAAATAACATAAATATACAAATACATTACTGACATTTAATAATTTTACACTTTCAATTTGTGTGTGTGTTTGTCTCTGATCAGAGAGGACATGTATGCCCAGGACTCCATTGAGCTGTTGACCACATCAGGCATCCAATTTAAGAAGCATGAGGATGAAGGCATTGAGACGCTCTACTTCGCCGAGCTGCTGATGACGTCGGGCGTGGTCCTCTGCGAGGGCGTCAAATGGCTGTCCTTCCACAGGTAGGACGCAGGGTTATGGCTCCTACACACTGTAGGAGTTTTAAAGTTGTCGCCGAGTCATCAGATCGTTATGTATTTCACACTGCAGGAGTCTTTTTTTTTTAACATCGTCTGTCATTATATCGTTGTGGCTTTCACACTAAACGATCCACAGACTAGGCATCACACGCTGCAAGAGTTCACCAAGATGCGATCCAGACCCGATATTAATTTGTTTTTATTTTATTCATTTTTACATCTCACGCACGTGCAGGATTCTGTGATACGAGCGCGAGACCGACACAGAGGACGCCCCCCTCTCTCTCTCTCTCTCTCTCTCTCTGTGCATGCCCCACACACAGGAATATCCAGGCTACACTGCGAAATGTTTGTGACAGCGTGTAGCCTACGTGGGCTGCAGTGAGACAAGACGTTAAATCTAGATTTTCATGAAATAACTCTCCGTCTCTCTCCGCACGCGCGCACGCACGCACGCACGCACGCACGCACGCACGCACACACACACACACACACACACACACACACACACACACACACACACACACACACACACACACACACACACACACACACACACACACACACACACACACACACAGAGCGCACAAGGTCCAAAAGTTTGCTCCGATGCGGTTTTATCAACAATATTCAAGTTAAATGAGTTGGTTATGGTTTTATAGACTATTTAACAGCAACATTGGGCTAATATAGCTACCATGTACCACAGGACAGGGTTTTACCCAAGGAATAAAGGTTATATATTATCATCTGATCATCTATCGATACAGACAGACAGTCAGACTGATAGACAGACAGATATAGTGTCCAATAGCAGGTCTCATGTCTACCCAACTCTTTATTAAACAAATCAGGAGAGAAAGAGAACCCCTCAGGCCATTTATCCTTAAATTCTTTAGTGTTCCAGCATTGTGAGATTGATCTGCTACTCATCCAAATGTTCAACCCAGGGACGCTAGGGTTCATGTGCTTAGAACGGAATGGAAATGTATAGACTGTCTGCTATTATTTTCAATTGTATAATTCCATAAATCATATTCAAAAACTCTTAAAAGGAGGTGGTGGAGTAGAGTACTAGTAATGGCAGAATATTTATGTACAGAGAAACTGCCATGAAGTCAGTTGATTGATCCGTTTGTTGAAATGTCATATGGCACATGCTTTGTGCCAACTAGATATGAAACTATTAACTTTGATCATTTCTTTTCTTTTTGTGATTTGAGATCATATACGGTATATGATGATATACTGTATTATTTTTTACCATACTATATATTAGTAAAGAAAATACCTGTATTTAGAGCTTGCATCGTGTGTGTGTGTGGGTGTGTGGGCATGTGCGTTTCAGTGGCTATGATTTTGGTTACCTGATCAAGATCCTGTCCAACACAAATCTACCTGAAGAGGAGGTGGATTTCTTTGAAATCCTCCGTTTGTTCTTCCCCATCATCTACGATGTCAAATACCTGATGAAGAGCTGTAAAAATCTCAAGGTATTTGAACGCAGCTCTGTGCTCACCTTTGTTCACAAGAGGCACGATGCAGTGTTTTTTTACCCATTAAGACCTGAGGCCGACTCTACAAATGCCTTCTGAAGTTCTCACATTTCAAGATTTCTCAAAGTGTGAGAACTTTGTGAGCTGTTATCTTTGCATAGCCAACACTAACATCTCAAAGGTCATACTGTAGATAGCCTTATAGCTCAGAAAACACGAGCGATGTCCTTGGTAATCGGCATCCATCCAAAGTTCGAATGGTATTTTTGATTTTGTACCGCATTGCTCCCGACATGTTAGCGTTTCTGGCGAAAGATAAACAGCGTGAGCTAACGCTAATAATAGCCGATCGTTACAGGCTGGGAAACAGGAAATGAACATGAGCAAAATTAGAAGGATCCCCCTGGCAGAGTTTACCTACACTCTGCACTACACTCTAGCGTGGCACAGAAATAATTAATACTGTTCCACGCTGTGCTCCAAGTTTGTAAATCTGCTATTTTATTTTTAACTTTTTGAAATAATGCTTGAATAATGTTGAATAATTTGTTACACAATTTTCTCTTCTGGGGGTCCCTGGCACAAAACATTTGAAAATGTAGGGAAGAGAAGATCACAAGAGAAGATCTTAGTTGTAGTCTACCTCTACAGTATATGGTAGGTGGGGGATGAATCACTTTTGATATGACTTAATCATTATAATTCATTCGCTCTAACTTACAGCATGTGCAATAATAGTGAAATTAACCACTTTCAACCTGGCATCCCTATTTTGGGCATGTCATAGTCAAAGTATTTCAAAAATAGTAATATTGGGGATCGGCTATATATTCGTCAACGTATGTAGGGTTAAGTGGTTTAGGTTTAGAACCGGAATACAATGTGTATTGTGTAATTGTGTTCATGTAAACGATAATCAAGGATCTTGGAGCTAGAGTTGCCGAGCTTCGCAACGCAGATACATATCTGACTGACCCTCACTGACGGGGTGCGTCCAGCTCCTACAGCCAGCTGGGTGTTGTGTCACAATCACAAACAGGCTGTGTGTGTGTGTGTGTGTGTGTGTGTGTGTGTGTGTGTGTGTGTGTGTGTGTGTGTGTGTGTGTGTGTGTGTGTGTGTGTGTGTGTGTGTGTGTGTGTGTGTGTGTGTGTGTGTGTGTGTGTGTGTGTGTGTGTGTGTGTGTGTGTGTGTGTGTGTGTGTGTGTGACTGTGTGTCTCAAACGCGGCTCGTTAAGAACACAATGCGTTGGAAACGGAGGTATCTTGTGTCTAGTTTATCATGTGAACATGTTCTTTATTCGTGTAGCCTAGTATAGGTTTGTAATTCTTTTTAGACAGTATTTGTTTTATTGTTGAGAACGAGTGTGAGAGGAGAGGAGAGGAGGAGAGTAGCAGCCATCGCATGGCCAGTGAGAGGCAGCTACTGCCCGCTCTGCAGAGCTCACCTCCATGGCCAGTGAGAGGCAGCTACTGCCCGCTCTGCAGAGCTCACCTCCATGGCCAGTGAGAGGCAGCTACTGCCCGCTCTGCAGAGCTCACCTCCATGGCCAGTGAGAGGCAGCTACTGCCCGCTCTGCAGAGCTCACCTCCATGGCCAGTGAGAGGCAGCTACTGCCCGCTCTGCAGAGCTCACCTCCATGGCCAGTGAGAGGCAGCTACTGCCCGCTCTGCAGAGCTCACCTCCATGGCCAGTGAGAGGCAGCTACTGCCCGCTCTGCAGAGCTCACCTCCCGGCCACAAGCATTTAGAGGTTGGCTTCTGTCTCTTCCAAACTACCCGTGTTTCCTTGGATTTGCGGTCGACAAATTGAACTCGAAGCTGGACTGAATGAATGAGGAAATACTGATGTAGTTGATTTTTGCTCGTTAGACATCTGTTTTGAGAGATGACCTTTCTGTTGGGTTGCCTCCCAAGAGTTAATTAAAGCTCTCTAACCACTTGAACCCTAGCATTGCGACATGTTGTGAGTTTGTAGACCTGCTATTTTTGGTGAAGAGAATAATATGCTTGACTAATACCTCCGTATAGGTGATGGCTATCGCACTGGCAACATTTAATATTGACAGTGAGCTTTCTTTGGATAATTCTTCACCAGTAATGCCTATATAATAACTAAGTGGTAAAGGCAAAACAGAGTAGCAGTGCCCTAATAGTGTCTACTGTCTAACATGGAGTTATAAAATAACTGGAGAGGGCATCCGTTCATGACCACCCATTCGTTTCAACGCGTGGACTGAAATGTTTTTTCAGTCAAGGAAGGGAAGATGTGGACTGACAGGGTGGTCCGTTGCTTGACAGGGGGGCTTACAGGAAGTTGCAGAGCAGCTAGAACTGGAGCGGATCGGACCCCAGCACCAGGCCGGATCAGACTCTCTACTTACAGGCATGGCCTTCTTCAAGATGAGAGAGGTACACTTTACACACTGTTACACTTTACAGACTGGGAATTTTAGGGCTACAACTAACAATTATTTTCATAATATTAAGATTGAGATTTGAGACACACACACACACACACACACACAATATTAGTTGCGTTAGTCCAGTAATTTGCCAGTTTTTTTGATCATTTGTTTTATGGCAAAGACCGGAAAATATATAACTCTCCTGACATCCTGAACGGTTGTCAATGACATAATTATCACCGCAAATCAGGCACATTTCAAATCCTTTTCGCAAGCTTGTGTACACTTACCAGTACGCATTTCATAGAGAAATACACAGAAGACACAGGATATTTCTTGCCACACTCAATATCGTGAGTCTTTCCCTTTAAATTAACAGTTTTACAGTGCAAAATGTGTATAGTACCATTTAAACCCTATTGTACATGAAATAGCAACAAATTGGCATTCCACAAGCTCACAACACGTTGTTTTGCAACTCGTAAATGGCGATACATTTCTGCCGATAGTAAAACTCCTTTTCCCATATCTTTATCCATTTTGCCTAATGTTTATTTTTGTATAATGCTGCATACGTTTTTGCCAATCTTCACCCAATATCCATCCATGTTTTCCTAATGTTCATACATTTATGCCTAATGTTCATCAACCATTTTTGCCTCCTATTCATAGTCCAGTTTTCAGTGAAGAGGTGACCAGTAAGTGGTTAATAAAAACAGATGTTGTGTGAGCGGTGACCACTGCAGCGTGACGTCATGTTGTAGTTTTCGTTGTACATTCAAACTATTACATTTTCCTAATGTTCCACTTTTGCCTAACATTCACCACATGTTTGCCAAATGTTCATCCATCTTCGCCAGATGTTCTCCTATTATGTCCTGACATGACGTGTGGTTAAGGTGGTTTTATCTTGGTCTCCAGATGTTCTTCGAGGACCACATCGACGACGCTAAGTACTGCGGTCACCTGTACGGCCTGGGCTCCAGCTCAGCGTACGCCCAGAACGGAACGGGAAACGCCTACGAGGAGGAGGCTAACAAGCAGCAGTCATGACATCACTCCCGACGCCCCTCCCCTTCCCTCGTGGTGGATCAGCCAATCAAGAGCGGTGTTGTGACCAGATGACAGTGGAAGAACAGGAACACGCAACAACCCTGTCGTGTAGGAACACATTTCTGTCCGTTGCACGGCGGTGTCACGTGTTAGAAAAGAAAAAAAGAAAAACATTGTGCGAGAGACACCGTCGTGCGACTGAGTTTAAATTATGGCTCTGCACACTTTAGCTCTAATTGGACATGGATGACGTTAGGAGTGAAGACGGTACCACAACGTGTGTGTGTGTGTGTGTGTGTGTGTGTGTGTGTGTGTGTGTGTGTGTGTGTGTGTGTGTGTGTGTGTGTGTGTGTGTGTGTGTGTGTGTGTGTGTGTGTGTGTGTGTGTGTGTGTGTGTGTGTGTGCGTGCGTGCGTGCGTTTGTGAATGCGTTTGTGTGTGTGTGTAGTGTTTAATTCCTACAACAAAGCGTAGAAGGTCTGGTGGTTGGTGCGGTTGAAATTTAACAGGAAATGCTTGAATGGAAAAAAGAAAAACAATGGGATTTTAGTTTTTTCTAAAATTGTTCGGTAGAAGATATTTGCACTTTAATGCTGTTACCAGACCTGGTTTTATATGGATGGGAAGTGTAAACTGTTTGTGGTGTCTTGTTATTTGTTGCCTTCCTTTGTTGAGTTCCCATTTTACACACGCATACAAAACAAAAATATGTAACTTTGTATTTTGCATCAGCAAACCCTTTTTCACCAAGCTCAGCCTTAATATTTAGCACTATCTCATTTTGTTTTTTTTATGTTTTAAATAGTATATATATTTATTGTGCTGCTGATTGTCATGACAACTTCCAATAGCTGCTGACCCATTAAACACTAACATGACGTATGTAGCTGCTGTCTTGGTCATAGGATGGTGCTGCTTTCTGGTCTAAACTAAAGCCTTGGAACGAGACTGACAGATTTTTTTTTTTTAATCGATTTTGACAATAAATTATCTCTATTGGTCTCCGTCGACCACCCTCGATATCCACTGGGATCACTGTGTTTAACCACTTGAAACTAACATCCTTATTTTGGGTGGAACATTCGCCCCAAAATAACCAACCCTACAAGTTCAAGCTGGGAGCTTGAGCGTCAACTTTACCAAGTAAAGTACTAAGTATAGAGACTTTAGGAATGGTCAGTCTTGAATTATGAAGTGTTGAACCTCAAGCCACGGTTGTAATGATGTTATGTTGTTCTATAAACATGGGTTTTACACGTCTGTGACTGAATTTCACTGTATTCCTCAGTGGGTGCAGTGTCACTGTTGCAGCAGATGAAAGCCAGCATCACACTCGAGGGACACGACGAAATCCAGGCACAGGGTGGATCAAACACGTATTTAGTGAACAACGGCACAGAATACTAGCGGTCCAATTTGACTGGTATAGTCCGTGGCTCGAGGGGGTAAGCACTTACATGGAGAAATATAGGACCATTAATCGGAGAGCTCATGAGTGGATACCGGGGGTTGTCAACCTAGACTTACAAAGTGAATCCAACTGAGAAAATCAGTTAAAAAAACAAAACAAAAAAAAGATGTGTCTTGTCCGATGGTGGTCTAAACCAGATTAATAAGTGTAGAGGGGGTGGGGTACTCATTTGTGTACAGTACTGTACTGTATGTACATTGAGGAGTCGAGGACTGAGTTATAAACATGTCGAAGTCCAATTTGAAATGTGGGAAATATTAGCAAGGTGTGTGTGTGCGTATGTGTGGGTGTGTGTGGGGAGGGGGAGGGGGGACTGTGTCATGTAGCCAGTTCCTGTTTCCTGTCTGTCCGTTTGTTGCTGTTTGCAGTTGATATATAGTTGATAATATGACCTCGATGATGATACATACACGCTGCTAAAACCTAGAGGAGTAGGTGAAAAGAAAACTTTACTAGAAACATAACAACCGAGGTGTTCTGACACACCACTGACCTGAGATCAGCCTGAACGCGGTACAGCACAATGATGGCCCCTTTACACTACGGGTTTAACCCAGAACCCTCCCAAAAACCTGAAACATGTCAGAACAGAACCCGTCAAGTTGATGTGATGTGATGTTTTTTTATTTTCTTTTTTGCTATTATAGTCAGAGCCACAAACTCGACAATAGCCAATCTACAGTACAAGCTTGTAGGTCTTCTATTAGCTATTTTAAAAGTTCTGGGTTCCTACTAGAACTGAGGGTTCGTTACCACCTCCTGAGCAGGGCCCACATTATTAAGTAAGTCTGTCCGGTGGAAACCTCATTATGTCCAAAGTTGTTACTTTTCACGATTCATATTAAAACATGGCAACAGTATCAGATCTACAAAGATTGAAATGTGCTTGCTTCACGCCGCATTTCAAGCTTGTGGACCTGCTACTTTTGATGCTTTTGTGTGGCGCTGTAGTGTGATCAAGTAGGGCATTCTTTTAGAAAAAGAAAATAAATTGCGCACACACACAAAAAGTTAGAATATGGGGATATGAGGTTTCTGGCCGACAGCAGCTTTTTAGTATGGAAACAAACCCAGAAACTGAAATAATGGCACGGTTTACGTTAGTTCCTATGGTGGGGGAAGGAGCCAGCATATGCAGGTTCAGAAACACTGATCTGACCCAGGGTCAACAGAGTAAACGTTTTTGGGACATCTGACCCAAAATAAAGTAAAAACTTTGCCTGCTGTAGAACATGCAATGAGGTCACCCTGACTCCTCTTTACAGTACACATTTCTTTTCTTTTCTTTTTATTTAAATGAAAGAGTAGAGTTTTAGTATTCTAAAAAGAATGACACATTGACTCATTGGATAAAATCCTTTTTCTTATATATTTTTTTACATGCACCTTAAGCCGACTTAAGAACCTTGCTTCAGGGAAACTCAGTTCTGTTCATTTGAAAGAAAACGTTATTTTTTGGTATTGAAGTCTGTTACGTTGGGATACATTTGTTGAATGTATCCGTTGCTCCTATAGAAACAGCTGCATGCACTCCAGATGTTTTGAACAAATGCAGCGTTGAGTGGTTTTCTCTGCAGCTTCCATTATATGCGTGTTGTTGACTGTTGATGTTCACAGCCAAATAACCTCCAGAGTGGGTCAGGTTCAACATACTGTTGTTTTTTTTGTTTTTTTCAAGCATAGTTATGTCACCTATATAGTCATGAAGTGTGGGTCATGACCGACAGAATAAGGTTGCGAATACAAGCGGCCAAAATGAGTTTTCTCCGACGGTTGGCTGGCATCTCCCTTATAAATAAGGTGAGAAGTTCAGTCACGCGAGGGAGACTCAGAGTAGAGCCGCTGCTTCTTCGCCTGGAAAGGAGCCAGCTTAGGTGGTTCGGGCATCTGGTTAGGATGCCTCTCGAGCGTCTCCCTAGGGAGGTCCTCGATGCACGTCCCACTGGGAGGAGACCTCGGGGCAGACCAAGGGATTACATCGACCCGACTACGGATAAGCGGTTGAAAATGGATGGATCAAGCATAGTTCACTTTTTCTTCCTTTAACACAATGTTCCTCACGATGTAAAGGATTCATGTTTAAAAGGAAAAATTCATATGCAATATTAAAAAAAAATATATATATATATACAGTATGTATACAGGTTGTTTTTAAGAGTGTTTTGTAAATAAAGGCTTGGAACTTTTCTAACACAATCTGATTTTTGAGTGGTAATTCTATTGTTTTGTCATAATTCGTCTAGAAGAGGAGTGTTTCTCAAACAGTGGTCTATGAACCACTGGTGGTCCACGGCAAGATTACAGATTGTTCATGGGAAAATTATTTAAGAAATATGTTGATCTAATAGCTGTAGTGTAGGCACCGTAAGCTACGGCTATTCTACAAGCTCACAGCGTGGCATGTCAGCTTGTAGGTTGTCAGGTGCATGACTGGCTTTAAGATCATCCAATATTAATTATAAAAGAAATAGTTTGAGGATTGTTTGAAATTATGCTATTGGTACAGAGCTAAAAATAAACGTTGCTTTGGTTCCATTTGAGCACTCAGAGTTACATTAACCATGATAAACAATGTCAATATAGGAGTCCCCGAGCAAATAAAACGGCTCTGTGTGGCTAATGCAGAGTTACAGACTTGTACAGTATAAGGGTCCATGTGGGCCCCGGGTGGTCCGTCAACCGGTAACTATAGCAGTGGTTCTCAAACATTTTTGTCTTAGGTCACCCCTGTAAATAACTTTTTCATCCAGGGCACCCATGAATTACATTATTACTATATTACTTATATTCATGGTATGTAAATAATTATGTAAATCATTCCCCCAAAGATACAGTATGTCACGAGGAATACGAGAGAATATTTGTTTCCATTAGGACAGACTGAAAATAAATGTTATACTTGGTGTTTAACCACTTAAAGACGTACGTGTGCCGGAAAAAGTGTACAAAGTGTTAAAATTATGTTTTTATGTGGCTACACGCACCAGTTTCGATTGGGCCTTTTGACTCCAAGGCTTTCAGCTTTCAGGAAAAAAACAAAAATACATATTTGAATATTATAACCACAGATGCAAAACAGAAAAAGTACAAAATGGCTCAATCTTTAAACCCCAGCATTCCTGGTGAACGTTCACCAAAAATAGCCGATCTACAAACTCACAACGCGTCACAACGTGACACGTTGTGAGCTTGGTGAAGAGACCTGGTGTATTGTAGGCTGAACATGAATGCACCAATAGTTTAACTCGGGTCCGTTTTACTAAGAGGGTCTAAGTGGTTAAACTGAAGTGACCCTGATGAATTCCAAATATTATCAAACTATTTATGACGCACCCCTGGACTTGCATCACAGCACCCTTAAGTGCTACGGCACCCACTTGTGGGTGCCGTAGTGGGTGTTGTGTGAGACACATTAAAAAACAAGCAGACAGCAGGCAACCTCATTTTATTCTCATTTTATTCTCTCTGTCGACATCACGCCTGTACACAACCCCCCCACCCACCCACCCACACAACAACCTCACGTGATAGATAGACCCCGCCGTCCGACCCACCGACCGGGGGAATAGAAAAATATAGATCGACACGACATGAAGGCTTTTGGAACAAGCATACTGTATATACATTCAATCACAAGAAGACTTGTGTTTTCATTTCCCACAGACATTATTAATCACATTCAGTCATAAGAGTAAACAAAGTTCACTGAAACTAGGGATGCAACAATATGGTAATTCCAAGGTGATATTGATTTTTGGAATAACAATTTGGCCGATACTGATATTCATTTTGGTTGTGTTATTTATTCCCCCGTAACAAATATGTCTTCATTATAAAAGGCCAGTGTGCCAGCCCTTACAAACAGTCTGGGTTCTTTCTTCTTTGTTTGATAGTAGTCTACCAGACATTATAGGCCACTGTGTCTCAACCTCAGGTCCGAGGACCACCACAGGGGTCCAAATTGGACCCTAATACAGATCTGAAAAAATAAATGAGTAAAACCCTATACAGTATCTCTACACTCTCAGAGTTAAATGAGTTTACCAGTGCAGTATGGGGTTGAAGAAATAAAGCTTAGTTCAGTGATTCTCAAACGTTGTAATTCCAAGGACCCCCAGTGGGATATGCCTTTAGGCCATGGACCCCCTTTTGATGTTTTTTTTTTTTTTTTTTTAATCTCCGGGACCCCAAATCTATCCGTAACATCCTCAGTGTTCATTTAGAGAACGTACAAGTGGAACCAAATGGAACCATTTGGAGTTGGAGTTACAGGTCCATAGGGTCCATTTGGTTCCATTTGTAAACTATAACACATTGGTTCTCAAAGTGGTCCTGGGGGGAGGGGGGTAGTTAACATAGTATGATTGTGATGATATCATCACAATCATTAACCACTTCTTCCATTTAGATGTTGCCTATTCAACATATAAATTCAGCGTTGCGAGCTTGTAAATCTGTTTCTTTTTACATAAATGTCCCTGACACAAAATATTTTTAAATAGTTGGTGGTCCTCGGTCAAATACATATTCATTTTTGGGGTCCTTGACATGAAAAGGTTTGAGAACCGCTAACATTGCAGACCCGCAAGAGTCCATGTGGACTCTGGCCCCGGTCCCCGGACCGATTGTTGAGAACCAGCGATGTAGGCTACCAGACAGACAGACAGATAGCGTTAGCAGCAGTCTACAGGAACTGCTGTTAATTAACATGACTTCATTAACATGAATTAATTAACACTAAGGAAGAGCCAGTGTGTCAATGTGACATAATAACCATAAGTCCTCCTCACACTCATGCTACGACACAAGAACAAGTTTCGGAGTCATTCAATAGAGCCCTTATAAGTTATACGTAATCACAATGCGACTGTACACATTCTGTCCATCCTGTGGTGTTTACCACACTAAAACAACGTTAAAGAAATACTTCAGTTTTAAACATGTTTTGGGTCATTTTACTGTCCACTTGGGCTTTCATGTGCCGCACCCTAGACAGTTTTTACATTTCTTGACTCAGTATTTGATCATTCCAGTTTATAGGTAGGGTAAGGTCATTATTTTTTATTTAAAACAAATGTTTGTTAAAAGCTTAAATCACTATAATTTGTAGCACGACACGAGTCTCCCTGTCTCTCCAGCTCTTTAATAAACAGAAACTCCTGTTTCAGCCAGTCAGGAGAGAGAACCCATTTACAGTATCCGGTATCCGCATCATTTGTATAGTGTTCCAGTTCCAATTTGGTCTGCTCACTTCTTTCTGTAAGAACTTCACTTCCAATTTCACTGTATTCTGAGTTCTCTATCCTGAATGGATAAAATTGGTATTTTTTTTTTATTATTATTATTATAAAAAAATAATGAAACTTATTCTTTAGGTTTAAAGTGTATTTTGTTTAACCCACAATTTTTGTAACCCAGTGTGAATTGTCTAATGTAATCCTGGGCACTACACCTCCTTTGCCACCCTTAAAGAGCTTATTTTTTAACCAAAGAACATCACTTACCCTACCTTTACCCATATTATTGAAAACACCTGTCCCTATTTCTGGTTGTGTGAAGGTACTGTGATAATAAGAAATACATTAAATTAATGAAAAACATAATTGAAAAAACACGCCCCCCTCACGCATTAGAACATGGGTGCCGACAGTTTGTAACCACTCCTAGAACCACAGAATGCATTCATTGTTTTTATTCTTATTTTGTCCTTTTAAACCTTTTTTTTGTAGCACTTCTGTTTCAAATGTAAAGTGCGTTATAAATCAAATGTATTATTATTATTATTATTACTACGTGGCCAAAATGTTTTTTTTGTCGACATAATCAACTGTAGATTTAGTCAACTAAAATATTGTCATATTCAGTCGACTAAAACTAAACTAAAAGTAAAACTTTTCAGATGACTAGATGAAACTAAATTTCATTTTATTCAAAAGACTATGACTAAACTAAAAAAAAAATGCTATCAATTAACAGTATGGGTCCTCACTATGAGCTGTAATTTACACGTGTTGACACACTCTGTGTCTCAGAGGTGGACGGTAGATGCTTCCAAAATGAGTCTACTAAACATGATTTAAAGAATTTACAATATTCAATGCAAGAACAAGTTCAGCATGCTAACTTTCCAGTAAGAGAAAAGCTGTTATTTCAGTCACAGCCTGTAATAATCCTCATCCTGAATTTGTGATGGCAGGCGGGTTTCTGAACAGTCCACCAATGAGACACAGAGTGAAGAAATGTGACACATTGTTTTTTAAACACATATCTTATGGGGGTCCCTAGGCCCTGCCAACAAAATATTTTGGGGTGGGGGTCTGTGGCAAATACATATTAGTATAGATTAGAGTCCTTGACACAAAGAAGTTTGAGAACCACTTAGTGGACCAATTATACGAATTGATGAATTATACGAATGGATGCAGTGCACTGTAAAATAATGTCACATCGATGCTATTTGTAGTTTATATTAAAATAAGTTTTGTAGCCTATTATTTGTGCCATGTAAGCTAAGAAATGCAACAAAAATAACAATTGCTTGCTTATTCCAGCTCTTCCCTTCATTTAAACAATCATAAGAAATCATAACTGGAAGAAACAACACAGTGTGCAAAATACATGGTAAAAATGTGTCACATTGTTTGCAACGCCACGGAGTGGTACACTGTGCTTATTAGGCCTATATTGTTGCTGTCGGGCAGAAACCTTATCTCTAAATTTGACCTTTTTGTGTGTGTTTTTATTTATTTTGTAAATTAACTCCCTACTTGGTCATACTACAGTGTCACATAAAAGCATCATAAGTAGCACATCCGAGTTTGTCGATCTGCTACTTTTTTTCAAATTGAATCCTGAAAGGTTTTGGACATAATTATGAGGTTTCCACCCGACAGAGACGACGATAAAATGAAACTAGGATTAATGGAATGCAATTTAAAAAAGAACCTCACATAATATGTGAGTCATGTGCTAACAGTTGTCAATTTCTACCAATACAAAAGGAAAATTAAAAGGCAAAAAGGTCAGATAAAAAAGGCAAAATGGTAAGGAAAAGTACATTTTCTCCTCTTCCACTTAAGCCCCCGTTAAAAGAAAATAGCCCATGCGACGTACTGTGAGCTTGTCGATCTGCTATTTTTGAATGATTTGGAAAATGTTGGAACCGTTAAAAAAAAAATCATGGCCAAAATAGTAAGGCCCAGGTTTAATTGAAAGAGAATAGAATGTACTACTTTGTGGTGTGTGTGCATGTGTGCACGCGCACATGCACGCATTTGTGATGCCAGGAGATAGGTCTGTCACAAATTACAATTATTACATAATCGTCTAATCACAATTATTTGAGATAATCGCAAATATTTTATCATCATAATCGTTTCCATGTTGAAAAACATTTTCCAAAAACAGCGGAAATACCAGATCTACAAGCAACAAAACACTTTGAAACACTTTCGCCTCACTTCTTGACGTGTTGTAAGGTTGTAGATGAGCTATTTCCGCTATAAAAGAAAGAAAGTATGGTATAAAAATTCTAAAATGTCAGTAATTTATTTGTATGTTTAAGTTATTTGTCATACAAACTTGTCGAATTTGTGAAAATGAAGCCTAAAAACCAAACAGAATTTTAAATTGTATTCATATGTTCAATGCCAAAAACACAATTAAATCGCCATTAATCGTGTGACAATTAATCGGCAACTTAAATTTGTAATCGTGACAGCCCTACCAGGAGACAGACTTCAGTATTGATTATGACGTTACGGGCCGTGGAGAAAGTGTTTTTCCGAGCTGGTGACGCCATGTCTGCTATGCATTCATGTGGTAAAGACTTACTGGTGCTCTTCCCAGCGCCTTCACGCAGACAATAGTTCAACTTCTGGAGAGAGCTCCTCTCTTTCGATCCTCATTGTCTGTGTCTGACAACGCGGTCATTTGTGACCCAACCCGACGTTGAATCCGACAGCGCAACCACGAGAAGTCCACATTCACGTTGTTTATATAGCTAAGCCATTAATTTGTGCTAATAATGTAATAGTTATGGCTGTGAATCTTCTGCTATTTTACGATTCAATTTGATTCAGATTCTTGGGGTTCACGATTCGATTCAACGCGAGTCTCGATTCAAAACTCTATTCTCATTTAATAAAAATGATTATCTATTTTCATTCACAACACTCCTATTGCTGTCATCTGTACTTTAACAACCAAAGTGTAGCCTAGTTATTTCCAACAGCTCAAAACATTATATAATACCAGAGAAGGTTCGCTTGTAAGAATTCTTGGCTTTGATGGTATCTTAGGTTAAGTGTGGTGCTATTTGATACAGAAACACAAGTCACACAACATAATTAATCAATGTTTCTCCTGAAGCCCTTGAATATGACTGAAGATGTTAATGTTTACTGTGATTATGGTAAGCTTACCATTCTTATCACACACCATACAGTAAGAAGACCTGTAACTTTCATCAGCAAAACAAAAAATATAATAATTAAAAAGAAAATGTAATCGATTTTTGTAAATTGTAAATAATTATTTCCCCAACACCCCTGTAACGCACATGGCAGAATGTTGGAGCACAGCGACAGGTTGGTCGGTTCGAAAGTGGGCATCAATAAACACTGCGGACATGACATCCAAAGACAAAAAAACACTTTCCGTGGCCCCTGATATGACATGAATACTTCCATCTCCAGAACACTCCTTATAGGCACGACTCGTGGACCTGTCGGAGGAGACAATAGCAGTTTGTCATTATATAAAATACATGATATCAAAGAAGCTGTCGGGCAGAAACCTCTTATGTCCATACAGTATTTTCATTTTAATTTAGTTGAATTAACGCCCTACTTGATCATACTAAAGCGTCGCACGAAAGCAACAAAAGTAGCAGATGCTCGAAGCTCGAAACGCATCATATTTTGAGCTTGCCGATCTGCTATTTTTACGATTTTGGACTTAGGAATTCGGAAACGTAACAGTTTACTGCCCGACAGAGACGATATTTATGTTATGATGATATTATGTGGATGGTTATACAAATATACAAGCTACTTACTGTCTCTGGATACAGGGTGACGCTTCTCAAAGTGGGCGGGGCTACGCCTCATTCTCTATGGTCATCACTGGATTGGATGTACCTGAACAATAAATAACATGAACCCCACTTTCATCCTGTAAACCAGTGGCGGAAAGTGCATTTCTTCAAGCACTTACTTTCACTTTACCTGAGTAGGCTATTTCCACTTTTCAATACTTTATCCATCTACTCCACTACATCTCAGAGGTGCATGTTGTATACTACTCCACTACAATTATTTGAAAACTTTTGTTACTAGTTACTTACAGATTTAGATTAGTATGACAAAAATATACATTAGCCTCTTGAGGCCTATTTCATACTTTGGTTATTTGAAGATAGACGATCTACAAGTTTGTCTTGCTAATTCTTTTCAAAAAGGTTTGATACATTTTCAAAACCTTGTACTACCTATATGCCAATACTTTCCAATACTTTTGTAATTTTGCTCCGGTAAATTGTTGAATACAGGACTTTTATTTCATATATTGCTACTTTTACTTTAGTAAATAAAGAAAATTGTCCTGAAGAGTCCAACCTTTATTATTTATTATTATTTATTGAACTTCCTGTTTGTAACAACCAGAAAAACGGATGTTATAAGCTAAATGGGCTTTGACTAAAGAAAAGAGGACGCACAGCTCGTAGTCACGATGCTAGAAACTTTAATAAACCAACGTTTTGGCAAGCAGGTTGCCTTCTTCAGGGTATAAATAGGCTAGCTAAATAGGTTAACAGGTTAATAGGTTAACAGGTTAACAGGCCATGTCCTCTCTCACCCTTCTTGTCCTTGTCCTCTCCACTGTCACTCTCTGTCCAAGAGGGGGTGCTAGTGAGCAGTCTGCTCTGTGATTCCCTCAAGGGTTTGGCTGGAAATGGGTGGGCCTCCACTGTGCTGGGATAATAATAATAATAATAATCATCATCATCATGATCATCATCATATTCCGGTACACCTTGTGTGTGTGTGTGTGTGTGTGTGTGTGTGTGTGTGCGTGTACAAATATTTTTTACACATTTAAAAACTTCTCATGCCAATACTTTTGTACTTTTACTAAAGTAAATACAGAATATAATTTACTTGTAACTGTATGTATATTTACATTGCGGTATTGATACTTTTTTACTCTGGCAGCAGCAGCAGCAGCATAAGCATTAAGCATATCTCACCTCTTGCTAGCAGGGTTGTGGCTGATAGGAGAGGATGATGGTTGTTCTGGGTCCTGGTTGACCAGGCAGGTGGGGAAGGAGCATCCATCACCCAGACTGCACACACACACACACGCACACGCACACACACACACACACACACACACACACACACACACACACAGCATTTTCTTATTATTATATTTTTAGCCATAAGCCTATGGAGCAGATGTGCAAGCCTATAGCGTGATGTGTTGTGAGCTCATAGACCAGCTATTTTCCGGTGCACGACACCAGCAACTATTTGTAAATCAGGCATAACTCAATAACTCGTATCCCTAAAACAATCTCTATGTTTCATCGGAAACATAACCCCCAGCCTAAATCTTTTATTAATTGTAAACGTGTCTCAAAATGTTAAATTTCTTTCTCCAAACGATCTGCTATTTTCAGCTAAAGCTTTCCTCACAATAACAGAAAACTGAAAATACACTAGTATAGAGCCCTGAGGGACTCCAGTCAAGCAGAAAGGCTTTAAGTGGTTCAGTGGTTAATTCATCATGTATTATTGTACGTTTGGTCCCGGGTAGAGACACCACGTTTATATTTTGGGTCTTTCTGTGTGGAGTTTGCATGTTCTCCCCGTGTCCCCTAGGGTAGGTACCCTCACAAAAAACATGCAGTAATCCTTGTCTCTAAACTACCTCCCCCTGGCCAGCCTGATGGGGGGAAAGGAACTGGTCGGAATGACGTGTTCCTTCCACGTCCGGCTGGGGAAACTCACCCCTGTCAGGTGAAAGTAGGCAGTTTGGACTCCTCATGCATAAAAGGAAGCATGAGGTCAGTCCGCTGGTTGGCAGAGGAAGTGTAGCGCCCAGGATTACATTAGATAATTGACACTGGGTGAAGAAAAATGGGTTGCAAAATAGTGGGATCAAAAAAAGAAGACGAGAGATAATGAGTCACGCTCACCTGGAGAAGACAGGAAGAGGCCAGTATCTGACCTCGTCACCAAACACCTGCCGGACGTTCTTACTGAGGCCCAAGCTGAAGCCGTTCTTATCGGTGCCGTGACGGAACACCGGCGAGCGCACCGCCTCTGTGCATGGGGAGAAATGACATAAGCAGGGGTCTTCAACCTCCTTTAGCCCAAGGACTCCTTAGCTGAGACTGAGATAGAGATGTGAAGCAGGCACCCTCCACTACCTACTGTATTATATGTAATTGTGTAAACTTTTTCATAGATTTCATAGATAGCTTCATAGACTTGTTTGACAGCACGGTCATGTTGGATTCATGCTGATGTGTATTTTCAGACATTTTCCACTTAAACCATCAATACTTAGTAAACTTGACCTTTCACTCAAGCTAAAGTTCTCTTCAGAATAGGAATGCTATAAGTGGTTCAAGTGGTTAATGTAAAGAAATAAAAAAAATGAGGACAGTCATTTACATTTTATGAATGCCATTTCTATATATTTTGCCGAAAAATAGCAGATTTACACACTGGCATCTGAATCTTTACACTTTTTCTAATTGTTTCTAATTTCTAATTTTCTAATCTATTAAAACACTTTAACACTTTAGGACCAGGAAACGGTTTATCAAATTCTGCACGCACCACACACACACACACACACACACACACACACACACACACACACACACACACACACACACACACACACACACACACACACACACACACACACACACACACACACACACACACACACACACACACACACACACCCAGTGTGGATCTGTTCTTGCAGACCAGCCAGCAGTGGTAGGCAAACAGCGAGGCCAGGCTCACAGAGAACATGGAGGCAGCGAAGAACAGGAACATGATGTGGAACTTGGCCTGGGTGTCTGGCAGTCCGTTCTGCAAACAGCAACAATCAACACACAGCTCATTATGGGCACCGACTCATTATTAATGCAGAGATAAACCTCTAACCATTCAATACAAAGCCAGTCAGCAACTCGTGTAGCCTCGGCCTGGAGGCAAACCCGGGACCTATATTCCTAAGGCACGTACGTTACCAGTCGGCTAAAGAGCCATGGCACGATGGGCGAGTAGCAAGGTAGCACCCGTATAGGCTATAGCCTACACTCGTACCAACCTGGCTTACCCTCTTTTGGGCTATGTTATTAGGGGGTGAGGTGGAGTCTGAAGAGGTGAGTTTTCAGACTGTTAGGGATAATGGGGGAGTGAGTCTGTGTGTGTACACAGAAAGCAGAGTCAAGTGTCCAGGTAAAGTGGGGCAGCGGATGAATTGGATGATATCTGCAGGGTAGCTCATTTCTCATTTCTCGCACAATTTCTCATACAATTTCTCATTTCTCGCACAATTTCTCATTTCTCGCACAATTTCTCATTTCTCGCACAATTTCTCATTTCTCGCACAATTTCTCATTTCTCGCACAATTTCTAATTTCTCGCACAATTTCTCATTTCTAATTTCTAGCACAATTTCTCATTTCTCGCACAATTTCTCATTTCTCGCACAATTTCTCATTTCTCATTTCTCGCACAATTTCTCATTTAGTGTAATAGTGTAATAAGTGTAATAGTGCAATAGTGTAATAGTGGTGTAATAGTGTAATAAGTGTATTTTGTCTTCTCTCTCTCTCTCTCCACCCCCCTCTCTCTCTCTCCCTCTCTCTCTCCACCCCTCTCTCTCTCTCTCTCTCCACCCACACCTTTCTCTCTCTCTCTCTCTCTCTCCACCCCACACCTTTCTCTCTCTCTCCACCCCCCCCCCTCTGTCTCTCTCCAACCCTCCCTCCCTCTCTCTCTCTCTCTCCACCCTCTCTCTCTCTACCCCCCCTCTTTCTCTCTCTCTCTCTCTCCACCCCCCCTCTCTCTCTCTCTCCACCCTCTCTCTCTCTACCCCCCCTCTTTCTCTCTCTCTCTATACCCCCCCCCCCTCTCTCTCTCTCCTTGGTCCCGCCTTATCGCTGCTTGCAGCTATATTATTGTTTCTGTGGTGCAGTGGAACAGTCTGTGTGTTATAATGTTTCTGTGGTGCAGTGGAACAGTCTGTGTGTTATAATGTTTCTATGGTGCAGTGGAACAGTCTGTGTGTTATATTGTTTCTATGGTGCAGTGGAACAGTCCGTGTGTTATATTGTTTCTATGGTGCAGTGGAACAGTCTGTGTGTTATATTGTTTCTATGGTGCAGTGGAACAGTCTGTGTGTTATATTGTTTCTGTGGTGCAGTGGAACAGTCTGTGTGTTATATTGTTTCTGTGGTGCAGTGGAACAGTCTGTGTGTTATATTGTTTCTATGGTGCAGTGGAACAGTCTGTGTGTTATATTGTTTCTATGGTGCAGTGGAACAGTCTGTGTGTTATATTGTTTCTGTGGTGCAGTGGAACAGTCTGTGTGTTATAATGTTTCTGTGGTGCAGTGGAACAGTCTGTGTGTTATATTGTTTCTGTGGTGCAGTGGAACAGTCTGTGTGTTATATTGTTTCTATGGTGCAGTGGAACAGTCTGTGTGTTATATTGTTTCTATGGTGCAGTGGAACAGTCCGTGTGTTATATTGTTTCTATGGTGCAGTGGAACAGTCCGTGTGTTATATTGTTTCTATGGTGCAGTGGAACAGTCTGTGTGTTATATTGTTTCTATGGTGCAGTGGAACAGTCTGTGTGTTATATTGTTTCTATGGTGCAGTGGAACAGTCCGTGTGTTATATTGTTTCTGTGGTGCAGTGGAACAGTCTGTGTGTTATATTGTTTCTGTGGTGCAGTGGAACAGTCTGTGTGTTATATTGTTTCTGTGGTGCAGTGGAACAGTCTGTGTGTTATAAACAAGAGGTTCATTGTTCAAAACCTCTTCTTCCTCTCCCAACTTTGTGCCTGGCTCTAATTCTTCACTGAAGAAAGTTGCAGCTAGTGTAATCACCGACACACACACACATGTGCGCGCATGCAAACACGCACACGCACACGCACACACACACACACACACACACACACACACACACACACACACACACACACACACACACACACACACACACACACACACACACACACACATTATATATAGTGCAGCTGTAAGCCTTCCAAAAGGAAAATATAAATACCACAAGTGAAACACAATAATATGCATAATATTATTGTCAGAGTTCAGTTCATTTTGGTTTTGTGCTTCAGGGCCAATACACATTTCATAATACAGTACATAATTAATATTTCATGTAAACAGAGCCTGCTTACCGTCCAAAACATAATGAAGTACTGTAGGTCGGTAGCAGTGATGAACAGGCAGTAGACCAGAGCGTAGGCCAGGAACAGCATAAAGAACTTATAGTTAGAGAATCCTACACAGTTGTTGACCCTGAAACCAGACAAAACAACAACAAGCATTGCAGTGGTCGAAGAAGTACTCCGTTTTTATTTAGGTAAAAGTAACAATACCTCAATACACTGTAAAAGTACTAGTGTACAGTATGTAGTGGCCTTCAGTATTAAAATGTTCTGCGTCACAGAGCAGGGAGGCATGGGCCCAATGCGCTCTGCATCAAGCTTTTGATTGTGGGTAAGTCCCTGTGTCATACCAGCGTCATGTGCAGGCGGTGTACTTGCACATCAAGCTGCCTACTCTTTATCTCCGGACAAACCAACGGCAGTATCACAAACCGTTACTGAATGTCTCTAATAATCTTTAGAGACCCAAAAAAGGTTGAGAAACACTGCTCAACATTCTGATAGAAAAATAAAGATACAATATGCATTGCATCTATGCTGCTCTACGAAGCCAAAGTGCAGTGACACTGCACTAATTGTATTTCATGAGGTAATTGTTTATCCCCCAACATGATGAAGGCTGATTTGACCTTCTAGACCAGGGGGTCTTCAACGAGAGATGGAGCAGGGACTACACATTTTAAAGAATTATGTTGCAGCTCTTTTTCCCTCTGCTCAATTAAAACCTCTTTGCCGAAAATGGCCAATACAGGCTCTCAACGCTTCGTAGCGCAAGGCTTTATGAGCTTGTCATGTCAATCTGTCTGTTTGTTTCCCGTTTTCGAGTCAATAAAACCATTTGCCAGCCATTTCCGGGTTATTGTTTTTTTCCCCCCCCACTGATTCAAGTGGGACATAGAAGAAGGACATACGGTACCAGGGACAGTGGTGATCCATCTTCAGGATGCATCTGTAAGGGGAGGAGGGTAAAGAGCGATGTCACCACGCCGTCTGCCACACAGACAGAGAAATGACAAATGGACTGTGTTGTGGAGAGTGTAGGTGACGCCGGTGGAACCTTACTTATCACACACTGAACAATGGTGGCATCGATCAGGCTTCAGCAGCAGACAGTGGTCACAGAAGCGGATTGCTGAGGAGAAAGACCAGACTGTTCAATCACCTTCTCCCTTTTACCATAATACCGTTGGTGTCGGGCAGAAACCATACAACCACATATTTTTATGGGGTTTTTTCATACATTAATGCCCTACTTAATCGTACAAGAGTAGCGGAAATAGCTGATAATGAACAGTTTTGGACATACAAGGTTTTCACCCGACAGCAACAACGACACACACACAACGAATTTGCAAATGCATTTGTTCTTACTTCATACTTGGAGGCTGTCATATCTGTTGTTACATCATACACATGCATGTATGACATAACAATAAATTGATCGCTGTGAGAATAATGATCATTGGACTTGGATCTAATTCCAAAACGGATAGTTCCTATGCTTGATTTTGACCGGCTGAGTCTCGTTGTTAAATACTCAATAAACACATCTTTGCAGCAACATCTTGTTTACAATATTTACTGTAGCGTACCATGGATGTATTACTGTTCGTGATTTAGTTTTTCATATGGCAAGGTAAGGGGAGCGCTGCTTTTTGTCCTATACATACGTGCAAGGTTTGTTGTTTAATATCTTCCATAAATTTGGCACAGCAACTTTCTTGGTTTTGGACGCAGTTGCAGGGACTACTTTGATGAAGAAATTATTCTTGCAAGTGAAACTGATATTAAAAAGTGTTTTGGATATCACCACCATCGGGTGGAAAACGAGGAAAAAGTTGGAAAAGAGCTGAGCTACAAGCTCAAGGATCAGCTAATTATCTAATTTCTTTATTCCAAGTGTTTAAATGGTTAATTTGAAATATTTAATTAAAATTAATCTTAAAATGACTTTGCTAAATTCGTTTAAAAGTCCTTTAAATAAGGCATTGGATTGCTTAAAATGCATTTAATTGTTTAAAATACTGTTAAGAAACCAACCGAATCAACAAATGAAGCCAACTGTGCACAGCATGAAAAAGTTGGAAAATAAAAGTTGAATGAGTTGGACATCTTGGAGTTGTTTCCTTAAAGGTATATTCAGTGATTTCACTCAAAAAACCTTAGGTTTCGTTTTTGGCTGTGGGACCCAGCCTTTCGTCCAATCAGGATAGAGAGTCAAAAACGAAACCTAAGGTTTTTTTACCCCCAGGGGTTAACTGGGGACAGGGAGGAACTCCTTATATGGCCAGCACACTCTATAGTAGGGAGGATTATCACAACAAAACAAAAAAATAAGTGATATTTGAATTAAGTGAAATCACTGAATATACCTTTAATGTCCTTTGGAGGAGAACAGAGTTTGACTTGACAGTCACCTCCAGAGTTGGTGCGTGTGTACTGTAGTCTGTAGATGTTAATATTTCTGTACAGGGAACGGGTGTGTACTAGATATTATGTTATGGTAACATTTTTGTACGGGTCACCTCCAGAGTTGGTGCGTGTGTAGATGGGCAGATCCTTGGCCAGCCGTCTTAAGATCTCCTGCTGAGATTCTCCTCTATCTTCACGCTCCAGTAGCTCTTTGTCTGAGTAGGACAGGTAAAACTGCCACAGGCAGCAGAGGACACACACATGCAACATGAGATATAAATTACAGTACTCATTACGTTATAGGTCAAAATTTCATAACCGATTAACTGTATAGCCTTCTATAAACACACACACATGGAATTATTCTTTCATTGAGGACAAACTCATATAAGTCAAAACAAAGACAGATTAACATTAATGTTTAAAGGACATGAAAATAACAAGCCAGTGTGCCATCTTGGCTCTGAATGAGCTCCAGTAGCAGTTGTTGGGAAGTATCATCAGAGATGTATTCACCAAGCTGAGTCATTAGACTGCTCTGTCACCCAGAAGTACAGGAAATGCAAATCCAAATTGGCCCTGCATCAGATCCAGAAAAGGTTGGGAACTGCTTTATTGAACTTAATATTATTGTCTTTGTTGGGTGGAAACATGTCAGTTACTTTTCAGGATTCCAATTAAAAAACAAAAGCAAAAGTATTGTGGATCTGCTACTTTTGATGCTTTTGTGTGACGCTGTAGTGTGGTCAAGTACAGTAGGGCATTCATTTATGAAAAAACACCAAAAGTTAGAAAATATAAAGATAAGTGGTTTCTGCCCGACAGCAACGATACTGATGTAAGTGGCAAAGCGACGCCTCATGAGCATATAGATGGGTTATTATTACAACACTCACCTCCTTCAGGGGATGCAGGGGCTGGGTGAAGATGGTCTGCCAGTACGCCCACACAAACATGATGAAGATCACATGGTACACCAGCAAGTAGATAACTGAAATGACCAAAACACAGACACATCTGAGACATTGTACTGTACTGCAATGGTTCCCAAACGGTGGGCAGTCCCCTCCCAAACTGGGGGTCCCAAACGGTGGGCAGTCCCCTCCCAAACTGGGGGTCCCAAACGGTGGGCAGTCCCCTCCCAAACTGGGGGTCCCAAACGGTGGGCAGTCCCCTCCCAAACTGGGGGTCCCAAACGGTGGGCAGTCCCCTCCCAAACTGGGGGTCCCAAACGGTGGGCAGTCCCCTCCCAAACTGGGGGTCCCAAACGGTGGGCAGTCCCCTCCCAAACTGGGGGTCCCCCGGGTGCAACATTGTTTTCTCACTCAACAGTAAACAAACCAACAAACGGTATAAGTGTATACAGGGTATCTGCACATTTCTAAAGTGACAACTTACAGTAAGGACTACCAAATCGTCAAATATTACATAGGAAATATTATGCAAGATTGCGAAAATTGCCATTCTTGCACTGCCTTACAGTGCGAGGCGTAAGTTGTGAGCTTATGGTCTGGCTATATTTTCACAAAAGTACAGCAAAAGTTGTTCTGAGTAACAGTAACGGTTCTGGTCATTCTTCTATAGTGTATGTTAACTTTTAAAACTCTCTGTAGTTAAGAGGGGAACATCTCCAGCAACAATTTAACAATTTCTTCAGCATGTCTCGCACGCACGCACACACACGCGCACACACACACAGCCGCACACAGACACATATGAACGATCAAAACACTTACCCTTTACTCCGACGTCATCGATGGACTCTGAAACATAATGTTAGACAAATAATTAGTATGTGAAGTAAAGCTGGTACATTGGTACCAGAGCAGAATTCTCAAATATAAAAAAAAATGTAAAATACTATATAAATGAGCCTGACTAAGGTGCTATTTACACGAGGATGGTGTTCATATAAAACGTCAAAATAAAGTATCGTTTGCTGCTGTCATTTAGACGAGAACCGTGTTCTCAGGAGGTGAAAACGCAACGAAGTGAAACCGCCTCCCAGAGTGGAAATCTTTGAGAACGCCGTTTCCTATGGTCTCCATATAAACAGGCAAAACGGTGAATCCGCAAAACTTATGACATCATGGCTCACGTTGGCTCACAGCGCATATGTTTATTACATTGATGCAGAGCAATATCATTATGATATAATGGAGTTCCTGAACAAGCCTCCCTCCTCGCCTACACAGTGATGCTCATCAGCGATGTTGAATGTAAAACCATGATGTAAATAAAAAGCCTTGTGATAGACGGCAGCCCCGCTGCGCAGCAGCGTTTATTTAATAAATATATATCATCCCGTGGCGCGCCCAGAGCAGTGTTGCGCCGCTTGCGTCTTCTTCTTGTACGTGGGTGACCTGTCTATTTGGCAGCCCGTTATCGCCACCTAGCGACAGTATAGCATAATAGCACATTATATCATAACGTGTGCGTTCTCGTGTAAAGGGTAAGAAAAAATGAGAATGCAACGGGACTTTGACGTGTTATATGGAGATGGTCGCCGTCTAAAAGAGGCCTACGTTTGCAAATAATGGCCCATGGGCGTTTATACGGACGAGGTGTCAGAACCTGGGCTGTTATTAGGTAGTTTAGTTTAGTTTAGTTTATTTCGCACAATAAAAAAAGTACAAAAAGGTAACATCAATAAAAGAGAAGTGTGTGTGCAGGTGAGAAAAGAAACCCAGGGAGGGCTTATATGTGGTTCTCACCAAATTAATATACAATTTAACAAATAGTAATATACAAATAATAAGACAAAGTAATCAAACATAGGTATGGAAAATATGTGCTACATTACGTTAGAATAAATTGGAGAGGGTAACTTCAAGAGGCTGGCCCTCAATCTATGTTTAAAGTTACAGAGTGAAGATGCGGAGTTGGCAATAAGTATGTGTGAATTCCAGAGTAAAGAACCTCTGACTTTTATGGAAAACTGAGTGGTACGGCTGAAGGGAGGATGAATATTGTCTGATTGTCTAGTATTATAATCATGAACTTGAGAGTTGGTCTTAAAATATTCTTTGAAAGTTGTAGGAAGCATATTTGGAAGGTAAGTGCATTTATATATGAAAGAACAGGATTGTACTATGTTAATGTCATAGATAGACAGTACATTTAGATTTTTAAACAAAGGAGCAGAGGTAGTGGGCGGCTATTTGAGTAAGGGCTGTTATTTGGAAATATAGGTTCAGTAAACAAACCAATATACAGTATAAGGTTAATTGGCAAGATTGGCTACACGGGGTATCTGCTAAACTCATTTAATTGTCACTTTAGAAAGATACTTTAGCAGCTAAAGTATCTTTCTAAAGTGACAATTAAATGACTTTTAAGACCTTTTTAAACACATTGGCCAAATTGTCAGATATTACATAAGAAAGATGCAAACATTGCAAAAATAGCCAATTTACAAGCTCACAACGCCTCGCTTGTACATCTGCTTTTACATATGCACATAAAGTCACCACATGCATGTATTGTAGACAGACAGACAGACTGCCTCACACGCCCCCTGTGATCTTTGGCGCCGGCCCAAAGGGCGCCCACACCATATGCAGGTTGGCAAAACAGTGAACATTGTAACAAACTACCTTCTTACTGTATGTTATGTGCAATTTACAATAACAAATTCATGTGAGGTTTTTATTGTGTGGCTGTGAAAGAACCACAAGCACTGTAACTAAGGCTTTTAAAGGGATTTTACACAACAGAAAGTGGGTCAACACCAGCTTGACTGGTAAATGGACAAAAAAGGAATCAGCTGACATTATAACTTGAACTTTCATATAATCGCCCCCTATGTTTCTTCGTCATCGTCACCACAGCCCTGAGCAACTACCACGGCCCCGCCCACCTTTCGGGTGAGGTTATCAATGGGATCTATTGATCAGTGATCACCAGTCACTCGTCACATGTTTGTTCCTTTGATTTGGGCTAAAAAACAAACAACAATGCTGAGAATAGAGCAGTACTCACGCACAAACGCACGCACACACATGTTTGTATTACTATACTATACCATTTTTAACCGTGAGACAAACAATATAAGATCTACAAGCGACACGTTGTTGAGCAGGAAAACAGACGGGAAAATGTATGCTTTGTTTTCTCTGTGTAATGTGATGTACTCGAGTGCTTGGTTTTATGTATTTTTGTGAGGACTGCAGATGTAAATTTGCATTAATCTAGTGTATTTGGTTAAAAGCACGCACGAGGCCAATCTACAAGCTCACAACACATCACACTGCAACACATTGTGGGCTTGTAGATCCGGCGCACAGCAAAGTACAATATAAATCAGGTACTGTATAACTAACCCATGTCCCACAATGTCTATTTCTCAAACTCTACTACGTGCTAGTTTTTAACGTCCGTTCAACTGAGAGATGAAATTAACCGTCACTCGTCAGCTCCAATCAGATCAACGTTACCTTGTCCGCGCCCCTTTAAAAGCACTCCTCTCCTTCCCATCATTCACTTGTGCTTCCGTTCAGGTACCCGCCACCTCCCCGACGCCGCCCAGCAGCAGGCTCCACCAGGTCGGCCCCAGGGGGGCAGGCTTAAGAGCCCCCCTGCCTTCGCCAGGCAGGATCCGAGCCGAGGCTCCGGCCCGTCCCCACGGGGGCTCACGCCAAAGCTCCTTCACCATGTCTCCTCCTCATCATTCTGTTTATCATGCATCAGTCACCTGTTCTGTCCATTCACCCAATCCCAGCTCCATACTGTAATCAATCTATCTGCAATAAATCTCGCCTTCACCCTCCGTTTTGTGTAATCTCGTTAACAGTTGAAGTACCGGTATGTGACATTTGGCCCTCACAACTATAATAATTGCCTCTCTCACACGCACGCACTTAAACAGTGCGTCATTTTTCAACATATCTCTGCTGTCGGTTCGAAATATAAACGTACATGTTTTTAGGACACTATACTACGTGAGACAGTATTGTCTCATTAAAGTTATTTTGTCATCACTTTAGCTGAATACTTAATCAATTGTTTATTCAATTAAAACTAATTGAGTTACCTAAATACAGCTCAAGTGGAGTTAGAGCAGGTGGTTTGACCGACAGTTTGAGGATCCAATGGAGTTCTAATGGATTTTTCAATAAAAAAAAAAGTGAAACAGACACAGACTGTCACGGGACCCTAGACAATATCAAGGACCTTGCAAACAGACCACACAGTTAAGTCAACTTGATCAATTGACAAACAGCTGGACTGGAAGTAACGGTTTTATATATATTGTACAAATGACATTTTTAGTAATTAACACAATGGTTGAAAGAGTTTTAAATGTTTATTTGTATTTATTGACACTGAAGTTGCTGCATTGGTATGTTTGTCAGCTGTCTCCCCTCTGCAGTGCTGGCACTCCTCTCTAGATTGGAGGGTGCCAAGTACTGTAGAGGAGGAGGGGTGTTTGTTCCCGTCTGTATTCTGTTTGGTCTTTATGTTAGGCCCTGTGAACGAATTGGGCCTGTGAAATATATTGTGTCCAAAGTATAGTAGTGTGGAAGATTACTCGTAGGCCTTAGTTGGCCGTGTGGTTGAGTTAATTGATTGCCACTTGCTGATTAGGGGATGGTTTACCCCACCTGTATAAAAGCAGGATTGGTGCAGGTGAAGGGAGTTCAGTATTACCATGCCCCCTTTCTGAAACCAGCTCCTCGCCACTCTCCCTACACACTTGCCCTCGATATGCGCGTTCACGCGAGGCTGCGCCATATTAAGTGTCGTCTGAAACCAAGCAGCCTTGAGTGGAAGTGGCTTATAAAGTACTCAAGAGCGAGTCTGTGCCGATCTAGACTCGATTGCCTTGTGCAGCCCTGTTTTCTGTCCGCATGGAAACCGCGACCTACAAATGTAAGTACCACCACAAATAAATGATAAATAAACTCCTCCTAAACAATCTTCATCTGATACAGAATAGACAACGCTCCAACTGATGTTCACAAGGGCTCTTTATTTACCCCACTGTGAAAAACTATAAATGAAACCACACAAACAAAACAACTTTTAACAATGATTGCGAACGCAGTGAGCCACTTACTATGACAGCAAGGGCTGAATGTCTGTGTGTCTGTGTGTGTGTCTGTCTGTGTGTCTGTCCCGCTGTTACACCACCCGCCCGCCACCAGAGGGCGCAGCTGTAGCACACACACACACACACACACACACAGGGCGCAGCTGTAGCACACACACACACACACACACACACACACACACACACACACACACACGAGCTGCGTTCGCTTCCCGCGTTTGCGCGTCTTACTTGTTTATAAACACCATGGATGTATATATGTCATGTCATTTTTGACAGTCACGCTGCATTTCCTTTTTCCATATTAATGAAATCCACATGTCACACAAACACAACACGATGCAATGCAATATAAACTGTACAAACAAAATAACGGGTAACACAATTGCATGATGATAACCATGGCAACGAATGGTGTCTGTTTAAGCAATAAGCCACGAGAGGTCTCAGGTTAGTGGTTACCGGGTATTTTACACTGGCTGGGGGCGTAGGCAGACCCGACGCGCAGCGGAGGGTCTTCTACCTCCCAGCCAGTGTAAAATACCCGGTAAGCTGGGGCCTCGAGTGGCTTATTGCTTTTCTAAAATGGTTACAAACATATAGCAATATTAACCTAATAAAACTATTAAATTCACAAAAGTATCTACGCTTTGCGCCACCAGAGCGAGCGAGCCAGAGCCACAACACTTCCTTGTTTTGCTCCGCAAGTAGCCTAAGTGACGGAAGAATAGCACTTGATGTATTTACGGGGCTGCCTGGAGCCACACATTCACAGTCATATGAGCCGGCGGTGCTTGGATGCCCGCACGGCATGTGTTTCTAAAGCAATCAAGCGCTCCCCTTCCCCAGTTCAGCTACAAGGCTGCAGTTTGATACAAAGTGATTGAAGGAGTGGGTTATCGGTGAAATTTACACTGGTATCAGTGACGGTAACCAGCCAATCAGAATGAAGTATTGGGACTACCCGTTTTAGAATTCCTGTTTCTGCACAAGGAGGGCGAGTGTTTTTTTTTTAGTTTTTTATACCCAGCACCCTAATCAAGGGAACTTGATTCAGCTGGAGGGGCACTTCCTGACGAGGGAACCTCCCGAGAGCACTTCAAGTCAAGGGACTGGTTTCAGAAAGGGCCTGAGGCTAGTAAGAGAACTGTAGGGGAGAACTGTGAGCCGCCAAGACCTCATCGAAGGACAAATAGCAGTCTCTCAAGATCCTGCTTTGTTTAGCCAGCAGGTGTATTTTGTTTCCTATTTTATTGGAACGTTATTTTGGTCTTCTTTTTTTTTTCTTTTTTTGTCACCGACTTGCACTGCACTTTTTGTAGGTAAATAAAATGCCTGAAATGTACTTGTGGACCCGTCTACTCCCTGGAGCCTCTGGCCAACACAAGTAATATAGACATTCAATAGCATAGAATAAATAAAACGTTTGCTGGTTTCTGCCCTGCATTGACGACATTTTCGTATCAACAACTGCCATAATGTAGTTGTCACATTACAGTAGTATGAGAAGCTTAATGAATAACATGTCCAAATAGGGACATCCACAAAATGATACATGCATGGTCTTTATGGCGACAGGGAGGCCTATACTGTAGAACATAAAATTGAAAGGACGAGCAGCAGCTACAGGTTCAGCCTCCTTTAAATCTATGAAATATGTATTATTCATCAAATGAATCACTGCACTTCACCCTGTCGATCTTCTCTGATGGAGCTGCATTAAAAACTCACACTAGGCCCGGACAGTTAGCTCAACCATTTGGGCACCTAGGCTGCTGAGCCAGCCTGACGTGGGTTCGAGTCCCGATCCCAATGGCCTTTGCCGTGCGTTGTGTGTAAAGTTGTGTCCTACAGAATGTTGTGTGTAAAGTTGTGTCCTACAGAATGTTGTGTGTAAAATAGTGTTCTGCAGAATGCTGTGTGTAAAGTAGTGTCCTGCAGAATGTTGTATTAGTGTGTAAAGTGTCCTGCAGAATGCTGTGTGTAAAGTTGTGTTCTGTAGAATGTTGTGTGTAAAGTAGTGTTCTGCAGAATGTTGTGTGTAAAGTTGTGTTCTGCAGAATGCTGTGTGTAAAGTTGTGTCCTGCAGAATGTTGTGTGTAAAGTAGTGTCCTGCAGAATGTTGTGTGTAAAGTAGTGTCCTGTAGAATGAGGCAACAACACCTGCTGTCTAACTGGAGAATGAGGTCAACCAGGGACAGATGACTCACTAGTGACCCCGGTGGCCTGGCAGTGTACTGCACCATTGACCATTGACATACAACATTTTCATGTCAAGGACTCACAAATTGTGTGTGTTTAGCCGATATTCTTTGAATATGATTGTGATGCTGTACCTCTGAAACGCTCCCAAGGACCCTAGACCCCACTTTGAGAACCAATAGGTGACAGTCGGGGTGAAAATAGATACAGGGGGGCCCAGCTATGGAACACCTATACAGCAATCTCATCAAATTCTACTTAATTAAAAATTTTCAAACATAAGTTTAGGACCCACTTAATTGACCAGATCACCTAATTATATTTCTTTGTATCATCTATTCTTTTCTCTAATCATGTAAATAACCAAAAATTCTAATCATGTTCTTGTTGTGTTTTTGTTTTGTTGTTTTGTTTGTTTTATATACTGCAATCATGTTTTCTGGATATTCTATATCTCATGTACAATGTTTAATTATAATCTATATAGGTAGAGGCCTCGTATAAGCCCCTTGGGCTTTTTTGCCTCAGCCTAGCACCTTACCCTTCTCATATTTATATGTTCACTGTGTTGTTTTTATACTGTGCTGAATACATAAATACAAATACAATAGAATAAAAGTGTGATCATCTCTTCGACCAGCCAGTAAAATAATATGGCACTCTTGTATACTGAAGTTGGGCTAACTGTAGTAGAAAAGCGAGATTGTGAGAAGATCAATAATTTATTGATTGATTAAAATATATATATATCTCTTGTTTTGCCCAATTGGGCTATTCTTCCAAAAATAAATCAATACTGATATCATATATAAATAATACACAAGCAAAGCAAAAACTATTTAGCAAAATACACACAACCCAGACTAATGCATACATGATGTACACAATCATTCAGTCTCAATAACATAATTATGTACACAATAAATCCTCATTCTTAATACTTTACATATTGTTGCTGTCGGGTGGAAACCTCATAAGTCCAAAACAAAAATTGCAGATCTACAAACTCCAAACATGTCACTATGCGACACGTTTTGAGCTTGTAGATCTGCTACTTTGCTACTTGTGTGTGACACTGTAGTGTACTTTAACAAAGTAGGACATTCATTTACAAATAAACATCAAAAGTTTAAATATGGCGATATTTTGTTCTGAGTGTATTCTTTTAAACCAGTGATTCTCAAACATTTTCATTAAGGACACCCAAACTGATGTACTGTAGTGTACAGTATTAAGCTGCAGATACATTTGAAAATAGTTGGTGCTGGGTGAGGGGGGTGGGGCCAGTTGCAATATCCTCACGCCCCGACCCACAGATTGTTGGGAATGGCATGTGTTAACCACTTAAACCCCAGCATCCTTATTGTGAGGAAAAGCTTTCACAGGAAATAGCAGATCCTTAGCTTTGTCGATCTGATGTCCTGCGAAAGCTTTTCTTCACAATAACAGAAAATACACTAGTATAGATGCCACCGGTCAGAGCCCTATAGGGGTCAAGTGGTTAAACAAACGTGTGCGTTTTCATTGCATGGTGGTCCTTGTCATGCAGCCAAATGGAGCAGACTGCTCTCTAACTGTTCTCTTCTCTTCTGTTCCGAGACACTTTACTTTTGTTATCCAGGTCAATTCAGTGCTGCTGTGTATACCTATCACCTAACAGCTGCATTAAGTCACTGCTTCATTCTCAAAGTAGGCCCAATTATTACATAATCGCCTAATCACAATTCTTTGTTAGATTGTCGCAATTGTTATTGCATAATCGCTACAGTCGTTGTACCGCACAGTTGTGATGAAAAGAGTGCTGATTACCAGAAGGATAAGCTCTCTGTCTACCGAGCATTCTCAAAACGGGTGGCTGCATCTCCCTTAGAGATCACACGGGAGAGACTCGGAGTACACTGCTGCTTCTTCGCTTGGAAAGGAGACAGCTTATATGTGGTTCGGGCATAATGCCTCCCGGGCGTCACTGCACGTCCCACTGGGAGGAGACCCCCTGGCAGACCAAGAACCAGATGGGTTGGATTATATCTACACACTGGCCTGGGAACGCCTCGGGATCCCCCAGGAGGAAGTTGCTAGAGTTGCTCTGGAGAGGGAAGTCTGGAGCTCTGTTGGAACTCTTGTCCCTGCGACCCGACTCCGGTTAAGCGTTTGAAGTAGAAGAAATGTTCATGCATTTTCAAAATAGTAGTCAATTTCCACCATTTTGTTTCTTTATTTTTTTATATATATAAATATATATAAAGTTTTTTTTTAAGTTCTGTCATTTCTTTTGTATATTGAAGTTATTTATCATAATCTGACCTGTGGAATTCATAGTTTACGAAACCTAAAAGCCAAACAGAAATGTATGCAATTAATCGTCAAGTAAAATGTCACGATTGTGACGGCCTCCAGGGGTCCTTGAGGGGGTTCTGGGGGTCCCCAACCAGAGTTGGATTAAGATCAGCTGCTGTACACTAGTAGTACAGCAGCTATTATAAAAAGCAAATTCTGAAAAAGATTTAAACATTTTAACAACACAAATCTTGTATGGGGGTCCCAGACAGAATATTTTTCTACAATGGTGGTGCAGCGTGGTGCATTGTAACATTTTTGTGCTTAAAGGTATATTCAGTGATTTCACTTAATTCAAATATCACTTATTTTTTTGTTTTGTTGTGATAATCCTCCCTACTATAGAGTGTGCGGGCCATATAAGGAGTTCCTCCCTGTCCCCAGTTAAACCCTGGGGGTCAAAAAACCTTAGGTTTCGTTTTTGACTCTCTATCCTGATTGGACGAAAGGCTGGGTCCCACAGCCAAAAACGAAACCTAAGGTTTTTTGAGTGAAATCACTGAATATACCTTTAATGTGATACAAGGATGATTCGTTTCACACACACACACACACACACACACACACACACACACACACACACACACACACGCACACACACGCACACACACACACACACACACACACACACACACACACACACACACACACACACACACACACACACACACAGGCAGGCTGTCTCTGGATGACTACTTCAGTTTTGCATAAATAATGACACGAGATGGACATGAATTAAATAAATCCTCTAAACAAAATAATAAAATAGATGATTGATCACAATAGTTGTGAATGACACTACAGCATGTCCTAAACATGTACAGTGTCTGTCGCTCTCTCTCTCTCTCATTGTAATGTGCCTGACATTGTCAACACAGCATAAAACAGCCCAGCCAGCCAGTGTGTCTGCGTCCAAAAAAAAAAACGCAGAGAGCTTCATTTGTAGTGTATTCAGAACACAACACAACACCGCCTGTGTGTAATATAACAATCACCCCGGTTTAAAGGCCAGTATAGCCTGTAGCCTACATCATAATAATTACTGAGTGTGTGTGTGTGCGTGTGCGTGTGCGTGTGTGTGTGTGTGTGTGTGTGTGTGTGTGTGTGTGTGTGTGTGCGTGCGTGCGACTGTGTGCGTGTGTGTGTGTAACAAACAGACTTCTTACCCACGCAGAGCTGGAGAACATATGCGTAGTAAGACCACGCCACTATGAGGCAGATGAACACAACCGGGATCCAGTACAGAACTCTCTGACAGCCGCGTGCGATGCTGCGCGGTCCCGACGGTGCCATAATAATAACAATACACTAGCAGAGGAGGAGGCTCATCTCTCACCACACCAATTTATATAGTTTGCTCTTAAAACGCTGCTCCCCGGTGGCTTGCAGTGCGGTAGATTATAGACAGTGATAAATATCAGTGCTGTGCATCGTTCCAATTCCAGACCATGTCTCTGACAGTCTCTCTCTCACTCCGTGCTGCGCTGTTCTGTTCTGGAGGTGTTTTTTGGAGATCGGCGGCGACGCGCTGCGTTCCCCCTGCGCCCCGCACCGCACTGAGCGATGCAAAAAAAAAAAAAAGGGAAAAAAAATGACACTCTGTCTATGAATGAATCCCATAGTCTGGAGTGTTGTCCGCGATGCTGCGATTGGCGGAGTTCGGTTGTCGAGGCAACCGCAGTTCTTTTTTGGCTGGCAAATGGATAATTATTCTGTCTTTATCTTCATAGCCTGCTAGAGCTCATAGGTTATCAGAGAATCAGACATGATCATCATGTCAAGAAGCCCCTCGTATGTAAAACAAGTTTAGATATAAATCAAATATAATATATTATTCAAAAACATAAAAAAAAAATGGTGCACACAGCACCCCATAAATGGTGCACACGGACCCAACATTTGTCAACGTTTTTCGAAAGATAGCAGATTATAGGCATACAGCCTACTAACCCTCTATGCTACTAACTCACAAACTCATCATGACAGAGCATTATAAAGCGTTTAAACTTCCTCATTTTTGTCACTTTTAGAACCATGTGTCAATAATAGCCACAAACAGGCTCCCTCGGTCATTACTTTTTCACTGTCACTCACTATATATTCACTGTTCTCAAAGAAGCCAATATATAGGCTAACTATCACAAAGATAGATTTCTGAGTCCTCAAAGAGTTTATTTTAATGAACGTGGGCGTGGGATATTGTATTGTGTACGTTATCATAACTGTAGTCCAGTGCCGTAATAACTGTGCTGTCAATAGCAGGCGGTTGCCAGACAACCAGCTAATTAGCCAATAACAGCGCGACCGTCCCCCGGGGCTATGGGATCCAGACATCAGACAGTATAGGCTACCGCCGCCCCTGGGGATGCTGCAACAAACCTTTATGTTTCTAGTTCTCAAAGTGGGGCCCGGGGACCCGCCAGGGGTCCCGGAGCGGGTTCCAGGGGTCAGCTAAATTATTGATTTTTACAGTATACCAAATTGACAAGTGTCCATTTGGTTCCATTTATTTTCATTGATTGATTGATTGAAATATTTATTAACAGTTTGCAGAATTACAGTACATTTCAAGCACAAACTTAATACAAAGACTGTTAACTGTGAGTGGACAACCCAATTAAGCATTACACTTGTTTACAAGAGGGTCCACCATGTTCAATTCATCAAAACATTTAGAGACGTACAAATAGACACTTCTATATAGTTAAAGAACAGAACAGGAATTCATCATAAAGGAAGCAAAAAGGGAAAATAAACATATACAGTGAGGGGATAAGGGGGGGGGGGGGGTGATTGGTTATTGGTCCATCATGCATAGGCATAGCATGGCCTGATTCATACCAAACTGGGGGCATTTGAAATGAAAAGGTTTGAGAATCACTTTGTTTTTTTTGTTAAAAAAATACTTTGTATAGGGCGGCTAAATACTTGATTGTCAAGGCTATTCCCTCCTTGGAGCATGTACAGGTGACGGTCTCCACCAAGACAGGAGCGTTTGTTGGTGGCGTACATTTTTTGGTATTGAGTGATCACTGATCATATAAGTAGCAGTTGGATCCATTCCATGATAGACGCACTGTTAGACAATTTGCTGTGAATTCACAGTAAATTACTGGCTAATAATTGCCGTACTTTCACAGTACGTTTTCACAGTAATTATCTGACAGTAAATTACTGTAATTTCACATATGTGAAATGACTGTAATTTACTGTGATTTATCAGTATGTATACAGTTATTTACTGTGAAAGTAATTAAATTTACTGTGATTTACCAGTATGTAGTACAGTTATTTACTGTGAAAGTAATTTAATTTACTGTGATTTACCAGTATGTAGTACAGTTATTTACTGTATATATTATTACCATTACTGTGAAAGTAATGTCATTTACTGTAAATTTACATTTTGCCATACATACACAAACATGCTTTGCGGATCTGCTAAAAGAAAAACAAAACTTTATTAATTTAAACTTTGTATTAACAATTCAAGTGCAACGTGCAACATTTCAAATGGACAAAGAACAACCACATCAGTTTCACATAAAGCCCTGCTATACTCAGTGGAGATTTTTGAGTGGTGCAACCACTTACCCTTACGGAGCTATGTGTGTGGGTGGGTGGCTGGCTGGGTGTCTGGGTATAGTACAGTACAGTAGAGGGTACAGTAAAGGGACCGCCACACAGTAACTCTGGCATTTCTCTGGGCGGCACGCCCGGAACCGGCCCGGCCCCCAGGGCGCGAACTGACCACCTGCCCTTGAATCAGCAATTCAGCATGATGTTAAGTAGATACTACATTTTCAGTTTTGGCTGAACTGTTTCTTTAAATGGAGTAAAAGAACCTAACAAAAACACTTTACCACCATTAGTAATAGTGAAGCACGCACGCACATGCACACACAAATCATAGGCAATTTTACATCTCCAGATAAGAATAATGGCTGGTGGAGTTAGACAAACAAGAGTAGGGCATCAACATCCATTCAAAGTCCACAGGTTTTCTCAAAATGGTATGAGTGTGTCTCATATTGTGGTCCTGAATACCATCATTATCGACCACCAAGTCCACAAGTTTTCACGTGCTCACGTATGGGTTGATAGTTGATACTCCACGCTTCTTCGATTTGGAGCCTCTCTCAGGGTTAATGCCCAAGAAGCACCTGTAAACAATAAGACAAGACAACAACTTTTAGTTTTACATCGTTTTATATATTGCATCATTTATACAAGGCACATGCAGTGGTGTCCCTTTCCCTTAAGTAAATCAATGTTGCAAGCAATCCAGTACAATGTTAATTTCAGTGTTACAATACCTTTGGATAAACTCCAGAGTGCACGTGCCATCCTCAGGATACTGCAGATGGAAGTTGTAGCAGTTCGCGAAAACCGCAGATATCTATATTAATGATCCTATTGTGTGGTCCCGTCACCACTTGTTCTTCAATAGACAGCATCCAGGCCCTAGGCTGCATCATATCACCCAAACAGAGAGGGTACCCATTATGTGATATTGTAAAGAGGTGACATGCTAAATGAACAAGAGCAGAATTTAAATGATCAGCAACATGTGAGTTGATACTGTGATAAAATCCAGATCAACAGTAGGTACCTTGGCTTGGACAATCAAGCAGGGGGTGCTCAGTAATTTCTCTGTCCTCTGCACATCAGCAGCTGTGGCACATGCCTGTAAATTAAGACATAACTGTAACATACTGTAGGCCTATACGTATATATGGTAGTATAGATTCAATATAGTGTGTAAAAGACTAGCCCTGTAAACATGACTCTCGTATTCATACGAGAGTCATGACGCAACTTCACCCTGGTTTTTGCAGACGCTACATTTACAAATAATTAAAATATATAAACATTCGCATTTCAAATATAAAGTACTCACAAAGTGTCCCACGGGTGTTAGTTAGTAGCAGCGCCAGCGATTAGAATTTCTGCATCCCGCGTTGTTTAATAAAAAGCTTTTTTATCCGAGGTGTTATTTTGCCATTGGCTTTCAACTACGCGCCCCTATCGGTCGGGAGGAGGGTGGCACTCGGTGTGTTCGATATAGGTACGCTGACCGCCCTGCCAATACAGACTAATAGGCGAGTGCGCTCCCGGTGTGCAACTGTGGATTTCCCAAACGAACCCCGTTTGAAAAAAGTAGCCGGAGAGCTCGGACAAAAATGCTTTTTATTAAAGAACGCGGGACGCAGCAATTCTAATCGCTCGCGCTGCTACTAACTAACACCCGTGGGACACTTTGTGAGTACTTTATATTTGAAATCTGAATGTTTATATATACGGAAATCTTGTAAATGCAGCGACTGCAAAAAACAGGGCAAAGTTACTGCATGACTGTCATGATAATTATCATGGCAGTCATGTTCCAGGGCTAGTAAAAGACAGTCCACTGGAATCATAGGGAACGTTGTCAACATGTGAATGAATGTGATTTAGTGTAAACGTGAACTATAGTCTAGTGCAGCCACAGGTTTAAACTTAAACCTTACACTTACTTGTGATGGTTGGAGAGGCGACAGCAACAGTCCTACACGTAAGTAGACAACAGATGATGAATACTAGATAGAGAGGGGAAGAAGTAGATGAAGTACAGTATACTTGCTGGAGAAAAAAAAAACTTCAGTTTGTCAAGCAAAATTATTAAATGGTGTAACTTGTACCGTTCTGCTATTATAGACCAACTTTCCATCGCCACCCACTAATGCTCAGATGAAGAGTAAACATTCTACAAAAAACATCCATACCAGTATTTGAATTAACTTAAGTGTTCGTTAAACCTTCCCATGGCAGTGACAAATTATGGATTTACCTTCATTCATAATGCCATCCAGCTATTTTCGACACTGGATTGGTCTAGGTGCTCTCCAGATCTTTCTCTTCTACCAAAATAAGGTCTGCCCTGCTGTCCACACCAAACTATTCAAACCCTTCCAGCAGGGAAGCCAGGGTTTCAACAGAAACTACTTCCTTTATATCTTGATTCATTATCTGAAAGAACGGAGAATGTCAAACATGAATCAATTACTACAGGACACAGTATTCCCCCCAGAAAAAACATAGAAAGAAAACAACAACATAGTATGTCACAAAATCTGTAATAATATTAAAGGATAGGGTGGGTATTTTGAATGCATTGCTTAGTCAGAAAATCCCATGGAAATAACAAAATCAATATTGCGTTTGCTCTACTCTCATTCATTTCTGACTTCCCACATACTGTTTTTACTTAGCCATCAACCCAGAAGTTCCTATTGTAAGCTAGAAACCTTGAAATACACACGGAGGAGACATACGCAGTCATTGAAGAGATGGAAGTGAGGGATGAAGGGAGTGGTGTCAGCGGTTGGAGAGTCGTCCGAGCAAGCCGTGGTGCTTCCTACAGTGAAACAGAAAACTGTTAAGAGAGCTGCTGGTTGTACCTGGCCGCAATTTGCAACACTAGATGCATTTATAATGGGATTAATCTGGAGTTGCAATACCATCCAGTGACAGCCAATTGATGCAAATCAAATTTCCGTTCTGCTTGTATTAAACGACGTTAAACTCACAAACATTGCAGCTGTAGGGCAAGCTATATCTTCTTTCTATCTGGACGAGAGCTTACATACTCCAACCCTTCAAAAAATATAATATATTTACCTGCACAGAATTTCTTGATCTTTATGAAACAAACGCTTTGCAGATTGATCACTCAAGCTTTCCCGACAGCTGCCATGTTGGTGAGTTTAAGCAGACCGGAAATTAATTTGGATCAATGGGCAGTCATTGGAGGGTATTGCAAATCTAGATTCATACCATTTAAAACAAATACAAATAAATCTAGTGTTGCAAATTGCAGCTAGGTTGAACCACCTCAGTGACAATGTCCAAGAGAGCTCGCTGAGACCAAACTACTTTGTATTATTCTATGCCAAATTGTATTTAGCCCATGATGTGTTACTTACAATGAACATTATTTTTTGCGACCCAAGTAAAATCTCCTCCGGAGTCAATTTGTTTGCAGTTGGGGTCATGGAGTCCAAGCAAGTGCCACCTACAGTGAAAAAGAACACACACACACACACACACACACACACACACACACACACACACACACACACACACACACACACACACACACACACACACACACACACACAATTATGAAATGTAGCCTAGCCAAGCTCAGTGTTGTGTGAGCTGCCAGGGTGGTCCCCAAAAAACATGTTTAGCATCAAAATCAGCTAGGTGAAAATGTATTGTAGACAATTGTAGATTTGATTATTATATTTGTCTAGCATGGACACTGTTAGCCACAGCACAGAGCACACAAGCACACAACTTAGCATATTACAAAATCCCAGGTTGATCTAATTAACATTCCTCTGTGATCAACAACTCACCAGAACACCAGACATTAAAAACGTTTGCATTGCCAATTTGCCATGCCAAGAAACTGCTCTATTAGAGGTGTAGCCTCTATGTAGCCTCTGTGTAGGCCTATAGGATAGCTAACATTGGTCAAATAAGTGCCAAAAAGAAAACAAAAAAAAACAGGTCAATCTAGACACACAATGTTACATGAGTTTATAATATTGAGACACACAAAGTTACATGAGTTTATATTGTTGATGTGGTCAACAAGGCACCTCCTTACATGCTCTGCACTCTGTTGCTATGCTGCTAGCAGTTAGCAGTTAGCCTGTGTGCACTGTGTAGCAGCAGCACACATCATTTGCTGGAGAAAGACTAAATGAGTCACGACAGCACAACTAGTTATCAGTAAGGTGGAGGGAACAAAGAGGGTGACTTACCGTATCAGAGCAAAGTTATGAACTTCACATGACTTCATAACTTCATCTCCACAGTCACTTCACTGCTTTTCCCTCTCAAAATGGATGTCATTTTGCGCCCAATCCCACAATGCAGCACTTACAGTAATTTATTGTGATATCACAGAGGCTGTTGTGATTTAACAGTAACATTACTGAATACAGTATTTTATTGTGAATTAATAATGTAAGATATAAGTGTTGTGAAATCCTGGTAACAAGTTACAGTACAGTAATTTGTTGTGATATCACAGAGGATGGTGTGATTTCACAGTAACATTCTGAACACAGTATTTTATTGTGAATTAATAATGTAAGATATTGTGAAATCCTGGTTAAATTTAACAGTGCGGGGTTTCTCCCATTCACAGGTCCAGCCCATTCTCTCAGCTCAGTCATGCAATAACCCAGGCAACTCCGCCTCTCACCACCGGTTGGGCCACCACTCAGCAGTCCACCAATCCTCTCCAGCCATCAGTGTATATAAAGCACCTGTGTTCCCAGCCATCACTCTTTGCCTCCAGCTGTGCTCCCTCAGTCTAGTCCCAAATAATTTCAGTTTCAGTAGTTTGTTCAAGTCCTATAGGCAGTACATTTCAGTTTTTGCTAACCTTCTCATTTCAGCCAATACTTTACAGGGAAGGGGCAGGTTAGATCTGGGGTACCCTGTAGTGCATCACTCAGGTTCTTTTTATTATACACCAGGTTAGAGATGAGTGCCACATGCTGTAATTTCCTTTTTTGTATGTAGAGTAGGAAGATTTGTTTCACTTTTGATAGGCTAGACCGCTAGAGCCTAGAGGTTTGATTAATTTTAGGTAGCAGTTTTGATTGTACCCTTTCTTTTGGCACCACCAGTCCCTTCCCTTATCTTTGTATCGTTTTTGCTTGATTCTCATTTACCTTAGACCAGTTCACCTTAACATTTGTCCTTTTCCACTTCTTTAATTTTTGGGTATATATTGTTAATGTCCCTCGTCTAGGACCTGACTAAGATATGTATGCACTTCATTTAGGAGAGAATATCGCAACTGTTCTTGACTAATATGACCCCCACGAACAACTTGGGAACTGTGAACAATTCTCTATCCGGGGCGAAATACCCGAAAATGACCACGCCCTTTTAAAAATGGCCGCTACTTCAAACATGGCTCTATCTTCTAAACCGTTGGAGCTACAGATTTTCTGAGGTGCTCAAAATGTTCAGAATGCTCATGTTTGTTGAATCCGTGCCTGAGCCAGCAACCCTCCAAGTTATCATAGTGGCCAAATCCAATATGGCCGCCAGTCCGCCACCTGAAAAAGGTTTTGTCCAGAACTTTTGAACCAGATCAGCTATGAATGCAAACTTGGTGTCTAAATCATGTTTTTTGACAATTAGAAACATTTTGGAATGCTTATCTGTATGACTGGGTGTGGCTGAACCTCTATTTTGCACATTTCAAAGATGGCGACTATCTGACAATTTGTTTTACTTTGTCATTTTTTTGCAAACTTGGTGTCTATTTTGTGCTTTCTGAGCATTAGAAACACATTGGAATGCTTATATTCATGATTAAATCCATCTAGAGCACTCTGATTTGCTTATTACAAATACTATATGGCCTATATAATTTTTTTTATGTAACATGAAGTTTCATCCGGATTTGAGTGTAGAGTTGTAGGATTAGGTTAAGATCAAACTGGAGAAAATAAGCAACCTGTGTCTTCTTTTCCCTTCAGGGGTCGCCACAGCAAATAATCTGCCTCCATCTCATGCTGTCCCCTGCCTCCTCTTCTCTCACACCAACTAACTTCATGTCCTCTTTCACTATGCATAAATCTTCTCTTTGGTCTTCCTCTAGGCCTCCTGCCTGGCAGTTCTAACCTCAGTATCCCTCTACCAATATACACACTACCCTCCTCTTTATGTGTCCAAACCATCTCATTCTGACCTCTCTGGCTTTATCTCCAAAACATCTGACATGTACTCGTTCCTGATCCGATCCATCCTTGTTACTCCCAGAGAGAACCTCAACATTTTAGTCTCTGTTACCTCCAGCTCTGCTTCCTGTCTTTTCCTCAGTGCGACTGTCTCTAAAACATACATGTGTACAGATGTACTTTTATTGACACAATAGAATAATAGCATAAGAGCATAATAATAATAGCTTAATAATTTATGCTGAGCATTTGTCAAAGGTATCACATTTTAACAGTGTTTAAATTGGAAATGCGAGTGCACACACACACACGCACCGCACACACACACACACACACACACACACACACACACACACACACACACACACACACACACACACACACACACACACACACATACGTGTGTACACACACACCATGCGCTCCGCACTTTAGAGTCCTCACGGAGAAGACCTTTTTTTGGTCCTGATCATACAACTTCTATATATCGAGGTGCAAAGGATTCCAGCTTTGCATAATTTACTGCGTCCAATAGGCCTACATGACTGTTGCAGCCTAAGTGGAGGAGCTTTACTGGCTGGCATCTACAAGATGGGTCCAGTAAAGTTCCCAAGTCTTAGTCATGGAGTCAGTGACCAGCCCAATGTACTGAAATTTGGAATGTAGTGGCCTTTTGACAAGCTGGATCAATGTAGCTTGGGTAGGAGGAAGGTTCTCAAGGGACTTGCTACAATTTGTTTGACCAACATCAGCCTTCCATGACTATGTGAAAAGGAGTGCAGAATCTCACAGAAACCCTGGTCACTCTCACCTTGGACTTGGAGCCTGAAAAGATCAACTCTGATTTCCATGTCCAGAGATTGCCGTATGGTCATCGTCTTTAGAATAGCGGCAATGACATTACATAATAAGACAAATACACTTGCCTACATATTCTGGCCAATCTTTGGACATGGAAATCGGAGTTGATCTTTTCAGGCTCCAAGGTGAGAGTGACCAGGGTTTATGTGAGATTCCTGCACTCCTTTTCCAGGGAAGGCTGATGTTGGTCAAACAAATGGTGATTCAGCTTGTCTAAAGGCCACTACAACCCAACGTTTCAGTACATTGAGCTGGTCACTGACTCCATGGCTAGGGAACCTTAATGGACTCATTGTAGATGCCACTAAAGCTTGCACCATCCTCCTCCACTGAGGCTGCAACAGTCATGAAAGGCCTAGTGGACAAAAAGAAAATTCTGCAAAGCTGGAATCATTTGCACCTCGATATATAGAAGTTGTATGACCAGGACAAAAAAAGTATTTTCCATGACGAATCAAAAGGACGGAGTGTGTGTGTGTGTGTGTGTGTGTGTGTGTGTGTGTGTGTGTGTGTGTGTGTGTGTGTGTGTGTGTGTGTAAACATAGGTCTAGGATTTGGCCACTATGATGACCCGGAGGGTTGCTGGCTCAGGCACGGATTCAACAAACATTAGTATTCTGAACATTTTGAGCGCCTCAGAAAATCTGTAGCTCCAACGGTTTAGAAAATAGAGCCATGTTTGAAGTAGTGGTCATTTTTAAAAGGGCGTGGTCATTTTCGGGTATTTCGCCCCGGATAGAGAATTGTTCACAGTTCCCAAGTTGTTCGCGGGGTTCATATTAGTCAAGAACAGTTGCGATATTCTCTCCTAAATGAAGTGCATATACATATCTTAGTCAGGTCCTCTACCAACTGGGACATGTATAACAATCGCATGACTATGAAGTAAATTCCATGTGTCTCCACAGTAAGCTAAATTCTTTCTAGGTGAAAGTGATATTTTGACGTGCCAATATCTGCCATTGAGCCCATTATACATTTCTCAAATTTGAAAGCACTAACTATGAAACATTTCAAATTCCTTTTCAGGCAAACATGTCCACTGAACCTAAATAGGTTTGAATGGGGTTTCTAGGTTTTTTGGACGTATGTTATTTTTTTGGTTGCGAAACAAACTATTAATGAGTTTAGTGTACATCTATTTTGAAAGTTAAAGTATAATTTTGGAAATTTGACATTTATTCTTTTGTGGTAGAAACAATGTTTTGGGTATATTTAGTAGGACCATTTGTTATTGAATGATTCGTTTCTGTTACTGGTGTACGGTATTGCCAGGGTCAGAACTCTCCATTCAATAACTTAGGGTGGGGGTGTTATATGCTTGCATATGCACACCTCACTTTACAACAGTCTGATCACTATGTGTTCACTAATAGCACTTTGTCCTCCCTGTAGTGCTGATCTATTTTGCTGGGATCTACGCTGCAGTGGACACTCTCCTCACCTGGCTGTCACTCAACTGAGGCTGCCGCCGCCCTGTCCCAGCTGTAGCACATGCATGATTAGGGCCTAGTATAAATTGAAGTTTCAGTAGATCCTCAGCAGCACCCAAGCAGAACACCATGCTGCTATTATGCCTTAGTTAAGTTTCTCTCTTCTTTTCAGTTAAGATGGGCTGGTCGTAAGTATGACTTTTATGGCAAGCCGTTTTAACATTTAATCGCTAGACTGGATATGTATTCCAGATATCTGTAATTAAGTTCTTTATGGCAAGCCGTTTTAACATTTAATCAAACCACCCTCCTATCTGTAATATATGTTTTAGATATCCAAAACCATGTTTCTCCTAGTCAGAACTGCATTCTTGCTAGTAGAAATTGTAATTCAGGATATCTTGAATTCAGTTCTTCCTAGTCAAAATTAACATTACCATTAACATTAGTCATTCTTCCTAGGAGAAATTAAGTTCTTCCTAGGAGAAATTAAGTTATTCCTAGGATAAATTAAGTTCTTCCTAGGAGAAATTAAGTTCTTCCTATCAACAACTGACATTACTCCTATAGAAATTAAGTTCTTCCTAGGAGCAATTACATCACTTTTTTTCTCCATTCTGGATATATCAAATTAAATTATTTCTAGGACAAACTACCATTTCAGATATCTACAATGCAATTCTTACTAGGATAAACTACCATTTCAGATATCTACAATGCAATTATTACTATGAGATACTACCATTACAGATATCTAAAATTCCAAAAACATTCCAGACATCCATAATTATATTGTGTATATCCAAAAATACATTGTGACTAGTACAAATTTAATTATGGATATCTGCAATTCATATTATGACTAGTACAAATGTAGTTTTGGATATCTGTAATTAGTATTATGACTAGGAACAATGCAATTACTCCTAGGAAGAACTTAATTTCTCCTAGGAAGAACTTAATTTCTCCTAGGAAGAACTTAATTTCTCCTAGAAATAACTTAATTTCTCCTAGGAAGAATTAAGTTATGACTATCTGAAACTAAAAGCCCAATACACATGAATGGAAAAAGTGATGTAATTTCTCCTAGGAGTAATGTCAGTTGTTGATGGGAAGAACTTAATTTCTCCTAGGAAGAACTTAGTTTCTCCTAGAAAGAATGACAGTTGTTGATAGGATTAATGTTAATTTTGACTAGGAAGAACTGAATTCAAGATATCCTGAATTACAATTTCTACTAGCAAGAATGCAGTTCTGACTAGGAGAAACATGGTTTTGGATATCTAAAACATATATTACAGATAGGAGGGTGTTTTGAATAAATGTTAAAACGGCTTGCCATAGATTTAGGGTATTTGCTTTTCTGGTTAGTTTAGTTTCATATTAGGTTTTGGTATAGTTTATGGGAGTCTGGTGACTCCGACATGACCAGGCTCCCCTCCTTTTGTTTTGGCCAGTCCATCCTTTCTTGTTTTGTTAGGGCTTTAGTTAGGTCATGTTTTTGTTGATTGTACAGTTTTTTTCACTCTGTTGTTTATTACCAAAAGACACTGATGTCAGTGATGTGTGATTATGATTTATTAATAAAATGTCATTGTACTTTTGACCTGACTTTTGTCCTGTTATTATGTTACGGTCCTTACATTTCACATAGGTGAAAGTGATATTTTGCCCCATTATAATTTTCTCAAATTTGAAAGCACTATTTCTATGAAACATTTCAAAGAAGTAAAACGTTCCAGCATGTGTCTCGACAGTAAGCTGAATAATAAAAAGTGTGAATGGAGTTTCTAGGTGAAAGTGCTTTTTTGACATGCCAATGTCTGCCATTGAGCCCCATGTTAAAATTCTCAAATTTGAAAGCACTATGTTTCTAAAACTATGAAACATTTCAAAGATTCCTTTTCAGGCAAACATGTCCACCGTAAGATGAACCTAAGTAGGCTAGAATGGAGTTGCTAGGTGTAAGTATGAAGGTCTAGTAGCATGCCAAAGTTTGTGCTATTGCCATAGAGAATGCATTGGGCGTTTAAGTTAAATAACTCAGAAACTATAAAACATTTCAAAGTAAAAAAGTTCCAGCATGTGTCTCCACAGTAAGCTGAGTAATAAAAAGTGTGAATGGAGTTTCTAGGTGAAAGTGATTTTTGACGTGCCAATGTCTGCCATTGAGCCCCATTGTAAATTTGAAAGCACTATATTTCTAAAACTTGAAACATTTCAAATATTCCTTTTCAGGCAAACATGTCCACCGTAAGATCAACCTAAGTAGGCTAGAATGGGGTTGCTAGGTGTTTTTCATCATTTTTGAGGATTTGAAAAAAATGAAAAAATGAAAGAAACGATGGGTTATAGCCCATCGTCAAGTAGGCTAGAATGGGGTTGAAGTAGGCTAGAATGGGGGTGTAAGTCAGGCTTCTCTGTTGTTAGCAAAACATGCTAATGTTTCTCATCCTCCGCAACACCCTTCTCATACACCGCTATACTTTTAAGTATGTTGCGGTAGAGAGAACGTCATCATTTTGGACCATGGGCTATAGCCCATATCGTACGGCATACTATAGCACGCCGTTTTTCATCATTTTTGAGGATTTGAAAAAAATGAAAAAATGAAAAAGAACGATGGGTTATACCATCGTTTTTTGAATTTTTGAAAAAAAAGAAATCTTTGTTTTTCATCATTTTTGACCATGGGCCATAGCCCATATCGTACGGCATACTATAGCACGCTGTTTTTCATCATTTTTGAGGATTTGAAAAAATGAAAAAAACAATGGGTTATAGCCCATCGTTTTTTTAATTTTTGAAAAAAGAATTATCCTCGTTTTTCATCATTTTGGACCATGGGCTATAGCCCATATCGTACGGCATACTATAGCACGCCGTTTTTCATCATTTTTGAGGATTTGAAAAAAATGAAAAAATGAAAGAAACTATGGGTTATAGCCCATCGTCAAGTAGGCTAGAATGGGGTTGCTAGGTGTAAGTATGTAGGCTTCTCTGTTGTTAGCAAAACATGCTAATGTTTCTCATCATCCGCAACACCCTTCTCATACACCGCTATACTTTTAAGTATGTTGCGGTAGAGAGAACGTCATCATTTTGGACCATGGGCTATAGCCCATATCGTACGGCATACTATAGCACGCCGTTTTTTATCATTTTTGAGGATTTGAAAAAAATGAAAAAAATAAAAAAACATGGGTTATAGCCCATCGTTTTTTGCATTTTTGAAAAAACAAAATACCTCGTTTTTCATCATTTTTGAACATGGGCTATAGCCCATACCGTACGGCATACTATAGCACGCCGTTTTTCATCATTTTTGAGGATTCGAAAAAAATAAAAATAAATGAAAAAACATGGGTTATAGCCCATCGTTTTTTGAATTTTTGAAAAAAAAATTATCTTCGTTTTTCATCATTTTTGAACATGGGCTATAACCCATACCGTACGGCATACTATAGCACGCCGTTTTTTATCATTTTTGAGGATTTGAAAAAAATGAAAAAAATAAAAAACATGGGTTATAGCCCATCGTTTTTTGCATTTTTGAAAAAAAAATAACCTATTTTTTCATCATTTTTGAACATGGGCTATAACCCATACCGTACGGCATACTATAGCACGCCGTTTTTCATCATTTTTGAGGATAAAAAAACAAAAAAAAACATGGGTTATAGCCCATCATTTTTTAGAATTTTTGAAAAAAAAATTATCCTCGTTTTTCATCATTTTTGAACATGGGCTATAACCCATACCGTACGGCATACTATAGCACGCCGTTTTTCATCATTTTTGAGGATTTGAAAAAAAAAAAAAAAAAAAGAAAAAACATGGGTTATAGCCCATCGTTTTTTGCATTTTTGAAAAAACAAAATACCTCATTTTTCATCATTTTTGAACATGGGCTATAGCCCATACCGTACGGCATACTATAGCACGCCGTTTTTCATCATTTTTGAGGATTTGAAAAAAATGAAAAAAAAATGAAAAAACATGGGTTATAGCCCATCGTTTTTTGCATTTTTGAAAAAACAAAATACCTCATTTTTCATCATTTTTGAACATGGGCTATAACCCATACCGTACGGCATACTATAGCACGCCGTTTTTCATCATTTTTGAGGATAAAAAAACAAAAAAAAACATGGGTTATAGCCCATCATTTTTTGAATTTTTGAAAAAATAATTATCCTCGTTTTTCATCATTTTTGAACATGGGCTATAGCCCATACCGTACGGCATACTATAGCACGCCGTTTTTTATCATTTTTGAGGATTTGAAAAAAATGAAAAAAAAAAAAAAACATGGGTTATAGCCCATCGTTTTTTGAATTTTTGGAAAATAAAATAACCTTGTTTTTCATCATTTTTGAACATGGGCTATAGCCCATACCGTACGGCATACTATAGCACGCCGTTTTTCATCATTTTTGAGGATTCGAAAAAAATGAAAAAAATAAAAAACATGGGTTATAGCCCATCGTTTTTTGCATTTTTGAAAAAAAAATAACCTATTTTTTCATCATTTTTGAACATGGGCTATAACCCATACCGTACGGCATACTATAGCACGCCGTTTTTCATCATTTTTGAGGATAAAAAAACAAAAAAAAACATGGGTTATAGCCCATCATTTTTTAGAATTTTTGAAAAAAAAATTATCCTCGTTTTTCATCATTTTTGAACATGGGCTATAACCCATACCGTACGGCATACTATAGCACGCCGTTTTTCATCATTTTTGAGGATTTGAAAAAAAAAAAAAAAAAAAGAAAAAACATGGGTTATAGCCCATCGTTTTTTGCATTTTTGAAAAAACAAAATACCTCATTTTTCATCATTTTTGAACATGGGCTATAGCCCATACCGTACGGCATACTATAGCACGCCGTTTTTCATCATTTTTGAGGATTTGAAAAAAATGAAAAAAAAATGAAAAAACATGGGTTATAGCCCATCGTTTTTTGCATTTTTGAAAAAACAAAATACCTCATTTTTCATCATTTTTGAACATGGGCTATAACCCATACCGTACGGCATACTATAGCACGCCGTTTTTCATCATTTTTGAGGATAAAAAAACAAAAAAAAACATGGGTTATAGCCCATCATTTTTTGAATTTTTGAAAAAATAATTATCCTCGTTTTTCATCATTTTTGAACATGGGCTATAGCCCATACCGTACGGCATACTATAGCACGCCGTTTTTTATCATTTTTGAGGATTTGAAAAAAATGAAAAAAAAAAAAAAACATGGGTTATAGCCCATCGTTTTTTGAATTTTTGGAAAATAAAATAACCTTGTTTTTCATCATTTTTGAACATGGGCTATAGCCCATACCGTACGGCATACTATAGCACGCCGTTTTTCATCATTTTTGAGGATTCGAAAAAAATAAAAATAAATGAAAAAACATGGGTTATAGCCCATCGTTTTTTGAATTTTTGAAAAAAAAATTATCTTCGTTTTTCATCATTTTTGAACATGGGCTATAACCCATACCGTACGGCATACTATAGCACGCCGTTTTTCATCATTTTTGAGGATTTGAAAAAAACAAAAAAAACAAAAAAAAACATGGGTTATATCCCATCGTTTTTTGAATTTTAGAAAAAAAAATTATCCTCGTTTTTCATCATTTTTGAACATGGGCTATAACCCATACTGTACGGCATACTATAGCACGCCGTTTTTTATCATTTTTGAGGATTTGAAAAAAATGAAAAAAAAAAAAAAACATGGGTTATAGCCCATCGTTTTTTGCATTTTTGAAAAAACAAAATACCTCATTTTTCATCATTTTTGAACATGGGCTATAGCCCATACCGTACGGCATACTATAGCACGCCGTTTTTCATCATTTTTGAGGATTTGAAAAAAATGAAAAAAAAAAAGAAAAAACATGGGTTATAGCCCATCGTTTTTTTTATTTTTGAAAAAAAAATTAACCTCTATTTTCATCATTTTTGAACATGGGCTATAACCCATACCGTACGGCATACTATAGCACGCCGTTTTTCATCATTTTGGAGGATTTGAAAAAAATGGAAAAAAAAACAAAAACATGGGTTATAGCCCATCGTTTTTTGAATTTTTGGAAAATAAAATAACCTTGTTTTTCATCATTTTTGAACATGGGCTATAGCCCATACCGTACGGCATACTATAGCACGCCGTTTTTCATAATTTTTTGAGGATTTGAAAAAAATGAAAAAAAAATGAAAAAACATGGGTTATAGCCCATCGTTTTTTGAATTTTTGAAAAAAAAATTATCTTCGTTTTTCATCATTTTTGAACATGGGCTATAACCCATACCGTACGGCATACTATAGCACGCCGTTTTTTATCATTTTTGAGGATTTGAAAAAAAAAAAAAAAAAAAAAAAACATGGGTTATAGCCCATCGTTTTTTGCATTTTTGAAAAAACAAAATACCTCATTTTTCATCATTTTTGAACATGGGCTATAGCCCATACCGTACGGCATACTATAGCACGCCGTTTTTCATCATTTTTGAGGATTTGAAAAAAAAGAAAAAAAAAAGAAAAAACATGGGTTATAGCCCATCGTTTTTTTTATTTTTGAAAAAAAGAATTAACCTCTATTTTCATCATTTTTGAACATGGGCTATAACCCATACCGTACGGCATACTATAGCACGCCGTTTTTCATCATTTTGGAGGATTTGAAAAAAATGGAAAAAAAAACAAAAACATGGGTTATAGCCCATCGTTTTTTGAATTTTTGGAAAATAAAATAACCTTGTTTTTCATCATTTTTGAACATGGGCTATAGCCCATACCGTACGGCATACTATAGCACGCCGTTTTTCATAATTTTTGAGGATTTGAAAAAAATGAAAAAAAAATGAAAAAACATGGGTTATAGCCCATCGTTTTTTGAATTTTTGAAAAAAAAATTATCTTCGTTTTTCATCATTTTTGAACATGGGCTATAACCCATACCGTACGGCATACTATAGCACGCCGTTTTTCATCATTTTTGAGGATAAAAAAACAAAAAAAAACATGGGTTATAGCCCATCATTTTTTGAATTTTTGAAAAAATAATTATCCTCGTTTTTCATCATTTTTGAACATGGGCTATAACCCATACCGTACGGCATACTATAGCACGCCGTTTTTTATCATTTTTGAGGATTTGAAAAAAATGAAAAAAATAAAAAACATGGGTTATAGCCCATCGTTTTTTGCATTTTTGAAAAAAAAATAACCTATTTTTTCATCATTTTTGAACATGGGCTATAACCCATACCGTACGGCATACTATAGCACGCCGTTTTTCATCATTTTTGAGGATAAAAAAACAAAAAAAAACATGGGTTATAGCCCATCATTTTTTAGAATTTTTGAAAAAAAAATTATCCTCGTTTTTCATCATTTTTGAACATGGGCTATAACCCATACCGTACGGCATACTATAGCACGCCGTTTTTCATCATTTTTGAGGATTTGAAAAAAAAAAAAACAAAAAAAAAAACATGGGTTATATCCCATCGTTTTTTGAATTTTAGAAAAAAAAAATTATCCTCGTTTTTCATCATTTTTGAACATGGGCTATAACCCATACTGTACGGCATACTATAGCACGCCGTTTTTTATCATTTTTGAGGATTTGAAAAAAATGAAAAAAAAAAAAAAACATGGGTTATAGCCCATCGTTTTTTGCATTTTTGAAAAAACAAAATACCTCATTTTTCATCATTTTTGAACATGGGCTATAGCCCATACCGTACGGCATACTATAGCACGCCGTTTTTCATCATTTTTGAGGATTTGAAAAAAATGAAAAAAAAAAGAAAAAACATGGGTTATAGCCCATCGTTTTTTTTATTTTTGAAAAAGAAATTAACCTCTATTTTCATCATTTTTGAACATGGGCTATAACCCATACCGTACGGCATACTATAGCACGCCGTTTTTCATCATTTTGGAGGATTTGAAAAAAATGGAAAAAAAAACAAAAACATGGGTTATAGCCCATCGTTTTTTGAATTTTTGGAAAATAAAATAACCTTGTTTTTCATCATTTTTGAACATGGGCTATAGCCCATACCGTACGGCATACTATAGCACGCCGTTTTTCATAATTTTTTGAGGATTTGAAAAAAATGAAAAAAAAATGAAAAAACATGGGTTATAGCCCATCGTTTTTTGAATTTTTGAAAAAAAAATTATCTTCGTTTTTCATCATTTTTGAACATGGGCTATAACCCATACCGTACGGCATACTATAGCACGCCGTTTTTTATCATTTTTGAGGATTTGAAAAAAATGAAAAAAAAAAAAAAACATGGGTTATAGCCCATCGTTTTTTGCATTTTTGAAAAAACAAAATACCTCATTTTTCATCATTTTTGAACATGGGCTATAGCCCATACCGTACGGCATACTATAGCACGCCGTTTTTCATCATTTTTGAGGATTTGAAAAAAATGAAAAAAAAAAGAAAAAACATGGGTTATAGCCCATCGTTTTTTTTATTTTTGAAAAAAAAATTAACCTCTATTTTCATCATTTTTGAACATGGGCTATAACCCATACCGTACGGCATACTATAGCACGCCGTTTTTCATCATTTTGGAGGATTTGAAAAAAATGGAAAAAAAAACAAAAACATGGGTTATAGCCCATCGTTTTTTGAATTTTTGGAAAATAAAATAACCTTGTTTTTCATCATTTTTGAACATGGGCTATAGCCCATACCGTACGGCATACTATAGCACGCCGTTTTTCATAATTTTTGAGGATTTGAAAAAAATGAAAAAAAAATGAAAAAACATGGGTTATAGCCCATCGTTTTTTGAATTTTTGAAAATAAATTATCTTCGTTTTTCATCATTTTTGAACATGGGCTATAACCCATACCGTACGGCATACTATAGCACGCCGTTTTTCATCATTTTTGAGGATAAAAAAACAAAAAAAAACATGGGTTATAGCCCATCATTTTTTAGAATTTAAAAAAAAAAAAATATCCTCGTTTTTCATCATTTTTGAACATGGGCTATAACCCATACCGTACGGCATACTATAGCACGCCGTTTTTCATCATTTTTGAGGATTTGAAAAATAAAATAAAAAAATGAAAAAACATGGGTTATAGCCCATCGTTTTTTGCATTTTTGAAAAAACAAAATACCTCATTTTTCATCATTTTTGAACATGGGCTATAGCCCATACCGTACGGCATACTATAGCACGCCGTTTTTCATCATTTTTGAGGATTTGAAAAAAATGAAAAAAAAATGAAAAAACATGGGTTATAGCCCATCGTTTTTTGCATTTTTGAAAAAACAAAATACCTCATTTTTCATCATTTTTGAACATGGGCTATAACCCATACCGTACGGCATACTATAGCACGCCGTTTTTCATCATTTTTGAGGATAAAAAAACAAAAAAAAACATGGGTTATAGCCCATAATTTTTTGAATTTTTGAAAAAATAATTATCCTCGTTTTTCATCATTTTTGAACATGGGCTATAGCCCATACCGTACGGCATACTATAGCACGCCGTTTTTTATCATTTTTGAGGATTTGAAAAAAATGTAAAAAAAAAAAAAACATGGGTTATAGCCCATCGTTTTTTGAATTTTTGGAAAATAAAATAACCTTGTTTTTCATCATTTTTGAACATGGGCTATAGCCCATACCGTACGGCATACTATAGCACGCCGTTTTTCATCATTTTTGAGGATTCGAAAAAAATAAAAATAAATGAAAAAACATGGGTTATAGCCCATCGTTTTTTGAATTTTTGAAAAATAAATTATCTTCGTTTTTCATCATTTTTGAACATGGGCTATAACCCATACCGTACGGCATACTATAGCACGCCGTTTTTTATCATTTTTGAGGATTTGAAAAAAATGAAAAAAATAAAAAACATGGGTTATAGCCCATCGTTTTTTGCATTTTTGAAAAAAAAATAACCTATTTTTTCATCATTTTTGAACATGGGCTATAACCCATACCGTACGGCATACTATAGCACGCCGTTTTTCATCATTTTTGAGGATAAAAAAACAAAAAAAAACATGGGTTATAGCCCATCATTTTTTAGAATTTTTGAAAAAAAAATTATCCTCGTTTTTCATCATTTTTGAACATGGGCTATAACCCATACCGTACGGCATACTATAGCACGCCGTTTTTCATCATTTTTGAGGATTTGAAAAAAAAAAAAAAAAAAAAAAAAAACATGGGTTATATCCCATCGTTTTTTGAATTTTAGAAAAAAAAATTATCCTCGTTTTTCATCATTTTTGAACATGGGCTATAACCCATACCGTACGGCATACTATAGCACGCCGTTTTTCATCATTTTTGAGGATTTGAAAAAAAAAAAAAAAAAAAAAAAAAACATGGGTTATATCCCATCGTTTTTTGAATTTTAGAAAAAAAAATTATCCTCGTTTTTCATCATTTTTGAACATGGGCTATAACCCATACTGTACGGCATACTATAGCACGCCGTTTTTTATCATTTTTGAGGATTTGAAAAAAATGAAAAAAAAAAAAAACATGGGTTATAGCCCATCGTTTTTTGCATTTTTGAAAAAACAAAATACCTCATTTTTCATCATTTTTGAACATGGGCTATAGCCCATACCGTACGGCATACTATAGCACGCCGTTTTTCATCATTTTTGAGGATTTGAAAAAAATGAAAAAAAAAAGAAAAAACATGGGTTATAGCCCATCGTTTTTTTTATTTTTGAAAAAAAAATTAACCTCTATTTTCATCATTTTTGAACATGGGCTATAACCCATACCGTACGGCATACTATAGCACGCCGTTTTTCATCATTTTGGAGGATTTGAAAAAAATGGAAAAAAAAACAAAAACATGGGTTATAGCCCATCGTTTTTTGAATTTTTGGAAAATAAAATAACCTTGTTTTTCATCATTTTTGAACATGGGCTATAGCCCATACCGTACGGCATACTATAGCACGCCGTTTTTCATAATTTTTTGAGGATTTGAAAAAAATGAAAAAAAAATGAAAAAACATGGGTTATAGCCCATCGTTTTTTGAATTTTTGAAAAAAAAATTATCTTCGTTTTTCATCATTTTTGAACATGGGCTATAACCCATACCGTACGGCATACTATAGCACGCCGTTTTTTATCATTTTTGAGGATTTGAAAAAAAAAAAAAAAAAAAAAAAACATGGGTTATAGCCCATCGTTTTTTGCATTTTTGAAAAAACAAAATACCTCATTTTTCATCATTTTTGAACATGGGCTATAGCCCATACCGTACGGCATACTATAGCACGCCGTTTTTCATCATTTTTGAGGATTTGAAAAAAAAGAAAAAAAAAAGAAAAAACATGGGTTATAGCCCATCGTTTTTTTTATTTTTGAAAAAAAAATTAACCTCTATTTTCATCATTTTTGAACATGGGCTATAACCCATACCGTACGGCATACTATAGCACGCCGTTTTTCATCATTTTGGAGGATTTGAAAAAAATGGAAAAAAAAACAAAAACATGGGTTATAGCCCATCGTTTTTTGAATTTTTGGAAAATAAAATAACCTTGTTTTTCATCATTTTTGAACATGGGCTATAGCCCATACCGTACGGCATACTATAGCACGCCGTTTTTCATAATTTTTGAGGATTTGAAAAAAATGAAAAAAAAATGAAAAAACATGGGTTATAGCCCATCGTTTTTTGAATTTTTGAAAAAAAAATTATCTTCGTTTTTCATCATTTTTGAACATGGGCTATAACCCATACCGTACGGCATACTATAGCACGCCGTTTTTTTATCATTTTTGAGGATTTGAAAAAAATGAAAAAAATAAAAAAACATGGGTTATATAGCCCATCGTTTTTTGCATTTTTGAAAAAACAAAATACCTCGTTTTTCATCATTTTTGAACATGGGCTATAGCCCATACCGTACGGCATACTATAGCACGCCGTTTTTCATCATTTTTGAGGATTTGAAAAAAATGAAAAAAAAATGAAAAAACATGGGTTATAGCCCATCGTTTTTTTAATTTTTGAAAAAAAAAAACCTATTTTTTCATCATTTTTGAACATGGGCTATAACCCATACCGTACGGCATACTATAGCACGCCGTTTTTCATCATTTTTGAGGATAAAAATAAATGAAAAAACATGGGTTATAGCCCATCGTTTTTTGAATTTTTGAAAAAAAAATTATCCTCGTTTTTCATCATTTTTGAACATGGGCTATAACCCATACTGTACGGCATACTATAGCACGCCATTTTTTATCATTTTTGAGGATTTGAAAAAAATGAAAAAAATAAAAAAACATGGGTTATAGCCCATCGTTTTTTGCATTTTTGAAAAAACAAAATACCTCATTTTTCATCATTTTTGAACATGGGCTATAGCCCATACCGTACGGCATACTATAGCACGCCGTTTTTCATCATTTTTGAGGATTTGAAAAAAATGAAAAAATATGAAAAAACATGGGTTATAGCCCATCGTTTTTTTAATTTTTGAAAAAAAAATTAACCTCTATTTTCATCATTTTTGAACATGGGCTATAACCCATACCGTACGGCATACTATAGCACGCCGTTTTTCATCATTTTGGAGGATTTGAAAAAAATGGAAAAAAAAACAAAAACATGGGTTATAGCCCATCGTTTTTTTAATTTTTGGAAAATAAAATAACCTTGTTTTTCATCATTTTTGAACATGGGCTATAGCCCATACCGTACGGCATACTATAGCACGCCGTTTTTCATAATTTTTGAGGATTTGAAAAAAATGGAAAAAAAATGAAAAAACATGGGTTATAGCCCATCGTTTTTTGAATTTTTGGAAAATAAAATAACCTTGTTTTTCATCATTTTTGAACATGGGCTATAGCCCATACCGTACGGCATACTATAGCACGCCGTTTTTCATCATTTTTGAGGATTCGAAAAAAATATAAATAAATGAAAAAACATGGGTTATAGCCCATCGTTTTTTGAATTTTTGAAAAAAAAATTATCTTCGTTTTTCATCATTTTTGAACATGGGCTATAACCCATACCGTACGGCATACTATAGCACGCCGTTTTTTATCATTTTTGAGGATTTGAAAAAAATGAAAAAAATAAAATACATGGTTTATAGCCCATCGTTTTTTGCATTTTTGAAAAAAAAATAACCTATTTTTTCATCATTTTTGAACATGGGCTATAACCCATACCGTACGGCATACTATAGCACGCCGTTTTTCATCATTTTTGAGGATAAAAAAACAAAAAAAAACATGGGTTATAGCCCATCATTTTTTGAATTTTTGAAAAAATAATTATCCTCGTTTTTCATCATTTTTGAACATGGGCTATAGCCCATACCGTACGGCATACTATAGCACCCCGTTTTTCATCATTTTGGAGGATTTGAAAAAAATGAAAAAAAAAAAAAAACATGGGTTATAGCCCATCGTTTTTTGAATTTTTGGAAAATAAAATAACCTCGTTTTTCATCATTTTTGAACATGGGCTATAGCCCATACCGTACGGCATACTATAGCACCCCGTTTTTCATCATTTTGGAGGATTTGAAAAAAATGAAAAAAAAAAAAAAACATGGGTTATAGCCCATCGTTTTTTGAATTTTTGGAAAATAAAATAACCTTGTTTTTCATCATTTTTGAACATGGGCTATAGCCCATACCGTACGGCATACTATAGCACGCCGTTTTTTTATCATTTTTGAGGATTTGAAAAAAATGAAAAAAATAAAAAAACATGGGTTATATAGCCCATCGTTTTTTGCATTTTTGAAAAAACAAAATACCTCGTTTTTCATCATTTTTGAACATGGGCTATAGCCCATACCGTACGGCATACTATAGCACGCCGTTTTTCATCATTTTTGAGGATTTGAAAAAAATGAAAAAAAAATGAAAAAACATGGGTTATAGCCCATCGTTTTTTTAATTTTTGAAAAAAAAATAACCTATTTTTTCATCATTTTTGAACATGGGCTATAACCCATACCGTACGGCATACTATAGCACGCCGTTTTTCATCATTTTTGAGGATAAAAATAAATGAAAAAACATGGGTTATAGCCCATCGTTTTTTGAATTTTTGAAAAAAAAATTATCCTCGTTTTTCATCATTTTTGAACATGGGCTATAACCCATACTGTACGGCATACTATAGCACGCCATTTTTTATCATTTTTGAGGATTTGAAAAAAATGAAAAAAATAAAAAAACATGGGTTATAGCCCATCGTTTTTTGCATTTTTGAAAAAACAAAATACCTCATTTTTCATCATTTTTGAACATGGGCTATAGCCCATACCGTACGGCATACTATAGCACGCCGTTTTTCATCATTTTTGAGGATTTGAAAAAAATGAAAAAATATGAAAAAACATGGGTTATAGCCCATCGTTTTTTTAATTTTTGAAAAAAAAATTAACCTCTATTTTCATCATTTTTGAACATGGGCTATAACCCATACCGTACGGCATACTATAGCACGCCGTTTTTCATCATTTTGGAGGATTTGAAAAAAATGGAAAAAAAAACAAAAACATGGGTTATAGCCCATCGTTTTTTTAATTTTTGGAAAATAAAATAACCTTGTTTTTCATCATTTTTGAACATGGGCTATAGCCCATACCGTACGGCATACTATAGCACGCCGTTTTTCATAATTTTTGAGGATTTGAAAAAAATGGAAAAAAAATGAAAAAACATGGGTTATAGCCCATCGTTTTTTGAATTTTTGGAAAATAAAATAACCTTGTTTTTCATCATTTTTGAACATGGGCTATAGCCCATACCGTACGGCATACTATAGCACGCCGTTTTTCATCATTTTTGAGGATTCGAAAAAAATATAAATAAATGAAAAAACATGGGTTATAGCCCATCGTTTTTTGAATTTTTGAAAAAAAAATTATCTTCGTTTTTCATCATTTTTTAACATGGGCTATAACCCATACCGTACGGCATACTATAGCACGCCGTTTTTTATCATTTTTGAGGATTTGAAAAAAATGAAAAAAATAAAATACATGGTTTATAGCCCATCGTTTTTTGCATTTTTGAAAAAAAAAATAACCTATTTTTTCATCATTTTTGAACATGGGCTATAACCCATACCGTACGGCATACTATAGCACGCCGTTTTTCATCATTTTTGAGGATAAAAAAACAAAAAAAAACATGGGTTATAGCCCATCATTTTTTGAATTTTTGAAAAAATAATTATCCTCGTTTTTCATCATTTTTGAACATGGGCTATAGCCCATACCGTACGGCATACTATAGCACCCCGTTTTTCATCATTTTGGAGGATTTGAAAAAAATGAAAAAAAAAAAAAAACATGGGTTATAGCCCATCGTTTTTTGAATTTTTGGAAAATAAAATAACCTTGTTTTTCATCATTTTTGAACATGGGCTATAGCCCATACCGTACGGCATACTATAGCACGCCGTTTTTCATCATTTTTGAGGATTCGAAAAAAATAAAAATAAATGAAAAAACATGGGTTATAGCCCATCGTTTTTTAGAATTTTTGAAAAAAAAATTATCCTCGTTTTTCATCATTTTTGAACATGGGCTATAACCCATACCGTACGGCATACTATAGCACGCCGTTTTTCATCATTTTTGAGGATTTGAAAAACAAAAAAAAAACAAAAAAAAAACATGGGTTATATCCCATCGTTTTTTGAATTTTTGAAAAAAAAATTATCCTCGTTTTTCATCATTTTTGAACATGGGCTATAACCCATACTGTACGGCATACTATAGCACGCCGTTTTTTTATCATTTTTGAGGATTTGAAAAAAATGAAAAAAATAAAAAAACATGGGTTATAGCCCATCGTTTTTTGCATTTTTGAAAAAACAAAATACCTCATTTTTCATCATTTTTGAACATGGGCTATAGCCCATACCGTACGGCATACTATAGCACGCCGTTTTTCATCATTTTTGAGGATTTGAAAAAAATGAAAAAAAAAGGAAAAAACATGGGTTATAGCCCATCGTTTTTTTAATTTTTGAAAAAAAAATTAACCTCTATTTTCATCATTTTTGAACATGGGCTATAACCCATACCGTACGGCATACTATAGCACGCCGTTTTTCATCATTTTGGAGGATTTGAAAAAAATGGAAAAAAAAACAAAAACATGGGTTATAGCCCATCGTTTTTTGAATTTTTGGAAAATAAAATAACCTTGTTTTTCATCATTTTTGAACATGGGCTATAGCCCATACCGTACGGCATACTATAGCACGCCGTTTTTCATAATTTTTGAGGATTTGAAAAAAATGAAAAAAAAATGAAAAAACATGGGTTATAGCCCATCGTTTTTTTAATTTTTGAAAAAAAAAAATCTTCGTTTTTCATCATTTTTGAACATGGGCTATAGCCCATACCGTACGGCATACTATAGCACGCCGTTTTTCATCATTTTTGAGGATTCGAAAAAAATAAAAATAAATGAAAAAACATGGGTTATAGCCCATCGTTTTTTAGAATTTTTGAAAAAAAAATTATCCTCGTTTTTCATCATTTTTGAACATGGGCTATAACCCATACCGTACGGCATACTATAGCACGCCGTTTTTCATCATTTTTGAGGATTTGAAAAACAAAAAAAAAACAAAAAAAAAAACATGGGTTATATCCCATCGTTTTTTGAATTTTTGAAAAAAAAATTATCCTCGTTTTTCATCATTTTTGAACATGGGCTATAACCCATACTGTACGGCATACTATAGCACGCCGTTTTTTTATCATTTTTGAGGATTTGAAAAAAATGAAAAAAATAAAAAAACATGGGTTATAGCCCATCGTTTTTTGCATTTTTGAAAAAACAAAATACCTCATTTTTCATCATTTTTGAACATGGGCTATAGCCCATACCGTACGGCATACTATAGCACGCCGTTTTTCATCATTTTTGAGGATTTGAAAAAAATGAAAAAAAAAGGAAAAAACATGGGTTATAGCCCATCGTTTTTTTAATTTTTGAAAAAAAAATTAACCTCTATTTTCATCATTTTTGAACATGGGCTATAACCCATACCGTACGGCATACTATAGCACGCCGTTTTTCATCATTTTGGAGGATTTGAAAAAAATGGAAAAAAAAACAAAAACATGGGTTATAGCCCATAGTTTTTTGAATTTTTGGAAAATAAAATAACCTTGTTTTTCATCATTTTTGAACATGGGCTATAGCCCATACCGTACGGCATACTATAGCACGCCGTTTTTCATAATTTTTGAGGATTTGAAAAAAATGAAAAAAAAATGAAAAAACATGGGTTATAGCCCATCGTTTTTTTAATTTTTGAAAAAAAAAAAATCTTCGTTTTTCATCATTTTTGAACATGGGCTATAACCCATACCGTACGGCATACTATAGCACGCCGTTTTTTATCATTTTTGAGGATTTGAAAAAAATGAAAAAAATAAAAAAACATGGGTTATATAGCCCATCGTTTTTTGCATTTTTGAAAAAACAAAATACCTCGTTTTTCATCATTTTTGAACATGGGCTATAGCCCATACCGTACGGCATACTATAGCACGCCGTTTTTCATCATTTTTGAGGATTTGAAAAAAAAGAAAAAAAAAAGAAAAAACATGGGTTATAGCCCATCGTTTTTTTTATTTTTGAAAAAAAGAATTAACCTCTATTTTCATCATTTTTGAACATGGGCTATAACCCATACCGTACGGCATACTATAGCACGCCGTTTTTCATCATTTTGGAGGATTTGAAAAAAATGGAAAAAAAAACAAAAACATGGGTTATAGCCCATCGTTTTTTGAATTTTTGGAAAATAAAATAACCTTGTTTTTCATCATTTTTGAACATGGGCTATAGCCCATACCGTACGGCATACTATAGCACGCCGTTTTTCATAATTTTTGAGGATTTGAAAAAAATGAAAAAAAAATGAAAAAACATGGGTTATAGCCCATCGTTTTTTGAATTTTTGAAAAAAAAATTATCTTCGTTTTTCATCATTTTTGAACATGGGCTATAACCCATACCGTACGGCATACTATAGCACGCCGTTTTTCATCATTTTTGAGGATAAAAAAACAAAAAAAAACATGGGTTATAGCCCATCATTTTTTGAATTTTTGAAAAAATAATTATCCTCGTTTTTCATCATTTTTGAACATGGGCTATAACCCATACCGTACGGCATACTATAGCACGCCGTTTTTTATCATTTTTGAGGATTTGAAAAAAATGAAAAAAATAAAAAACATGGGTTATAGCCCATCGTTTTTTGCATTTTTGAAAAAAAAATAACCTATTTTTTCATCATTTTTGAACATGGGCTATAACCCATACCGTACGGCATACTATAGCACGCCGTTTTTCATCATTTTTGAGGATAAAAAAACAAAAAAAAACATGGGTTATAGCCCATCATTTTTTAGAATTTTTGAAAAAAAAATTATCCTCGTTTTTCATCATTTTTGAACATGGGCTATAACCCATACCGTACGGCATACTATAGCACGCCGTTTTTCATCATTTTTGAGGATTTGAAAAAAAAAAAAACAAAAAAAAAAACATGGGTTATATCCCATCGTTTTTTGAATTTTAGAAAAAAAAAATTATCCTCGTTTTTCATCATTTTTGAACATGGGCTATAACCCATACTGTACGGCATACTATAGCACGCCGTTTTTTATCATTTTTGAGGATTTGAAAAAAATTAAAAAAAAAAAAAAACATGGGTTATAGCCCATCGTTTTTTGCATTTTTGAAAAAACAAAATACCTCATTTTTCATCATTTTTGAACATGGGCTATAGCCCATACCGTACGGCATACTATAGCACGCCGTTTTTCATCATTTTTGAGGATTTGAAAAAAATGAAAAAAAAAAGAAAAAACATGGGTTATAGCCCATCGTTTTTTTTATTTTTGAAAAAAAAATTAACCTCTATTTTCATCATTTTTGAACATGGGCTATAACCCATACCGTACGGCATACTATAGCACGCCGTTTTTCATCATTTTGGAGGATTTGAAAAAAATGGAAAAAAAAACAAAAACATGGGTTATAGCCCATCGTTTTTTGAATTTTTGGAAAATAAAATAACCTTGTTTTTCATCATTTTTGAACATGGGCTATAGCCCATACCGTACGGCATACTATAGCACGCCGTTTTTCATAATTTTTTGAGGATTTGAAAAAAATGAAAAAAAAATGAAAAAACATGGGTTATAGCCCATCGTTTTTTGAATTTTTGAAAAAAAAATTATCTTCGTTTTTCATCATTTTTGAACATGGGCTATAACCCATACCGTACGGCATACTATAGCACGCCGTTTTTTATCATTTTTGAGGATTTGAAAAAAATGAAAAAAAAAAAAAAACATGGGTTATAGCCCATCGTTTTTTGCATTTTTGAAAAAACAAAATACCTCATTTTTCATCATTTTTGAACATGGGCTATAGCCCATACCGTACGGCATACTATAGCACGCCGTTTTTCATCATTTTTGAGGATTTGAAAAAAATGAAAAAAAAAAGAAAAAACATGGGTTATAGCCCATCGTTTTTTTTATTTTTGAAAAAAAAATTAACCTCTATTTTCATCATTTTTGAACATGGGCTATAACCCATACCGTACGGCATACTATAGCACGCCGTTTTTCATCATTTTGGAGGATTTGAAAAAAATGGAAAAAAAAACAAAAACATGGGTTATAGCCCATCGTTTTTTGAATTTTTGGAAAATAAAATAACCTTGTTTTTCATCATTTTTGAACATGGGCTATAGCCCATACCGTACGGCATACTATAGCACGCCGTTTTTCATAATTTTTGAGGATTTGAAAAAAATGAAAAAAAAATGAAAAAACATGGGTTATAGCCCATCGTTTTTTGAATTTTTGAAAAAAAATTATCTTCGTTTTTCATCATTTTTGAACATGGGCTATAACCCATACCGTACGGCATACTATAGCACGCCGTTTTTCATCATTTTTGAGGATAAAAAAACAAAAAAAAACATGGGTTATAGCCCATCATTTTTTAGAATTTAAAAAAAAAAAAATATCCTCGTTTTTCATCATTTTTGAACATGGGCTATAACCCATACCGTACGGCATACTATAGCACGCCGTTTTTCATCATTTTTGAGGATTTGAAAAATAAAATAAAAAAATGAAAAAACATGGGTTATAGCCCATCGTTTTTTGCATTTTTGAAAAAACAAAATACCTCATTTTTCATCATTTTTGAACATGGGCTATAGCCCATACCGTACGGCATACTATAGCACGCCGTTTTTCATCATTTTTGAGGATTTGAAAAAAATGAAAAAAAAAATGAAAAAACATGGGTTATAGCCCATCGTTTTTTGCATTTTTGAAAAAACAAAATACCTCATTTTTCATCATTTTTGAACATGGGCTATAACCCATACCGTACGGCATACTATAGCACGCCGTTTTTCATCATTTTTGAGGATAAAAAAACAAAAAAAAACATGGGTTATAGCCCATAATTTTTTGAATTTTTGAAAAAATAATTATCCTCGTTTTTCATCATTTTTGAACATGGGCTATAGCCCATACCGTACGGCATACTATAGCACGCCGTTTTTTATCATTTTTGAGGATTTGAAAAAAATGTAAAAAAAAAAAAAACATGGGTTATAGCCCATCGTTTTTTGAATTTTTGGAAAATAAAATAACCTTGTTTTTCATCATTTTTGAACATGGGCTATAGCCCATACCGTACGGCATACTATAGCACGCCGTTTTTCATCATTTTTGAGGATTCGAAAAAAATAAAAATAAATGAAAAAACATGGGTTATAGCCCATCGTTTTTTGAATTTTTGAAAAATAAATTATCTTCGTTTTTCATCATTTTTGAACATGGGCTATAACCCATACCGTACGGCATACTATAGCACGCCGTTTTTTATCATTTTTGAGGATTTGAAAAAAATGAAAAAAATAAAAAACATGGGTTATAGCCCATCGTTTTTTGCATTTTTGAAAAAAAAATAACCTATTTTTTCATCATTTTTGAACATGGGCTATAACCCATACCGTACGGCATACTATAGCACGCCGTTTTTCATCATTTTTGAGGATAAAAAAACAAAAAAAAACATGGGTTATAGCCCATCATTTTTTAGAATTTTTGAAAAAAAAATTATCCTCGTTTTTCATCATTTTTGAACATGGGCTATAACCCATACCGTACGGCATACTATAGCACGCCGTTTTTCATCATTTTTGAGGATTTGAAAAAAAAAAAAAAAAAAAAAAAAAACATGGGTTATATCCCATCGTTTTTTGAATTTTAGAAAAAAAAATTATCCTCGTTTTTCATCATTTTTGAACATGGGCTATAACCCATACTGTACGGCATACTATAGCACGCCGTTTTTTATCATTTTTGAGGATTTGAAAAAAATGAAAAAAAAAAAAAACATGGGTTATAGCCCATCGTTTTTTGCATTTTTGAAAAAACAAAATACCTCATTTTTCATCATTTTTGAACATGGGCTATAGCCCATACCGTACGGCATACTATAGCACGCCGTTTTTCATCATTTTTGAGGATTTGAAAAAAAAGAAAAAAAAAAGAAAAAACATGGGTTATAGCCCATCGTTTTTTTTATTTTTGAAAAAAAAATTAACCTCTATTTTCATCATTTTTGAACATGGGCTATAACCCATACCGTACGGCATACTATAGCACGCCGTTTTTCATCATTTTGGAGGATTTGAAAAAAATGGAAAAAAAAACAAAAACATGGGTTATAGCCCATCGTTTTTTGAATTTTTGGAAAATAAAATAACCTTGTTTTTCATCATTTTTGAACATGGGCTATAGCCCATACCGTACGGCATACTATAGCACGCCGTTTTTCATAATTTTTTGAGGATTTGAAAAAAATGAAAAAAAAATGAAAAAACATGGGTTATAGCCCATCGTTTTTTGAATTTTTGAAAAAAAAATTATCTTCGTTTTTCATCATTTTTGAACATGGGCTATAACCCATACCGTACGGCATACTATAGCACGCCGTTTTTTATCATTTTTGAGGATTTGAAAAAAATGAAAAAAAAAAAAAAACATGGGTTATAGCCCATCGTTTTTTGCATTTTTGAAAAAACAAAATACCTCATTTTTCATCATTTTTGAACATGGGCTATAGCCCATACCGTACGGCATACTATAGCACGCCGTTTTTCATCATTTTTGAGGATTTGAAAAAAAAGAAAAAAAAAAGAAAAAACATGGGTTATAGCCCATCGTTTTTTTTATTTTTGAAAAAAAAATTAACCTCTATTTTCATCATTTTTGAACATGGGCTATAACCCATACCGTACGGCATACTATAGCACGCCGTTTTTCATCATTTTGGAGGATTTGAAAAAAATGGAAAAAAAAACAAAAACATGGGTTATAGCCCATCGTTTTTTGAATTTTTGGAAAATAAAATAACCTTGTTTTTCATCATTTTTGAACATGGGCTATAGCCCATACCGTACGGCATACTATAGCACGCCGTTTTTCATAATTTTTGAGGATTTGAAAAAAATGAAAAAAAAATGAAAAAACATGGGTTATAGCCCATCGTTTTTTGAATTTTTGAAAAAAAAATTATCTTCGTTTTTCATCATTTTTGAACATGGGCTATAACCCATACCGTACGGCATACTATAGCACGCCGTTTTTTTATCATTTTTGAGGATTTGAAAAAAATGAAAAAAATAAAAAAACATGGGTTATATAGCCCATCGTTTTTTGCATTTTTGAAAAAACAAAATACCTCGTTTTTCATCATTTTTGAACATGGGCTATAGCCCATACCGTACGGCATACTATAGCACGCCGTTTTTCATCATTTTTGAGGATTTGAAAAAAATGAAAAAAAAATGAAAAAACATGGGTTATAGCCCATCGTTTTTTTAATTTTTGAAAAAAAAAAACCTATTTTTTCATCATTTTTGAACATGGGCTATAACCCATACCGTACGGCATACTATAGCACGCCGTTTTTCATCATTTTTGAGGATAAAAATAAATGAAAAAACATGGGTTATAGCCCATCGTTTTTTGAATTTTTGAAAAAAAAATTATCCTCGTTTTTCATCATTTTTGAACATGGGCTATAACCCATACTGTACGGCATACTATAGCACGCCATTTTTTATCATTTTTGAGGATTTGAAAAAAATGAAAAAAATAAAAAAACATGGGTTATAGCCCATCGTTTTTTGCATTTTTGAAAAAACAAAATACCTCATTTTTCATCATTTTTGAACATGGGCTATAGCCCATACCGTACGGCATACTATAGCACGCCGTTTTTCATCATTTTTGAGGATTTGAAAAAAATGAAAAAATATGAAAAAACATGGGTTATAGCCCATCGTTTTTTTAATTTTTGAAAAAAAAATTAACCTCTATTTTCATCATTTTTGAACATGGGCTATAACCCATACCGTACGGCATACTATAGCACGCCGTTTTTCATCATTTTGGAGGATTTGAAAAAAATGGAAAAAAAAACAAAAACATGGGTTATAGCCCATCGTTTTTTTAATTTTTGGAAAATAAAATAACCTTGTTTTTCATCATTTTTGAACATGGGCTATAGCCCATACCGTACGGCATACTATAGCACGCCGTTTTTCATAATTTTTGAGGATTTGAAAAAAATGGAAAAAAAATGAAAAAACATGGGTTATAGCCCATCGTTTTTTGAATTTTTGGAAAATAAAATAACCTTGTTTTTCATCATTTTTGAACATGGGCTATAGCCCATACCGTACGGCATACTATAGCACGCCGTTTTTCATCATTTTTGAGGATTCGAAAAAAATATAAATAAATGAAAAAACATGGGTTATAGCCCATCGTTTTTTGAATTTTTGAAAAAAAAATTATCTTCGTTTTTCATCATTTTTGAACATGGGCTATAACCCATACCGTACGGCATACTATAGCACGCCGTTTTTTATCATTTTTGAGGATTTGAAAAAAATGAAAAAAATAAAATACATGGTTTATAGCCCATCGTTTTTTGCATTTTTGAAAAAAAAATAACCTATTTTTTCATCATTTTTGAACATGGGCTATAACCCATACCGTACGGCATACTATAGCACGCCGTTTTTCATCATTTTTGAGGATAAAAAAACAAAAAAAAACATGGGTTATAGCCCATCATTTTTTGAATTTTTGAAAAAATAATTATCCTCGTTTTTCATCATTTTTGAACATGGGCTATAGCCCATACCGTACGGCATACTATAGCACCCCGTTTTTCATCATTTTGGAGGATTTGAAAAAAATGAAAAAAAAAAAAAAACATGGGTTATAGCCCATCGTTTTTTGAATTTTTGGAAAATAAAATAACCTCGTTTTTCATCATTTTTGAACATGGGCTATAGCCCATACCGTACGGCATACTATAGCACCCCGTTTTTCATCATTTTGGAGGATTTGAAAAAAATGAAAAAAAAAAAAAAACATGGGTTATAGCCCATCGTTTTTTGAATTTTTGGAAAATAAAATAACCTTGTTTTTCATCATTTTTGAACATGGGCTATAGCCCATACCGTACGGCATACTATAGCACGCCGTTTTTTTATCATTTTTGAGGATTTGAAAAAAATGAAAAAAATAAAAAAACATGGGTTATATAGCCCATCGTTTTTTGCATTTTTGAAAAAACAAAATACCTCGTTTTTCATCATTTTTGAACATGGGCTATAGCCCATACCGTACGGCATACTATAGCACGCCGTTTTTCATCATTTTTGAGGATTTGAAAAAAATGAAAAAAAAATGAAAAAACATGGGTTATAGCCCATCGTTTTTTTAATTTTTGAAAAAAAAATAACCTATTTTTTCATCATTTTTGAACATGGGCTATAACCCATACCGTACGGCATACTATAGCACGCCGTTTTTCATCATTTTTGAGGATAAAAATAAATGAAAAAACATGGGTTATAGCCCATCGTTTTTTGAATTTTTGAAAAAAAAATTATCCTCGTTTTTCATCATTTTTGAACATGGGCTATAACCCATACTGTACGGCATACTATAGCACGCCATTTTTTATCATTTTTGAGGATTTGAAAAAAATGAAAAAAATAAAAAAACATGGGTTATAGCCCATCGTTTTTTGCATTTTTGAAAAAACAAAATACCTCATTTTTCATCATTTTTGAACATGGGCTATAGCCCATACCGTACGGCATACTATAGCACGCCGTTTTTCATCATTTTTGAGGATTTGAAAAAAATGAAAAAATATGAAAAAACATGGGTTATAGCCCATCGTTTTTTTAATTTTTGAAAAAAAAATTAACCTCTATTTTCATCATTTTTGAACATGGGCTATAACCCATACCGTACGGCATACTATAGCACGCCGTTTTTCATCATTTTGGAGGATTTGAAAAAAATGGAAAAAAAAACAAAAACATGGGTTATAGCCCATCGTTTTTTTAATTTTTGGAAAATAAAATAACCTTGTTTTTCATCATTTTTGAACATGGGCTATAGCCCATACCGTACGGCATACTATAGCACGCCGTTTTTCATAATTTTTGAGGATTTGAAAAAAATGGAAAAAAAATGAAAAAACATGGGTTATAGCCCATCGTTTTTTGAATTTTTGGAAAATAAAATAACCTTGTTTTTCATCATTTTTGAACATGGGCTATAGCCCATACCGTACGGCATACTATAGCACGCCGTTTTTCATCATTTTTGAGGATTCGAAAAAAATATAAATAAATGAAAAAACATGGGTTATAGCCCATCGTTTTTTGAATTTTTGAAAAAAAAATTATCTTCGTTTTTCATCATTTTTTAACATGGGCTATAACCCATACCGTACGGCATACTATAGCACGCCGTTTTTTATCATTTTTGAGGATTTGAAAAAAATGAAAAAAATAAAATACATGGTTTATAGCCCATCGTTTTTTGCATTTTTGAAAAAAAAAATAACCTATTTTTTCATCATTTTTGAACATGGGCTATAACCCATACCGTACGGCATACTATAGCACGCCGTTTTTCATCATTTTTGAGGATAAAAAAACAAAAAAAAACATGGGTTATAGCCCATCATTTTTTGAATTTTTGAAAAAATAATTATCCTCGTTTTTCATCATTTTTGAACATGGGCTATAGCCCATACCGTACGGCATACTATAGCACCCCGTTTTTCATCATTTTGGAGGATTTGAAAAAAATGAAAAAAAAAAAAAAACATGGGTTATAGCCCATCGTTTTTTGAATTTTTGGAAAATAAAATAACCTTGTTTTTCATCATTTTTGAACATGGGCTATAGCCCATACCGTACGGCATACTATAGCACGCCGTTTTTCATCATTTTGAGGATTCGAAAAAAATAAAAATAAATGAAAAAACATGGGTTATAGCCCATCGTTTTTTAGAATTTTTGAAAAAAAAATTATCCTCGTTTTTCATCATTTTTGAACATGGGCTATAACCCATACCGTACGGCATACTATAGCACGCCGTTTTTCATCATTTTTGAGGATTTGAAAAACAAAAAAAAAACAAAAAAAAAACATGGGTTATATCCCATCGTTTTTTGAATTTTTGAAAAAAACATTATCCTCGTTTTTCATCATTTTTGAACATGGGCTATAACCCATACTGTACGGCATACTATAGCACGCCGTTTTTTTATCATTTTTGAGGATTTGAAAAAAATGAAAAAAATAAAAAAACATGGGTTATAGCCCATCGTTTTTTGCATTTTTGAAAAAACAAAATACCTCATTTTTCATCATTTTTGAACATGGGCTATAGCCCATACCGTACGGCATACTATAGCACGCCGTTTTTCATCATTTTTGAGGATTTGAAAAAAATGAAAAAAAAAGGAAAAAACATGGGTTATAGCCCATCGTTTTTTTAATTTTTGAAAAAAAAATTAACCTCTATTTTCATCATTTTTGAACATGGGCTATAACCCATACCGTACGGCATACTATAGCACGCCGTTTTTCATCATTTTGGAGGATTTGAAAAAAATGGAAAAAAAAACAAAAACATGGGTTATAGCCCATCGTTTTTTGAATTTTTGGAAAATAAAATAACCTTGTTTTTCATCATTTTTGAACATGGGCTATAGCCCATACCGTACGGCATACTATAGCACGCCGTTTTTCATAATTTTTGAGGATTTGAAAAAAATGAAAAAAAAATGAAAAAACATGGGTTATAGCCCATCGTTTTTTTAATTTTTGAAAAAAAAAAAATCTTCGTTTTTCATCATTTTTGAACATGGGCTATAGCCCATACCGTACGGCATACTATAGCACGCCGTTTTTCATCATTTTTGAGGATTCGAAAAAAATAAAAATAAATGAAAAAACATGGGTTATAGCCCATCGTTTTTTAGAATTTTTGAAAAAAAAATTATCCTCGTTTTTCATCATTTTTGAACATGGGCTATAACCCATACCGTACGGCATACTATAGCACGCCGTTTTTCATCATTTTTGAGGATTTGAAAAACAAAAAAAAAACAAAAAAAAAAACATGGGTTATATCCCATCGTTTTTTGAATTTTTGAAAAAAAAATTATCCTCGTTTTTCATCATTTTTGAACATGGGCTATAACCCATACTGTACGGCATACTATAGCACGCCGTTTTTTTATCATTTTTGAGGATTTGAAAAAAATGAAAAAAATAAAAAAACATGGGTTATAGCCCATCGTTTTTTGCATTTTTGAAAAAACAAAATACCTCATTTTTCATCATTTTTGAACATGGGCTATAGCCCATACCGTACGGCATACTATAGCACGCCGTTTTTCATCATTTTTGAGGATTTGAAAAAAATGAAAAAAAAAGGAAAAAACATGGGTTATAGCCCATCGTTTTTTTAATTTTTGAAAAAAAAATTAACCTCTATTTTCATCATTTTTGAACATGGGCTATAACCCATACCGTACGGCATACTATAGCACGCCGTTTTTCATCATTTTGGAGGATTTGAAAAAAATGGAAAAAAAAACAAAAACATGGGTTATAGCCCATAGTTTTTTGAATTTTTGGAAAATAAAATAACCTTGTTTTTCATCATTTTTGAACATGGGCTATAGCCCATACCGTACGGCATACTATAGCACGCCGTTTTTCATAATTTTTGAGGATTTGAAAAAAATGAAAAAAAAATGAAAAAACATGGGTTATAGCCCATCGTTTTTTTAATTTTTGAAAAAAAAAAAATCTTCGTTTTTCATCATTTTTGAACATGGGCTATAACCCATACCGTACGGCATACTATAGCACGCCGTTTTTTATCATTTTTGAGGATTTGAAAAAAATGAAAAAAATAAAAAAACATGGGTTATATAGCCCATCGTTTTTTGCATTTTTGAAAAAACAAAATACCTCGTTTTTCATCATTTTTGAACATGGGCTATAGCCCATACCGTACGGCATACTATAGCACGCCGTTTTTCATCATTTTTGAGGATTTGAAAAAAATGAAAAAATAAATGAAAAAACATGGGTTATAGCCCATCGTTTTTTTAATTTTTGAAAAAAAAATAACCTATTTTTTCATCATTTTTGAACATGGGCTATAACCCATACCGTACGGCATACTATAGCACGCCGTTTTTCATCATTTTTGAGGATAAAAAAAAAAAAAAAAAAAAGAAAAAACATGGGTTATAGCCCATCGTTTTTTGAATTTTTGAAAAAAAAATTATCCTCGTTTTTCATCATTTTTGAACATGGGCTATAACCCATACTGTACGGCATACTATAGCACGCCGTTTTTTATCATTTTTGAGGATTTGAAAAAAATGAAAAAAATAAAAAAACATGGGTTATAGCCCATCGTTTTTTGCATTTTTGAAAAAACAAAATACCTCGTTTTTCATCATTTTTGAACATGGGCTATAGCCCATACCGTACGGCATACTATAGCACGCCGTTTTTCATCATTTTTGAGGATTTGAAAAAAATGAAAAAATAAATGAAAAAACATGGGTTATAGCCCATCGTTTTTTTAATTTTTGAAAAAAAAATAACCTATTTTTTCATCATTTTTGAACATGGGCTATAACCCATACCGTACGGCATACTATAGCACGCCGTTTTTCATCATTTTTGAGGATAAAAAAAAAAAAAAAAAAATGAAAAAACATGGGTTATAGCCCATCGTTTTTTGAATTTTTGAAAAAAAAATTATCCTCGTTTTTCATCATTTTTGAACATGGGCTATAACCCATACTGTACGGCATACTATAGCACGCCGTTTTTTATCATTTTTGAGGATTTGAAAAAAATGAAAAAAATAAAAAAACATGGGTTATAGCCCATCGTTTTTTGCATTTTTGAAAAAACAAAATACCTAATTTTTCATCATTTTTGAACATGGGCTATAGCCCATACCGTACGGCATACTATAGCACGCCGTTTTTCATCATTTTTGAGGATTTGAAAAAAATGAAAAAAAAAAGAAAAAACATGGGTTATAGCCCATCGTTTTTTTAATTTTTGAAAAAAATATTAACCTCTATTTTCATCATTTTTGAACATGGGCTATAACCCATACCGTACGGCATACTATAGCACGCCGTTTTTCATCATTTTGGAGGATTTGAAAAAAATGGAAAAAAAAACAAAAACATGGGTTATAGCCCATCGTTTTTTGAATTTTTGGAAAATAAAATAACCTTGTTTTTCATCATTTTTGAACATGGGCTATAGCCCATACCGTACGGCATACTATAGCACGCCGTTTTTCATAATTTTTGAGGATTTGAAAAAAATGAAAAAAAAATGAAAAAACATGGGTTATAGCCCATCGTTTTTTTTATTTTTGAAAAAAAAATTATCTTCGTTTTTCATCATTTTTGAACATGGGCTATAACCCATACCGTACGGCATACTATAGCACGCCGTTTTTTATCATTTTTGAGGATTTGAAAAAAATGAAAAAAATAAAAAAACATGGGTTATAGCCCATCATTTTTTGAATTTTTGAAAAAATAATTATCCTCGTTTTTCATCATTTTTGAACATGGGCTATAGCCCATACCGTACGGCATACTATAGCACGCCGTTTTTCATCATTTTGGAGGATTTGAAAAAATTGAAAAAAAAACAAAAACATGGGTTATAGCCCATCGTTTTTTGAATTTTTGGAAAATAAAATAACCTTCTTTTTCATCATTTTTGAACATGGGCTATAGCCCATACCGTACGGCATACTATAGCACGCCGTTTTTCATCATTTTTGAGGATTCGAAAAAAATTAAAATAAATGAAAAAACATGGGTTATAGCCCATCGTTTTTTGAATTTTTGAAAAAAAAATTATCTTCGTTTTTCATCATTTTTGAACATGGGCTATAACCCATACCGTACGGCATACTATAGCACGCCGTTTTTTATCATTTTTGAGGATTTGAAAAAAATGAAAAAAATAAAAAAACATGGGTTATATAGCCCATCGTTTTTTGCATTTTTGAAAAAACAAAATACCTCGTTTTTCATCATTTTTGAACATGGGCTATAGCCCATACCGTACGGCATACTATAGCACGCCGTTTTTCATCATTTTTGAGGATTTGAAAAAAATGAAAAAACATGGGTTATAGCCCATCGTTTTTTGAATTTTTTAATTTTTTTTTAAACCTCGTTTTTCATCATTTTTGAACATGGGCTATAGCCCATACCGTACGGCATACTATAGCACGCCGTTTTTCATCATTTTTGAGGATTCGAAAAAAATAAAAATAAATGAAAAAACATGGGTTATAGCCCATCGTTTTTTTTATTTTTGAAAAAAAAATTATCTTCGTTTTTCATCATTTTTGAACATGGGCTATAACCCATACCGTACGGCATACTATAGCACGCCGTTTTTTATCATTTTTGAGGATTTGAAAAAAATGAAAAAAATAAAAAAACATGGGTTATATAGCCCATCGTTTTTTGCATTTTTGAAAAAACAAAATACCTCGTTTTTCATCATTTTTGAACATGGGCTATAGCCCATACCGTACGGCATACTATAGCACGCCGTTTTTCATCATTTTTGAGGATTTGAAAAAAATGGAAAAAAAAATGAAAAAACATGGGTTATAGCCCATCGTTTTTTTAATTTTTGAAAAAAAAATAACCTATTTTTTCATCATTTTTGAACATGGGCTATAACCCATACCGTACGGCATACTATAGCACGCCGTTTTTCATCATTTTTGAGGATAAAAAAAAAAAAAAAAAAATGAAAAAACATGGGTTATAACCCATCGTTTTTTGAATTTTTGAAAAAAAAATTATCCTCGTTTTTCATCATTTTTGAACATGGGCTATAACCCATACTGTACGGCATACTATAGCACGCCGTTTTTTATCATTTTTGAGGATTTGAAAAAAATGAAAAAAATAAAAAAACATGGGTTATAGCCCATCGTTTTTTGCATTTTTGAAAAAACAAAATACCTAATTTTTCATCATTTTTGAACATGGGCTATAGCCCATACCGTACGGCATACTATAGCACGCCGTTTTTCATCATTTTTGAGGATTTGAAAAAAATGAAAAAAAAATTAAAAAACATGGGTTATAGCCCATCGTTTTTTTAATTTTTGAAAAAAAAATTAACCTCTATCTTCATCATTTTTGAACATGGGCTATAACCCATACCGTACGGCATACTATAGCACGCCGTTTTTCATCATTTTGGAGGATTTGAAAAAAATGGAAAAAAAAACAAAAACATGGGTTATAGCCAGGGCTGCACACAACTTTTTTGGTCTAGTACTCAGAAGAGCACCTGGAGGAGTTGCTTGGTGCTCCTAAAATGCGGCAACCCGTCTCGCCGGATGGATAAAAGAGGGATGAATAACTTATAGCAAAACAATATTTATTGGATGAGTGGGGAGTCAATGGAGGGTATTGCAACTCTAGATTTAGCCCTAGAATGGCTCTTCATTATTAAAAATATATAAATTTGCTAAAATCTAGGTCCATGTGTGGTCCAGCCCTATGGAATGCATATTATAATAAAAACAAGTTAACAACTTAAGGATAATATGATATGAGCATCAAAGCAATATTTAGATTTTGTATTATTTTGTATTTAAATAACCAATCTACTAGCTCACAACGTGTTGCGACACGTTGTGAGCTTGCAGATCAGCTATTTTTTTAACATGCGACACATCGTACGGCGAATCATACATCAGGCTTCCCTAGTTCCCTTTTGTTTTTAGATGAGGCGACGTACGTAGTCAGACAGTCAGACACACACACATGGCTCCTCGGTGAAAAAAATAAACAGTGTACACTACCCGACTTTACGATAATAAGGGACAGTATGTCGAGACACGGTGTTCATGTTGGGCAGCAGGCAGCAGCAGTGCCAGTCCGCAATGCTTTAAACTCTTCCCACTCCACTATGTCGGAACTAAAACCTTAGTACCCGTAAAAAGTCGGTGGCCGGTGCCTAGGCTGTGAGAGACGCTAATATGGTTTCTGCCTCGGATTCGGGTTTTGAGACGGCATCGCACACGAGCAACCATGCTGCTCCAGCAGCCGGAAAACAAACACAAGCACAGCGGCAAATGGGAAGAGTGCAAAGCATCCAAAGCATGACCTTTTACACCGGGGACTACAGTAGTTTGCTATCTGAAACGGAGAAGAGAAGACGAAACTATTTGTGTAAGGTTTTCCTGTCAACCGCCCTCCGCCTCCTCCCAGGCTCCTAGCACTCAGAAAGAAGCATGGATCCTCCCCCTTATGAGTAAGGACGCGCTGTGATTGGGCCAGTAGCCACTTTGAGTGGCAGTCGGTGGGAAATGCTCTCGCCACAACATTTTCTAGTATTCTGGCCATAATAATCATTCTGGGCGGCCCCAGCTGTTGGTACGCAGAAGCGCTTCCCGGCGCTTGATTGACAGCGCATTTTTAATTTTTACCGCGCATGCGCACCTGCGCACCACTTATGTGCAGCCCTGGTTATAGCCCATCGTTTTTTGAATTTTTGGAAAATAAAATAACCTTGTTTTTCATCATTTTTGAACACGGGCTATAGCCCATACCGTACGGCATACTATAGCACGCCGTTTTTCATAATTTTTGAGGATTTGAAAAAAATGAAAAAAAAATGAAAAAACATGGGTTATAGCCCATCGTTTTTTTTATTTTTGAAAAAAAAATTATCTTCGTTTTTCATCATTTTTGAACATGGGCTATAACCCATACCGTACGGCATACTATAGCACGCCGTTTTTTATCATTTTTGAGGATTTGAAAAAAATGAAAAAAATAAAAAAACATGGGTTATATAGCCCATCGTTTTTTGCATTTTTGAAAAAACAAAATACCTCGTTTTTCATCATTTTTGAACATGGGCTATAGCCCATACCGTACGGCATACTATAGCACGCCGTTTTTCATCATTTTTGAGGATTTGAAAAAAATAAATAAAAATAAATAAAAAACATGGGTTATAGCCCATCGTTTTTTTAATTTTTGAAAAAAAAATAACCTATTTTTTCATCATTTTTGAACATGGGCTATAACCCATACCGTACGGCATACTATAGCACGCCGTTTTTCATCATTTTTGAGGATAAAAAAACAAAAAAAAACATGGGTTATAGCCCATCATTTTTTGAATTTTTGAAAAAATAATTATCCTCGTTTTTCATCATTTTTGAACATGGGCTATAGCCCATACCGTACGGCATACTATAGCACGCCGTTTTTCATCATTTTGGAGGATTTGAAAAAATTGAAAAAAAAACAAAAACATGGGTTATAGCCCATCGTTTTTTGAATTTTTGGAAAATAAAATAACCTTGTTTTTCATCATTTTTGAACATGGGCTATAGCCCATACCGTACGGCATACTATAGCACGCCGTTTTTCATCATTTTTGAGGATTCGAAAAAAATAAAAATAAATGAAAAAACATGGGTTATAGCCAATCGTTTTTTAGAATTTTTGAAAAAAAAATTATCCTCGTTTTTCATCATTTTTGAACATGGGCTATAACCCATACCGTACGGCATACTATAGCACGCCGTTTTTCATCATTTTTGAGGATTTGAAAAAAAAAAAAAACATGGGTTATAGCCCATCGTTTTTTGAATTTTTGAAAAAAAATTTAAACCTCGTTTTTCATCATTTTTGAACATGGGCTATAGCCCATACCGTACGGCATACTATAGCACGCCGTTTTTCATCATTTTTGAGGATTCGAAAAAAATAAAAATAAATGAAAAAACATGGGTTATAGCCCATCGTTTTTTGAATTTTTGAAAAAAAAATTATCCTCGTTTTTCATCATTTTTGAACATGGGCTATAACCCATACTGTACGGCATACTATAGCACGCCGTTTTTTTATCATTTTTGAGGATTCGAAAAAAATAAAAATAAATGAAAAAACATGGGTTATAGCCCATCGTTTTTTAGAATTTTTGAAAAAAAAATTATCCTCGTTTTTCATCATTTTTGAATATGGGCTATAACCCATACCGTACGGCATACTATAGCACGCCGTTTTTCATCATTTTTGAGGATTTGAAAAAAAAAAAAAAAAAAAAAAACATGGGTTATAGCCCATCGTTTTTTGAATTTTTGAATTTTTTTTTAAACCTCGTTTTTCATCATTTTTGAACATGGGCTATAGCCCATACCGTACGGCATACTATAGCACGCCGTTTTTCATCATTTTTGAGGATTCGAAAAAAATGAAAATAAATGAAAAAACATGGGTTATAGCCCATCGTTTTTTGAATTTTTGAAAAAAAAATTATCTTCGTTTTTCATCATTTTTGAACATGGGCTATAACCCATACCGTACGGCATACTATAGCACGCCGTTTTTTATCATTTTTGAGGATTTGAAAAAAATGAAAAAAATAAAAAAACATGGGTTATAGCCCATCGTTTTTTGCATTTTTGAAAAAACAAAATACCTCGTTTTTCATCATTTTTGAACATGGGCTATAGCCCATACCGTACGGCATACTATAGCACGCCGTTTTTCATCATTTTTGAGGATTTGAAAAAAATGGGAAAAAAAATGAAAAAACATGGGTTATAGCCCATCGTTTTTTTAATTTTTGAAAAAAAAATAACCTATTTTTTCATCATTTTTGAACATGGGCTATAACCCATACCGTACGGCATACTATAGCACGCCGTTTTTCATCATTTTTGAGGATAAAAAAAAAAAAAAAAACATGGGTTATAGCCCATCGTTTTTTGAATTTTTGAATTTTTTTTTTAACCTCGTTTTTCATCATTTTTGAACATGGGCTATAGCCCATACCGTACGGCATACTATAGCACGCCGTTTTTCATCATTTTTGAGGATTCGAAAAAAATGAAAATAAATGAAAAAACATGGGTTATAGCCCATCGTTTTTTGAATTTTTGAAAAAAAAATTATCTTCGTTTTTCATCATTTTTGAACATGGGCTATAACCCATACCGTACGGCATACTATAGCACGCCGTTTTTTATCATTTTTGAGGATTTGAAAAAAATGAAAAAAATAAAAAAACATGGGTTATAGCCCATCGTTTTTTGCATTTTTGAAAAAACAAAATACCTCGTTTTTCATCATTTTTGAACATGGGCTATAGCCCATACCGTACGGCATACTATAGCACGCCGTTTTTCATCATTTTTGAGGATTTGAAAAAAATGGGAAAAAAAATGAAAAAACATGGGTTATAGCCCATCGTTTTTTTAATTTTTGAAAAAAAAATAACCTATTTTTTCATCATTTTTGAACATGGGCTATAACCCATACCGTACGGCATACTATAGCACGCCGTTTTTCATCATTTTTGAGGATAAAAAAAAAAAAAAAAACATGGGTTATAGCCCATCGTTTTTTGAATTTTTGAATTTTTTTTTTAACCTCGTTTTTCATCATTTTTGAACATGGGCTATAGCCCATACCGTACGGCATACTATAGCACGCCGTTTTTCATCATTTTTGAGGATTCGAAAAAAATGAAAATAAATGAAAAAACATGGGTTATAGCCCATCGTTTTTTGAATTTTTGAAAAAAAAATTATCTTCGTTTTTCATCATTTTTGAACATGGGCTATAACCCATACCGTACGGCATACTATAGCACGCCGTTTTTTATCATTTTTGAGGATTTGAAAAAAATAAAAAAACATGGGTTATAGCCCATCGTTTTTTGCATTTTTGAAAAAACAAAATACCTCGTTTTTCATCATTTTTGAACATGGGCTATAGCCCATACCGTACGGCATACTATAGCACGCCGTTTTTCATCATTTTTGAGGATTTGAAAAAAATGGGAAAAAAATGAAAAAACATGGGTTATAGCCCATCGTTTTTTTAATTTTTGAAAAAAAAATAACCTATTTTTTCATCATTTTTGAACATGGGCTATAACCCATACCGTACGGCATACTATAGCACGCCGTTTTTCATCATTTTTGAGGATAAAAAAACAAAAAAAAACATGGGTTATAGCCCATCATTTTTTGAATTTTTGAAAAAATAATTATCCTCGTTTTTCATCATTTTTGAACATGGGCTATAGCCCATACCGTACGGCATACTATAGCACGCCGTTTTTTATCATTTTTGAGGATTTGAAAAAAAAAAAAAAAAAAAAAAACATGGGTTATAGCCCATCGTTTTTTGAATTTTTGGAAAATAAAATAACCTTGTTTTTCATCATTTTTGAACATGGGCTATAGCCCATACCGTACGGCATACTATAGCACGCCGTTTTTCATCATTTTTGAGGATTCGAAAAAAATAAAAATAAATGAAAAAACATGGGTTATAGCCCATCGTTTTTTGATTTTTTGAAAAAAAAATTATCTTCGTTTTTCATCATTTTTGAACATGGGCTATAACCCATACCGTACGGCATACTATAGCACGCCGTTTTTTATCATTTTTGAGGATTTGAAAAAAATGAAAAAAATAAAAAAAAACATGGGTTATAGCCCATCGTTTTTTGCATTTTTGAAAAAAAAATTATCCTCGTTTTTCATCATTTTTGAACATGGGCTATAACCCATACCGTACGGCATACTATAGCACGCCGTTTTTCATCATTTTTGAGGATTTGAAAAAAAAAAAAAAAAAAAAAAACATGGGTTATAGCCCATCGTTTTTTGAATTTTTGAATTTTTTTTTAAACCTCGTTTTTCATCATTTTTGAACATGGGCTATAGCCCATACCGTACGGCATACTATAGCACGCCGTTTTTCATCATTTTTGAGGATTCGAAAAAAATGAAAATAAATGAAAAAACATGGGTTATAGCCCATCGTTTTTTGAATTTTTGAAAAAAAAATTATCTTCGTTTTTCATCATTTTTGAACATGGGCTATAACCCATACCGTACGGCATACTATAGCACGCCGTTTTTTATCATTTTTGAGGATTTGAAAAAAATGAAAAAAATAAAAAAACATGGGTTATAGCCCATCGTTTTTTGCATTTTTGAAAAAACAAAATACCTCGTTTTTCATCATTTTTGAACATGGGCTATAGCCCATACCGTACGGCATACTATAGCACGCCGTTTTTCATCATTTTTGAGGATTTGAAAAAAATGGGAAAAAAAATGAAAAAACATGGGTTATAGCCCATCGTTTTTTTAATTTTTGAAAAAAAAATAACCTATTTTTTCATCATTTTTGAACATGGGCTATAACCCATACCGTACGGCATACTATAGCACGCCGTTTTTCATCATTTTTGAGGATAAAAAAAAAAAAAAAAACATGGGTTATAGCCCATCGTTTTTTGAATTTTTGAATTTTTTTTTAACCTCGTTTTTCATCATTTTTGAACATGGGCTATAGCCCATACCGTACGGCATACTATAGCACGCCGTTTTTCATCATTTTTGAGGATTCGAAAAAAATGAAAATAAATGAAAAAACATGGGTTATAGCCCATCGTTTTTTGAATTTTTGAAAAAAAAATTATCTTCGTTTTTCATCATTTTTGAACATGGGCTATAACCCATACCGTACGGCATACTATAGCACGCCGTTTTTTATCATTTTTGAGGATTTGAAAAAAATAAAAAAACATGGGTTATAGCCCATCGTTTTTTGCATTTTTGAAAAAACAAAATACCTCGTTTTTCATCATTTTTGAACATGGGCTATAGCCCATACCGTACGGCATACTATAGCACGCCGTTTTTCATCATTTTTGAGGATTTGAAAAAAATGGGAAAAAAAATGAAAAAACATGGGTTATAGCCCATCGTTTTTTTAATTTTTGAAAAAAAAATAACCTATTTTTTCATCATTTTTGAACATGGGCTATAACCCATACCGTACGGCATACTATAGCACGCCGTTTTTCATCATTTTTGAGGATAAAAAAACAAAAAAAAACATGGGTTATAGCCCATCATTTTTTGAATTTTTGAAAAAATAATTATCCTCGTTTTTCATCATTTTTGAACATGGGCTATAGCCCATACCGTACGGCATACTATAGCACGCCGTTTTTTATCATTTTTGAGGATTTGAAAAAAATGAAAAAAAAAAAAAACATGGGTTATAGCCCATCGTTTTTTGAATTTTTGGAAAATAAAATAACCTTGTTTTTCATCATTTTTGAACATGGGCTATAGCCCATACCGTACGGCATACTATAGCACGCCGTTTTTCATCATTTTTGAGGATTCGAAAAAATAAAAATAAATGAAAAAACATGGGTTATAGCCCATCGTTTTTTGATTTTTTGAAAAAAAAATTATCTTCGTTTTTCATCATTTTTGAACATGGGCTATAACCCATACCGTACGGCATACTATAGCACGCCGTTTTTTATCATTTTTGAGGATTTGAAAAAAATGAAAAAAATAAAAAAAACATGGGTTATAGCCCATCGTTTTTTGCATTTTTGAAAAAAAAATAACCTATTTTTTCATCATTTTTGAACATGGGCTATAACCCATACCGTACGGCATACTATAGCACGCAGTTTTTCATCATTTTTGAGGATAAAAAAACAAAAAAAAACATGGGTTATAGCCCATCGTTTTTTGAATTTTTGAAAAAATAATTATCCTCGTTTTTCATCATTTTTGAACATGGGCTATAGCCCATACCGTACGGCATACTATAGCACGCCGTTTTTCATCATTTTGGAGGATTTGAAAAAAATGAAAAAAAAATGAAAACATGGGTTATAGCCCATCGTTTTTTGAATTTTTGGAAAATAAAATAACCTTGTTTTTCATCATTTTTGAACATGGGCTATAGCGCATACTATAGCACGCCGTTTTTCATCATTTTTGAGGATTCGAAAAAAATAAAAATAAATGAAAAAACATGGGTTATAGCCCATCGTTTTTTAGAATTTTTGAAAAAAAAATTATCCTCGTTTTTCATCATTTTTGAACATGGGCTATAACCCATACCGTACGGCATACTATAGCACGCCGTTTTTCATCATTTTTGAGGATTAAAAAAAAAAAAAAAAAAAACATGGGTTATAGCCCATCGTTTTTTGAATTTTTGATTTTTTTTTTTAACCTCGTTTTTCATCATTTTTGAACATGGGCTATAGCCCATACCGTACGGCATACTATAGCACGCGGTTTTTCATCATTTTTGAGGATTTGAAAAAAATGAAAAAAAAACAAAAACATGGGTTATAGCCCATCGTTTTTTGAATTTTTGGAAAATAAAATAACCTTGTTTTTCATCATTTTTGAACATGGACTATAGCCCATACCGTACGGCATACTATAGCACGCCGTTTTTCATCATTTTTGAGGATAAAAAAACAAAAAAAAACATGGGTTATAGCCCATCGTTTTTTGAATTTTTGAAAAAATAATTATCCTCGTTTTTCATCATTTTTGAACATGGGCTATAGCCCATACCGTACGGCATACTATAGCACGCCGTTTTTCATCATTTTGGAGGATTTGAAAAAAATGAAAAAAAAATGAAAACATGGGTTATAGCCCATCGTTTTTTGAATTTTTGGAAAATAAAATAACCTTGTTTTTCATCATTTTTGAACATGGGCTATAGCGCATACTATAGCACGCCGTTTTTCATCATTTTTGAGGATTCGAAAAAAATAAAAATAAATGAAAAAACATGGGTTATAGCCCATCGTTTTTTAGAATTTTTGAAAAAAAAATTATCCTCGTTTTTCATCATTTTTGAACATGGGCTATAACCCATACCGTACGGCATACTATAGCACGCCGTTTTTCATCATTTTTGAGGATTTGAAAAAAAAACAAAAAAAACATGGGTTATAGCCCATCGTTTTTTGAATTTTTGAATTTTTTTTTTAACCTCGTTTTTCATCATTTTTGAACATGGGCTATAGCCCATACCGTACGGCATACTATAGCACGCCGTTTTTCATCATTTTTGAGGATTTGAAAAAAATGAAAAAAAAAACAAAAACATGGGTTATAGCCCATCGTTTTTTGAATTTTTGGAAAATAAAATAACCTTGTTTTTCATCATTTTTGAACATGGGCTATAGCCCATACCGTACGGCATACTATAGCACGCCGTTTTTCATCATTTTTGAGGATTCGAAAAAAATTAAAATAAATGAAAAAACATGGGTTATAGCCCATCGTTTTTTAGAATTTTTGAAAAAAAAATTATCCTCGTTTTTCATCATTTATGAACATGGGCTATAACCCATACCGTACGGCATACTATAGCACGCCGTTTTTCATCATTTTTGAGGATTTGAAAAAAAAAAAAAAAAAAAAAAAAACATGGGTTATAGCCCATCGTTTTTTGAATTTTTGAAAAAAAAAATTAACCTCGTTTTTCATCATTTTTGAACATGGGCTATAGCCCATACCGTACGGCATACTATAGCACGCCGTTTTTCATCATTTTGGAGGATTTGAAAAAAATGAAAAAAAAACAAAAACATGGGTTATAGCCCATCGTTTTTTGAATTTTTGGAAAATAAAATAACCTTGTTTTTCATCATTTTTGAACATGGGCTATAGCCCATACCGTACGGCATACTATAGCACGCCGTTTTTCATCATTTTTGAGGATTCGAAAAAAATAAAAATAAATGAAAAAACATGGGTTATAGCCCATCGTTTTTTAGAATTTTTGAAAAAAAAATTATCCTCGTTTTTCATCATTTTTGAACATGGGCTATAACCCATACCGTACGGCATACTATAGCACGCCGTTTTTCATCATTTTTGAGGATAAAAAAACTAAAAAAAACATGGGTTATAGCCCATCATTTTTTGAATTTTTGGAAAATAAAATAACCTTGTTTTTCATCATTTTTGAACATGGGCTATAGCCCATACCGTACGGCATACTATAGCACGCCGTTTTTTATCATTTTTGAGGATTTGAAAAAAAAAAAAAAAAAAAAAAAACATGGGTTATAGCCCATCGTTTTTTGATTTTTTGAAAAAGAAATTATCTTCGTTTTTCATCATTTTTGAACATGGGCTATAACCCATACCGTACGGCATACTATAGCACGCCGTTTTTCATCATTTTTGAGGATAAAAAAACAAAAAAAAACATGGGTTATAGCCCATCGTTTTTAGAATTTTTGAAAAAATAATTATCCTCGTTTTTCATCATTTTTGAACATGGGCTATAGCCCATACCGTACGGCATACTATAGCACTCCGTTTTTCATCATTTTGGAGGATTTGAAAAAAATGAAAAAAAAATGAAAACATGGGTTATAGCCCATCGTTTTTTGAATTTTTGGAAAAGAAAATAACCTTGTTGTTCATCATTTTTGAACATGGGCTATAGCCCATACCGTACGGCATACTATAGCACGCCGTTTTTCATCATTTTTGAGGATTCGAAAAAAATAAAAATAAATGAAAAAACATGGGTTATAGCCCATCGTTTTTTAGAATTTTTGAAAAAAAAATTATCCTCGTTTTTCATCATTTTTGAACATGGGCTATAACCCATACCGTACGGCATACTATAGCACGCCGTTTTTCATCATTTTTGAGGATTTGAAAAAAAACAAAAAACAAAAAAAAAACATGGGTTATAGCCCATCGTTTTTTGAATTTTTGAATTTTTTTTTTAACCTCGTTTTTCATCATTTTTGAACATGGGCTATAGCCCATACCGTACGGCATACTATAGCACGCCGTTTTTCATCATTTTTGAGGATTTGAAAAAAATGAAAAAAAAACAAAAACATGGGTTATAGCCCATCGTTTTTTGAATTTTTGGAAAATAAAATAACCTTGTTTTTCATCATTTTTGAACATGGGCTATAGCCCATACCGTACGGCATACTATAGCACGCCGTTTTTCATCATTTTTGAGGATTCGAAAAAAATAAAAATAAATGAAAAAACATGGGTTATAGCCCATCGTTTTTTGAATTTTTGAAAAAAAAATTATCCTCGTTTTTCATCATTTTTGAACATGGGCTATAACCCATACTGTACGGCATACTATAGCACGCCGTTTTTTTATCATTTTTGAGGATTCGAAAAAAATAAAAATAAATGAAAAAACATGGGTTATAGCCCATCGTTTTTTAGAATTTTTGAAAAAAAAATTATCCTCGTTTTTCATCATTTTTGAACATGGGCTATAACCCATACCGTACGGCATACTATAGCACGCCGTTTTTCATCATTTTTGAGGATTTGAAAAAAAAAAAAAAAACAAAAAAAACATGGGTTATAGCCCATCGTTTTTTGAATTTTTGAATTTTTTTTTTAACCTCGTTTTTCATCATTTTTTAACATGGGCTATAGCCCATACCGTACGGCATACTATAGCACGCCGTTTTTCATCATTTTTGAGGATTTGAAAAAAATGAAAAAAAAACAAAAACATGGGTTATAGCCCATCGTTTTTTGAATTTTTGGAAAATAAAATAACCTTGTTTTTCATCATTTTTGAACATGGGCTATAGCCCATACCGTACGGCAGGGGTACTCAACTGGCGGACCGCGGTCCGCGACCGGACCGCGGACCACCTCTTTGCGGACCACCCAAAAAAAAAAAAAAAAAAAAAAACTTTTTTTTTTCTTTTTTTTTTTTTTAAGTTAATAATATAAATAACATCAGATGGTACATTTCTCATGTGAAATTGCTGCAAAGGCCCCCAAAATGTCCCCCAAGGGCCTCCAAAATTCTGGCGCGCGCTGTGCGCGCGCGCAGTGTGGCCTGCCAGGGCGTATAACTCCCGGCCTGATTTGGAGTTCCACTCCGGGCCTGCACTCTGCACCCCATTATTGGTTGGGTGGAAGGGGATCTGATTTGTATAAGCTTGGCTTGACCATACTAAACGGGCATAGAGCCCCGCTCTCCGAAGGACGCCGCATGGGACCGGACCTCGGTCTTATTCAACAAAAAAATTGTGGACCTTCATCATTTCTAGTTGAGGACCCCTGCCGTACGGCATACTATAGCACGCCGTTTTTCATCATTTTTGAGGATTCGAAAAAAATAAAAATAAATGAAAAAACATGGGTTATAGCCCATCGTTTTTTAGAATTTTTGAAAAAAAAATTATCCTCGTTTTTCATCATTTTTGAACATGGGCTATAACCCATACCGTACGGCATACTATAGCACGCCGTTTTTCATCATTTTTGAGGATTTGAAAAAAATGAAAAAAAAACAAAAACATGGGTTATAGCCCATCGTTTTTTGAATTTTTGGAAAATAAAATAACCTTGTTTTTCATCATTTTTGAACATGGGCTATAGCCCATACCGTACGGCAGGGGTACTCAACTGGCGGACCGCGGTCCGCGACCGGACCGCGGACCACCTCTTTGCGGACCACCCAAAAAAACAAAAAAAATAAAAAAAACTTTTTTTTTTCTTTTTTTTTTTTTTAAGTTAATAATATAAATAACATCAGATGGTACATTTCTCATGTGAAATTGCTGCAAAGGCCCCCAAAATGTCCCCCAAGGGCCTCCAAAATTCTGGCGCGCGCTGTGCGCGCGCGCAGTGTGGCCTGCCAGGGCGTATAACTCCCGGCCTGATTTGGAGTTCCACTCCGGGCCTGCACTCTGCACCCCATTATTGGTTGGGTGGAAGGGGATCTGATTTGTATAAGCTTGGCTTGACCATACTAAACGGGCATAGAGCCCCGCTCTCCGAAGAACGCCGCATGGGACCGGACCTCGGTCTTATTCAACAAAAAAATTGTGGACCTTCATCATTTCTAGTTGAGGACCCCTGCCGTACGGCATACTATAGCACGCCGTTTTTCATCATTTTTGAGGATTCGAAAAAAATAAAAATAAATGAAAAAACATGGGTTATAGCCCATCGTTTTTTAGAATTTTTGAAAAAAAAATTATCCTCGTTTTTCATCATTTTTGAACATGGGCTATAACCCATACCGTACGGCATACTATAGCACGCCGTTTTTCATCATTTTTGAGGATTTGAAAAAAAAAAAAAAAAAAAAAAAAACATGGGTTATAGCCCATCGTTTTTTGAATTTTTGAATTTTTTTTTTAACCTCGTTTTTCATCATTTTTGAACATGGGCTATAGCCCATACCGTACGGCATACTATAGCACGCCGTTTTTCATCATTTTGGAGGATTTGAAAAAAATGGAAAAAAAAACAAAAACATGGGTTATAGCCCATCGTTTTTTGAATTTTTGGAAAATAAAATAACCTTGTTTTTCATCATTTTTGAACATGGGCTATAGCCCATACCGTACGGCATACTATAGCACGCCGTTTTTCATCATTTTTGAGGATTCGAAAAAAATAAAAATAAATGAAAAAACATGGGTTATAGCCCATCGTTTTTTAGAATTTTTGAAAAAAAAATTATCCTCGTTTTTCATCATTTTTGAACATGGGCTATAACCCATACCGTACGCACGCCGTTTTTCATCATTTTTGAGGATAAAAAAACAAAAAAAAACATGGGTTATAGCCCATCATTTTTTGAATTTTTGAAAAAATAATTATCCTCGTTTTTCATCATTTTTGAACATGGGCTATAGCCCATACCGTACGGCATACTATAGCACGCCGTTTTTTATCATTTTTGAGGATTTGAAAAAAATGAAAAAAAAAAAAAAAAACATGGGTTATAGCCCATCGTTTTTTGAATTTTTGGAAAATAAAATAACCTTGTTTTTCATCATTTTTGAACATGGGCTATAGCCCATACCGTACGGCATACTATAGCACGCCGTTTTTCATCATTTTTGAGGATTCGAAAAAAAAAAAAAAAAAAGAAAAAACATGGGTTATAGCCCATCGTTTTTTGATTTTTTGAAAAAAAAAATATCTTCGTTTTTCATCATTTTTGAACATGGGCTATAACCCATACCGTACGGCATACTATAGCACGCCGTTTTTTATCATTTTTGAGGATTTGAAAAAAATGAAAAAAATAAAAAAACATGGGTTATAGCCCATCGTTTTTTGCATTTTTGAAAAAAAAATAACCTATTTTTTCATCATTTTTGAACATGGGCTATAACCCATACCGTACGGCATACTATAGCACGCCGTTTTTCATCATTTTTGAGGATAAAAAAACAAAAAAAAACATGGGTTATAGCCCATCATTTTTTGAATTTTTGAAAAAAAAATTATCCTCGTTTTTCATCATTTTTGAACATGGGCTATAGCCCATACCGTACGGCATACTATAGCACGCCGTTTTTTATCATTTTTGAGGATTTGAAAAAAATGAAAAAAAAACAAAAACATGGGTTATAGCCCATCGTTTTTTGAATTTTTGAAAAAACAAAATACCTCGTTTTTCATCATTTTTGAACATGGGCTATAGCCCATACCGTACGGCATACTATAGCACGCCGTTTTTCATCATTTTTGAGGATTCGAAAAAAAATGAAAAAAAAAAGAAAAAACATGGGTTATAGCCCATGGTTTTTTTAATTAAAAAAAAAAAATTAACCTCTATTTTCATCATTTTTGAACATGGGCTATAACCCATACCGTACGGCATACTATAGCACGCCGTTTTTCATCATTTTGGAGGATTTGAAAAAAATGGAAAAAAAAACAAAAACATGGGTTATAGCCCATCGTTTTTTGAATTTTTGGAAAATAAAATAACCTTGTTTTTCATCATTTTTGAACATGGGCTATAGCCCATACCGTACGGCATACTATAGCACGCCGTTTTTCATAATTTTTGAGGATTTGAAAAAAATGAAAAAAAAATGAAAAAACATGGGTTATAGCCCATCGTTTTTTTAATTTTTGAAAAAAGATTAACCTATTTTTTCATCATTTTTGAACATGGGCTATAACCCATACCGTACGGCATACTATAGCACGCCGTTTTTCATCATTTTTGAGGATAAAAAAACAAAAAAAAACATGGGTTATAGCCCATCATTTTTTGAATTTTTGAAAAAATAATTATCCTCGTTTTTCATCATTTTTGAACATGGGCTATAGCCCATACCGTACGGCATACTATAGCACGCCGTTTTTCATCATTTTGGAGGATTTGAAAAAAATGAAAAAAAAAAACAAAAACATGGGTTATAGCCCATCGTTTTTTGAATTTTTTGAAAATAAAATAACCTTGTTTTTCATCATTTTTGAACATGGGCTATAGCCCATACCGTACGGCATACTATAGCACGCCGTTTTTCATTATTTTTGAGGATTCGAAAAAAATATAAATAAATGAAAAAACATGGGTTATAGCCCATCGTTTTTTGAATTTTTGAAAAAAAAATTATCCTCGTTTTTCATCATTTTTGAACATGGGCTATAACCCATACCGTACGGCATACTATAGCACGCCGTTTTTCATCATTTTTGAGGATAAAAAAAAAACAAAAAACATGGGTTATAGCCCATCATTTTTTGAATTTTTGAAAAAATAATTATCCTCGTTTTTCATCATTTTTGAACATGGGCTATAGCCCATACCGTACGGCATACTATAGCACGCCGTTTTTCATCATTTTGGAGGATTTGAAAAAAATGAAAAAAACAACAAAAACATGGGTTATAGCCCATCGTTTTTTGAATTTTTGGAAAATAAAATAACCTTGTTTTTCATCATTTTTGAACATGGGCTATAGCCCATACCGTACGGCATACTATAGCACGCCGTTTTTCATCATTTTTGAGGATTTGAAAAAAATGAAAAAAAAATGAAAAAACATGGGTTATAGCCCATCGTTTTTTTTATTTTTGAAAAAAAATTAACCTATTTTTTCATCATTTTTGAACATGGGCTATAACCCATACCGTACGGCATACTATAGCACGCCGTTTTTCATCATTTTTGAGGATTTGAAAAAAAAAAAAAACATGGGTTATAGCCCATCGTTTTTTGATTTTTTTGATTTTTTTTTATCCTCATTTTTCATCATTTTTGAACATGGGCTATAGCCCATACCGTACGGCATACTATAGCACGCCGTTTTTTATCATTTTTGAGGATTTGAAAAAAATGAAAAAAATAAAAAAACATGGGTTATAGCCCATCGTTTTTTGCATTTTTGAAAAAACAAAATACCTCGTTTTTCATCATTTTTGAACATGGGCTATAGCCCATACCGTACGGCATACTATAGCACGCCGTTTTTCATCATTTTGGAGGATTTGAAAAAAATGAAAAAAAAACAAAAACATGGGTTATAGCCCATCGTTTTTTGAATTTTTGGAAAATAAAATAACCTTGTTTTTCATCATTTTTGAACATGGGCTATAGCCCATACCGTACGGCATACTATAGCACGCCGTTTTTCATCATTTTTGAGGATTCGAAAAAAATAAAAATAAATGAAAAAACATGGGTTATAGCCCATCGTTTTTTGAATTTTTGAAAAAAAAATCCTCGTTTTTCATCATTTTTGAACATGGGCTATAACCCATACCGTTTTTCATCATTTTGGAGGATTTGAAAAAAATGAAAAAACAAAACAAAAACATGGGTTATAGCCCATCGTTTTTTGAATTTTTGGAAAATAAAATAACCTTGTTTTTCATCATTTTTGAACATGGGCTATAGCCCATACCGTACGGCACACTATAGCACGCCGTTTTTCATCATTTTTGAGGATTTGAAAAAAATGGAAAAAAAAATGAAAAAACATGGGTTATAGCCCATCGTTTTTTTTATTTTTGAAAAAAAATTAGCCTATTTTTTCATCATTTTTGAACATGGGCTATAACCCATACCGTACGGCATACTATAGCACGCCGTTTTTCATCATTTTTGAGGATTTGAAAAAAAAAAAAAACATGGGTTATAGCCCATCGTTTTTAGATTTTTTAGATTTTTTTTTATCCTCATTTTTCATCATTTTTGAACATGGGCTATAGCCCATACCGTACGGCATACTATAGCACGCCGTTTTTTATCATTTTTGAGGATTTGAAAAAAATGAAAAAAATAAAAAAACATGGGTTATAGCCCATCGTTTTTTGCATTTTTGAAAAAACAAAATACCTCGTTTTTCATCATTTTTGAACATGGGCTATAGCCCATACCGTACGGCATACTATAGCACGCCGTTTTTCATCATTTTGGAGGATTTGAAAAAAATGAAAAAAAAACAAAAACATGGGTTATAGCCCATCGTTTTTTGAATTTTTGGAAAATAAAATAACCTTGTTTTTCATCATTTTTGAACATGGGCTATAGCCCATACCGTACGGCATACTATAGCACGCCGTTTTTCATCATTTCTGAGGATTCGAAAAAAATAAAAATAAATGAAAAAACATGGGTTATAGCCCATCGTTTTTTGAATTTTTGAAAAAAAAATCCTTGTTTTTCATCATTTTTGAACATGGGCTATAACCCATACCGTACGGCATACTATAGCACGCCGTTTTTTATCATTTTTGAGGATTTGAAAAAAATTAAAAAAATTAAAAAACATGGGTTATAGCCCATCGTTTTTTGCATTTTTGAAAAAACAAAATACCTCATTTTTCATCATTTTTGAACATGGGCTATAGCCCATACCGTACGGCATACTATAGCACGCCGTTTTTTATCATTTTTGAGGATTTGAAAAAAATGAAAAAAAAAAAAAAAAACATGGGTTATAGCCCATCGTTTTTTGAATTTTTGGAAAATAAAATAACCTTGTTTTTCATCATTTTTGAACATGGGCTATAGCCCATACCGTACGGCATACTATAGCACGCCGTTTTTCATCATTTTTGAGGATTCGAAAAAAAAAAAAAAAAAAGAAAAAACATGGGTTATAGCCCATCGTTTTTTGATTTTTTGAAAAAAAAAATATCTTCGTTTTTCATCATTTTTGAACATGGGCTATAACCCATACCGTACGGCATACTATAGCACGCCGTTTTTTATCATTTTTGAGGATTTGAAAAAAATGAAAAAAATAAAAAAACATGGGTTATAGCCCATCGTTTTTTGCATTTTTGAAAAAAAAATAACCTATTTTTTCATCATTTTTGAACATGGGCTATAACCCATACCGTACGGCATACTATAGCACGCCGTTTTTCATCATTTTTGAGGATAAAAAAACAAAAAAAAACATGGGTTATAGCCCATCATTTTTTGAATTTTTGAAAAAAAAATTATCCTCGTTTTTCATCATTTTTGAACATGGGCTATAGCCCATACCGTACGGCATACTATAGCACGCCGTTTTTTATCATTTTTGAGGATTTGAAAAAAATGAAAAAAAAACAAAAACATGGGTTATAGCCCATCGTTTTTTGAATTTTTGAAAAAACAAAATACCTCGTTTTTCATCATTTTTGAACATGGGCTATAGCCCATACCGTACGGCATACTATAGCACGCCGTTTTTCATCATTTTTGAGGATTCGAAAAAAAATGAAAAAAAAAAGAAAAAACATGGGTTATAGCCCATGGTTTTTTTAATTAAAAAAAAAAAATTAACCTCTATTTTCATCATTTTTGAACATGGGCTATAACCCATACCGTACGGCATACTATAGCACGCCGTTTTTCATCATTTTGGAGGATTTGAAAAAAATGGAAAAAAAAACAAAAACATGGGTTATAGCCCATCGTTTTTTGAATTTTTGGAAAATAAAATAACCTTGTTTTTCATCATTTTTGAACATGGGCTATAGCCCATACCGTACGGCATACTATAGCACGCCGTTTTTCATAATTTTTGAGGATTTGAAAAAAATGAAAAAAAAATGAAAAAACATGGGTTATAGCCCATCGTTTTTTTAATTTTTGAAAAAAGATTAACCTATTTTTTCATCATTTTTGAACATGGGCTATAACCCATACCGTACGGCATACTATAGCACGCCGTTTTTCATCATTTTTGAGGATAAAAAAACAAAAAAAAACATGGGTTATAGCCCATCATTTTTTGAATTTTTGAAAAAATAATTATCCTCGTTTTTCATCATTTTTGAACATGGGCTATAGCCCATACCGTACGGCATACTATAGCACGCCGTTTTTCATCATTTTGGAGGATTTGAAAAAAATGAAAAAAAAAAACAAAAACATGGGTTATAGCCCATCGTTTTTTGAATTTTTTGAAAATAAAATAACCTTGTTTTTCATCATTTTTGAACATGGGCTATAGCCCATACCGTACGGCATACTATAGCACGCCGTTTTTCATTATTTTTGAGGATTCGAAAAAAATATAAATAAATGAAAAAACATGGGTTATAGCCCATCGTTTTTTGAATTTTTGAAAAAAAAATTATCCTCGTTTTTCATCATTTTTGAACATGGGCTATAACCCATACCGTACGGCATACTATAGCACGCCGTTTTTCATCATTTTTGAGGATAAAAAAAAAACAAAAAACATGGGTTATAGCCCATCATTTTTTGAATTTTTGAAAAAATAATTATCCTCGTTTTTCATCATTTTTGAACATGGGCTATAGCCCATACCGTACGGCATACTATAGCACGCCGTTTTTCATCATTTTGGAGGATTTGAAAAAAATGAAAAAAACAACAAAAACATGGGTTATAGCCCATCGTTTTTTGAATTTTTGGAAAATAAAATAACCTTGTTTTTCATCATTTTTGAACATGGGCTATAGCCCATACCGTACGGCATACTATAGCACGCCGTTTTTCATCATTTTTGAGGATTTGAAAAAAATGAAAAAAAAATGAAAAAACATGGGTTATAGCCCATCGTTTTTTTTATTTTTGAAAAAAAATTAACCTATTTTTTCATCATTTTTGAACATGGGCTATAACCCATACCGTACGGCATACTATAGCACGCCGTTTTTCATCATTTTTGAGGATTTGAAAAAAAAAAAAAACATGGGTTATAGCCCATCGTTTTTTGATTTTTTTGATTTTTTTTTATCCTCATTTTTCATCATTTTTGAACATGGGCTATAGCCCATACCGTACGGCATACTATAGCACGCCGTTTTTTATCATTTTTGAGGATTTGAAAAAAATGAAAAAAATAAAAAAACATGGGTTATAGCCCATCGTTTTTTGCATTTTTGAAAAAACAAAATACCTCGTTTTTCATCATTTTTGAACATGGGCTATAGCCCATACCGTACGGCATACTATAGCACGCCGTTTTTCATCATTTTGGAGGATTTGAAAAAAATGAAAAAAAAACAAAAACATGGGTTATAGCCCATCGTTTTTTGAATTTTTGGAAAATAAAATAACCTTGTTTTTCATCATTTTTGAACATGGGCTATAGCCCATACCGTACGGCATACTATAGCACGCCGTTTTTCATCATTTTTGAGGATTCGAAAAAAATAAAAATAAATGAAAAAACATGGGTTATAGCCCATCGTTTTTTGAATTTTTGAAAAAAAAATCCTCGTTTTTCATCATTTTTGAACATGGGCTATAACCCATACCGTTTTTCATCATTTTGGAGGATTTGAAAAAAATGAAAAAACAAAACAAAAACATGGGTTATAGCCCATCGTTTTTTGAATTTTTGGAAAATAAAATAACCTTGTTTTTCATCATTTTTGAACATGGGCTATAGCCCATACCGTACGGCACACTATAGCACGCCGTTTTTCATCATTTTTGAGGATTTGAAAAAAATGGAAAAAAAAATGAAAAAACATGGGTTATAGCCCATCGTTTTTTTTATTTTTGAAAAAAAATTAGCCTATTTTTTCATCATTTTTGAACATGGGCTATAACCCATACCGTACGGCATACTATAGCACGCCGTTTTTCATCATTTTTGAGGATTTGAAAAAAAAAAAAAACATGGGTTATAGCCCATCGTTTTTAGATTTTTTAGATTTTTTTTTATCCTCATTTTTCATCATTTTTGAACATGGGCTATAGCCCATACCGTACGGCATACTATAGCACGCCGTTTTTTATCATTTTTGAGGATTTGAAAAAAATGAAAAAAATAAAAAAACATGGGTTATAGCCCATCGTTTTTTGCATTTTTGAAAAAACAAAATACCTCGTTTTTCATCATTTTTGAACATGGGCTATAGCCCATACCGTACGGCATACTATAGCACGCCGTTTTTCATCATTTTGGAGGATTTGAAAAAAATGAAAAAAAAACAAAAACATGGGTTATAGCCCATCGTTTTTTGAATTTTTGGAAAATAAAATAACCTTGTTTTTCATCATTTTTGAACATGGGCTATAGCCCATACCGTACGGCATACTATAGCACGCCGTTTTTCATCATTTCTGAGGATTCGAAAAAAATAAAAATAAATGAAAAAACATGGGTTATAGCCCATCGTTTTTTGAATTTTTGAAAAAAAAATCCTTGTTTTTCATCATTTTTGAACATGGGCTATAACCCATACCGTACGGCATACTATAGCACGCCGTTTTTTATCATTTTTGAGGATTTGAAAAAAATTAAAAAAATTAAAAAACATGGGTTATAGCCCATCGTTTTTTGCATTTTTGAAAAAATAATTATCCTCGTTTTTCATCATTTTTGAACATGGGCTATAGCCCATACCGTACGGCATACTATAGCACGCCGTTTTTCATCATTTTGGAGGATTTGAAAAAAATGAAAAAAAAAACAAAAACATGGGTTATAGCCCATCGTTTTTTGAATTTTTGGAAAATAAAATAACCTTGTTTTTCATCATTTTTGAACATGGGCTATAGCCCATACCGTACGGCATACTATAGCACGCCGTTTTTCATCATTTTTGAGGATTTGAAAAAAATGGAAAAAAAAATGAAAAAACATGGGTTATAGCCCATCGTTTTTTTTATTTTTGAAAAAAAATTAACCTATTTTTTCATCATTTTTGAACATGGGCTATAACCCATACCGTACCGCCGTACGGCATACTATAGCACGCCGTTTTTCATCATTTTTGAGGATTTGAAAAAAAAAAAAAACATGGGTTATAGCCCATCGTTTTTTGATTTTTTTGATTTTTTTTTATCCTCGTTTTTCATCATTTTTAAACATGGGCTATAGCCCATACCGTACGGCATACTATAGCACGCCGTTTTTTATCATTTTTGAGGATTTAAAAAAAAAAAAAAACAAAAAAAACATGGGTTATAGCCCATCATTTTTTGAATTTTTGAAAAAATAATTATCCTCGTTTTTCATCATTTTTGAACATGGGCTATAGCCCATACCGTACGGCATACTATAGCACGCCGTTTTTCATCATTTTGGAGGATTTGAAAAAAATGAAAAAAAAAACAAAAACATGGGTTATAGCCCATCGTTTTTTGAATTTTTGGAAAATAAAATAACCTTGTTTTTCATCATTTTTGAACATGGGCTATAGCCCATACCGTACGGCATACTATAGCACGCCGTTTTTCATCATTTTTGAGGATTTAAAAAAAATGAAAAAAAAATGAAAAAACATGGGTTATAGCCCATCGTTTTTTTAATTTTTGAAAAAAAATTAACCTATTTTTTCATCATTTTTGAACATGGGCTATAACCCATACCGTACGGCATACTATAGCACGCCGTTTTTCATCATTTTTGAGGATTTGAAAAAAAAAAAAAACATGGGTTATAGCCCATCGTTTTTTGATTTTTTTGATTTTTTTTTATCCTCGTTTTTCATCATTTTTGAACATGGGCTATAGCCCATACCGTACGGCATACTATAGCACGCCGTTTTTCATCATTTTTGAGGATTCGAAAAAAATAAAAATAAATGAAAAAACATGGGTTATAGCCCATCGTTTTTTTAATTTTTGAAAAAAAAATCCTCGTTTTTCATCATTTTTGAACATGGGCTATAACCCATACCGTACGGCATACTATAGCACGCCGTTTTTTATCATTTTTGAGGATTTGAAAAAAATGAAAAAAATAAAAAAACATGGGTTATAGCCCATCGTTTTTTGTATTTTTGAAAAAACAAAATACCTCGTTTTTCATCATTTTTGAACATGGGCTATAGCCCATACCGTACGGCATACTATAGCACGCCGTTTTTCATCATTTTTGAGGATTCGAAAAAAATAAAAATAAATGAAAAAACATGGGTTATAGCCCATCGTTTTTTAGAATTTAAAAAAAAAAAATTATCCTCGTTTTTCATCATTTTTGAACATGGGCTATAACCCATACCGTACGGCATACTATAGCACGCCGTTTTTCATCATTTTTGAGGATTTAAAAAAAAAAAAAAAAAAAAAAAAAACATGGGTTATAGCCCATCGTTTTTTGAATTTTTGAAAAAAAAATTATCCTCGTTTTTCATCATTTTTGAACATGGGCTATAACCCATACTGTACGGCATACTATAGCACGCCGTTTTTTTATCATTTTTGAGGATTCGAAAAAAATAAAAATAAATGAAAAAACATGGGTTATAGCCCATCGTTTTTTAGAATTTTTGAAAAAAAAATTATCCTCGTTTTTCATCATTTTTGAACATGGGCTATAACCCATACCGTACGGCATACTATAGCACGCCGTTTTTCATCATTTTTGAGGATTTGAAAAAAAAAAAAAAAAAAAAAAAAAAAACATGGGTTATAGCCCATCGTTTTTTGAATTTTTGAATTTTTTTTTTAACCTCGTTTTTCATCATTTTTTAACATGGGCTATAGCCCATACCGTACGGCATACTATAGCACGCCGTTTTTCATCATTTTTGAGGATTTGAAAAAAATGAAAAAAAAACAAAAACATGGGTTATAGCCCATCGTTTTTTGAATTTTTGGAAAATAAAATAACCTTGTTTTTCATCATTTTTGAACATGGGCTATAGCCCATACCGTACGGCAGGGGTACTCAACTGGCGGACCGCGGTCCGCGACCGGACCGCGGACCACCTCTTTGCGGACCACCCAAAAAAAAAAAAATAAAAAAAAATTTTTTTTTTCTTTTTTTTTTTTTTAAGTTAATAATATAAATAACATCAGATGGTACATTTCTCATGTGAAATTGCTGCAAAGGCCCCCAAAATGTCCCCCAAGGGCCTCCAAAATTCTGGCGCGCGCTGTGTGCGCGCGCAGTGTGGCCTGCCAGGGCGTATAACTCCCGGCCTGATTTGGAGTTCCACTCCGGGCCTGCACTCTGCACCCCATTATTGGTTGGGTGGAAGGGGATCTGATTTGTATAAGCTTGGCTTGACCATACTAAACGGGCATAGAGCCCCGCTCTCCGAAGGACGCCGCATGGGACCGGACCTCGGTCTTATTCAACAAAAAAATTGTGGACCTTCATCATTTCTAGTTGAGGACCCCTGCCGTACGGCATACTATAGCACGCCGTTTTTCATCATTTTTGAGGATTCGAAAAAAATAAAAATAAATGAAAAAACATGGGTTATAGCCCATCGTTTTTTAGAATTTTTGAAAAAAAAATTATCCTCGTTTTTCATCATTTTTGAACATGGGCTATAACCCATACCGTACGGCATACTATAGCACGCCGTTTTTCATCATTTTTGAGGATTTGAAAAAAATGAAAAAAAAACAAAAACATGGGTTATAGCCCATCGTTTTTTGAATTTTTGGAAAATAAAATAACCTTGTTTTTCATCATTTTTGAACATGGGCTATAGCCCATACCGTACGGCAGGGGTACTCAACTGGCGGACCGCGGTCCGCGACCGGACCGCGGACCACCTCTTTGCGGACCACCCAAAAAAAAAAAAAAAAAAAAAAAACTTTTTTTTTTCTTTTTTTTTTTTTTAAGTTAATAATATAAATAACATCAGATGGTACATTTCTCATGTGAAATTGCTGCAAAGGCCCCCAAAATGTCCCCCAAGGGCCTCCAAAATTCTGGCGCGCGCTGTGCGCGCGCGCAGTGTGGCCTGCCAGGGCGTATAACTCCCGGCCTGATTTGGAGTTCCACTCCGGGCCTGCACTCTGCACCCCATTATTGGTTGGGTGGAAGGGGATCTGATTTGTATAAGCTTGGCTTGACCATACTAAACGGGCATAGAGCCCCGCTCTCCGAAGAACGCCGCATGGGACCGGACCTCGGTCTTATTCAACAAAAAAATTGTGGACCTTCATCATTTCTAGTTGAGGACCCCTGCCGTACGGCATACTATAGCACGCCGTTTTTCATCATTTTTGAGGATTCGAAAAAAATTAAAATAAATGAAAAAACATGGGTTATAGCCCATCGTTTTTTAGAATTTTTGAAAAAAAAATTATCCTCGTTTTTCATCATTTTTGAACATGGGCTATAACCCATACCGTACGGCATACTATAGCACGCCGTTTTTCATCATTTTTGAGGATTTGAAAAAAAAAAAAAAAAAAAAAAAAACATGGGTTATAGCCCATCGTTTTTTGAATTTTTGAAAAAAAAATTTAACCTCGTTTTTCATCATTTTTGAACATGGGCTATAGCCCATACCGTACGGCATACTATAGCACGCCGTTTTTCATCATTTTGGAGGATTTGAAAAAAATGGAAAAAAAAACAAAAACATGGGTTATAGCCCATCGTTTTTTGAATTTTTGGAAAATAAAATAACCTTGTTTTTCATCATTTTTGAACATGGGCTATAGCCCATACCGTACGGCATACTATAGCACGCCGTTTTTCATCATTTTTGAGGATTCGAAAAAAATAAAAATAAATGAAAAAACATGGGTTATAGCCCATCGTTTTTTAGAATTTTTGAAAAAAAAATTATCCTCGTTTTTCATCATTTTTGAACATGGGCTATAACCCATACCGTACGCACGCCGTTTTTCATCATTTTTGAGGATAAAAAAACAAAAAAAAACATGGGTTATAGCCCATCATTTTTTGAATTTTTGAAAAAATAATTATCCTCGTTTTTCATCATTTTTGAACATGGGCTATAGCCCATACCGTACGGCATACTATAGCACGCCGTTTTTTATCATTTTTGAGGATTTGAAAAAAAAAAAAAAAAAAAAAAAAACATGGGTTATAGCCCATCGTTTTTTGAATTTTTGGAAAATAAAATAACCTTGTTTTTCATCATTTTTGAACATGGGCTATAGCCCATACCGTACGGCATACTATAGCACGCCGTTTTTCATCATTTTTGAGGATTCGAAAAAAAAAAAAAAAAATGAAAAAACATGGGTTATAGCCCATCGTTTTTTGATTTTTTGAAAAAAAAAATATCTTCGTTTTTCATCATTTTTGAACATGGGCTATAACCCATACCGTACGGCATACTATAGCACGCCGTTTTTTATCATTTTTGAGGATTTGAAAAAAATGAAAAAAATAAAAAAACATGGGTTATAGCCCATCGTTTTTTGCATTTTTGAAAAAAAAATAACCTATTTTTTCATCATTTTTGAACATGGGCTATAACCCATACCGTACGGCATACTATAGCACGCCGTTTTTCATCATTTTTGAGGATAAAAAAACAAAAAAAAACATGGGTTATAGCCCATCATTTTTTGAATTTTTGAAAAAAAAATTATCCTCGTTTTTCATCATTTTTGAACATGGGCTATAGCCCATACCGTACGGCATACTATAGCACGCCGTTTTTTATCATTTTTGAGGATTTGAAAAAAATGAAAAAAAAACAAAAACATGGGTTATAGCCCATCGTTTTTTGAATTTTTGAAAAAACAAAATACCTCGTTTTTCATCATTTTTGAACATGGGCTATAGCCCATACCGTACGGCATACTATAGCACGCCGTTTTTCATCATTTTTGAGGATTCGAAAAAAATGAAAAAAAAATGAAAAAACATGGGTTATAGCCCATGGTTTTTTTAATTAAAAAAAAAAAAATTAACCTCTATTTTCATCATTTTTGAACATGGGCTATAACCCATACCGTACGGCATACTATAGCACGCCGTTTTTCATCATTTTGGAGGATTTGAAAAAAATGGAAAAAAAAACAAAAACATGGGTTATAGCCCATCGTTTTTTGAATTTTTGGAAAATAAAATAACCTTGTTTTTCATCATTTTTGAACATGGGCTATAGCCCATACCGTACGGCATACTATAGCACGCCGTTTTTCATAATTTTTGAGGATTTGAAAAAAATGAAAAAAAAATGAAAAAACATGGGTTATAGCCCATCGTTTTTTTAATTTTTGAAAAAAAATTAACCTATTTTTTCATCATTTTTGAACATGGGCTATAACCCATACCGTACGGCATACTATAGCACGCCGTTTTTCATCATTTTTGAGGATAAAAAAACAAAAAAAAACATGGGTTATAGCCCATCATTTTTTGAATTTTTGAAAAAATAATTATCCTCGTTTTTCATCATTTTTGAACATGGGCTATAGCCCATACCGTACGGCATACTATAGCACGCCGTTTTTCATCATTTTGGAGGATTTGAAAAAAATGAAAAAAAAAAAAAAAAACATGGGTTATAGCCCATCGTTTTTTGAATTTTTTGAAAATAAAATAACCTTGTTTTTCATCATTTTTGAACATGGGCTATAGCCCATACCGTACGGCATACTATAGCACGCCGTTTTTCATTATTTTTGAGGATTCGAAAAAAATATAAATAAATGAAAAAACATGGGTTATAGCCCATCGTTTTTTGAATTTTTGAAAAAAAAATTATCCTCGTTTTTCATCATTTTTGAACATGGGCTATAACCCATACCGTACGGCATACTATAGCACGCCGTTTTTCATAATTTTTGAGGATTTGAAAAAAATGAAAAAAAAATGAAAAAACATGGGTTATAGCCCATCGTTTTTTTAATTTTTGAAAAAAAATTAACCTATTTTTTCATCATTTTTGAACATGGGCTATAACCCATACCGTACGGCATACTATAGCACGCCGTTTTTCATCATTTTTGAGGATAAAAAAACAAAAAAAAACATGGGTTATAGCCCATCATTTTTTGAATTTTTGAAAAAATAATTATCCTCGTTTTTCATCATTTTTGAACATGGGCTATAGCCCATACCGTACGGCATACTATAGCACGCCGTTTTTCATCATTTTGGAGGATTTGAAAAAAATGAAAAAAAAAAACAAAAACATGGGTTATAGCCCATCGTTTTTTGAATTTTTTGAAAATAAAATAACCTTGTTTTTCATCATTTTTGAACATGGGCTATAGCCCATACCGTACGGCATACTATAGCACGCCGTTTTTCATTATTTTTGAGGATTCGAAAAAAATATAAATAAATGAAAAAACATGGGTTATAGCCCATCGTTTTTTGAATTTTTGAAAAAAAAATTATCCTCGTTTTTCATCATTTTTGAACATGGGCTATAACCCATACCGTACGGCATACTATAGCACGCCGTTTTTCATCATTTTTGAGGATAAAAAAAAAAAAAAAAACATGGGTTATAGCCCATCATTTTTTGAATTTTTGAAAAAATAATTATCCTCGTTTTTCATCATTTTTGAACATGGGCTATAGCCCATACCGTACGGCATACTATAGCACGCCGTTTTTCATCATTTTGGAGGATTTGAAAAAAATGAAAAAAACAACAAAAACATGGGTTATAGCCCATCGTTTTTTGAATTTTTGGAAAATAAAATAACCTTGTTTTTCATCATTTTTGAACATGGGCTATAGCCCATACCGTACGGCATACTATAGCACGCCGTTTTTCATCATTTTTGAGGATTTGAAAAAAATGAAAAAAAAATGAAAAAACATGGGTTATAGCCCATCGTTTTTTTTATTTTTGAAAAAAAATTAACCTATTTTTTCATCATTTTTGAACATGGGCTATAACCCATACCGTACCGCCGTACGGCATACTATAGCACGCCGTTTTTCATCATTTTTGAGGATTTGAAAAAAAAAAAAAACATGGGTTATAGCCCATCGTTTTTTGATTTTTTTGATTTTTTTTTATCCTCGTTTTTCATCATTTTTAAACATGGGCTATAGCCCATACCGTACGGCATACTATAGCACGCCGTTTTTTATCATTTTTGAGGATTTAAAAAAAAAAAAAAAAAAAAAAAACATGGGTTATAGCCCATCATTTTTTGAATTTTTGAAAAAATAATTATCCTCGTTTTTCATCATTTTTGAACATGGGCTATAGCCCATACCGTACGGCATACTATAGCACGCCGTTTTTCATCATTTTGGAGGATTTGAAAAAAATGAAAAAAAAAACAAAAACATGGGTTATAGCCCATCGTTTTTTGAATTTTTGGAAAATAAAATAACCTTGTTTTTCATCATTTTTGAACATGGGCTATAGCCCATACCGTACGGCATACTATAGCACGCCGTTTTTCATCATTTTTGAGGATTTAAAAAAAATGAAAAAAAAATGAAAAAACATGGGTTATAGCCCATCGTTTTTTTAATTTTTGAAAAAAAATTAACCTATTTTTTCATCATTATTGAACATGGGCTATAACCCATACCGTACGGCATACTATAGCACGCCGTTTTTCATCATTTTTGAGGATTTGAAAAAAAAAAAAAACATGGGTTATAGCCCATCGTTTTTTGATTTTTTTGATTTTTTTTTATCCTCGTTTTTCATCATTTTTGAACATGGGCTATAGCCCATACCGTACGGCATACTATAGCACGCCGTTTTTCATCATTTTTGAGGATTCGAAAAAAATAAAAATAAATGAAAAAACATGGGTTATAGCCCATCGTTTTTTTAATTTTTGAAAAAAAAATCCTCGTTTTTCATCATTTTTGAACATGGGCTATAACCCATACCGTACGGCATACTATAGCACGCCGTTTTTTATCATTTTTGAGGATTTGAAAAAAATGAAAAAAATAAAAAAACATGGGTTATAGCCCATCGTTTTTTGTATTTTTGAAAAAACAAAATACCTCGTTTTTCATCATTTTTGAACATGGGCTATAGCCCATACCGTACGGCATACTATAGCACGCCGTTTTTCATCATTTTTGAGGATTCGAAAAAAATAAAAATAAATGAAAAAACATGGGTTATAGCCCATCGTTTTTTAGAATTTTTTAAAAAAAAATTATCCTCGTTTTTCATCATTTTTGAACATGGGCTATAACCCATACCGTACGGCATACTATAGCACGCCGTTTTTCATCATTTTTGAGGATTTAAAAAAAAAAAAAAAAAAAAAAAAAACATGGGTTATAGCCCATCGTTTTTTGAATTTTTGAAAAAAAAATTTAACCTCGTTTTTCATCATTTTTGAACATGGGCTATAGCCCATACCGTACGGCATACTATAGCACGCCGTTTTTCATCAGTTTTGAGGATTCGAAAAAAATAAAAATAAATGAAAAAACATGGGTTATAGCCCATCGTTTTTTGAATTTTTGAAAAAAAAATTATCCTCGTTTTTCATCATTTTTGAACATGGGCTATAACCCATACTGTACGGCATACTATAGCACGCCGTTTTTTTATCATTTTTGAGGATTCGAAAAAAATAAAAATAAATGAAAAAACATGGGTTATAGCCCATCGTTTTTTAGAATTTTTGAAAAAAAAATTATCCTCGTTTTTCATCATTTTTGAACATGGGCTATAACCCATACCGTACGGCATACTATAGCACGCCGTTTTTCATCATTTTTGAGGATTTGAAAAAAAAAAAAAAAAAAAAAAAAAAACATGGGTTATAGCCCATCGTTTTTTGAATTTTTGAATTTTTTTTTTATCCTCGTTTTTCATCATTTTTGAACATGGGCTATAGCCCATACCGTACGGCATACTATAGCACGCCGTTTTTCATCATTTTTGAGGATTCGAAAAAAATAAAAATAAATGAAAAAACATGGGTTATAGCCCATCGTTTTTTTAATTTTTGAAAAAAAAATCCTCGTTTTTCATCATTTTTGAACATGGGCTATAACCCATACCGTACGGCATACTATAGCACGCCGTTTTTTATCATTTTTGAGGATTTGAAAAAAATGAAAAAAATAAAAAAACATGGGTTATAGCCCATCGTTTTTTGTATTTTTGAAAAAACAAAATACCTCGTTTTTCATCATTTTTGAACATGGGCTATAGCCCATACCGTACGGCATACTATAGCACGCCGTTTTTCATCATTTTTGAGGATTCGAAAAAAATAAAAATAAATGAAAAAACATGGGTTATAGCCCATCGTTTTTTAGAATTTTTTAAAAAAAAATTATCCTCGTTTTTCATCATTTTTGAACATGGGCTATAACCCATACCGTACGGCATACTATAGCACGCCGTTTTTCATCATTTTTGAGGATTTAAAAAAAAAAAAAAAAAAAACAAAAACATGGGTTATAGCCCATCGTTTTTTGAATTTTTGGAAAATAAAATAACCTTGTTTTTCATCATTTTTGAACATGGGCTATAGCCCATACCGTACGGCAGGGGTACTCAACTGGCGGACCGCGGTCCGCGACCGGACCGCGGACCACCTCTTTGCGGACCACCCAAAAAAAAAAAAAAAAAAAAAAAACTTTTTTTTTTCTTTTTTTTTTTTTTAAGTTAATAATATAAATAACATCAGATGGTACATTTCTCATGTGAAATTGCTGCAAAGGCCCCCAAAATGTCCCCCAAGGGCCTCCAAAATTCTGGCGCGCGCTGTGCGCGCGCGCAGTGTGGCCTGCCAGGGCGTATAACTCCCGGCCTGATTTGGAGTTCCACTCCGGGCCTGCACTCTGCACCCCATTATTGGTTGGGTGGAAGGGGATCTGATTTGTATAAGCTTGGCTTGACCATACTAAACGGGCATAGAGCCCCGCTCTCCGAAGAACGCCGCATGGGACCGGACCTCGGTCTTATTCAACAAAAAAATTGTGGACCTTCATCATTTCTAGTTGAGGACCCCTGCCGTACGGCATACTATAGCACGCCGTTTTTCATCATTTTTGAGGATTCGAAAAAAATAAAAATAAATGAAAAAACATGGGTTATAGCCCATCGTTTTTTAGAATTTTTGAAAAAAAAATTATCCTCGTTTTTCATCATTTTTGAACATGGGCTATAACCCATACCGTACGGCATACTATAGCACGCCGTTTTTCATCATTTTTGAGGATTCGAAAAAAATAAAAATAAATGAAAAAACATGGGTTATAGCCCATCGTTTTTTGATTTTTTTGATTTTTTTTTATCCTCGTTTTTCATCATTTTTGAACATGGGCTATAGCCCATACCGTACGGCATACTATAGCACGCCGTTTTTCATCATTTTTGAGGATTCGAAAAAAATAAAAATAAATGAAAAAACATGGGTTATAGCCCATCGTTTTTTTAATTTTTGAAAAAAAAATCCTCGTTTTTCATCATTTTTGAACATGGGCTATAACCCATACCGTACGGCATACTATAGCACGCCGTTTTTTATCATTTTTGAGGATTTGAAAAAAATGAAAAAAATAAAAAAACATGGGTTATAGCCCATCGTTTTTTGTATTTTTGAAAAAACAAAATACCTCGTTTTTCATCATTTTTGAACATGGGCTATAGCCCATACCGTACGGCATACTATAGCACGCCGTTTTTCATCATTTTTGAGGATTCGAAAAAAATAAAAATAAATGAAAAAACATGGGTTATAGCCCATCGTTTTTTAGAATTTTTTAAAAAAAAATTATCCTCGTTTTTCATCATTTTTGAACATGGGCTATAACCCATACCGTACGGCATACTATAGCACGCCGTTTTTCATCATTTTTGAGGATTTAAAAAAAAAAAAAAAAAAAAAAAAAACATGGGTTATAGCCCATCGTTTTTTGAATTTTTGAAAAAAAAATTTAACCTCGTTTTTCATCATTTTTGAACATGGGCTATAGCCCATACCGTACGGCATACTATAGCACGCCGTTTTTCATCAGTTTTGAGGATTCGAAAAAAATAAAAATAAATGAAAAAACATGGGTTATAGCCCATCGTTTTTTGAATTTTTGAAAAAAAAATTATCCTCGTTTTTCATCATTTTTGAACATGGGCTATAACCCATACTGTACGGCATACTATAGCACGCCGTTTTTTTATCATTTTTGAGGATTCGAAAAAAATAAAAATAAATGAAAAAACATGGGTTATAGCCCATCGTTTTTTAGAATTTTTGAAAAAAAAATTATCCTCGTTTTTCATCATTTTTGAACATGGGCTATAACCCATACCGTACGGCATACTATAGCACGCCGTTTTTCATCATTTTTGAGGATTTGAAAAAAAAAAAAAACATGGGTTATAGCCCATCGTTTTTTGATTTTTTTGATTTTTTTTTATCCTCGTTTTTCATCATTTTTGAACATGGGCTATAGCCCATACCGTACGGCATACTATAGCACGCCGTTTTTCATCATTTTTGAGGATTCGAAAAAAATAAAAATAAATGAAAAAACATGGGTTATAGCCCATCGTTTTTTTAATTTTTGAAAAAAAAATCCTCGTTTTTCATCATTTTTGAACATGGGCTATAACCCATACCGTACGGCATACTATAGCACGCCGTTTTTTATCATTTTTGAGGATTTGAAAAAAATGAAAAAAATAAAAAAACATGGGTTATAGCCCATCGTTTTTTGTATTTTTGAAAAAACAAAATACCTCGTTTTTCATCATTTTTGAACATGGGCTATAGCCCATACCGTACGGCATACTATAGCACGCCGTTTTTCATCATTTTTGAGGATTCGAAAAAAATAAAAATAAATGAAAAAACATGGGTTATAGCCCATCGTTTTTTTAATTTTTGAAAAAAAAATCCTCGTTTTTCATCATTTTTGAACATGGGCTATAACCCATACCGTACGGCATACTATAGCACGCCGTTTTTTATCATTTTTGAGGATTTGAAAAAAATGAAAAAAATAAAAAAACATGGGTTATAGCCCATCGTTTTTTGTATTTTTGAAAAAACAAAATACCTCGTTTTTCATCATTTTTGAACATGGGCTATAGCCCATACCGTACGGCATACTATAGCACGCCGTTTTTCATCATTTTTGAGGATTCGAAAAAAATAAAAATAAATGAAAAAACATGGGTTATAGCCCATCGTTTTTTAGAATTTTTTAAAAAAAAATTATCCTCGTTTTTCATCATTTTTGAACATGGGCTATAACCCATACCGTACGGCATACTATAGCACGCCGTTTTTCATCATTTTTGAGGATTTAAAAAAAAAAAAAAAAAAAAAAAAAACATGGGTTATAGCCCATCGTTTTTTGAATTTTTGAAAAAAAAATTTAACCTCGTTTTTCATCATTTTTGAACATGGGCTATAGCCCATACCGTACGGCATACTATAGCACGCCGTTTTTCATCAGTTTTGAGGATTCGAAAAAAATAAAAATAAATGAAAAAACATGGGTTATAGCCCATCGTTTTTTGAATTTTTGAAAAAAAAATTATCCTCGTTTTTCATCATTTTTGAACATGGGCTATAACCCATACTGTACGGCATACTATAGCACGCCGTTTTTTTATCATTTTTGAGGATTCGAAAAAAATAAAAATAAATGAAAAAACATGGGTTATAGCCCATCGTTTTTTAGAATTTTTGAAAAAAAAATTATCCTCGTTTTTCATCATTTTTGAACATGGGCTATAACCCATACCGTACGGCATACTATAGCACGCCGTTTTTCATCATTTTTGAGGATTTGAAAAAAAAAAAAAACATGGGTTATAGCCCATCGTTTTTTGATTTTTTTGATTTTTTTTTATCCTCGTTTTTCATCATTTTTGAACATGGGCTATAGCCCATACCGTACGGCATACTATAGCACGCCGTTTTTCATCATTTTTGAGGATTCGAAAAAAATAAAAATAAATGAAAAAACATGGGTTATAGCCCATCGTTTTTTTAATTTTTGAAAAAAAAATCCTCGTTTTTCATCATTTTTGAACATGGGCTATAACCCATACCGTACGGCATACTATAGCACGCCGTTTTTTATCATTTTTGAGGATTTGAAAAAAATGAAAAAAATAAAAAAACATGGGTTATAGCCCATCGTTTTTTGTATTTTTGAAAAAACAAAATACCTCGTTTTTCATCATTTTTGAACATGGGCTATAGCCCATACCGTACGGCATACTATAGCACGCCGTTTTTCATCATTTTTGAGGATTCGAAAAAAATAAAAATAAATGAAAAAACATGGGTTATAGCCCATCGTTTTTTTAATTTTTGAAAAAAAAATCCTCGTTTTTCATCATTTTTGAACATGGGCTATAACCCATACCGTACGGCATACTATAGCACGCCGTTTTTTATCATTTTTGAGGATTTGAAAAAAATGAAAAAAATAAAAAAACATGGGTTATAGCCCATCGTTTTTTGTATTTTTGAAAAAACAAAATACCTCGTTTTTCATCATTTTTGAACATGGGCTATAGCCCATACCGTACGGCATACTATAGCACGCCGTTTTTCATCATTTTTGAGGATTCGAAAAAAATAAAAATAAATGAAAAAACATGGGTTATAGCCCATCGTTTTTTAGAATTTTTAAAAAAAAAATTATCCTCGTTTTTCATCATTTTTGAACATGGGCTATAACCCATACCGTACGGCATACTATAGCACGCCGTTTTTCATCATTTTTGAGGATTTAAAAAAAAAAAAAAAAAAAAAAAAAACATGGGTTATAGCCCATCGTTTTTTGAATTTTTGGAAAATAAAATAACCTTGTTTTTCATCATTTTTGAACATGGGCTATAGCCCATACCGTACGGCAGGGGTACTCAACTGGCGGACCGCGGTCCGCGACCGGACCGCGGACCACCTCTTTGCGGACCACCCAAAAAAAAAAAAAAAACAAAAAAACTTTTTTTTTTCTTTTTTTTTTTTTTAAGTTAATAATATAAATAACATCAGATGGTACATTTCTCATGTGAAATTGCTGCAAAGGCCCCCAAAATGTCCCCCAAGGGCCTCCAAAATTCTGGCGCGCGCTGTGCGCGCGCGCAGTGTGGCCTGCCAGGGCGTATAACTCCCGGCCTGATTTGGAGTTCCACTCCGGGCCTGCACTCTGCACCCCATTATTGGTTGGGTGGAAGGGGATCTGATTTGTATAAGCTTGGCTTGACCATACTAAACGGGCATAGAGCCCCGCTCTCCGAAGAACGCCGCATGGGACCGGACCTCGGTCTTATTCAACAAAAAAATTGTGGACCTTCATCATTTCTAGTTGAGGACCCCTGCCGTACGGCATACTATAGCACGCCGTTTTTCATCATTTTTGAGGATTCGAAAAAAATAAAAATAAATGAAAAAACATGGGTTATAGCCCATCGTTTTTTAGAATTTTTGAAAAAAAAATTATCCTCGTTTTTCATCATTTTTGAACATGGGCTATAACCCATACCGTACGGCATACTATAGCACGCCGTTTTTCATCATTTTTGAGGATTTGAAAAAAAAAAAAAAAAAAAAAAAAACATGGGTTATAGCCTATCGTTTTTTGAATTTTTGAATTTTTTTTTTAACCTCGTTTTTCATCATTTTTGAACATGGGCTATAGCCCATACCGTACGGCATACTATAGCACGCCGTTTTTCATCATTTTGGAGGATTTGAAAAAAATGGAAAAAAAAACAAAAACATGGGTTATAGCCCATCGTTTTTTGAATTTTTGGAAAATAAAATAACCTTGTTTTTCATCATTTTTGAACATGGGCTATAGCCCATACCGTACGGCATACTATAGCACGCCGTTTTTCATCATTTTTGAGGATTCGAAAAAAATAAAAATAAATGAAAAAACATGGGTTATAGCCCATCGTTTTTTAGAATTTTTGAAAAAAAAATTATCCTCGTTTTTCATCATTTTTGAACATGGGCTATAACCCATACCGTACGCACGCCGTTTTTCATCATTTTTGAGGATAAAAAAACAAAAAAAAACATGGGTTATAGCCCATCATTTTTTGAATTTTTGAAAAAATAATTATCCTCGTTTTTCATCATTTTTGAACATGGGCTATAGCCCATACCGTACGGCATACTATAGCACGCCGTTTTTTATCATTTTTGAGGATTTGAAAAAAAAAAAAAAAAAAAAAAAAAAACATGGGTTATAGCCCATCGTTTTTTGAATTTTTGGAAAATAAAATAACCTTGTTTTTCATCATTTTTGAACATGGGCTATAGCCCATACCGTACGGCATACTATAGCACGCCGTTTTTCATCATTTTTGAGGATTCGAAAAAAAAAAAAAAAAATGAAAAAACATGGGTTATAGCCCATCGTTTTTTGATTTTTTGAAAAAAAAAATATCTTCGTTTTTCATCATTTTTGAACATGGGCTATAACCCATACCGTACGGCATACTATAGCACGCCGTTTTTTATCATTTTTGAGGATTTGAAAAAAATGAAAAAAATAAAAAAACATGGGTTATAGCCCATCGTTTTTTGCATTTTTGAAAAAAAAATAACCTATTTTTTCATCATTTTTGAACATGGGCTATAACCCATACCGTACGGCATACTATAGCACGCCGTTTTTCATCATTTTTGAGGATAAAAAAACAAAAAAAAACATGGGTTATAGCCCATCATTTTTTGAATTTTTGAAAAAAAAATTATCCTCGTTTTTCATCATTTTTGAACATGGGCTATAGCCCATACCGTACGGCATACTATAGCACGCCGTTTTTTATCATTTTTGAGGATTTGAAAAAAATGAAAAAAAAACAAAAACATGGGTTATAGCCCATCGTTTTTTGAATTTTTGAAAAAACAAAATACCTCGTTTTTCATCATTTTTGAACATGGGCTATAGCCCATACCGTACGGCATACTATAGCACGCCGTTTTTCATCATTTTTGAGGATTCGAAAAAAATGAAAAAAAAATGAAAAAACATGGGTTATAGCCCATGGTTTTTTTAATTTAAAAAAAAAAAATTAACCTCTATTTTCATCATTTTTGAACATGGGCTATAACCCATACCGTACGGCATACTATAGCACGCCGTTTTTCATCATTTTGGAGGATTTGAAAAAAATGGAAAAAAAAACAAAAACATGGGTTATAGCCCATCGTTTTTTGAATTTTTGGAAAATAAAATAACCTTGTTTTTCATCATTTTTGAACATGGGCTATAGCCCATACCGTACGGCATACTATAGCACGCCGTTTTTCATAATTTTTGAGGATTTGAAAAAAATGAAAAAAAAATGAAAAAACATGGGTTATAGCCCATCGTTTTTTTAATTTTTGAAAAAAAATTAACCTATTTTTTCATCATTTTTGAACATGGGCTATAACCCATACCGTACGGCATACTATAGCACGCCGTTTTTCATCATTTTTGAGGATAAAAAAACAAAAAAAAACATGGGTTATAGCCCATCATTTTTTGAATTTTTGAAAAAATAATTATCCTCGTTTTTCATCATTTTTGAACATGGGCTATAGCCCATACCGTACGGCATACTATAGCACGCCGTTTTTCATCATTTTGGAGGATTTGAAAAAAATGAAAAAAAAAAAAAAAAACATGGGTTATAGCCCATCGTTTTTTGAATTTTTTGAAAATAAAATAACCTTGTTTTTCATCATTTTTGAACATGGGCTATAGCCCATACCGTACGGCATACTATAGCACGCCGTTTTTCATTATTTTTGAGGATTCGAAAAAAATATAAATAAATGAAAAAACATGGGTTATAGCCCATCGTTTTTTGAATTTTTGAAAAAAAAATTATCCTCGTTTTTCATCATTTTTGAACATGGGCTATAACCCATACCGTACGGCATACTATAGCACGCCGTTTTTCATAATTTTTGAGGATTTGAAAAAAATGAAAAAAAAATGAAAAAACATGGGTTATAGCCCATCGTTTTTTTAATTTTTGAAAAAAAATTAACCTATTTTTTCATCATTTTTGAACATGGGCTATAACCCATACCGTACGGCATACTATAGCACGCCGTTTTTCATCATTTTTGAGGATAAAAAAACAAAAAAAAACATGGGTTATAGCCCATCATTTTTTGAATTTTTGAAAAAATAATTATCCTCGTTTTTCATCATTTTTGAACATGGGCTATAGCCCATACCGTACGGCATACTATAGCACGCCGTTTTTCATCATTTTGGAGGATTTGAAAAAAATGAAAAAAAAAAACAAAAACATGGGTTATAGCCCATCGTTTTTTGAATTTTTTGAAAATAAAATAACCTTGTTTTTCATCATTTTTGAACATGGGCTATAGCCCATACCGTACGGCATACTATAGCACGCCGTTTTTCATTATTTTTGAGGATTCGAAAAAAATATAAATAAATGAAAAAACATGGGTTATAGCCCATCGTTTTTTGAATTTTTGAAAAAAAAATTATCCTCGTTTTTCATCATTTTTGAACATGGGCTATAACCCATACCGTACGGCATACTATAGCACGCCGTTTTTCATCATTTTTGAGGATAAAAAAAAAAAAAAAAACATGGGTTATAGCCCATCATTTTTTGAATTTTTGAAAAAATAATTATCCTCGTTTTTCATCATTTTTGAACATGGGCTATAGCCCATACCGTACGGCATACTATAGCACGCCGTTTTTCATCATTTTGGAGGATTTGAAAAAAATGAAAAAAACAACAAAAACATGGGTTATAGCCCATCGTTTTTTGAATTTTTGGAAAATAAAATAACCTTGTTTTTCATCATTTTTGAACATGGGCTATAGCCCATACCGTACGGCATACTATAGCACGCCGTTTTTCATCATTTTTGAGGATTTGAAAAAAATGAAAAAAAAATGAAAAAACATGGGTTATAGCCCATCGTTTTTTTTATTTTTGAAAAAAAAGTTAACCTATTTTTACATCATTTTTGAACATGGGCTATAACCCATACCGTACGGCATACTATAGCACGCCGTTTTTCATCATTTTTGAGGATTTGAAAAAAAAAAAAAACATGGGTTATAGCCCATCGTTTTTTGATTTTTTTGATTTTTTTTTATCCTCATTTTTCATCATTTTTGAACATGGGCTATAGCCCATACCGTACGGCATACTATAGCACGCCGTTTTTTATCATTTTTGAGGATTTGAAAAAAATGAAAAAAATAAAAAAACATGGGTTATAGCCCATCGTTTTTTGCATTTTTGAAAAAACAAAATACCTCGTTTTTCATCATTTTTGAACATGGGCTATAGCCCATACCGTACGGCATACTATAGCACGCCGTTTTTCATCATTTTGGAGGATTTGAAAAAAATGAAAAAAAAACAAAAACATGGGTTATAGCCCATCGTTTTTTGAATTTTTGGAAAATAAAATAACCTTGTTTTTCATCATTTTTGAACATGGGCTATAGCCCATACCGTACGGCATACTATAGCACGCCGTTTTTCATCATTTTTGAGGATTCGAAAAAAATAAAAATAAATGAAAAAACATGGGTTATAGCCCATCGTTTTTTGAATTTTTGAAAAAAAAATCCTCGTTTTTCATCATTTTTGAACATGGGCTATAACCCATACCGTTTTTCATCATTTTGGAGGATTTGAAAAAAATGAAAAAAAAAACAAAAACATGGGTTATAGCCCATCGTTTTTTGAATTTTTGGAAAATAAAATAACCTTGTTTTTCATCATTTTTGAACATGGGCTATAGCCCATACCGTACGGCACACTATAGCACGCCGTTTTTCATCATTTTTGAGGATTTGAAAAAAAAGAAAAAAAAAAAGAAAAAACATGGGTTATAGCCCATCGTTTTTTTTATTTTTGAAAAAAAATTAGCCTATTTTTTCATCATTTTTGAACATGGGCTATAACCCATACCGTACGGCATACTATAGCACGCCGTTTTTCATCATTTTTGAGGATTTGAAAAAAAAAAAAAACATGGGTTATAGCCCATCGTTTTTAGATTTTTTAGATTTTTTTTTATCCTCATTTTTCATCATTTTTGAACATGGGCTATAGCCCATACCGTACGGCATACTATAGCACGCCGTTTTTTATCATTTTTGAGGATTTGAAAAAAATGAAAAAAATAAAAAAACATGGGTTATAGCCCATCGTTTTTTGCATTTTTGAAAAAACAAAATACCTCGTTTTTCATCATTTTTGAACATGGGCTATAGCCCATACCGTACGGCATACTATAGCACGCCGTTTTTCATCATTTTGGAGGATTTGAAAAAAATGAAAAAAAAACAAAAACATGGGTTATAGCCCATCGTTTTTTGAATTTTTGGAAAATAAAATAACCTTGTTTTTCATCATTTTTGAACATGGGCTATAGCCCATACCGTACGGCATACTATAGCACGCCGTTTTTCATCATTTCTGAGGATTCGAAAAAAATAAAAATAAATGAAAAAACATGGGTTATAGCCCATCGTTTTTTGAATTTTTGAAAAAAAAATCCTCGTTTTTCATCATTTTTGAACATGGGCTATAACCCATACCGTACGGCATACTATAGCACGCCGTTTTTTATCATTTTTGAGGATTTGAAAAAAATTAAAAAAATTAAAAAACATGGGTTATAGCCCATCGTTTTTTGCATTTTTGAAAAAATAATTATCCTCGTTTTTCATCATTTTTGAACATGGGCTATAGCCCATACCGTACGGCATACTATAGCACGCCGTTTTTCATCATTTTGGAGGATTTGAAAAAAATGGAAAAAAAAACAAAAACATGGGTTATAGCCCATCGTTTTTTGAATTTTTGGAAAATAAAATAACCTTGTTTTTCATCATTTTTGAACATGGGCTATAGCCCATACCGTACGGCATACTATAGCACGCCGTTTTTCATCATTTTTGAGGATTTGAAAAAAATGAAAAAAAAAATGAAAAAACATGGGTTATAGCCCATCGTTTTTTTAATTTTTGAAAAAAAATGAACCTATTTTTTCATCATTTTTGAACATGGGCTATAACCCATACCGTACCGCCGTACGGCATACTATAGCACGCCGTTTTTCATCATTTTTGAGGATTTGAAAAAAAAAAAAACATGGGTTATAGCCCATCGTTTTTTGATTTTTTTGATTTTTTTTTATCCTCGTTTTTCATCATTTTTGAACATGGGCTATAGCCCATACCGTACGGCATACTATAGCACGCCGTTTTTTATCATTTTTGAGGATTTTAAAAAAATGAAAAAAATAAAAAAACATGGGTTATAGCCCATCGTTTTTTGCATTTTTGAAAAAACAAAATACCTCGTTTTTCATCATTTTTGAACATGGGCTATAGCCCATACCGTACGGCATACTATAGCACGCCGTTTTTCATCATTTGGAGGATTTGAAAAAAATGAAAAAAAAACAAAAACATGAGTTATAGCCCATCGTTTTTTGAATTTTTGGAAAATAAAATAACCTTGTTTTTCATCATTTTTGAACATGGGCTATAGCCCATACCGTACGGCATACTATAGCACGCCGTTTTTCATCATTTTTGAGGATTCGAAAAAAATAAAAATAAATGAAAAAACATGGGTTATAGCCCATCGTTTTTTGAATTTTTGAAAAAAAAATCCTCGTTTTTCATCATTTTTGAACATGGGCTATAACCCATACCGTACGGCATACTATAGCACGCCGTTTTTTATCATTTTTGAGGATTTGAAAAAAATGAAAAAAATAAAAAACATGGGTTATAGCCCATCGTTTTTTGTATTTTTGAAAAAACAAAATACCTCGTTTTTCATCATTTTTGAACATGGGCTATAGCCCATACCGTACGGCATACTATAACACGCCGTTTTTCATCATTTTAGAGGATTCGAAAAAAATAAAAATAAATGAAAAAACATGGGTTATAGCCCATCGTTTTTTGAATTTTTGAAAAAAGAATTATCCTCGTTTTTCATCATCTTTGAACATGGGCTATAACCCATACCGTACGGCATACTATAGCACGCCGTTTTTTATCATTTTTGAGGATTTGAAAAAAATGAAAAAAATAAAAAAACATGGGTTATAGCCCATCTTTTTTTGCATTTTTGAAAAAACAAAATACCTCGTTTTTCATCATTTTTGAACATGGGCTATAGCCCATACCGTACGGCATACTATAGCACGCCGTTTTTCATCATTTTGGAGGATTTGAAAAAAATGAAAAAAAAACAAAAACATGGGTTATAGCCCATCGTTTTTTGAATTTTTGGAAAATAAAATAACCTATTTTTTCATCATTTTTGAACATGGGCTATAGCCCATACCGTACGGCATACTATAGCACGCCGTTTTTCATCATTTTTGAGGATTCGAAAAAAATAAAAATAAATGAAAAAACATGGGTTATAGCCCATCGTTTTTTGAATTTTTGAAAAAGAAATCCTCGTTTTTCATCATTTTTGAGGATAAAAAAAAAAAAAAAAAAAAAACATGGGTTATAGCCCATCATTTTTTGAATTTTTGAAAAAATAATTATCCTCGTTTTTCATCATTTTTGAACATGGGCTATAGCCCATACCGTACGGCATACTATAGCACGCCGTTTTTCATCATTTTGGAGGATTTGAAAAAATGAAAAAAAAAACAAAAACATGGGTTATAGCCCATCGTTTTTTGAATTTTTGGAAAATAAAATAACCTTGTTTTTCATCATTTTTGAACATGGGCTATAGCCCATACCGTACGGCATACTATAGCACGCCGTTTTTCATCATTTTTGAGGATTCGAAAAAAATAAAAATAAATGAAAAAACATGGGTTATAGCCCATCGTTTTTTGAATTTTTGAAAAAAAAATCCTCGTTTTTCATCATTTTTGAGGATAAAAAAAAAAAAAAAAAAAAAACATGGGTTATAGCCCATCATTTTTTGAATTTTTGAAAAAATAATTATCCTCGTTTTTCATCATTTTTGAACATGGGCTATAGCCCATACCGTACGGCATACTATAGCACGCCGTTTTTCATCATTTTGGAGGATTTGAAAAAAATGAAAACAAAAACAAAAACATGGGTTATAGCCCATCGTTTTTTGAATTTTTGGAAAATAAAATAACCTTGTTTTTCATCATTTTTGAACATGGGCTATAGCCCATACCGTACGGCATACTATAGCACGCCGTTTTTCATCATTTTTGAGGATTTAAAAAAAATGAAAAAAAAATGAAAAAACATGGGTTATAGCCCATCGTTTTTTAAATTTTTGAAAAAAAATTAACCTATTTTTTCATCATTTTTGAACATGGGCTATAACCCATACCGTACGGCATACTATAGCACGCCGTTTTTCATCATTTTTGAGGATTTGAAAAAAAAAAAAAACATGGGTTATAGCCCATCGTTTTTTGATTTTTTTGATTTTTTTTTATCCTCGTTTTTCATCATTTTTGAACATGGGCTATAGCCCATACCGTACGGCATACTATAGCACGCCGTTTTTCATCATTTTTGAGGATTCGAAAAAAATAAAAATAAATGAAAAAACATGGGTTATAGCCCATCGTTTTTTTAATTTTTGAAAAAAAAATCCTCGTTTTTCATCATTTTTGAACATGGGCTATAACCCATACCGTACGGCATACTATAGCACGCCGTTTTTTTATCATTTTTGAGGATTTGAAAAAAATGAAAAAAATAAAAAAACATGGGTTATAGCCCATCGTTTTTTGCATTTTTGAAAAAACAAAATACCTCGTTTTTCATCATTTTTGAACATGGGCTATAGCCCATACCGTACGGCATACTATAGCACGCCGTTTTTCATCATTTTTGAGGATTCGAAAAAAATAAAAATAAATGAAAAAACATGGGTTATAGCCCATCGTTTTTTGAATTTTTGAAAAAAAAATTATCCTCGTTTTTCATCATCTTTGAACATGGGCTATAACCCATACCGTACGGCATACTATAGCACGCCGTTTTTTATCATTTTTGAGGATTTGAAAAAAATGAAAAAAATAAAAAAACATGGGTTATAGCCCATCTTTTTTTGCATTTTTGAAAAAACAAAATACCTCGTTTTTCATCATTTTTTAACATGGGCTATAGCCCATACCGTACGGCATACTATAGCACGCCGTTTTTCATCATTTTGGAGGATTTGAAAAAAATGAAAAAAAAACAAAAACATGGGTTATAGCCCATCGTTTTTTGAATTTTTGGAAAATAAAATAACCTTGTTTTTCATCATTTTTGAACATGGGCTATAGCCCATACCGTACGGCATACTATAGCACGCCGTTTTTCATCATTTTTGAGGATTTGAAAAAAAAGAAAAAAAAAAGAAAAAACATGGGTTATAGCCCATCGTTTTTTTAATTTTTGAAAAAAATTTAACCTATTTTTTCATCATTTTTGAACATGGGCTATAACCCATACCGTACGGCATACTATAGCACGCCGTTTTTCATCATTTTTGAGGATTTGAAAAAAAAAAAAAACATGGGTTATAGCCCATCGTTTTTTGATTTTTTTGATTTTTTTTTATCCTCGTTTTTCATCATTTTTGAACATGGGCTATAGCCCATACCGTACGGCATACTATAGCACGCCGTTTTTTATCATTTTTGAGGATTTTAAAAAAATGAAAAAAATAAAAAAACATGGGTTATAGCCCATCGTTTTTTGCATTTTTGAAAAAACAAAATACCTCGTTTTTCATCATTTTTGAACATGGGCTATAGCCCATACCGTACGGCATACTATAGCACGCCGTTTTTCATCATTTGGAGGATTTGAAAAAAATGAAAAAAAAACAAAAACATGGGTTATAGCCCATCGTTTTTTGAATTTTTGGAAAATAAAATAACCTTGTTTTTCATCATTTTTGAACATGGGCTATAGCCCATACCGTACGGCATACTATAGCACGCCGTTTTTCATCATTTTTGAGGATTCGAAAAAAATAAAAATAAATGAAAAAACATGGGTTATAGCCCATCGTTTTTTTAATTTTTGAAAAAAAAATCCTCGTTTTTCATCATTTTTGAACATGGGCTATAACCCATACCGTACGGCATACTATAGCACGCCGTTTTTTATCATTTTTGAGGATTTGAAAAAAATGAAAAAAATAAAAAAACATGGGTTATAGCCCATCGTTTTTTGCATTTTTGAAAAAACAAAATACCTCGTTTTTCATCATTTTTGAACATGGGCTATAGCCCATACCGTACGGCATACTATAGCACGCCGTTTTTCATCATTTTTGAGGATTCGAAAAAAATAAAAATAAATGAAAAAACATGGGTTATAGCCCATCGTTTTTTGAATTTTTGAAAAAAAAGTCCTCGTTTTTCATCATTTTTGAACATGGGCTATAACCCATACCGTACGGCATACTATAGCACGCCGTTTTTTATCATTTTTGAGGATTTGAAAAAAATGAAAAAAATAAAAAACATGGGTTATAGCCCATCGTTTTTTGCATTTTTGAAAAAACAAAATACCTCGTTTTTCATCATTTTTGAACATGGGCTATAGCCCATACCGTACGGCATACTATAACACGCCGTTTTTCATCATTTTAGAGGATTCGAAAAAAATAAAAATAAATGAAAAAACATGGGTTATAGCCCATCGTTTTTTGAATTTTTGAAAAAAGAATTATCCTCGTTTTTCATCATCTTTGAACATGGGCTATAACCCATACCGTACGGCATACTATAGCACGCCGTTTTTTATCATTTTTGAGGATTTGAAAAAAATGAAAAAAATAAAAAAAACATGGGTTATAGCCCATCTTTTTTTGCATTTTTGAAAAAACAAAATACCTCGTTTTTCATCATTTTTGAACATGGGCTATAACCCATACCGTACGGCATACTATAGCACGCCGTTTTTCATCATTTTTGAGGATTTGAAAAAAAAAAAAAACATGGGTTATAGCCCATCGTTTTTTGATTTTTTTGATTTTTTTTTATCCTCGTTTTTCATCATTTTTGAACATGGGCTATAGCCCATACCGTACGGCATACTATAGCACGCCGTTTTTTATCATTTTTGAGGATTTTAAAAAAATGAAAAAAATAAAAAAACATGGGTTATAGCCCATCGTTTTTTGCATTTTTGAAAAAACAAAATACCTCGTTTTTCATCATTTTTGAACATGGGCTATAGCCCATACCGTACGGCATACTATAGCACGCCGTTTTTCATCATTTGGAGGATTTGAAAAAAATGAAAAAAAAACAAAAACATGGGTTATAGCCCATCGTTTTTTGAATTTTTGGAAAATAAAATAACCTTGTTTTTCATCATTTTTGAACATGGGCTATAGCCCATACCGTACGGCATACTATAGCACGCCGTTTTTCATCATTTTTGAGGATTCGAAAAAAATAAAAATAAATGAAAAAACATGGGTTATAGCCCATCGTTTTTTTAATTTTTGAAAAAAAAATCCTCGTTTTTCATCATTTTTGAACATGGGCTATAACCCATACCGTACGGCATACTATAGCACGCCGTTTTTTATCATTTTTGAGGATTTGAAAAAAATGAAAAAAATAAAAAAACATGGGTTATAGCCCATCGTTTTTTGCATTTTTGAAAAAACAAAATACCTCGTTTTTCATCATTTTTGAACATGGGCTATAGCCCATACCGTACGGCATACTATAGGACGCCGTTTTTCATCATTTTTGAGGATTCGAAAAAAATAAAAATAAATGAAAAAACATGGGTTATAGCCCATCGTTTTTTGAATTTTTGAAAAAAAAATCCTCGTTTTTCATCATTTTTGAACATGGGCTATAACCCATACCGTACGGCATACTATAGCACGCCGTTTTTTATCATTTTTGAGGATTTGAAAAAAATGAAAAAAATAAAAAACATGGGTTATAGCCCATCGTTTTTTGCATTTTTGAAAAAACAAAATACCTTGTTTTTCATCATTTTTGAACATGGGCTATAGCCCATACCGTACGGCATACTATAACACGCCGTTTTTCATCATTTTAGAGGATTCGAAAAAAATAAAAATAAATGAAAAAACATGGGTTATAGCCCATCGTTTTTTGAATTTTTGAAAAAAGAATTATCCTCGTTTTTCATCATCTTTGAACATGGGCTATAACCCATACCGTACGGCATACTATAGCACGCCGTTTTTTATCATTTTTGAGGATTTGAAAAAAATGAAAAAAATAAAAAAACATGGGTTATAGCCCATCTTTTTTTGCATTTTTGAAAAAACAAAATACCTCGTTTTTCATCATTTTTGAACATGGGCTATAGCCCATACCGTACGGCATACTATAGCACGCCGTTTTTCATCATTTTGGAGGATTTGAAAAAAATGAAAAAAAAACAAAAACATGGGTTATAGCCCATCGTTTTTTGAATTTTTGGAAAATAAAATAACCTATTTTTTCATCATTTTTGAACATGGGCTATAGCCCATACCGTACGGCATACTATAGCACGCCGTTTTTCATCATTTTTGAGGATTCGAAAAAAATAAAAATAAATGAAAAAACATGGGTTATAGCCCATCGTTTTTTGAATTTTTGAAAAAAAAATCCTCGTTTTTCATCATTTTTGAGGATAAAAAAAAAAAAAAAAAAAAAACATGGGTTATAGCCCATCATTTTTTGAATTTTTGAAAAAATAATTATCCTCGTTTTTCATCATTTTTGAACATGGGCTATAGCCCATACCGTACGGCATACTATAGCACGCCGTTTTTCATCATTTTGGAGGATTTGAAAAAAATGAAAAAAAAAACAAAAACATGGGTTATAGCCCATCGTTTTTTGAATTTTTGGAAAATAAAATAACCTTGTTTTTCATCATTTTTGAACATGGGCTATAGCCCATACCGTACGGCATACTATAGCACGCCGTTTTTCATCATTTTTGAGGATTTAAAAAAAATGAAAAAAAAATGAAAAAACATGGGTTATAGCCCATCGTTTTTTTAATTTTTGAAAAAAAATTAACCTATTTTTTCATCATTTTTGAACATGGGCTATAACCCATACCGTACGGCATACTATAGCACGCCGTTTTTCATCATTTTTGAGGATTTGAAAAAAAAAAAAAACATGGGTTATAGCCCATCGTTTTTTGATTTTTTTGATTTTTTTTTATCCTCGTTTTTCATCATTTTTGAACATGGGCTATAGCCCATACCGTACGGCATACTATAGCACGCCGTTTTTTATCATTTTTGAGGATTTTAAAAAAATGAAAAAAATAAAAAAACATGGGTTATAGCCCATCGTTTTTTGCATTTTTGAAAAAACAAAATACCTCGTTTTTCATCATTTTTGAACATGGGCTATAGCCCATACCGTACGGCATACTATAGCACGCCGTTTTTCATCATTTGGAGGATTTGAAAAAAATGAAAAAAAAACAAAAACATGGGTTATAGCCCATCGTTTTTTGAATTTTTGGAAAATAAAATAACCTTGTTTTTCATCATTTTTGAACATGGGCTATAGCCCATACCGTACGGCATACTATAGCACGCCGTTTTTCATCATTTTTGAGGATTCGAAAAAAATAAAAATAAATGAAAAAACATGGGTTATAGCCCATCGTTTTTTTAATTTTTGAAAAAAAAATCCTCGTTTTTCATCATTTTTGAACATGGGCTATAACCCATACCGTACGGCATACTATAGCACGCCGTTTTTTATCATTTTTGAGGATTTGAAAAAAATGAAAAAAATAAAAAAACATGGGTTATAGCCCATCGTTTTTTGCATTTTTGAAAAAACAAAATACCTCGTTTTTCATCATTTTTGAACATGGGCTATAACCCATACCGTACGGCATACTATAGCACGCCGTTTTTTATCATTTTTGAGGATTTGAAAAAAATGAAAAAAATAGAAAAACATGGGTTATAGCCCATCGTTTTTTGCATTTTTGAAAAAACAAAATACCTCGTTTTTCATCATTTTTGAACATGGGCTATAGCCCATACCGTACGGCATACTATAGCACGCCGTTTTTCATCATTTTTGAGGATTTGAAAAAAAAAAAAACATGGGTTATAGCCCATCGTTTTTTGATTTTTTTGATTTTTTTTTATCCTCGTTTTTCATCATTTTTGAACATGGGCTATAGCCCATACCGTACGGCATACTATAGCACGCCGTTTTTTATCATTTTTGAGGATTTTAAAAAAATTAAAAAAATAAAAAAACATGGGTTATAGCCCATCGTTTTTTGCATTTTTGAAAAAACAAAATACCTCGTTTTTCATCATTTTTGAACATGGGCTATAGCCCATACCGTACGGCATACTATAGCACGCCGTTTTTCATCATTTGGAGGATTTGAAAAAAATGAAAAAAAAACAAAAACATGGGTTATAGCCCATCGTTTTTTGAATTTTTGGAAAATAAAATAACCTTGTTTTTCATCATTTTTGAACATGGGCTATAGCCCATACCGTACGGCATACTATAGCACGCCGTTTTTCATCATTTTTGAGGATTCGAAAAAAATAAAAATAAATGAAAAAACATGGGTTATAGCCCATCGTTTTTTTAATTTTTGAAAAAAAAATCCTCGTTTTTCATCATTTTTGAACATGGGCTATAACCCATACCGTACGGCATACTATAGCACGCCGTTTTTTATCATTTTTGAGGATTTGAAAAAAATGAAAAAAATAAAAAACATGGGTTATAGCCCATCGTTTTTTGCATTTTTGAAAAAACAAAATACCTCGTTTTTCATCATTTTTGAACATGGGCTATAGCCCATACCGTACGGCATACTATAGCACGCCGTTTTTCATCATTTTTGAGGATTCGAAAAAAATAAAAATAAATGAAAAAACATGGGTTATAGCCCATCGTTTTTTGAATTTTTGAAAAAAAAATTATCCTCGTTTTTCATCATCTTTGAACATGGGCTATAACCCATACCGTACGGCATACTATAGCACGCCGTTTTTTATCATTTTTGAGGATTTGAAAAAAATGAAAAAAATAAAAAAACATGGGTTATAGCCCATCTTTTTTTGCATTTTTGAAAAAACAAAATACCTCGTTTTTCATCATTTTTGAACATGGGCTATAGCCCATACCGTACGGCATACTATAGCACGCCGTTTTTCATCATTTTGGAGGATTTGAAAAAAATGAAAAAAAAACAAAAACATGGGTTATAGCCCATCGTTTTTTGAATTTTTGGAAAATAAAATAACCTTGTTTTTCATCATTTTTGAACATGGGCTATAGCCCATACCGTACGGCATACTATAGCACGCCGTTTTTCATCATTTTTGAGGATTTGAAAAAAATGAAAAAAAAATGAAAAAACATGGGTTATAGCCCATCGTTTTTTTAATTTTTGAAAAAAATTTAACCTATTTTTTCATCATTTTTGAACATGGGCTATAACCCATACCGTACGGCATACTATAGCACGCCGTTTTTCATCATTTTTGAGGATTTGAAAAAAAAAAAAAACATGGGTTATAGCCCATCGTTTTTTGATTTTTTTGATTTTTTTTTATCCTCGTTTTTCATCATTTTTGAACATGGGCTATAGCCCATACCGTACGGCATACTATAGCACGCCGTTTTTTATCATTTTTGAGGATTTGAAAAAAATGAAAAAAATAGAAAAACATGGGTTATAGCCCATCGTTTTTTGCATTTTTGAAAAAACAAAATACCTCGTTTTTCATCATTTTTGAACATGGGCTATAGCCCATACCGTACGGCATACTATAGCACGCCGTTTTTCATCATTTTTGAGGATTCGAAAAAAATAAAAATAAATGAAAAAACATGGGTTATAGCCCATCGTTTTTTGAATTTTTGAAAAAAAAATTATCCTCGTTTTTCATCATCTTTGAACATGGGCTATAACCCATACCGTATGGCATACTATAGCACGCCGTTTTTTATCATTTTTGAGGATTTGAAAAAAATGAAAAAAATAAAAAAACATGGGTTATAGCCCATCGTTTTTTGCATTTTTGAAAAAACAAAATACCTCGTTTTTCATCATTTTTGAACATGGGCTATAGCCCATACCGTACGGCATACTATAGCACGCCGTTTTTCATCATTTTTGAGGATTTGAAAAAAATGAAGAAAAAAAAAGAAAAAACATGGGTTATAGCCCATCGTTTTTTGAATTTTTGAAAAAAAATTAACCTCTTTTTTCATCATTTTTGAACATGGGCTATAACCCATACCGTACAGCATACTATAGCACGCCGTTTTTCATCATTTTTGAGGATAAAAAAAAAAAAAAAAACATGGGTTATAGCCCATCATTTTTGGAATTTTTGGAAAATAAAATAACCTTGTTTTTCATCATTTTTGAACATGGGCTATAGCCCATACCGTACGGCATACTATAGCACGCCGTTTTTCATCATTTTTGAGGATTTGAAAAAAAAAAAAAAAAAAAAAAAAACATGGGTTATAGCCCATCGTTTTTTGAATTTTTGAAAAAAAACATAACCTTGTTTTTCATCATTTTTGAACATGGGCTATAGCCCATACCGTACGGCATACTATAGCACGCCGTTTTTCATCATTTTTGAGGATAAAAAAAAAAAAAAAAAAACATGGGTTATAGTCCATCGTTTTTTTGAATTTTTGAAAAAAAAAAATTCCTCGTTTTTCATCATTTTTAAACATGGGCTATAACCCATACCGTACGGCATACTATAGCACGCCGTTTTTCATCATTTTTGAGGATTTGAAAAAAATGAAAAACATGGCTTATAGCCCATCATTTTCTTTTTTTTTTTTATCCTCGTCTTTCATCATTTTTGAACATGGGCTATAACCCATACCGTACGGCATACTATAGCACGCAGTTTTTCATCATTTTTGAGTATTTGAAAAAAATGAAAAAATAAAAAACATGGGTTATAGCCCATCGTTTTTTGATTTTTTTGATTTTTTTTTATCCTCATTTTTCATCATTTTTGAACATGGGCTATAACCCATACCGTACGGCATACTATAGCACGCCGTTTTTCATCATTTTTGAGGATTTGAAAAAAAAAAAAAAACATGGGTTATAGTCCATCGTTTTTTAGAATTTTTGAAAAAAAAATAATCCTCGTTTTTCATCATTTTTAAACATGGGCTATAACCCATACCGTACGGCATACTATAGCACGCCGTTTTTTATCATTTTTGAGGATTTGAAAAAAATGAAAAAAATAAAAAAACATGGGTTATAGCCCATCGTTTTTTGCATTTTTGAAAAAACAAAATACCTCGTTTTTCATCATTTTTGAACATGGGCTATAGCCCATACCGTACGGCATACTATAGCACGCCGTTTTTCATCCTTTTTGAGGATTTGAAAAAAATGAAGAAAAAAAAAGAAAAAACATGGGTTATAGCCCATCGTTTTTTGAATTTTTGAAAAAAAATTAACCTCTTTTTTCATCATTTTTGAACATGGGCTATAACCCATACCGTACGGCATACTATAGCACGCCGTTTTTCATCATTTTTGAGGATAAAAAAAAAAAAAAAACATGGGTTATAGCCCATCATTTTTGGAATTTTTGGAAAATAAAATAACCTTGTTTTTCATCATTTTTGAACATGGGCTATAGCCCATACCGTACGGCATACGGATTTGAAAAAAAAAAAAAAAAAAAAAAAAACATGGGTTATAGCCCATCGTTTTTTAGAATTTTTGAAAAAAAATTTATCCTCGTTTTTCATCATTTTTAAACATGGGCTATAACCCATACCGTACGGCATACTATAGCACGCCGTTTTTCATCATTTTTGAGGATTTGAAAAAATTAAAAAAAAAAAAAACATGGGTTATAGCCCATCGTTTTTTGAATTTTTGAAAAAAAACATAACCTTGTTTTTCATCATTTTTGAACATGGGCTATAGCCCATACCGTACGGCATACTATAGCACGCCGTTTTTCATCATTTTTGAGGATTTGAAAAAAAAAAAAAAAACATGGGTTATAGTCCATCGTTTTTTAGAATTTTTGAAAAAAAATTATCCTCGTTTTTCATCATTTTTAAACATGGGCTATAACCCATACCGTACGGCATACTATAGCACGCCGTTTTTCATCATTTTTGAGGATTTGAAAAAAATGAAAAACATGGCTTATAGCCCATCATTTTCTTTTTTTTTTTTATCCTCGTCTTTCATCATTTTTGAACATGGGCTATAACCCATACCGTACGGCATACTATAGCACGCAGTTTTTCATCATTTTTGAGTATTTGAAAAAAATGAAAAAATAAAAAACATGGGTTATAGCCCATCGTTTTTTGATTTTTTAGATTTTTTTTTATCCTCATTTTTCATCATTTTTGAACATGGGCTATAACCCATACCGTACGGCATACTATAGCACGCCGTTTTTCATCATTTTTGAGGATTTGAAAAAAAACTAAACATGGGTTATAGCCCATCATTTTTTGAATTTTTGAAAAAATAATTATCCTCGTTTTTCATCATTTTTGAACATGGGCTATAGCCCATACCGTACGGCATACTATAGCACGCCGTTTTTCATCATTTTGGAGGATTTGAAAAAAATGAAAAAAAAACAAAAACATGGGTTATAGCCCATCGTTTTTTTGAATTTTTGAAAAAAAAATTATCCTCGTTTTTCATCATTTTTAAACATGGGCTATAGCCCATACCGTACGGCATACTATAGCACGCCGTTTTTCATCATTTTTGAGGATTTAAAAAAAAACAAAACATGGGTTATAGCCCATCGTTTTTTGATTTTTTTGATTTTTTTTTATCCTCGTTTTTCATCATTTTTGAACATGGGCTATAGCCCATACCGTACGGCATACTATAGCACGCCGTTTTTTATCATTTTTGAGGATTTTAAAAAAATGAAAAAAATAAAAAAACATGGGTTATAGCCCATCGTTTTTTGCATTTTTGAAAAAACAAAATACCTCGTTTTTCATCATTTTTGAACATGGGCTATAGCCCATACCGTACGGCATACTATAGCACGCCGTTTTTCATCATTTGGAGGATTTGAAAAAAATGAAAAAAAAACAAAAACATGGGTTATAGCCCATCGTTTTTTGAATTTTTGGAAAATAAAATAACCTTGTTTTTCATCATTTTTGAACATGGGCTATAGCCCATACCGTACGGCATACTATAGCACGCCGTTTTTCATCATTTTTGAGGATTCGAAAAAAATAAAAATAAATGAAAAAACATGGGTTATAGCCCATCGTTTTTTTAATTTTTGAAAAAAAATCCTCGTTTTTCATCATTTTTGAACATGGGCTATAACCCATACCGTACGGCATACTATAGCACGCCGTTTTTTATCATTTTTGAGGATTTGAAAAAAATGAAAAAAATAAAAAAACATGGGTTATAGCCCATCGTTTTTTGCATTTTTGAAAAAACAAAATACCTCGTTTTTCATCATTTTTGAACATGGGCTATAGCCCATACCGTACGGCATACTATAGCACGCCGTTTTTCATCATTTTTGAGGATTAGAAAAAAATAAAAATAAATGAAAAAACATGGGTTATAGCCCATCGTTTTTTGAATTTTTGAAAAAAAAATCCTCGTTTTTCATCATTTTTGAACATGGGCTATAACCCATACCGTACGGCATACTATAGCACGCCGTTTTTTATCATTTTTGAGGATTTGAAAAAAATGAAAAAAATAAAAAACATGGGTTATAGCCCATCGTTTTTTGCATTTTTGAAAAAACAAAATACCTCGTTTTTCATCATTTTTGAACATGGGCTATAGCCCATACCGTACGGCATACTATAACACGCCGTTTTTCATCATTTTAGAGGATTCGAAAAAAATAAAAATAAATGAAAAAACATGGGTTATAGCCCATCGTTTTTTGAATTTTTGAAAAAAGAATTATCCTCGTTTTTCATCATCTTTGAACATGGGCTATAACCCATACCGTACGGCATACTATAGCACGCCGTTTTTTATCATTTTTGAGGATTTGAAAAAAATGAAAAAAATAAAAAAACATGGGTTATAGCCCATCTTTTTTTGCATTTTTGAAAAAACAAAATACCTCGTTTTTCATCATTTTTGAACATGGGCTATAGCCCATACCGTACGGCATACTATAGCACGCCGTTTTTCATCATTTTGGAGGATTTGAAAAAAATGAAAAAAAAACAAAAACATGGGTTATAGCCCATCGTTTTTTGAATTTTTGGAAAATAAAATAACCTATTTTTTCATCATTTTTGAACATGGGCTATAGCCCATACCGTACGGCATACTATAGCACGCCGTTTTTCATCATTTTTGAGGATTCGAAAAAAATTAAAATAAATGAAAAAACATGGGTTATATCCCATCGTTTTTTGAATTTTTGAAAAAAAAATCCTCGTTTTTCATCATTTTTGAGGATAAAAAAAAAAACAAAAAAAAAACATGGGTTATAGCCCATCATTTTTTGAATTTTTGAAAAAATAATTATCCTCGTTTTTCATCATTTTTGAACATGGGCTATAGCCCATACCGTACGGCATACTATAGCACGCCGTTTTTCATCATTTTGGAGGATTTGAAAAAAATGAAAAAAAAAACAAAAACATGGGTTATAGCCCATCGTTTTTTGAATTTTTGGAAAATAAAATAACCTTGTTTTTCATCATTTTTGAACATGGGCTATAGCCCATACCGTACGGCATACTATAGCACGCCGTTTTTCATCATTTTTGAGGATTTAAAAAAAATGAAAAAACATGGGTTATAGCCCATCGTTTTTTTAATTTTTGAAAAAAAATTAACCTATTTTTTCATCATTTTTGAACATGGGCTATAACCCATACCGTACGGCATACTATAGCACGCCGTTTTTCATCATTTTTGAGGATTTGAAAAAAAAAAAAAACATGGGTTATAGCCCATCGTTTTTTGATTTTTTTGATTTTTTTTTATCCTCGTTTTTCATCATTTTTGAACATGGGCTATAGCCCATACCGTACGGCATACTATAGCACGCCGTTTTTTATCATTTTTGAGGATTTTAAAAAAATGAAAAAAATAAAAAAACATGGGTTATAGCCCATCGTTTTTTGCATTTTTGAAAAAACAAAATACCTCGTTTTTCATCATTTTTGAACATGGGCTATAGCCCATACCGTACGGCATACTATAGCACGCCGTTTTTCATCATTTGGAGGATTTGAAAAAAATGAAAAAAAAAAAAAAACATGGGTTATAGCCCATCGTTTTTTGAATTTTTGGAAAATAAAATAACCTTGTTTTTCATCATTTTTGAACATGGGCTATAGCCCATACCGTACGGCATACTATAGCACGCCGTTTTTCATCATTTTTGAGGATTCGAAAAAAATAAAAATAAATGAAAAAACATGGGTTATAGCCCATCGTTTTTTTAATTTTTGAAAAAAAAATCCTCGTTTTTCATCATTTTTGAACATGGGCTATAACCCATACCGTACGGCATACTATAGCACGCCGTTTTTTATCATTTTTGAGGATTTGAAAAAAATGAAAAAAATAAAAAAACATGGGTTATAGCCCATCGTTTTTTGCATTTTTGAAAAAACAAAATACCTCGTTTTTCATCATTTTTGAACATGGGCTATAACCCATACCGTACGGCATACTATAGCACGCCGTTTTTTATCATTTTTGAGGATTTGAAAAAAATGAAAAAAATAAAAAAACATGGGTTATAGCCCATCTTTTTTTGCATTTTTTAAAAAACAAAATACCTCGTTTTTCATCATTTTTTAACATGGGCTATAGCCCATACCGTACGGCATACTATAGCACGCCGTTTTTCATCATTTTGGAGGATTTGAAAAAAATGAAAAAAAAACAAAAACATGGGTTATAGCCCATCGTTTTTTGAATTTTTGGAAAATAAAATAACCTTGTTTTTCATCATTTTTGAACATGGGCTATAGCCCATACCGTACGGCATACTATAGCACGCCGTTTTTCATCATTTTTGAGGATTTGAAAAAAATGAAAAAAAAATGAAAAAACATGGGTTATAGCCCATCGTTTTTTTAATTTTTGAAAAAAATTTAACCTATTTTTTCATCATTTTTGAACATGGGCTATAACCCATACCGTACGGCATACTATAGCACGCCGTTTTTCATCATTTTTGAGGATTTGAAAAAAAAAAAAAACATGGGTTATAGCCCATCGTTTTTTGATTTTTTTGATTTTTTTTTATCCTCGTTTTTCATCATTTTTGAACATGGGCTATAGCCCATACCGTACGGCATACTATAGCACGCCGTTTTTTATCATTTTTGAGGATTTGAAAAAAATGAAAAAAATAGAAAAACATGGGTTATAGCCCATCGTTTTTTGCATTTTTGAAAAAACAAAATACCTCGTTTTTCATCATTTTTGAACATGGGCTATAGCCCATACCGTACGGCATACTATAGCACGCCGTTTTTCATCATTTTTGAGGATTCGAAAAAAATAAAAATAAATGAAAAAACATGGGTTATAGCCCATCGTTTTTTGAATTTTTGAAAAAAAAATTATCCTCGTTTTTCATCATCTTTGAACATGGGCTATAACCCATACCGTATGGCATACTATAGCACGCCGTTTTTTATCATTTTTGAGGATTTGAAAAAAATGAAAAAAATAAAAAAACATGGGTTATAGCCCATCGTTTTTTGCATTTTTGAAAAAACAAAATACCTCGTTTTTCATCATTTTTGAACATGGGCTATAGCCCATACCGTACGGCATACTATAGCACGCCGTTTTTCATCATTTTTGAGGATTTGAAAAAAATGAAAAAAATAAAAAAACATGGGTTATAGCCCATCGTTTTTTGAATTTTTGAAAAAAAATTAACCTCTTTTTTCATCATTTTTGAACATGGGCTATAACCCATACCGTACGGCATACTATAGCACGCCGTTTTTCATCATTTTTGAGGATAAAAAAAAAAAAAAAAACATGGGTTATAGCCCATCATTTTTTGAATTTTTGGAAAATAAAATAACCTTGTTTTTCATCATTTTTGAACATGGGCTATAGCCCATACCGTACGGCATACTATAGCACGCCGTTTTTCATCATTTTTGAGGATTTGAAAAAAAAAAAAAAAAAAAAACATGGGTTATAGCCCATCGTTTTTTGAATTTTTGAAAAAAAACATAACCTTGTTTTTCATCATTTTTGAACATGGGCTATAGCCCATACCGTACGGCATACTATAGCACGCCGTTTTTCATCATTTTTGAGGATTAAAAAAAAAAAAAAAAAACATGGGTTATAGTCCATCGTTTTTTTGAATTTTTGAAAAAAAAATTATCCTCGTTTTTCATCATTTTTAAACATGGGCTATAACCCATACCGTACGGCATACTATAGCACGCCGTTTTTCATCATTTTTGAGGATTTGAAAAAAATGAAAAACATGGCTTATAGCCCATCATTTTCTTTTTTTTTTTTATCCTCGTCTTTCATCATTTTTGAACATGGGCTATAACCCATACCGTACGGCATACTATAGCACGCAGTTTTTCATCATTTTTGAGTATTTGAAAAAAATGAAAAAATAAAAAAACATGGGTTATAGCCCATCGTTTTTTGATTTTTTTGATTTTTTTTTATCCTCATTTTTCATCATTTTTGAACATGGGCTATAACCCATACCGTACGGCATACTATAGCACGCCGTTTTTCATCATTTTTGAGGATTTGAAAAAAAAAAAAAAAACATGGGTTATAGTCCATCGTTTTTTTGAATTTTTGAAAAAAAAATAATCCTCGTTTTTCATCATTTTTAAACATGGGCTATAACCCATACCGTACGGCATACTATAGCACGCCGTTTTTTATCATTTTTGAGGATTTGAAAAAAATGAAAAAAATAAAAAAACATGGGTTATAGCCCATCGTTTTTTGCATTTTTGAAAAAACAAAATACCTCGTTTTTCATCATTTTTGAACATGGGCTATAGCCCATACCGTACGGCATACTATAGCACGCCGTTTTTCATCCTTTTTGAGGATTTGAAAAAAATGAAGAAAAAAAAAGAAAAAACATGGGTTATAGCCCATCGTTTTTTGAATTTTTGAAAAAAAATTAACCTCTTTTTTCATCATTTTTGAACATGGGCTATAACCCATACCGTACGGCATACTATAGCACGCCGTTTTTCATCATTTTTGAGGATAAAAAAAAAAAAAAAACATGGGTTATAGCCCATCATTTTTGGAATTTTTGGAAAATAAAATAACCTTGTTTTTCATCATTTTTGAACATGGGCTATAGCCCATACCGTACGGCATACGGATTTGAAAAAAAAAAAAAAAAAAAAAAAACATGGGTTATAGCCCATCGTTTTTTAGAATTTTTGAAAAAAAAATTATCCTCGTTTTTCATCATTTTTAAACATGGGCTATAACCCATACCGTACGGCATACTATAGCACGCCGTTTTTCATCATTTTTGAGGATTTGAAAAAATTAAAAAAAAAAAAAACATGGGTTATAGCCCATCGTTTTTTGAATTTTTGAAAAAAAACATAACCTTGTTTTTCATCATTTTTGAACATGGGCTATAGCCCATACCGTACGGCATACTATAGCACGCCGTTTTTCATCATTTTTGAGGATTTGAAAAAAAAAAAAAAAACATGGGTTATAGTCCATCGTTTTTTTGAATTTTTGAAAAAAAAATTATCCTCGTTTTTCATCATTTTTAAACATGGGCTATAACCCATACCGTACGGCATACTATAGCACGCCGTTTTTCATCATTTTTGAGGATTTGAAAAAAATGAAAAACATGGCTTATAGCCCATCATTTTCTTTTTTTTTTTTATCCTCGTCTTTCATCATTTTTGAACATGGGCTATAACCCATACCGTACGGCATACTATAGCACGCAGTTTTTCATCATTTTTGAGTATTTGAAAAAAATGAAAAAATAAAAAACATGGGTTATAGCCCATCGTTTTTTGATTTTTTAGATTTCTTTTTATCCTCATTTTTCATCATTTTTGAACATGGGCTATAACCCATACCGTACGGCATACTATAGCACGCCGTTTTTCATCATTTTTGAGGATTTGAAAAAAATGAAAAACATGGCTTATAGCCCATCATTTTTTTTTTTTTTTTTATCCTCGTCTTTCATCATTTTTGAACATGGGCTATAACCCATACCGTACGGCATACTATAGCACGCAGTTTTTCATCATTTTTGAGTATTTGAAAAAAATGAAAAAATAAAAAACATGGGTTATAGCCCATCGTTTTTTGATTTTTTAGATTTTTTTTTATCCTCATTTTTCATCATTTTTGAACATGGGCTATAACCCATACCGTACGGCATACTATAGCACGCCGTTTTTCATCATTTTTGAGGATTTGAAAAAAAACTAAACATGGGTTATAGCCCATCATTTTTTGAATTTTTGGAAAATAAAATAACCTTGTTTTTCATCATTTTTGAACATGGGCTATAGCCCATACCGTACGGCATACTATAGCACGCCGTTTTTCATCATTTTTGAGGATTTGAAAAAAAAAAAAAAAAAAAAAAAAACATGGGTTATAGCCCATCGTTTTTTGAATTTTTGAAAAAAAACATAACCTTGTTTTTCATCATTTTTGAACATGGGCTATAGCCCATACCGTACGGCATACTATAGCACGCCGTTTTTCATCATTTTTGAGGATTAAAAAAAAAAAAAAAAAACATGGGTTATAGTCCATCGTTTTTTTGAATTTTTGAAAAAAAAAAATTCCTCGTTTTTCATCATTTTTAAACATGGGCTATAACCCATACCGTACGGCATACTATAGCACGCCGTTTTTCATCATTTTTGAGGATTTGAAAAAAATGAAAAACATGGCTTATAGCCCATCATTTTTTTTTTTTTTTTATCCTCGTCTTTCATCATTTTTGAACATGGGCTATAACCCATACCGTACGGCATACTATAGCACGCAGTTTTTCATCATTTTTGAGTATTTGAAAAAAATGAAAAAATAAAAAACATGGGTTATAGCCCATCGTTTTTTGATTTTTTTGATTTTTTTTTATCCTCATTTTTCATCATTTTTGAACATGGGCTATAACCCATACCGTACGGCATACTATAGCACGCCGTTTTTCATCATTTTTGAGGATTTGAAAAAAAAAAAAAAAACATGGGTTATAGTCCATCGTTTTTTAGAATTTTTGAAAAAAAAATAATCCTCGTTTTTCATCATTTTTAAACATGGGCTATAACCCATACCGTACGGCATACTATAGCACGCCGTTTTTTATCATTTTTGAGGATTTGAAAAAAATGAAAAAAATAAAAAAACATGGGTTATAGCCCATCGTTTTTTGCATTTTTGAAAAAACAAAATACCTCGTTTTTCATCATTTTTGAACATGGGCTATAGCCCATACCGTACGGCATACTATAGCACGCCGTTTTTCATCCTTTTTGAGGATTTGAAAAAAATGAAGAAAAAAAAAGAAAAAACATGGGTTATAGCCCATCGTTTTTTGAATTTTTGAAAAAAAATTAACCTCTTTTTTCATCATTTTTGAACATGGGCTATAACCCATACCGTACGGCATACTATAGCACGCCGTTTTTCATCATTTTTGAGGATAAAAAAAAAAAAAAAACATGGGTTATAGCCCATCATTTTTGGAATTTTTGGAAAATAAAATAACCTTGTTTTTCATCATTTTTGAACATGGGCTATAGCCCATACCGTACGGCATACGGATTTGAAAAAAAAAAAAAAAAAAAAAAAACATGGGTTATAGCCCATCGTTTTTTAGAATTTTTGAAAAAAAATTTATCCTCGTTTTTCATCATTTTTAAACATGGGCTATAACCCATACCGTACGGCATACTATAGCACGCCGTTTTTCATCATTTTTGAGGATTTGAAAAAATTAAAAAAAAAAAAAACATGGGTTATAGCCCATCGTTTTTTGAATTTTTGAAAAAAAACATAACCTTGTTTTTCATCATTTTTGAACATGGGCTATAGCCCATACCGTACGGCATACTATAGCACGCCGTTTTTCATCATTTTTGAGGATTTGAAAAAAAAAAAAAAAACATGGGTTATAGTCCATCGTTTTTTAGAATTTTTGAAAAAAAATTATCCTCGTTTTTCATCATTTTTAAACATGGGCTATAACCCATACCGTACGGCATACTATAGCACGCCGTTTTTCATCATTTTTGAGGATTTGAAAAAAATGAAAAACATGGCTTATAGCCCATCATTTTCTTTCTTTTTTTTATCCTCGTCTTTCATCATTTTTGAACATGGGCTATAACCCATACCGTACGGCATACTATAGCACGCAGTTTTTCATCATTTTTGAGTATTTGAAAAAAATGAAAAAATAAAAAACATGGGTTATAGCCCATCGTTTTTTGATTTTTTAGATTTTTTTTTATCCTCATTTTTCATCATTTTTGAACATGGGCTATAACCCATACCGTACGGCATACTATAGCACGCCGTTTTTCATCATTTTTGAGGATTTGAAAAAAAACTAAACATGGGTTATAGCCCATCATTTTTTGAATTTTTGAAAAAATAATTATCCTCGTTTTTCATCATTTTTGAACGTGGGCTATAGCCCATACCGTACGGCATACTATAGCACGCCGTTTTTCATCATTTTGGAGGATTTGAAAAAAATGAAAAAAAAACAAAAACATGGGTTATAGCCCATCGTTTTTTGAATTTTTGAAAAAAAAATTATCCTCGTTTTTCATCATTTTTAAACATGGGCTATAGCCCATACCGTACGGCATACTATAGCACGCCGTTTTTCATCATTTTTGAGGATTTAAAAAAAAACAAAACATGGGTTATAGCCCATCGTTTTTTGATTTTTTTGATTTTTTTTTATCCTCGTTTTTCATCATTTTTGAACATGGGCTATAGCCCATACCGTACGGCATACTATAGCACGCCGTTTTTTATCATTTTTGAGGATTTTAAAAAAATGAAAAAAATAAAAAAACATGGGTTATAGCCCATCGTTTTTTGCATTTTTGAAAAAACAAAATACCTCGTTTTTCATCATTTTTGAACATGGGCTATAGCCCATACCGTACGGCATACTATAGCACGCCGTTTTTCATCATTTGGAGGATTTGAAAAAAATGAAAAAAAAACAAAAACATGGGTTATAGCCCATCGTTTTTTGAATTTTTGGAAAATAAAATAACCTTGTTTTTCATCATTTTTGAACATGGGCTATAGCCCATACCGTACGGCATACTATAGCACGCCGTTTTTCATCATTTTTGAGGATTCGAAAAAAATAAAAATAAATGAAAAAACATGGGTTATAGCCCATCATTTTTTGAATTTTTGAAAAAATAATTATCCTCGTTTTTCATCATTTTTGAACATGGGCTATAGCCCATACCGTACGGCATACTATAGCACGCCGTTTTTTATCATTTTTGAGGATTTGAAAAAAATGAAAAAAATAAAAAAACATGGGTTATAGCCCATCGTTTTTTGCATTTTTGAAAAAACAAAATACCTCGTTTTTCATCATTTTTGAACATGGGCTATAGCCCATACCGTACGGCATACTATAGCACGCCGTTTTTCATCATTTTTGAGGATTCGAAAAAAATAAAAATAAATGAAAAAACATGGGTTATAGCCCATCGTTTTTTGAATTTTTGAAAAAAAAATCCTCGTTTTTCATCATTTTTGAACATGGGCTATAACCCATACCGTACGGCATACTATAGCACGCCGTTTTTTATCATTTTTGAGGATTTGAAAAAAATGAAAAAAATAAAAAACATGGGTTATAGCCCATCGTTTTTTGCATTTTTGAAAAAACAAAATACCTCGTTTTTCATCATTTTTGAACATGGGCTATAGCCCATACCGTACGGCATACTATAACACGCCGTTTTTCATCATTTTAGAGGATTCGAAAAAAATAAAAATAAATGAAAAAACATGGGTTATAGCCCATCGTTTTTTGAATTTTTGAAAAAAGAATTATCCTCGTTTTTCATCATCTTTGAACATGGGCTATAACCCATACCGTACGGCATACTATAGCACGCCGTTTTTTATCATTTTTGAGGATTTGAAAAAAATGAAAAAAATAAAAAAACATGGGTTATAGCCCATCTTTTTTTGCATTTTTGAAAAAACAAAATACCTCGTTTTTCATCATTTTTGAACATGGGCTATAGCCCATACCGTACGGCATACTATAGCACGCCGTTTTTCATCATTTTGGAGGATTTGAAAAAAATGAAAAAAAAACAAAAACATGGGTTATAGCCCATCGTTTTTTGAATTTTTGGAAAATAAAATAACCTATTTTTTCATCATTTTTGAACATGGGCTATAGCCCATACCGTACGGCATACTATAGCACGCCGTTTTTCATCATTTTTGAGGATTCGAAAAAAATTAAAATAAATGAAAAAACATGGGTTATAGCCCATCGTTTTTTGAATTTTTGAAAAAAAAATCCTCGTTTTTCATCATTTTTGAGGATAAAAGAAAAAACAAAAAAAAAACATGGGTTATAGCCCATCATTTTTTGAATTTTTGAAAAAATAATTATCCTCGTTTTTCATCATTTTTGAACATGGGCTATAGCCCATACCGTACGGCATACTATAGCACGCCGTTTTTCATCATTTTGGAGGATTTGAAAAAAATGAAAAAAAAAACAAAAACATGGGTTATAGCCCATCGTTTTTTGAATTTTTGGAAAATAAAATAACCTTGTTTTTCATCATTTTTGAACATGGGCTATAGCCCATACCGTACGGCATACTATAGCACGCCGTTTTTCATCATTTTTGAGGATTTAAAAAAAATGAAAAAACATGGGTTATAGCCCATCGTTTTTTTAATTTTTGAAAAAAAATTAACCTATTTTTTCATCATTTTTGAACATGGGCTATAACCCATACCGTACGGCATACTATAGCACGCCGTTTTTCATCATTTTTGAGGATTTGAAAAAAAAAAAAAACATGGGTTATAGCCCATCGTTTTTTGATTTTTTTGATTTTTTTTTATCCTCGTTTTTCATCATTTTTGAACATGGGCTATAGCCCATACCGTACGGCATACTATAGCACGCCGTTTTTTATCATTTTTGAGGATTTTAAAAAAATGAAAAAAATAAAAAAACATGGGTTATAGCCCATCGTTTTTTGCATTTTTGAAAAAACAAAATACCTCGTTTTTCATCATTTTTGAACATGGGCTATAGCCCATACCGTACGGCATACTATAGCACGCCGTTTTTCATCATTTGGAGGATTTGAAAAAAATGAAAAAAAAAAAAAAACATGGGTTATAGCCCATCGTTTTTTGAATTTTTGGAAAATAAAATAACCTTGTTTTTCATCATTTTTGAACATGGGCTATAGCCCATACCGTACGGCATACTATAGCACGCCGTTTTTCATCATTTTTGAGGATTCGAAAAAAATAAAAATAAATGAAAAAACATGGGTTATAGCCCATCGTTTTTTTAATTTTTGAAAAAAAAATCCTCGTTTTTCATCATTTTTGAACATGGGCTATAACCCATACCGTACGGCATACTATAGCACGCCGTTTTTTATCATTTTTGAGGATTTGAAAAAAATGAAAAAAATAAAAAAACATGGGTTATAGCCCATCGTTTTTTGCATTTTTGAAAAAACAAAATACCTCGTTTTTCATCATTTTTGAACATGGGCTATAACCCATACCGTACGGCATACTATAGCACGCCGTTTTTTATCATTTTTGAGGATTTGAAAAAAATGAAAAAAATAAAAAAACATGGGTTATAGCCCATCTTTTTTTGCATTTTTTAAAAAACAAAATACCTCGTTTTTCATCATTTTTTAACATGGGCTATAGCCCATACCGTACGGCATACTATAGCACGCCGTTTTTCATCATTTTGGAGGATTTGAAAAAAATGAAAAAAAAACAAAAACATGGGTTATAGCCCATCGTTTTTTGAATTTTTGGAAAATAAAATAACCTTGTTTTTCATCATTTTTGAACATGGGCTATAGCCCATACCGTACGGCATACTATAGCACGCCGTTTTTCATCATTTTTGAGGATTTGAAAAAAATGAAAAAAAAATGAAAAAACATGGGTTATAGCCCATCGTTTTTTTAATTTTTGAAAAAAATTTAACCTATTTTTTCATCATTTTTGAACATGGGCTATAACCCATACCGTACGGCATACTATAGCACGCCGTTTTTCATCATTTTTGAGGATTTGAAAAAAAAAAAAAACATGGGTTATAGCCCATCGTTTTTTGATTTTTTTGATTTTTTTTTATCCTCGTTTTTCATCATTTTTGAACATGGGCTATAGCCCATACCGTACGGCATACTATAGCACGCCGTTTTTTATCATTTTTGAGGATTTGAAAAAAATGAAAAAAATAGAAAAACATGGGTTATAGCCCATCGTTTTTTGCATTTTTGAAAAAACAAAATACCTCGTTTTTCATCATTTTTGAACATGGGCTATAGCCCATACCGTACGGCATACTATAGCACGCCGTTTTTCATCATTTTTGAGGATTCGAAAAAAATAAAAATAAATGAAAAAACATGGGTTATAGCCCATCGTTTTTTGAATTTTTGAAAAAAAAATTATCCTCGTTTTTCATCATCTTTGAACATGGGCTATAACCCATACCGTATGGCATACTATAGCACGCCGTTTTTTATCATTTTTGAGGATTTGAAAAAAATGAAAAAAATAAAAAAACATGGGTTATAGCCCATCGTTTTTTGCATTTTTGAAAAAACAAAATACCTCGTTTTTCATCATTTTTGAACATGGGCTATAGCCCATACCGTACGGCATACTATAGCACGCCGTTTTTCATCATTTTTGAGGATTTGAAAAAAATGAAAAAAATAAAAAAACATGGGTTATAGCCCATCGTTTTTTGAATTTTTGAAAAAAAATTAACCTCTTTTTTCATCATTTTTGAACATGGGCTATAACCCATACCGTACGGCATACTATAGCACGCCGTTTTTCATCATTTTTGAGGATAAAAAAAAAAAAAAAAACATGGGTTATAGCCCATCATTTTTTGAATTTTTGAAAAAATAATTATCCTCGTTTTTCATCATTTTTGAACATGGGCTATAGCCCATACCGTACGGCATACTATAGCACGCCGTTTTTCATCATTTTGGAGGATTTGAAAAAAATGAAAAAAAAAACAAAAACATGGGTTATAGCCCATCGTTTTTTGAATTTTTGGAAAATAAAATAACCTTGTTTTTCATCATTTTTGAACATGGGCTATAGCCCATACCGTACGGCATACTATAGCACGCCGTTTTTCATCATTTTTGAGGATTTAAAAAAAATGAAAAAACATGGGTTATAGCCCATCGTTTTTTTAATTTTTGAAAAAAAATTAACCTATTTTTTCATCATTTTTGAACATGGGCTATAACCCATACCGTACGGCATACTATAGCACGCCGTTTTTCATCATTTTTGAGGATTTGAAAAAAAAAAAAAACATGGGTTATAGCCCATCGTTTTTTGATTTTTTTGATTTTTTTTTATCCTCGTTTTTCATCATTTTTGAACATGGGCTATAGCCCATACCGTACGGCATACTATAGCACGCCGTTTTTTATCATTTTTGAGGATTTAAAAAAAATGAAAAAAATAAAAAAACATGGGTTATAGCCCATCGTTTTTTGCATTTTTGAAAAAACAAAATACCTCGTTTTTCATCATTTTTGAACATGGGCTATAGCCCATACCGTACGGCATACTATAGCACGCCGTTTTTCATCATTTGGAGGATTTGAAAAAAATGAAAAAAAAAAAAAAACATGGGTTATAGCCCATCGTTTTTTGAATTTTTGGAAAATAAAATAACCTTGTTTTTCATCATTTTTGAACATGGGCTATAGCCCATACCGTACGGCATACTATAGCACGCCGTTTTTCATCATTTTTGAGGATTCGAAAAAAATAAAAATAAATGAAAAAACATGGGTTATAGCCCATCGTTTTTTTAATTTTTGAAAAAAAAATCCTCGTTTTTCATCATTTTTGAACATGGGCTATAACCCATACCGTACGGCATACTATAGCACGCCGTTTTTTATCATTTTTGAGGATTTGAAAAAAATGAAAAAAATAAAAAAACATGGGTTATAGCCCATCGTTTTTTGCATTTTTGAAAAAACAAAATACCTCGTTTTTCATCATTTTTGAACATGGGCTATAACCCATACCGTACGGCATACTATAGCACGCCGTTTTTTATCATTTTTGAGGATTTGAAAAAAATGAAAAAAATAAAAAAACATGGGTTATAGCCCATCTTTTTTTGCATTTTTTAAAAAACAAAATACCTCGTTTTTCATCATTTTTTAACATGGGCTATAGCCCATACCGTACGGCATACTATAGCACGCCGTTTTTCATCATTTTGGAGGATTTGAAAAAAATGAAAAAAAAAACAAAAACATGGGTTATAGCCCATCGTTTTTTGAATTTTTGGAAAATAAAATAACCTTGTTTTTCATCATTTTTGAACATGGGCTATAGCCCATACCGTACGGCATACTATAGCACGCCGTTTTTCATCATTTTTGAGGATTTGAAAAAAATGAAAAAAAAATGAAAAAACATGGGTTATAGCCCATCGTTTTTTTAATTTTTGAAAAAAATTTAACCTATTTTTTCATCATTTTTGAACATGGGCTATAACCCATACCGTACGGCATACTATAGCACGCCGTTTTTCATCATTTTTGAGGATTTGAAAAAAAAAAAAAACATGGGTTATAGCCCATCGTTTTTTGATTTTTTTGATTTTTTTTTATCCTCGTTTTTCATCATTTTTGAACATGGGCTATAGCCCATACCGTACGGCATACTATAGCACGCCGTTTTTTATCATTTTTGAGGATTTGAAAAAAATGAAAAAAATAGAAAAACATGGGTTATAGCCCATCGTTTTTTGCATTTTTGAAAAAACAAAATACCTCGTTTTTCATCATTTTTGAACATGGGCTATAGCCCATACCGTACGGCATACTATAGCACGCCGTTTTTCATCATTTTTGAGGATTCGAAAAAAATAAAAATAAATGAAAAAACATGGGTTATAGCCCATCGTTTTTTGAATTTTTGAAAAAAAAATTATCCTCGTTTTTCATCATCTTTGAACATGGGCTATAACCCATACCGTATGGCATACTATAGCACGCCGTTTTTTATCATTTTTGAGGATTTGAAAAAAATGAAAAAAATAAAAAAACATGGGTTATAGCCCATCGTTTTTTGCATTTTTGAAAAAACAAAATACCTCGTTTTTCATCATTTTTGAACATGGGCTATAGCCCATACCGTACGGCATACTATAGCACGCCGTTTTTCATCATTTTTGAGGATTTGAAAAAAATGAAAAAAATAAAAAAACATGGGTTATAGCCCATCGTTTTTTGAATTTTTGAAAAAAAATTAACCTCTTTTTTCATCATTTTTGAACATGGGCTATAACCCATACCGTACGGCATACTATAGCACGCCGTTTTTCATCATTTTTGAGGATAAAAAAAAAAAAAAAAACATGGGTTATAGCCCATCATTTTTTGAATTTTTGGAAAATAAAATAACCTTGTTTTTCATCATTTTTGAACATGGGCTATAGCCCATACCGTACGGCATACTATAGCACGCCGTTTTTCATCATTTTTGAGGATTTGAAAAAAAAAAAAAAAAAAAAACATGGGTTATAGCCCATCGTTTTTTGAATTTTTGAAAAAAAACATAACCTTGTTTTTCATCATTTTTGAACATGGGCTATAGCCCATACCGTACGGCATACTATAGCACGCCGTTTTTCATAATTTTTGAGGATTAAAAAAAAAAAAAAAAAACATGGGTTATAGTCCATCGTTTTTTTGAATTTTTGAAAAAAAAATTATCCTCGTTTTTCATCATTTTTAAACATGGGCTATAACCCATACCGTACGGCATACTATAGCACGCCGTTTTTCATCATTTTTGAGGATTTGAAAAAAATGAAAAACATGGCTTATAGCCCATCATTTTTTTTTTTTTTTTATCCTCGTCTTTCATCATTTTTGAACATGGGCTATAACCCATACCGTACGGCATACTATAGCACGCAGTTTTTCATCATTTTTGAGTATTTGAAAAAAATGAAAAAATAAAAAAACATGGGTTATAGCCCATCGTTTTTTGATTTTTTTGATTTTTTTTTATCCTCATTTTTCATCATTTTTGAACATGGGCTATAACCCATACCGTACGGCATACTATAGCACGCCGTTTTTCATCATTTTTGAGGATTTGAAAAAAAAAAAAAAAACATGGGTTATAGTCCATCGTTTTTTTGAATTTTTGAAAAAAAAATAATCCTCGTTTTTCATCATTTTTAAACATGGGCTATAACCCATACCGTACGGCATACTATAGCACGCCGTTTTTTATCATTTTTGAGGATTTGAAAAAAATGAAAAAAATAAAAAAACATGGGTTATAGCCCATCGTTTTTTGCATTTTTGAAAAAACAAAATACCTCGTTTTTCATCATTTTTGAACATGGGCTATAGCCCATACCGTACGGCATACTATAGCACGCCGTTTTTCATCCTTTTTGAGGATTTGAAAAAAATGAAGAAAAAAAAAGAAAAAACATGGGTTATAGCCCATCGTTTTTTGAATTTTTGAAAAAAAATTAACCTCTTTTTTCATCATTTTTGAACATGGGCTATAACCCATACCGTACGGCATACTATAGCACGCCGTTTTTCATCATTTTTGAGGATAAAAAAAAAAAAAAAACATGGGTTATAGCCCATCATTTTTGGAATTTTTGGAAAATAAAATAACCTTGTTTTTCATCATTTTTGAACATGGGCTATAGCCCATACCGTACGGCATACGGATTTGAAAAAAAAAAAAAAAAAAAAAAAACATGGGTTATAGCCCATCGTTTTTTAGAATTTTTGAAAAAAAAATTATCCTCGTTTTTCATCATTTTTAAACATGGGCTATAACCCATACCGTACGGCATACTATAGCACGCCGTTTTTCATCATTTTTGAGGATTTGAAAAAATTAAAAAAAAAAAAAACATGGGTTATAGCCCATCGTTTTTTGAATTTTTGAAAAAAAACATAACCTTGTTTTTCATCATTTTTGAACATGGGCTATAGCCCATACCGTACGGCATACTATAGCACGCCGTTTTTCATCATTTTTGAGGATTTGAAAAAAAAAAAAAAAACATGGGTTATAGTCCATCGTTTTTTTGAATTTTTGAAAAAAAAATTATCCTCGTTTTTCATCATTTTTAAACATGGGCTATAACCCATACCGTACGGCATACTATAGCACGCCGTTTTTCATCATTTCTGAGGATTTGAAAAAAATGAAAAACATGGCTTATAGCCCATCATTTTTTTTTTTTTTTTATCCTCGTCTTTCATCATTTTTGAACATGGGCTATAACCCATACCGTACGGCATACTATAGCACGCAGTTTTTCATCATTTTTGAGTATTTGAAAAAAATGAAAAAATAAAAAACATGGGTTATAGCCCATCGTTTTTTGATTTTTTAGATTTCTTTTTATCCTCATTTTTCATCATTTTTGAACATGGGCTATAACCCATACCGTACGGCATACTATAGCACGCCGTTTTTCATCATTTTTGAGGATTTGAAAAAAAAAAAAAAAACATGGGTTATAGTCCATCGTTTTTTAGAATTTTTGAAAAAAAAATTATCCTCGTTTTTCATCATTTTTAAACATGGGCTATAACCCATACCGTACGGCATACTATAGCACGCCGTTTTTCATCATTTTTGAGGATTTGAAAAAAATGAAAAACATGGCTTATAGCCCATCATTTTTTTATTTTTTTTTATCCTCGTCTTTCATCATTTTTGAACATGGGCTATAACCCATACCGTACGGCATACTATAGCACGCAGTTTTTCATCATTTTTGAGTATTTGAAAAAAATGAAAAAATAAAAAACATGGGTTATAGCCCATCGTTTTTTGATTTTTTAGATTTTTTTTTATCCTCATTTTTCATCATTTTTGAACATGGGCTATAACCCATACCGTACGGCATACTATAGCACGCCGTTTTTCATCATTTTTGAGGATTTGAAAAAAAACTAAACATGGGTTATAGCCCATCATTTTTTGAATTTTTGAAAAAATAATTATCCTCGTTTTTCATCATTTTTGAACATGGGCTATAGCCCATACCGTACGGCATACTATAGCACGCCGTTTTTCATCATTTTGGAGGATTTGAAAAAAATGAAAAAAAAACAAAAACATGGGTTATAGCCCATCGTTTTTTGAATTTTTGAAAAAAAAATTATCCTCGTTTTTCATCATTTTTAAACATGGGCTATAGCCCATACCGTACGGCATACTATAGCACGCCGTTTTTCATCATTTTTGAGGATTTGAAAAAAAACAAAACATGGGTTATAGCCCATCATTTTTTATTTTATTTTTATCCTCATCTTTCATCATTTTTGAACATGGGCTATAACCCATACCGTACGGCATACTATAGCACGCAGTTTTTCATCATTTTTGAGGATTTGAAAACAATGAAAAAAAAAAACATGGGTTATAGCACATCGTTTTTTGAATTTTTGAAAAAAGAATTATCCTCGTTTTTCATCATTTTTGAACATGGGCTATAGCCCATACCGTACGGCATACTATAGCACGCCGTTTTTCATCATTTTGGAGGATTTGAAAAAAAAGAAAAACATGGGTTATAGCCCATCATTTCTTTTATTTTTTTTATCCTCGTTTTTCATAATTTTTGAACATGGGCTATAACCCATACCGTACGGCATACTATAGCACGCCGTTTTTCATCATTTTTGAGTATTTGAAAAAAATGAAAAAATAAAAAACATGGGTTATAGCCCATCGTTTTTTGAATTTTTGAAAAAACAAAATACCTCGTTTTTCATCAATTTTGAACATGAGCTATAGCCCATACCGTACGACATACTATAGCGCGCCGTTTTTCATTTTTGAGGATTTGAAAACAATGAAAAAAAAAAAACATGGGTTATAGCACATCGTTTTTTGAATTTTTGAAAAAAGAATTATCCTCGTTTTTCATCATTTTTGAACATGGGCTATAGCCCATACCGTACGGCATACTATAGCACGCCGTTTTTCATCATTTTGGAGGATTTGAAAAAAAAAAAAAACATGGGTTATATCCCATCGTTTTTTGAATTTTTGAAAAAAAAATAACTGATTGGGCGTTTAAGTTAAATAACTCAGAAACTACAAAACATTTCAAAGTAAAAAGTTCCAGCATGTGTGCGCTCAGTAAGCTGAATTATAAAAAGTGTGAATTGAGTTTCTAGGTGAAAGTGATTTTTGACGTGCCTATAGAGCTGCCATTGAGCCCCATTATAAATGTTTCAAATTTGAAAGCCTTATATTTCTAAAACTATGAAACACTTCAAAGATTCCTTTTCAGGCAAACATGTCCACCATAAGATGAACCTAAATAGGTTGGAATGGGGTTAGTAGCATGCCAAAGTTTGTGCTATTGCCATAGACTTAGCATGCGCTCAGAGACGAAGGCCTATAGCCTGTTGCTTTTCCGATATTTTCATATTTTTTTCAAATCCTCCGAAATCGTAAAAAATGGCACAGAGACGATGGACTATAGCATGACTTCCGAAACCATGAACACGAAAGTTGTTCGGCATGAAGGACACATGTGTATCAAAGTTGTATTGCTCACAGTAAAACGCTTCCTGAGCTTTTCCCGCTTAAAGTTTGCATTTTCAGTTTTAGTGCTATAGCGCCACCCTTTGGCCAATGGTGGTGGGCTTTGCGTCCTCACCGTTTGGCATGGCCCTCTACCATATTGCCAAGTTTCGCGAAAACCCGATAGCACGGTTCAGCCAGACCTGCTATTTTTGGCGGAAGAAAGAGAAGAGAAAAAAAAGACACAATAAGGGACCAAGAGACAGTCCCTTCAGGCTTGTCACTTAATAAATAGACTTGGTAACATAACTGTATGGAGTACAAACACAGTAGAGAACCTGGGGGTTATCATCTATAAAACGGAAACACGATATAAAAATAAACCATTGAAATACAACAAATTGAGCAGGGCACCGCAGGGAGTTGAACCCCGTCCTGGTAAACCAGGAAGTACCACAACCAGTGCCTTAAATGTTTTGTTGTAATTTACAGGTCCAACAGCACCAAAAAAAGGGGCCACAAGGGGGGTGCTCCGCAGGCCGCCAATTGAATACTACTGGACTACGGCCTGTCACCTTTCCGTTATTTTCACCTTTTTTTTCAAATCCTCCGAAATCGTGAAAAATGGCACCCTATAGCATAAAAAAATGAAAATCATGAAAAAACGGCATGCTATAGTATATGGTTTCGGAAGACAGACTATAGTTTGTCGTTTTTCATGATTTTGGAGGATTAAAAAAAAGTGGAAATCATGAAAAAACGAGGGGGGGGGGGCACTGGGACAAAAATCACTCCGAGACCCTGGTCAATGGTCCGTGATTTTCACCTTTTTTTCAAATCCTCCGAAATAGTGAGAAAATGCCACACCAAGAGTCCCTTCAGGCTTGGTCCCTTAATAAATAGACTTGGTAACCTAACTGTACTCCCTATTAGGGAGTACAAATACAGTAAAGACCTCAAATCACTCCAAGACCATGGGCTATAGTCCATGGTCTCTGGACCTGACAGGACCTGACACTGTACATTTGTAAAATAAAATATATTTCAAATAACTTAATTTATAACTTAGGGTCTAATTCCTGGCAATCAATGACATTCATACCGTTGTAATATTTCAATACTGTAGTGAAATTCTAATCCTGGCAGACGAAAATCAATCCAAGACCATGGGCTATAGTCCATGGTCTCGGATTTATTTTCGTCTTTTTTTCAAATCCTCAAAAATGATGAAAAACGGCGTGCTATAGTATGCCGTCCGAGATGAGCTATAGCCCATGGTCAAAATGATGAAAAACGAGGATTTGGAAAAAAGACGAAAATCACTCCGAGACCATGGGCTATAGGCCTAGTCCATTGTCTCGAGTGATTTTCGTCTCTTTTTAAATCCTCAAAAATGTAAATAAACGGCGTGCTATAGTATGCTGTCCGATATGGGCTATATAGCCCATGGTCAAAAACGATGAAAAAAAGACGAAAATCACTCCGAGACCATGGGCTATAGCGATTTTTCAAATCCTCAAAAATTATGAAAAACTGTGTGCTATAGTAGGCCTATGCCGTCTTACTCTGAGATGGGCTATAGCACAAGGTAAAAAAACATATGAAAAACGAGGATTTGAAAAAAGACAAAAATCACTCCAAGACCATGGTCTTGGAGTGATTTTTGTCTTTTTTTCAAATCCTTGGAGTGATTTTCGTCTTTTTTTAAATCCTCAAGAATGTAGATAAACGGCATGCTATAGTATGCCGTCCGAGATTGGCTATAGCCCATGGTCAAAAATGAAGAAAAATTAGGATTTGAAAAAAAGACAAAAATCACTCCAAGACCATGGGCTATAGTAGTCCATTGTCTCGAGTGATTTTCGTCTCTTTTTAAATCCTCAGAAATGTAAATAAACGGCGTGCTATAGTATGCTGTCCGATATGGGCTATAGCCCATGGTCAAAAATGATGAAAAACAAGGATTTGAAAAAAAGACAAAAATCACTCCGGGACCATGGGCTATAGCCCATGGCCTCGGACGGCATACTATGGCATGCCAAAGTTTAAGTGCTATTGCCATTGACAATGCATTGGGCGTTTAAGTTAAACGTTCCAGTATGTCCACACTAAGCTGAATAATTATAAAAAGTGGGAATGGAGTTTCTAGGTGAAATTGATTTTTTGAAAACCAAACAATAGTATAATATAGTATTCTTGTAAGCTGATAGTGTTGTTTTTTCAGGGTTTTCATGATTTTTGTAATTGTCGAAAATCATGAAAAACAACATAGGCCTACTATAGTTTGTCCCTCACACATACATGAGCAGCACAGTCTCTACCAAGACAAGACAACTTATTGTCTCCACCAGGCCGAAGGCATGGGGGGAGAGTATGTTTTGCACTCCGTCCGTCCGTGTGTCCGTCCGTCCGTCCGTCCGTCCGTGTGTCCGTCCGTCCGTGTGTCCGTGAGCAGCTAATCTCGGCCACCGTTAACCCGGTCGATGCCAAATTTTGCACACACACTCCCTGGATGCCAACGATGAACCTCTGCCCCAAACTTTCCAGAACGGCCTGTTATAGCGCCACCAGGAGGCCGCTTTGTGCAAAACAAGTTTTTGCACAGTACACCTACAGATTTTGTCCAAACATCACGCAAATTGGTACACAGTCTCTCTAGAGCCATTCAACGAAACCAGTCTTTCAGATTTCTCAGACTCCATCCTGATTGGTTAAGATTGGCTTCCAAAGTTCACAGGAGTGCTCAGTTTCAAACAAAATGCTGCAAATCATGAACACATCGCGTGATTTCCGTGAAATTGTGCACCCACATTCCCACTAGGCCGAGGACGAAATGCCACATGAACAATTTCAACTCAGCCTCAAGGTGGCGCTATAACTGGCCGAAAAGTGTTTTTACCTCTAACTGCACGGATCTGTGGATAACTTTCTATGCCAACTCCCTAGAGGCCAAGGAAAAACCTTTGCCTGGAATTCTTCACATCTGCTCATCCTGGTGGAGACCTGTGCCCAAAAGGGCACTTTTTCTAGTGTTTGTATTATAATTGGTTGAATGTTCGCCCCCCTGGTATATAGAGATGCTAGTGTTTGTGTTATAATTCATGTCTACTGACTATGAAAACAAAGTTAATCTGTGGAGCCAAAAGTATAGAAAGTATACTCATTTTGTAGATTAGAAAGTCCCATTTTACAAGTTTTCAAATGTATTCAATGTGTACAAATCTTTTGAAAATATCAGATCTACAAGCTCACAATGCATTTGTACGTCCGGTATTTTAAAAAGGCCAAAATGTATATTTTACTGAAGGGCTGAAGTGGTCAATGTATGTTTTGTAATAATAATAAAAAATCTGCAAAGTAAACTAACTAAATTTGTCAAATAATTGTCGTGGAGTAAAGGTACTATATTTGTCTCTGAGATGTACGTAGTGAAAACTATTGCAAACCCTCCAGTATAAAAGTCCAATTTCCCTCAAAAGTGTACTTTAATGTACTTTACGCCACTGAGCACATTAATGAACCTTGAATCAAATGAACCATGTAAATACAACAAATTGAGCAGAGCACTGCAGGGAGTTGAACCCCATTCCGGTAAACCAGAAGTACCACAACCAGTGCCTTGGTTTTTGTTTTGTTTTACGAGGTCCATTCGTTGAAATGTAAATTTTGCATTTTAACAGTAAAGTAATTTCACAATTTACATTGTAGGCAATGATTAATTACGGTATGGCACCAGGCCAAAGCCATGGGGAGAGAGTATGTTTTGCACTCTGAGTGTGTGTGTGTGTGTGTCCGTCAGTTTGTTAACAGCTAATCTCCGGCACCATTAACCCGGTCGATGCCAAATTTTGCACACACACTCCCTGGATGCCAACGATGAACCTCTGTCCCAAATTTTCCAGGACGGCCTGTATAGCACCACACATTTTTTTATGCCCTCCGAGACTATGGACTTTAGCCTTTCGCTTTTCCGTGATTTTCACCTTTTTTCAAATCCTAAACAATGATGAAGAATCGCGCACTATAGCATGCCACTTAATGACCTTGACCAATATCAATGACCTTGAGCAGTATAAATGAACTTCAATAAGACTAGTAAATGACCGTGACCAGTATAAATGACCTTGAGCAGTATAAATGAACTTCAATAAGACTAGTAAATGACCTTGACCAGTATAAATGACCTTGAGCAGTATAAGTTAACTTCAATAAGACTAGTAAATGACCTTGACCAGTATAAATGACCTTGAGCAGTATAAATGAACTTCAATAAGACTAGTAAATGACCTTGACCAGTATAAATGACCTTGAGCAGTATAAATGAACTTCAATAAGACTAGTAAATGACCTTGACCAGTATAAATGACCTTGAGCAGTATAAATTAACTTCAATAAGACTAGTAAATGACCTTGACCAGTATAAATGACCTTGACAAGTACAAAATGACCTTGACCAGTATAAATGACCTTCACCAGTATAAAAGACCGTGACCAGTATATGACTGACCAGTATAAATTACCTTCATGAGACTAGTAAATGACCTTGACCAGTATAAATGACCTTCATAAGACTAGTAAATGATCTTCACCAGTATAAATGAACTTGACCAGTATGCGGTCCGTGACCATGGACTATAGCCTTTCACTTTTCCTTGATTTTCACCTTTTTTTTTTAATCCTCAACAATGATGAAGAATCGCGCACTATAGCGCGCCACTCAATGACCTGAGACCACAACAGGTATAAGAAAGACGTTCTGATCTTCATCAGGTCATGTGTACACAAAACATACACTTTTATACTAAGGGAGTGCCCCCATTAACCAATCAAAACACCACATTTTGGTGCCCCTCCCATCACTGCAGGTGTGACACGTCAACCCTGAGTGAGTAGGTGGGGACCCAGACATATTGATGTAAATATAGTCTGTTCAGAAATGTTAGTGCCTCTCATAGAGCTTGTAGGTGATGCAGAGGAGGGAAATGGGTCGGTAGCTCTTCAGGGATAATGGGTCTTTGCCAGGTTTAGGGATTGCAACCACTTTGGCCTTTTTACAGACAGAAGGGATGGTTTTCTGTGCTATGCATGTGTTCAGCATCCCCACAAGCCAGGTCTTTGCGTTAGGTCCCAGGTGCTGTATAATTTATGCCAGTATGTCATCAATCCCTGCTGCTTTTCCGGGTTTCAACCTTCCCATTGCAGTTTCGAGTTCTTCTAGGTCGAAGGGTTTGGTTTGAGGGCTGGCTGATTGTGGTTGGTCTGATACCACTGTGCGATGGTAATCTATGTGAGTCGGTGGCGGTGTTGGTTACAACTGTTGGCCACCAGTTGTGACCAAGACCGCCACCGACCCACAGGAGAATACCATCGCACAGTGGTATCAGACCAACCACAATCAGCCAGCCCTCAAACCAAACCCTTCGACCTAGAAGAACTTGAAACTGCAATGGGAAAGTTAAAACACGGAAAAGCAGCAGGGATTGATGACCTACTGGCAGAAATGTTACAGCACCTGGGACCCAACGCAAAGACCTGGCTTGTGGGGATGCTGAACACATGCATAGCACAGAAAACCATCCCTTCTGTCTGGGAAAAGGCCAAAGTGGTTGCAATCCTTAAACCTGGCAAAGACCCATTATCCACAAAGAGCTACCGACCCATTTCCCTCTGCATCACCTACAAGGCTATATGAGAAGCTGCTACTCCAACGCCTCGTTACCACTCATAGATACCAAGCTGACTAAAGACCAAGCTGGTTTCCGTCCCAGCCGCTCCTGTGCTGGACAGAGCTCAACCTCACCCAACACATTGAGGATGGGTTTGAGGGGAAACAAATAACTGGAGCAGCATTCAGAGATCTCTCTGCTGCCTACGACACTGTCCAACACCGCACAATGGTCAGGAAAAGCCTCCTCAACAACAGGCGCTTCTATGTCCAGTTAAATGACCAGAGGAGTAAATGGAAAGCCCAAAAGAACGGCCTCCCACAAGGTAGCGTGCTCACCCCCCTCCTTTTCAATATCTACACAAACGACCAGCCACTACCCAATGCCTAATGCCAGCGTTTCATCTACGCCGACAACCTCTGCATTACGACCCAACAAGCAGACTTCCAGAAGATTGAGTCTGTCCTTGAAAGTGCCCTCCAAGAAATGTCAAGCTACTACAATACAACCACCTGAAACCCAACCCATAGAGAACACCTCACACACACATAATTTCTTTTCGTGGCTGTTTACATTCGAGGGTCGCTGGTACTCTCGAACGGAACAGTTTAACGTCATGCCCAGGACGAAAAGATATAGAGAACACCAACATGACAAATAACAGCAGGAAGGCATGGGCCACAATCCACCGTCTTGGTAAAAACCACACCACCCATAATTCACAACGGTCACAGCAAACTCTGTTGCATCACAACTGGTGTAGGTATTGGATGGAGCCCGCACACCACAGGTATAAGAAAGACGTTCTTTATTGAAATACTGACAACGTTTCGATCTATTTGATCTTCATCAGGTCATGTGTACACAAAACATACACTTTTATACTAAGGGAGTGCCCCCATTAAACAATCAAAATACCACATTTTGGTGCCCCTCCCATCACTGCAGGTGTGACACGTCAACCCTGAGTGAGTAGGTGGGGACCCAGACATATTGATGTAAATATAGTCTGTTCAGAAATTATAGTGCCTCTCATAGAGCTTGTAGGTGATGCAGGAGGGAAATGGGTCGGTAGCTCTTCGGGGATAATGGGTCTTTGCCAGGTTTAGGGATTGCAACCACTTCGGCCTTTTTCCAAACAGAAGGGATGGTTTTCTGTGCTATGCATGTGTTCAGCATCCCCACAAGCCAGGTCCTTGCGTTAGGTCCCAGGTGCTGTATCATTTCTGCCAGTATGCCATCAATCCCTGCTGCTTTTCCGGGTTTCAACTTTCCCATTGCAGTTTCACGTTCTTCTAAGTCGAAGGGTTTGGTTTGAGGGCTGGCTGATTGTGGTTGGTCTGATACCACTGTGCGATGGTAATCTATGTGAGTCGGTGGCGGTGTTGGTTACAACTGTTGGCCACCAGTTGTGACCAAGACCGCCACCGACCCACAGGAGAATACCATCGCACAGTGGTATCAGACCAACCACAATCAGCCAGCCCTCAAACCAAACCCTTCGACCTAGAAGAACTTGAAACTGCAATGGGAAAGTTGAAACCCGGAAAAGCAGCAGGGATTGATGACCTACTGGCAGAAATGTTACAGCACCTGGGACCCAACGCAAAGACCTGGCTTGTGGGGATGCTGAACACATGCATAGCACAGAAAACCATCCCTTCTGTCTGGGAAAAGGCCAAAGTGGTTGCAATCCTTAAACCTGGCAAAGACCCATTATCCACAAAGAGCTACCGACCCATTTCCCTCTGCATCACCTACAAGGCTATATGAGAAGCTGCTACTCCAACGCCTCGTTGCCACTCATAGATACCAAGCTGACTAAAGACCAAGCTGGTTTCCGTCCCAGCCGCTCCTGTGCTGGACAGAGCTCAACCTCACCCAACACATTGAGGATGGGTTTGAGGGGAAACAAATAACTGGAGCAGCATTCAGAGATCTCTCTGCTGCCTACGACACTGTCCAACACCGCACAATGGTCAGGAAAAGCCTCCTCAACAACAGGCGCTTCTATGTCCAGTTAAATGACCAGAGGAGTAAATGGAAAGCCCAAAAGAACGGCCTCCCACAAGGTAGCGTGCTCGCCCCCCTCCTTTTCAATATCTACACAAACGACCAGCCACTACCCAATGCCTAATGCCAGCGTTTCATCTACGCCGACAACCTCTGCATTACGACCCAACAAGCAGACTTCCAGAAGATTGAGTCTGTCCTTGAAAGTGCCCTCCAAGAAATGTCAAGCTACTACAATACAACCACCTGAAACCCAACCCATAGAGAACACCTCACACACACATAATTTCCTTTCGTGGCTGTTTACATTCGAGGGTCGCTGGTACTCTCGAACGGAACAGTTTAACGTCATGCCCAGGACGAAAAGATATAGAGAACACCAACATGACAAAAAACAGCAGGAAGGCATGGGCCACAATCCACCGTCTTGGTAAAAACCACACCACCCATAATTCACAACGGTCACAGCAAACTCTGTTGCATCACAACTGGTGTAGGTATTGGATGGAGCCCGCACACCACAGGTATAAGAAAGACGTTCTTTATTGAAATACTGACAACGTTTCGATCTATTTGATCTTCATCAGGTCATGTGTACACAAAACATACACTTTTATACTAAGGGAGTGCCCCCATTAAACAATCAAAATACCACATTTTGGTGCCCCTCCCATCACTGCAGGTGTGACACGTCAACCCTGAGTGAGTAGGTGGGGACCCAGACATATTGATGTAAATATAGTCTGTTCAGAAATTATAGTGCCTCTCATAGAGCTTGTAGGTGATGCAGGAGGGAAATGGGTCGGTAGCTCTTTGGGGATAATGGGTCTTTGCCAGGTTTAGGGATTGCAACCACTTCGGCCTTTTTCCAAACAGAAGGGATGGTTTTCTGTGCTATGCATGTGTTCAGCATCCCCACAAGCCAGGTCCTTGCGTTAGGTCCCAGGTGCTGTATCATTTCTGCCAGTATGCCATCAATCCCTGCTGCTTTTCCGGGTTTCAACTTTCCCATTGCAGTTTCACGTTCTTCTAAGTCGAAGGGTTTGGTTTGAGGGCTGGCTGATTGTGGTTGGTCTGATACCACTGTGCGATGGTAATCTATGTGAGTCGGTGGCGGTGTTGGTTACAACTGTTGGCCACCAGTTGTGACCAAGACCGCCACCGACCCACAGGAGAATACCATCGCACAGTGGTATCAGACCAACCACAATCAGCCAGCCCTCAAACCAAACCCTTCGACCTAGAAGAACTTGAAACTGCAATGGGAAAGTTGAAACCCGGAAAAGCAGCAGGGATTGATGACCTACTGGCAGAAATGTTACAGCACCTGGGACCCAACGCAAAGACCTGGCTTGTGGGGATGCTGAACACATGCATAGCACAGAAAACCATCCCTTCTGTCTGGGAAAAGGCCAAAGTGGTTGCAATCCTTAAACCTGGCAAAGACCCATTATCCACAAAGAGCTATCGACCCATTTCCCTCTGCATCACCTACAAGGCTATATGAGAAGCTGCTACTCCAACGCCTCGTTACCACTCATAGATACCAAGCTGACTAAAGACCAAGCTGGTTTCCGTCCCAGCCGCTCCTGTGCTGGACAGAGCTCAACCTCACCCAACACATTGAGGATGGGTTTGAGGGGAAACAAATAACTGGAGCAGCATTCAGAGATCTCTCTGCTGCCTACGACACTGTCCAACACCGCACAATGGTCAGGAAAAGCCTCCTCAACAACAGGCGCTTCTATGTCCAGTTAAATGACCAGAGGAGTAAATGGAAAGCCCAAAAGAACGGCCTCCCACAAGGTAGCGTGCTCACCCCCCTCCTTTTCAATATCTACACAAACGACCAGCCACTACCCAATGCCTAATGCCACCGTTTCATCTACGCCGACAACCTCTGCATTACGACCCAACAAGCAGACTTCCAGAAGATTGAGTCTGTCCTTGAAAGTGCCCTCCAAGAAATGTCAAGCTACTACAATACAACCACCTGAAACCCAACCCATAGAGAACACCTCACACACACATAATTTCTTTTCGTGGCTGTTTACATTCGAGGGTCGCTGGTACTCTCGAACGGAACAGTTTAACGTCATGCCCAGGACGAAAAGATATAGAGAACACCAACATGACAAATAACAGCAGGAAGGCATGGGCCACAATCCACCGTCTTGGTAAAAACCACACCACCCATAATTCACAACGGTCACAGCAAACTCTGTTGCATCACAACTGGTGTAGGTATTGGATGGAGCCCGCACACCACAGGTATAAGAAAGACGTTCTTTATTGAAATACTGACAACGTTTCGATCTATTTGATCTTCATCAGGTCATGTGTACACAAAACATACACTTTTATACTAAGGGAGTGCCCCCATTAAACAATCAAAATACCACATTTTGGTGCCCCTCCCATCACTGCAGGTGTGACACGTCAACCCTGAGTGAGTAGGTGGGGACCCAGACATATTGATGTAAATATAGTCTGTTCAGAAATTATAGTGCCTCTCATAGAGCTTGTAGGTGATGCAGGAGGGAAATGGGTCGGTAGCTCTTCGGGGATAATGGGTCTTTGCCAGGTTTAGGGATTGCAACCACTTCGGCCTTTTTCCAAACAGAAGGGATGGTTTTCTGTGCTATGCATGTGTTCAGCATCCCCACAAGCCAGGTCCTTGCGTTAGGTCCCAGGTGCTGTATCATTTCTGCCAGTATGCCATCAATCCCTGCTGCTTTTCCGGGTTTCAACTTTCCCATTGCAGTTTCACGTTCTTCTAAGTCGAAGGGTTTGGTTTGAGGGCTGGCTGATTGTGGTTGGTCTGATACCACTGTGCGATGGTAATCTATGTGAGTCGGTGGCGGTGTTGGTTACAACTGTTGGCCACCAGTTGTGACCAAGACCGCCACCGACCCACAGGAGAATACCATCGCACAGTGGTATCAGACCAACCACAATCAGCCAGCCCTCAAACCAAACCCTTCGACCTAGAAGAACTTGAAACTGCAATGGGAAAGTTGAAACCCGGAAAAGCAGCAGGGATTGATGACCTACTGGCAGAAATGTTACAGCACCTGGGACCCAACGCAAAGACCTGGCTTGTGGGGATGCTGAACACATGCATAGCACAGAAAACCATCCCTTCTGTCTGGGAAAAGGCCAAAGTGGTTGCAATCCTTAAACCTGGCAAAGACCCATTATCCACAAAGAGCTACCGACCCATTTCCCTCTGCATCACCTACAAGGCTATATGAGAAGCTGCTACTCCAACGCCTCGTTGCCACTCATAGATACCAAGCTGACTAAAGACCAAGCTGGTTTCCGTCCCAGCCGCTCCTGTGCTGGACAGAGCTCAACCTCACCCAACACATTGAGGATGGGTTTGAGGGGAAACAAATAACTGGAGCAGCATTCAGAGATCTCTCTGCTGCCTACGACACTGTCCAACACCGCACAATGGTCAGGAAAAGCCTCCTCAACAACAGGCGCTTCTATGTCCAGTTAAATGACCAGAGGAGTAAATGGAAAGCCCAAAAGAACGGCCTCCCACAAGGTAGCGTGCTCGCCCCCCTCCTTTTCAATATCTACACAAACGACCAGCCACTACCCAATGCCTAATGCCAGCGTTTCATCTACGCCGACAACCTCTGCATTACGACCCAACAAGCAGACTTCCAGAAGATTGAGTCTGTCCTTGAAAGTGCCCTCCAAGAAATGTCAAGCTACTACAATACAACCACCTGAAACCCAACCCATAGAGAACACCTCACACACACATAATTTCCTTTCGTGGCTGTTTACATTCGAGGGTCGCTGGTACTCTCGAACGGAACAGTTTAACGTCATGCCCAGGACGAAAAGATATAGAGAACACCAACATGACAAATAACAGCAGGAAGGCATGGGCCACAATCCACCGTCTTGGTAAAAACCACACCACCCATAATTCACAACGGTCACAGCAAACTCTGTTGCATCACAACTGGTGTAGGTATTGGATGGAGCCCGCACACCACAGGTATAAGAAATACGTTCTTTATTGAAATACTGACAACGTTTCGATCTATTTGATCTTCATCAGGTCATGTGTACACAAAACATACACTTTTATACTAAGGGAGTGCCCCCATTAAACAATCAAAATACCACATTTTGGTGCCCCTCCCATCACTGCAGGTGTGACACGTCAACCCTGAGTGAGTAGGTGGGGACCCAGACATATTGATGTAAATATAGTCTGTTCAGAAATTATAGTGCCTCTCATAGAGCTTGTAGGTGATGCAGGAGGGAAATGGGTCGGTAGCTCTTCGGGGATAATGGGTCTTTGCCAGGTTTAGGGATTGCAACCACTTCGGCCTTTTTCCAAACAGAAGGGATGGTTTTCTGTGCTATGCATGTGTTCAGCATCCCCACAAGCCAGGTCCTTGCGTTATGTCCCAGGTGCTGTATCATTTCTGCCAGTAGGCCAATCAATCCCTGCTGCTTTTCCGGGTTTCAACTTTCCCATTGCAGTTTCACGTTCTTCTAAGTCGAAGGGTTTGGTTTGAGGGCTGGCTGATTGTGGTTGGTCTGATACCACTGTGCGATGGTAATCTATGTGAGTCGGTGGCGGTGTTGGTTACAACTGTTGGCCACCAGTTGTGACCAAGACCGCCACCGACCCACAGGAGAATACCATCGCACAGTGGTATCAGACCAACCACAATCAGCCAGCGCTCAAACCAAACCCTTCGACCTAGAAGAACTTGAAACTGCAATGGGAAAGTTGAAACCCGGAAAAGCAGCAGGGATTGATGACCTACTGGCAGAAATGTTACAGAACATGGGACCCAACGCAAAGACCTGGCTTGTGGGGATGCTGAACACATGCATAGCACAGAAAACCATCCCTTCTGTCTGGGAAAAGGCCAAAGTGGTTGCAATCCTTAAACCTGGCAAAGACCCATTATCCACAAAGAGCTACCGATCCATTTCCCTCTGCATCACCTACAAGGCTATATGAGAAGCTGCTACTCCAACGCCTCGTTGCCACTCATAGATACCAAGCTGACTAAAGACCAAGCTGGTTTCCGTCCCAGCCGCTCCTGTGCTGGACAGAGCTCAACCTCACCCAACACATTGAGGATGGGTTTGAGGGGAAACAAATAACTGGAGCAGCATTCAGAGATCTCTCTGCTGCCTACGACACTGTCCAACACCGCACAATGGTCAGGAAAAGCCTCCTCAACAACAGGCGCTTCTATGTCCAGTTAAATGACCAGAGGAGTAAATGGAAAGCCCAAAAGAACGGCCTCCCACAAGGTTGCGTGCTCGCCCCCCTCCTTTTCAATATCTACACAAACGACCAGCCACTACCCAATGCCTAATGCCAGCGTTTCATCTACGCCGACAACCTCTGCATTACGACCCAACAAGCAGACCCAACCCATCAAAAACCCAACTATGCAGCTTCCACCTGAGGAACCGAGACGCAAAAAAAGAACTGAGCATCACAAACTCTCAAACCATACCCACCCCATGTAACTTGGAGTTACACTGGACAGTTTAACGTCATGCCCAGGACGAAAAGTAATAGAGAACACCAACATGACAAAACCTACACTTAAACCCTCTATATTTAATAAAAAACAATTCTGGACAGGAATCCTGTATTGCAGGGGTGCCCAAAAGGTACATTGTGATCTACCAGTAGATCACAAAGGCTGTGCAGGTAGACCATATGGCATGCCCCTGTATATAATCTATCACTTGAATTAAGGTGACTTGACACCAGCTCAAATGTTGCACACAAACATCAGTAGCAAAAGTACAAAGTTATTGTGACAGTAATAATTGCTATAGTGTGTGTTCAGTAACAGGAATATTCCTGTCTCTCCAGCTCTTTAATAAATATAAAAGGGTTTAATCAGGAGTTGTAGTAGCCACAGGATAATCTAAGCGGTGGATATTGCTCTTGTCTTCATGTCTTTATGTATGTCAATTGTGTTGTTTGTGTTATGTCAAATGCGTGTATATGTGTTCTGCATACTTGGCTGCTGTGTTGCAAGATAAATTTCTGAACTGACAATAAAGTACCATATCATATATATCATATCGTCACCTTATTAAACTAATGGCCTAAGTAATCTTTTGGCCTAAATCACCACCTGGTGATGCTGGCCACCTCTGGTAAAATCGCCCAAGCCCTAATGTAAAAGGCCTTCCGTTACACCCTATTCAAACAATGGCCTATGTCAAGAGGGAGACTTAGGCCATATTATTTTGCCTAAGTCATAATAAAATGTGACTTAGGCCATTTTAACACACCTTTCAAAATGGGAGTGAATGGGACTGAATGGGAGGTACTGTTACCATGGGACTGATAGAATGGGAGTGAATGGGACTGAATGGGAGTGAAAGGTAGGTACTGTTACTATGGGACTGATACTATGGGAGTGCATGGGACTGAATGGGAGTGAATGGGTGGTACTGTTACTATGGGACTGATACTATGGGAGTACATGGGACTGAATGGGAGTGAATGGGAGGTACTGTTACTATGGGACTGATACTATGGGCGTGAATGGGAGTGCATGGGAGTGAATGGGAGGTATTGTTACTATGGGACTGATACTATGGGAGTGAATGGGACTGAATGGGAGGTACTGTTAATATGGGACGATACGATGGGAGTGAATGAGACTGAATTGGGAGTGAATGGGGTGTACTGTTACTATGTGACTGAATGGGAGTGAATAAAAGTGAATGGGGAGTGAATGGGACTGAATCGGAGTGAATGGGAGTGAATGAGAGGTACTGTTACGATGGGACTGTCACTCCCATTCAGAGTGAAAGGGAGTGAATGGGAGGTACTGTTACTATATGGGACTGTCACTCCCACTCACTCCCATTCAGAGTGAATGGGACTGAATGGAACAAGTAATCTTTTGGCCTAAATCACCACCTGGTGATGCTGGCCACCTCTGGTAAAATCGCCCAAGCCCTAATGTAAAAGGCCTTCCGTTACACCCTATTCAAACAATGGCCTATGTCAAGAGGGAGACTTAGGCCATATTATTTTGCCTAAGTCATAATAAAATGTGACTTAGGCCATTTTAACACACCTTTCAAAATGGGAGTGAATGGGACTGAATGGGAGGTACTGTTACCATGGGACTGATAGAATGGGAGTGAATGGGAGTGAAAGGTAGGTACTGTTACTATGGGACTGATACTATGGGAGTGCATGGGACTGAATGGGTGGTACTGTTACTATGGGACTGATACTATGGGAGTACATGGGACTGAATGGGAGTGAATGGGAGGTACTGTTACTATGGGACTGATACTATGGGCGTGAATGGGACTGCATGGGAGTGAATGGGAGGTATTGTTACTATGGGACTGATACTATGGGAGTGAATGGGACTGAATGGGACTGAATGGGAGGTACTGTTAATATGGGACGATACGATGGGAGTGAATGAGACTGAATTGGGAGTGAATGGGGTGTACTGTTACTATGTGACTGAATGGGAGTGAATAAAAGTGAATGGGGAGTGAATGGGACTGAATCGGAGTGAATGGGAGTGAATGAGAGGTACTGTTACGATGGTACTGTCACTCCCATTCAGAGTGAAAGGGAGTGAATGGGAGGTACTGTTACTATATGGGACTGTCACTCCCACTCACTCCCATTCAGAGTGAATGGGACTGAATGGGACTGAATGGGAGTGAATGGGAGGTACTGTTACTATGGGACTGTCACTCCCATAGTATCAGTCCCATAGTAACAGTACCTCCCATTCAGTCCCATTAACTCCCAATCACTCCCATAGTAACAGTACCTCCCTTTCAGTCCCATTCACTCGAAATTCACTCCCATTAACTCCCCTTCAGTGTCAAATGTCTTTGTGCTCTGATATTATTTTAAACACTCTGAGGCTGACCCTAAACCATGGTCTATTAAAAATAATTGGAATAAAACATTTTGCCTAAGTCACTTACTGCAGAAGTAATTTGGCCTAAATAACGTTTATAATTGCCTAAGTTAAAATGGCATGTTCAGATATTGGCCTAAGTCATTTTATCCTTACATGTTACATGATTGACATACACCTTTATTTGTATGTCAAGTCATATTTTTTCATATTTTTGGAATTGAAATAATTTTAGAAATATAATATAGGCCTATTCTACATTTGGCACAGTTTTTTGTGTTTCCTGAAAACCTTGAAGGCAATTAGTTTAATAAGGTGACGATATTTAAAAAAAAAATCAGGTAGGTGACACATTTTCAGCCAATCAGGAGAAAGTAGCTATTTATGAGCTTATAATGTTCCAGTTCTAATTTTGTCTGTTACAGTCATTACAATTCCACTTGTTTAATCTGTATCCTGACTGCGTTCCTGATTGGATAAAATTGCAGTTTCAGAAAATGCTTTTTCTGTTTAACAAAAAGCTGGAGAGACCGGGAGACCTCTGTTACTGAACAAACACTATAGCAATGATTACTGTCACAATATAGAGCTATTTAACACAATATAGCAATGATTACTGTCACAATATCTATTTAACACTGTTACTGAACACACTATAGCAATGATTACTGTCACACTATAGAGCTATTTAACACTGTTACTGAACACACTCTATAGCAATGATTACTGTCACAATACAGAGCAATTTAATTTAGGTAACCAAATGGACCCCAATAGTAGATCTTTACACTCTCAATAGTTCAATTGTTGTTAAGCATCTGCTTAATTTCCAAAAAACTACACAATTAGAGAATGTAGAAGATTGCTACTTTTGATCCTTTGATTATGTAGGCTCGAGGATCGTTTGCTTTTGCCTGAAGGCTGGCGTGCTTTGATGACGCAGTGTTGTGATGCGCCAGTGTTGGCTGTGATCAGTTGTTGTGGGGATTGTGGGGACTGAACAACACCAAGACACTCAAGACGCTCAATGTTACAGAATATCGCCTACTGGCGAGTTTATTAAATACAGCCCCGTGGGTTTGAAAGGTTGATCAAATCATACATGCACAAATCATATAGGAACAGTCACTGGTGGGAGCTCCAGGCTTTCCCTTCTCTCCCTAAGGGTGGCGCTGGCCGGCTCTTTCCCTACCAGCCCTCACGGGGTGTCTGTGTTAGAGTTATAATGTTCCTCCTGTCTGAGACACATTGACGGGGTTTTCCACTCCCCGTCTCAATCTCAGCAGCGGGTTTTTATGAATGAACGGAATTAGTACCAGGAACGTGTTGCCTGTATGGGATAGAGAGAGGTGAATTAGAGCTTGCCCCTTCACATACAGAATGCTGTGAGTTGTGCGTGTGTGTGTGTGTGTAGTCGCTTACCGCCAGTGCATGGCCCGACCTGTCTCTGTGAGCGTCATGGGAGAAGTGAGGGCAGAGGCAGCCTCGCCTACATGTTGTCTCTCTGTCTGGCTCCACAGGTGGCCTTGATTCGTATTCATGAACTTGAGACAGCATGTAGGCGGGCACGTAGCGGCTGTCTACCAGCTGGCCGAGTGGTAGGCGTGGTCTTCTCGGCTGCACTCTGCCTCTCTCCCACTGGCTCTCTCGGGACGCATGCCTACCTGGCGGCCTGTTGCCTAGCGACATGCCACACATCCTCCCTCCAAGCTTGCCGGTGGCTCCGGAAGCTTCAGTCTCTTCCTCGTACCTCCTGGAGAGCGCGTCAGCGTGCGCTATGTCCTTCCCGGGCCGGTGTTGTACGTCGAACCTATAGTTCTGCAGCTCGAGGAACCATCTGGTGACGCGGTCATTCCTGTCTTTGTTGCGGGACATCCACTTCAGGGGGGCGTGATCTGTGATGACGGTGAACTGCCTCCCCCAGAGGTAGTATCGAAGGTGATGAATAGCCCATTTGATGGCGAGACATTCCTTCTCCACCGTGGCATAGTTGCGCTCGTGCTTGAGTAGTTTCCGACTGACATACGTTACCGGGTGTTCCTCTCCGTCTATGACCTGCGAGAGCACGGCTCCTACCCCCGTTCCCGAGGCGTCGGTGTGGAGGATGAACGGATGGCTGAAGTTCGGGGCAATGAGGACCGGTTCCTCACATATAGCCGCTTTCAGCGTGTGGAAAGCCTCCTCCGCTTCGGGGGTCCACCCTACGTGGTGGGGCAGGTTCTTCTTGGTCAGGTCATAGAGTGGCGCTGCAAGAGTGGCAAAGTCTTTAATAAATTTTTGGTAGTAGGCAATGAGCCCCATAAATGATTTCACCTGCTTCTTGGTGATTGGTCGGGGCCATTCCCTCAGCCGTTCCACCTTCTTCCGCTGAGGTTTGACGCAGCCTCTTCCCACCGTGAAGCCCAAGTAATCGGTCTCCGTCAGGCCGATGCGACACTTTTTGGCGTTGGCTACAAGCCCGGCTTTACGCAGCGCTCCAAGCACTGCTTCGAGGTGTTGTAGGTGTGCCCCCCAGGTGGCGCTGTGGACCACGATGTCATCCAGATATGCCCCGGCAAAGTCCCGGTGGGGTCTAAGGACCCGGTCCATTAGTCGCTGAAACGTGGCGGGCGCTCCATGGACACCGAACGGGAGGACGGTATACTGAAAAAGGCCCTCCGGGGTGGAGAAGGCGGTTTTCGGCTTGGCCCGTGCCGATAATGGGACTTGCCAATACCCTTTTGTGAGGTCTAGTGTACTGACGAACCGGGCGGGGCCCAGCCGCTCGATCAACTCATCTGCGCGCGCCATCGGATACGCGTCGAAAGTTGACACCTCATTCAACTTCCGAAAATCATTGCAAAAGCGCAGTGAGCCGTCTGGCTTGGGCACTATTACTATAGGACTGGCCCAGGGGCTATAGGACTCCTCTATCACGCCAAGTTCTAGCATCTGCTTTACCTCGTCCTTGATCGCTATGCGGCGCGCCTCGGGTATACGGTACGGCCGTTGGCGGACCACCTTACCGGGGGTGGTTTCGATGTCATGTTCGATGACGTGCGTGCGCCCTGGCCGTTCCGAAAACACATCCGCGCACTGGCTAAGCAGCTCCTGCACGTCCTGCCGCTGCGTCGGTGATAGGTCTTCTCCTATGGGGACAGGGGGAGGCGGGGAGAAGGTTGTGAGTGAGAGATGGGGTGGAACAGTGCTAGGCGGGTGCCACTTTTTAAGGATGTTGACGTGGTATACCTGGTGTGGTTTTCGCCTGCCTGGCTGTCTCACCCTGTAGTTGACCGGGCCAATGCGCGTCTCCACCTCATAAGGCCCCTGCCACTTGGCCAGAAACTTGCACTCGCTCGTTGGCACGAGGACGAGTACCTGCTCGCCCACCTGGAACTCTCTCACGCGTGCCCCCCGGTTATAGATGCGCGCTTGATCCCGCTGTGCGCGTTCCATGTGTTCGCGCACCATGGGCCAGATTTTGCGCGCCCTCTCCTGTAGCCTGTCAACATGCTCTATCACACTTCTGTGCGGTGACGGCTGCGTTTCCCACGCCTCCTTGGCTATGTCCAACAGCCCGCGGGGTCTCCTCCCATATACCAATTCAAAGGGGGAGAAACCTGTCGACGCCTGGGGGACCTCGCGAATAGAGAAGAGGACATAGGGGATTAGCTGGTCCCAATCTTTTCCGTCTATGTCAACCAGTTTCCTGAGCATCTTTTTCAACGTTTGGTTAAAGCGTTCCACTAAGCCATCCGTCTCGGGGTGATAAATGGAGGTGCGGATGCGCTTGATCTTTAGCCATTTATACAGCACGTTTAGCATGCGTGCCATGAAACAGGTGCCCTGATCCGAAAGAATCTCCGCCGGTATTCCGACTCTACTAAATAGCATTAAAAGTTCATGTGCTACTGTTTTGGCCGTGGCAGAGCGGAGCGGGATGGCCTCGGGGTACCGGGTGGCATAATCGAGTATTACGAGTATGTAACGGTGCCCTCTAGCGGATTTCGGGAGGGGTCCCACAATGTCCATGGCTAGACGCTCAAATGGAGTTTCAATAATAGGCAGCGGTACTAGGGGATTTCTATATGTAGGCCGCGGGGCCGTTTTCTGACACTCAGAACAACTTTGGCAAAAGGCTTCGACAGCCCTCTTAACTCCCGGCCAGTAAAATCTTGCCAGTATACGCTCATAGGTTTTCTGCACGGCGAGGTGCGCGCCTAACTGGTGCGTGTGTGCCAGATACAGCACCCGAGTGACATACTGTTTTGGTACTAGGAGCTGCTCTACTTCCTCTTCTCGCTGGTCCTTAACCACCCGGTATAACAGTCCAGCTTTACACATAAAGTAGGGGAAATTAAGTACACTCACCCCGCTCTGCTTTTGTCCGTCGATGACGTCAACGCGCTGCCGCGCCATCTCCAAGTTGGTGTCGCTCCACTGTGCTGTAGCGAATTCTCCTACCCTCGGTGAGGAGGGGGTGTTCGCGTTGGGGAACTCAGCGAAGGGGTCTGCTCTTGGGTCGCCGGGTGGCTCGGGGTCCCCTTCGGTGCCGGGGTCGTCAGCGCTGTGGGAGCTGTCACTTCTCGAGGCGTCAGACGGGGCTCCAAACGCTGGGCATGCGGGTCGTGTCCCGCGGGGTGGCCGTGGTCTGTTTTGGCGTCGGCGGCGGCGTGATCGCCTCCCTGGCGGCCTCTCCACGCCGGGGCGCCAGTGGCGCTCGAACAGGGCACAGTCATATCCGATCAGCAGGGGGACCGGTAGGGTTGGCACTACGCCTGCTGACACTAGTGTGGTGCCGCGGGTGGTTTGAATGTGTATCTTGCTTACTGGATAGTCACGTTGGTTTCCATGCACGCAGCTGACGGGCACGGTGGTCTCGCTCACGGTCCCGGCATAGTCGGCGTGGACCAGTGTCACTGCGCTGCCCGAGTCCAAGAGGGCCTCCGTGTCGACGCCGTTGATTCTCACCGGGAGGTTGGTGTGGCCGCGGCGGTCGGTGCCAGTGTGCAGGCAGCGTCTGCCGGCGTCGGTGCTGCCCGCAGAGGGCATCGGGACATCGCCCCCGTGACGATCTGGGCAGGACCAGGACAGGTGGTCAGCCTGGCCGCACACGTAACAGCGGCGGGCCTGGTCCTGGTTCCGAGGGCTCCTCTCCTGTTTGCCCGTGCGCTGTCGGGGTGGCGAGCGGCCCGCTGGCGGTCCCCTCCTATCCCGTCCTGTGCGCTCCTCCTGTTTGGGTTTCGCTGCTTCGCTCCTGGCTCCTTTCATGACGTCCAGGGTCACTACGTAGTTCTCTACGAGGTTCACCAGCTCGTCCACCGAGCCGGGGGCAACCTGGGCTACATACTGTCGGGCATCTGGCGGCAACACTCTGATACATTTATCGATCATTACTCTATCTACGGCGGGTAAGTCCCCTGCTGTCGTTAACCAGCTATGGGTCAAACGGCCCAGGGCCGCTATTTGCGCACGGGGTGGCTGAGAGAGATGGAAGGTCCAGTCATGGAAACGCTGTGCGCGTGCCGGTAAGCTGAGGCCCTGGCGAGCGAGGATCGCTATCTTTAGCCGCTGGTAGTCTCGGGAATCTGCGAGGGACAAATCTCCCCACGCCCGTTGTGGTTCCCCGGTGAGAAACGGCGCCAGGATGTTGGCCCAGTCAACCACTGGCCAACGCTCTCGAGCCGCGGTGCGCTCAAACAAGTCAATGTACGTCTCGATGTCATCTTCTGGCGTGAGTTTAGTGAGTACTTCGGCTGGGTTGCGCGCAACGTTAGCCTCTCTATGGAAGTGGCGTACTAACTCGTGGACCGAGGCTTGTAAATTGTTTTGGCTCTGGAGAAGCGCGTCAATTGCCTGGTCCCTATCCATCTGTCTCGGAGAGGTTGGTGTGGTTCAGTTCGTAAAATCCCACTATTCTCCACCACTTGTGGGGACTGAACAACACCAAGACACTCAAGACGCTCAATGTTACAGAATATCGCCTACTGGCGAGTTTATTAAATACAGCCCCGTGGGTTTGAAAGGTTGATCAAATCATACATGCACAAATCATATAGGAACAGTCACTGGTGGGAGCTCCAGGCTTTCCCTTCTCTCCCTAAGGGTGGCGCTGGCCGGCTCTTTCCCTACCAGCCCTCACGGGGTGTCTGTGTTAGAGTTATAATGTTCCTCCTGTCTGAGACACATTGACGGGGTTTTCCACTCCCCGTCTCAATCTCAGCAGCGGGTTTTTATGAATGAACGGAATTAGTACCAGGAACGTGTTGCCTGTATGGGATAGAGAGAGGTGAATTAGAGCTTGCCCCTTCACATACAGAATGCTGTGAGTTGTGCGTGTGTGTGTGTGTGTAGTCGCTTACCGCCAGTGCATGGCCCGACCTGTCTCTGTGAGCGTCATGGGAGAAGTGAGGGCAGAGGCAGCCTCGCCTACATGTTGTCTCTCTGTCTGGCTCCACAGGTGGCCTTGATTCGTATTCATGAACTTGAGACAGCATGTAGGCGGGCACGTAGCGGCTGTCTACCAGCTGGCCGAGTGGTAGGCGTGGTCTTCTCGGCTGCACTCTGCCTCTCTCCCACTGGCTCTCTCGGGACGCATGCCTACCTGGCGGCCTGTTGCCTAGCGACATGCCACAGGATTTATAATAAACGGAGCGACCGGTGGCGTTCCAATGATAAACTCCTTGTCATCTATCCTTATAAAGAGAGTCTAAAGCCTGCATATTCTTCTAGCTGCGGCTGGCGCTACAATTATATAATGCTGATTGTAGCATAGCCATAGTGGTTAGTGACTGAGCTTTGTTAACATGAGTGCCCGAAATGGTTTCCCTCCAATTTCAAAGAATGTTTGTTGCTTCCCGACAATTTTCACAATGTTTGTCCTTTTACATACCAAACAATACTCTATTCACCTCTAGTCGATTATTTATTCAGCATTTGAGCCACTGACCACCATTGTGAGAGTCTATTAATGTGAAATGGTAGTCCGTGGCTCAAACATGTTCACTTTTGAAGTTACTCGTTGTGTTTATATATGTGAATACTACTCTTCAAAGCCGTGTTCCGGTAGTCGAGTGGGTACTGTCGACGTTAATGTAACGTTAGGGCCGCTACTCCCCGTCCAGGACTGAGAGTGCGTTTTCTTCTTACAAAAGTTTTTGCATCTAGTAGAGGTCCATTCAGTATCTGAGCCACTGACCACCATTGTGTCTATTTATGTAACATGGTGGTCCGTGGACCTCGACTAGACTAAAAGCAATTGTGTTTGTTTGGTAGAAAAACACTCTCGGTCCTCGACGGGGAAGTGAACTCAGGCCCGGTGTTTATAAACCGTCGACGCTAACCATTCAGCCACTGAAACACTGTTTTACAATTTTGTAGAAACATCATATATAAACATCATAACAAGTAATTTCATAGGTGATAGACGTTTGAACACAAAAACAACAACAGCGTTAAGTAGTAAATAACATACCTGCTCCGATGGTGACGTGGCACTTCCAAACAAACACTGACCAAACTCGGCTCCACGCGTCTCTTCCGTAAGGGTGCCGGCCGTCACTTCCTTCCGGGGTGAGGCCACGCCCGCGAGAGAAAATATATGACGTGGAACTTCCTGGAGTAGAATCCGGAAGTGGCTGACGTCACAACTTAAATACACAATACAGAGCCTGATCTCTAACTTGGCAGTGTCATTGGTGGTGTACTGGACTAGTCATCTGACTTAGTCTTAGCCTCTTAATTTTGCCGGTTCGAACCCCGTTGGTAATTTTCCTACAACACGGACTGCTTGTTTTTGTGAGGTTATGGTTAGGGCTAGTTTGACATGCTTTAGACTGCGGACCCCCATTTAGTGGCATTTCTATCTCTGGGACCCCCAGCCAGTAGCCTAACGGGGGTCCCCGCACACCAGCAACTGACAGGTAGGCCTACTGGGGGGTCCCCGGACACCTGCAGCAACTGACAGGTAGGTACTGCATGGGTTCCCCGGACCCCCCAGTCTGTGACTCACTGTGCTATTGTAGGCTATAGGCCTATTGTTATTGTCTCCACCAGGCCGAAGGCATGGGGGGAGAGTATGTTTTGCACTCCGTCCGTCCGTCCGTCAGTGTGTCCGTCCGTGTGTGTGTCGGTGAGCAGCTAATCTCGGCCACCGTTAACCCGGTCGATGCCAAATTTTGCACACACACTCCCTGGATGCCAACGATGAACCTCTGCCCCAAACTTTCCAGAACGGCCTGTTATAGCGCCACCAGGAGGCCGCTTTGTGCAAAACAAGTTTTTGCACAGTACACCTACAGATTTTGTCCAAACATCGCGCAGTACACGGGTACACAGTCTCTCTAGAGCCATTCAACGAAACGGGTCTTTCAGATTTCTCAGACTCCATCCTGATTGGTTAAGATTGGCTTCCAAAGTTCACAGGAGTGCTCAGTTTCAAACAAAATGCTGCAAATCATGAACACATCGCGTGATTTCCGTGAAATTCTGCACGCACATTCCCACTAGGCCGAGGAAGAAATGCCACATGAACAATTTCAACTCAGCCTCAAGGTGGCGCTATAACTGGCCGAAAAGTGTTTTTACCTCTAACTGCACGGATCTGTGGATAACTTTGTATGCCAACTCCCTAGTTTACTTTTGTTGCCCTTTTATCCAACCACCAGATGAAGGCAAGCTGCAATGTCCTACATTCCTATCCTGGTGGAGACCTGTGCCCAGAAGGGCACTTTTTCTAGTTAGCACTAGTTTGCAGAGCTTAATTGCAGTGAACCTGATTTTGTGTGTGTGTGTGTGTGTGTGTGTGTGTGTGTCTGCGCATGCATGCGTGTGTTAGTGAGGGAGACAGTTGAATAAAGAGAGGAATAAACATTCTTCATCACTTCAAGTTAATTTATTCATCAGATACACATGTAACAGTCAAGGCCTGTTGGTATTAAATTAATAAGTTTTATGGATGAGTTTCAGCTGTCCAAATTAATTCACCACTTGAACCCTATAGTACAAACGTAGTTAGGTGTTGTCCCCCAGGGCTCTGTGCTACGTCAACTCAAAGTGTCCCTATTACATCAAATCACTTTGCCCCAAAACAGCTGATTGTGTCACGAGTCGTGTGTCATGAGCTTGCAAATCTGCCACATGTCAGACTGCTAGATGTTCGCCCTCAGAATAGGGACACCAGGGTTCATACGTGGTCAAATGCTCATAGGTAAGCCTATCCTCTACATGCAGAGAACATGGACTTAATCAGGATATATATATATATATATATATATATATATATATATATATATATATATACACACACACACACACACACACACACACACACACACACACACACACACACACACACACACACACACACACACACACACACACACACACACACACACACACACACACACACACACACACACACACACACACACACACACACACACACACACACACACACACACACACACACGAATGAGATAAATGTTCGATGAATGATGTTCAAGCGGCCTACTGACTGCTGAGCCAGTCTGAACACACTGCTGAGAGCTTTACAGTAAAACAACTGACATAATGTTTATATCGTGGCAAGAAATCTCTTAACTCCATATTTTAACCGTTTGTGTTCTTTCGTAAATTAACGCCATACTTGACCATACTACAGCGTCACACAAAAGCATCAAATGTATTTAACTTCAATGCCTTGCAGCCTTGGGGGTGGCATTTTCATTTATGGTATTTTTGTATTATTTTCTTAGTTGAAAGCATTCCCAAATATAATAATATACACAGTTTAGCTGCCTGTAGTTATAAGAGTTGAGAGTATACTCGAGAGGAGAGGAGAGGAGAGGAGAGGAGAGGAGAGGAGAGGAGAGGAAGACAGAAAGACAGAGAATCAGAGACAGAGACAAAGAGAGATGGGAGGAAGGAGGGAGAGACGGGGGCTGAGAGGAAGGAGAGACAGAGAATGAGAGAGAGAGAGAGAGAGGGAGAGACAGAGAGAGAAGGGGAAAGGAGAGAGCAAGAGAGAGATGAAGGAGAGGGGGGATTCTTGTAAGCTGATCTGCATGAGGAGGAGGACAAAGTATGTTAGCAATGTGCTCACTGCACAGAGATTACACACAACAATACACACCCAATAAACACTGTACAGAGATTACACATCATACTGAGTGCACGCACACGCACCAAGAGAGAGAGAGAGAGAGAGAGAGAGAGAGCGCAGCGCCCAGCCTGTTTACGTCAATGGATAAAGACCTGATTGATACTCCGTTGTACAACAGAGCATAAAAATGACCACTTAAAACCGTGTCCTACATATTTAGTTGACCGGACTACACCAGGGCTCTATAATAGACCCCCTAATTATTTCCCTCTACACAAAATCTCTTTGCTGAAAATAGCCGATCTACTTGCTACAGTTTTCCAGAATAGGGACGCTAGGGTTCATTTGGTTAATTACTGGTTAAAGACAGTCAGTGATTAACACCCTGCAACAGTACATTTGTAAACAAATACAATAATGATATTATTTCATTCATTGCTTCTGAAATATAGGCTATTCTATCTATGCAAACAAATAAATAAAGAGTTTGTCTTTGGACAAGGAGACGTCCGATAGTCAAACTGCTAGACTAGACTAGTGCAAAGCTCAACAAGGATTGCCAATCAATCAGATTGGATTGATAATTAAAGGTAAATCTGATACAATTCAAGCATCTTTTACAGTAGCTTGTATTTCATTAGTTTAACTCTGCGACTCCCAAACTGTGGGCTGGGGCCATTAAAAAGACAGGCAAAACAGCAAGATTTGAATGATAATCTTAATATAACATGAATATTAAAAAAACTGCTGCCGGCCATGTCAGTCAAATGGGTGGTCCACACTCCATAGTGATCCAGAAAATGTTGGGAGTCGCTGATTTTAAACTAACAACCTGTTTTACATAATTTCTCCTTTAAGACGTGCGAGACATGTGGGAGGAGAACAGGAGGCGTTGTTGCGTGTGCACTGCAACAGACTGCCGTGGCAGCGTGTGGCTGCTGGCCTCCTGGTGACACCCCAAATATATAATATAATAATCCTGTTAGTTCCTCTTCATGGTGATGGAGCGTTTTTACAGTTGTGTAGCGAGAACATAAGGGCTGCACTCACTCATCCACCTGGTGATGACACACACATAACAACAATAGGTTATTATATATTTTTGGAATATAAGGTATACGCACGCAGTTAGTATTTTGTCACAAGCTCTAGTAGTCATTGGTTCAATATTTATAAAACTCACAGACACACTTCAACCTGACGGCCTCCCTATTTTGGGCATGTCATTACAGGCGAACATTCTCCAAACATTAAAAAGCGAAAAGAAATTGCTGATCTACTAGCTCACATGTTGTGATCTTGTAGGCCTGATATATTCGACAAAGATGAAAAAATGTAGGTAAGGTGTCTGCCTGATAGCAACCGTATAAGACACCAGGAACTGAGGGGGGCAGTTGAAAATGGTGAGGGCGCACATCATTTTATATAGTAAAGAAATATCTACAGTACATAAAACTTAAACTGAGGGGACAGGTGCCCTCTGGGCTGGCACCCCCGTGTCGCCGGGCCTGCTTTGGCTCCTCACGTTAAGTCTAACTGAAGGCTACACTGAGGCTATTGATTATATGCATGTGTGTTCTATTAAGTCGATGGAAAGTAAAGTAAGGCACACTGTGTGTAAAACCCACCACAGAGATTAAACACATTCTGCTCCTGGAACAGAAAGGCATTTTCAGCATTTCTCACTGCTCCACTGCTCTTATCAACTGTACGCAGACTGACGCTGGTGTCTGGTGGCACCTGATAGGCCGTTAATATTACAGTGTAACTCAATGCTGTGGAGGAAGCAGCACAGGGTGTGTCATCGTCACAGCGCTGTCACACTGCGCCTGTAGACTCTCTCAACTATTAGACAACTCTTCCACAATCTAACAATCCTACACACACAGTCTGTAACATAGTGTGTAGACATACTGCATTGGCCACTGGGGCTACTTGTCAAAGACGTCACCATTATGAATTGCAGCATGCTATAACTCCACTACAAGGAATACGCCCAAGTCTTACATACTGTAAGTAGTAGTCATAGTAAGCCTTGCAGAGCCATGTGGCCCATAGGGTAGGACCCTATCTGTTGTTGCTGTATCATGAGGTGGCATGATGCTAGTATGTTGCAGGGATGTTGCAGGGACAGCCACTGAGCTGACTTACTGCAAGCTGACACAGAATTCTCTTTTTATTATTATTATTATTATTATTAATTTCTATTTTTGCAGTTTTATCATTTGTAACGGTCAGGGTACTAAAGTATAATTGTTGTAACAAACCACACTGCTTGAAAATCATTTGAGAATTCAAGCAAGTTATGATTATTTGTATCTGTACCTTTACAGTCCTGCACCTCCACAGGCAAAATAGCTTATAGATTGGCTGTTTTGTTTGTTGCCATTTTTGCAAATATAAGTCTGGATTTTATACCAATGAAAAGTACTATTAAAGAGCTTGTGACTAAATAATAACTACATTGAATCCACATTATTTTAAAATATTCCTAAAAAACTAAAAACTAAAAAACAAAAATTTAAGAGATTCTTATGAGGCTTATATGCCTTGACAACAACCCTATGCTGTATGTGTGTATTAAGTATCTGTGTTACTGTAGGGTGGTCTGTCTAGATTTGTGTTCCATACAAAGCAACGTACCCATTCGCATCTATTTGCCTGCAAGCTGCTTCTTCATACAAGACTTGAAAGACGTGAACTTCTCATCCATTTTGAGGCCCTGTGAAAGTGTGTGTGTGTGTGTGTGTGTGTGTGTGTGTGTGTGTGTGTGTGTGTGTGTGTGTGTGTGTGTGTGTGTGTAAAAGGGAGAGAGAACCAGAGAGAGACAGAAAAACATACTGTAAGGAGGCAGAGGGAGAGTCCATGAAACTAAGGCTGTTGTTCTACCGTAGACCCACAAGATGGCGGTATAAGTTCACAAATATCACAGCTACAGCAGTCATGTCAGTAAACAGAAACATGGCACACATGGCACACAGGGTAACTGAGTACTTTACTTATGTACTGTGCTTAAGTACAATTTCAAGTTACCTTTTTCTTTACTTGAGTATTTCCATTTCTTGATGCTTTATACTTCTACTCCACTACATCTCAGTATTGTGAGTTTTACTCCACTAGTAATATTATAGATATACTAATAGTTAAATCACACTCGTGTGAAGTGAGGGGAGCTCTTATCATCATACATCACATTCCGTGCTCAGCCAATCAAATCATCACTATGTGGTACACACAAACACACAAAGCTGGGCATAGGAGAGGCTAGTGCCCCTCACAAATGTACTGTAGGTTTGGGTCCCACGGGAGTCACCAGATTTATCTTTTGGGTCTCAGCTGAAAAGGTTTGGGAGCCAATGTTCTAGAGTCCAGTGGTTTTCCAAATAGATTACGGCAGTGGTTTTCCAAATAGATTACGGCAGTGGTTTTCCAAATAGATTACGGCAGTGGTTTTCCAAATAGATTACGGCAGTGGTTTTCCAAATAGATTACGGCAGTGGTTTTCCAAATAGATTACGGCAGTGGTTTTCCAAATAGATTAAGGCAGTGGTTTTCCGGGGACCACCAGTGGTCCTTGAGGGGGTTCCAGGTGGTCCCCAATTAAACTCAAATGATGGAGAGTTGGTAACCAAATGGACCCTTATAGATCTTTAACGCTTGATAGCGTGAAATGAAACCATTTAGTTTAATTTCATGCTCTCAAGAGTTAAATTATTGTCTACACAATTAGAGAACGTAGAATAATTGGTATTTTGACTGTTATACTTCGTATGGATGGTACGATATCAATACAGCATGGAACTGTGGACAACATGTTCTTCAACAACAACAAAATATTCTAAGCCAAGTTTTGGGTCTGAGAGGCTAAATGTCATCAAGTGGTGGTCTGTGGTGTAAATGAAGAATAAATAATGGACATGAAAAGGGTTGAAAACCACTGGAACTCTCTGCACACTGAACTGACCCTTCCATTTGTATACTGTCAGAGTTAAGGTGAGACCTTGAAATTAAGTTTGAGAACCAATGCTCTAGTCTGTCTAAGCCTTGGTGACGAGGCAGATATGAACACCTTAGTCTAAGGTGTCCATATCACCTGCGTACCGTTGTAAACATGAGATAAAGAACATTTAAATGTCCCCGGCGCGGCCCGGGAGAGGCCTCTCACCCTCTCGGAGCGGTGCAGCCGGTCCTTCATGATGCCGATAAACTCCTTATGGCCCAGCTGACCGTCATGATCCTCGTCGAAGATCTTGAACACGGTGTTGACTACGTGACGGGTCAGCCGGAGGCCTGTGGCCACGTACACCGCCCGCGTGAACTCGTCTAAGACCAGGAGAAGAAGAGGAAGAAACAAGCACGTTTACCCAAAGCTTTTTGGTGAGCTGTGACCTCATCTACAATGGAAGAAAAGAGACTAGCACTTGAACCCACCGGGCGCAAGAGCATAAATCGCACAGACGGCGACTTTCCTGTTTCCTGTTCCATGTTAATGAATGCAGCCGTTCTCACTGGCCAGCCGCGCATGGACGCTCCACTCGCGCACGTGAATACTTTTTCTCCACTCAATGCAGGAACGAAGTTTGTCCGCGAACATTTTCTCATTGAAATTCATTGACCAGACGTCCGCTGTGGCCACGCAATAAAGAGCGTGTGTGCGTGACACTTTTTGGGGGGGTGGGTTCAAGCCTTTTTTCCCCTGAGTAGGTTTTGAATTATTTCAATGGGAGCACTACGTATTTACGCTGTGCTGGAAACAGCACCATTACGAAACGCTGAGTGTGTCTGTTCTGCTCTGTGCGTTCACGTCTGGAGTTTTTTATCCGGACTCTGAGAGTTGAAATGTTTTCAACCTTGAGTTTTGGTGGACACAAGCCTGAAAACCAGACCAATCTGCCCTGTTAGTGCCCCCTAGAGACCCAAGCATACAATCATATATTACAATTGGCTAATGGCTAATACTCTGACAGACTCAGACATATTGATGGATCGGTAGCAGTGAGCTCTGCATAGCAGCCCGAACCTCTAGTACAGTGGTTCTCAACCAGTGGCCCGGGAACCACCAGTGGTCTTTGATGGGCTTCCAGGTGGTCCCCAGCTAAATGATGGACAGTTGGTGTCATTTTACACTGTCAAGAGTAAAATTATTATATATATATTATATATATATATATATTTATTTTTTTTGTCTTCTGTGTATGTGTGTGCTATCCTATTCTCTATATACATTTTGTGCATATATATACTCTATCCTTGCATCTGTTTGCTGTCTCTGGACGGGGGGAGGGGGGTGGGGTATGGGGGGTGGGGAAAAAAAGAAAAATAAACTGAACTGTTTTGACTGAAGGCTGCCATGTCCAAGTGGTCAGATGGGTGGGCCACAAACAAATTTGAGATTTTCATGCAGAAAGGTTTGGAACCGCTCCATTAGATGTTCAGATATCTTGTTTGGGACCAAATTCCTTGGATGGACAAACGGAGAATGAGAGTGCAGCCATAAGTTAAGAGTCCCACACAAAACATGTAGCGGCACCAGACTCCAGATGACCGGATGAACTCAGGCGATCTGACTCACCTTGACCAACAGAACGGTTGGCGAAGTTGTACATCTGCATGGCGATGGTGAAGTCCTCCAAGTTGTTCAGAAACTGGAAAAAGGTCCTAAACTCTTCAAAGGTGATTCCCTGCAATGGGCACAAACATGGGAGAAATGTACCTACAAGTAGCAGAGAAAAGCATGTGCGTGTGTGCGTGCATGCGTGCCTGCGTGCTGGGGGGGGGGGGGGGCATGTATTGTATCTTTTAGTGAGAGGTCAGGTCGTTTGCAGAATTTTCTAAAGCAGATTAACCTGACACTTAAATAAACAAAAACAAAACCAGATGAACGCTCAAACATCTCAGTAGCAACACTGCTGCCATTGATCTCCAGTCAACCGTGCCGCCGCTACTAGCTTCTCCTGTCGGCCCCTGGGGGCCCCCGCGCCGAGCTGGGCCAAGGTGTGAGCACACACACACACACACACACACACACAAACACACACACGCACGCACACACACACGCATACAGACAGCTTCTTAACAAATGAGGCAATGAGTGAACGTGTGACTCTTTGCTGTTTTAACAAGGCGAGGGCCATAAAATATCTCTCAGCCCAACGATGAGACCCACTTGATCGTCAATGGAGATCTAGCAACAGGCTCCTCAGCGCGACTGAGGAGCGGGTCGGCACTTCGCACACAGAAGAAAACAAATTTAAAGTTTCACTCAGCAGCTAATTCAGACCCTCTCCAAGGGAGTGTCAAACAGCCAGAGGGGGTATTGGGGAAGCATTGGTGTAGTACTCTGGGCGCTAGTGGCTCAGGAGGGTAGAGCTTGGAGACCGAAGCTTCTAGGTTCCCCCTGGCTGTGTCGTGGCTGTGTCAAAGTACCCTTGAGCAAGACACTGAATGCCCCAACTACACCCAGTGAGCAGGTGGGTGCATTGCATGCATGCTTTTCTCTACCGTGAATGTGTGGGTTAGGTTTTCTGCAATCCATACAATGTGAAGTTACTTCCTTGGTATCATGAAAACAGTAAACACGACAGTAACAGAAAATAGCAGATATAATAGCAGATATACAAGCTCATAGCACGTCACTTCGTGCCACGCAATGATCTTGTAGATCTGACATTTATTTTAAATCTTGAAACTCAAATCTTTGCTTCTGGGGGTCGGCGGCCAAATAATCGGGTCCTTGATCTGAAAGGTTTGAGAACCACGTACAGTAGCAACATACTTTTTGTTGTTTGTTTTTTAAGAAACTGTTAGGATTTATAGTAGAAGACATTTTTAGAATGGGCCTCAGGTCTTAATGGGTTAGAGCATTGGTTCTCAAAGTGGGGTCCCCAGGGGTCCTTGACAGAGGACCCATTGGTCCATTTGGGGGACCTTATGGAAGTTATGGGGGACCTTGGCATATATTTTTCAAATGCTAAGGCTAATAAATGTCAATTTGGGGGTCCTTGACATTAAAAAGTTTGAGAACCACTGGGTTCGAGGTTCTCTTACCTGCTCATTCTTCATGGTGTTTCTCAGGTTCTCCAGGTGGGAGTCCACACTGTCCACGGTGGTGTAGCGCAGCAGGATCTGAGCGAAGTCCTCCTCGCTGATGACGGGCAGGCCTTTGGAGTAGGACAGGAACTCCACCTCCAGAACCTCGGTCTGAAGGTTGTCCATGAACCTGCAGAGGAGAGGACCAATACCACAAGGTAGAAAATTCTCTGGAAATGTCCTGTATTCAAAACGTTACTTACGTTACGTAAAAGTGCAAAAGTATTGGTATCAAAATGTACTTGAGGTGCCAATGCAAGACTACTCATTATGCAGAATGTCCCGTTTCACTTTTAAATGGGACAAGCTCACAACATGTCTAGGGGTGGGTCCCGTGGGGACCAAGTATGTACCGAACTGAACGTGCCTGGGTACCGGGTACCCATTACCCTTGCACGGGTCCCACATACACGCAGTCACACGATATTAATTTATTTTCTTCCCTTAATAGACGCGCAGGGAACAGAGCTGATCTACAAGCCTACATCGCGTTGCATCAGCGACGTGTTGTGGGCTTGACCTATCTCTCTGCATGGAGTTAGTGACACGCGCTGTGCCTGGCACTGAAGCATTGAAGCAACATCATTATTAAAGTTTCTTAAACGTAATTTTCAAGTGAAGTTTATGGGAGGAAACTTTTAAGAGAGGGGACAGGAATCTTGCGGCTTGATAGAAAGCGTTGGTGCACTCACTTCGAATGCGCGCCTGTGTGTGTGTGTGTGTGTGTGTGTGTGTGTGTGTGTGTATGAGTGTGTGTGTGATCACGGCGTATGGTCCAGATGCCCAGACAGTTTAGAGCTTGCCAGTCTAACTTCGAAGAGAGGTGGCGAAAAAACAACAAAAGATAGCCTACTTTGGGCAGCCCGTGTGCATGTACATTTCTGTTATTAGCAAACCACAGCATGCAAGCCGCCTTTGTTTTCAATGATCCCCCCATTGGCACGTCGATCGGAAAACCTGTTCTCACCTATCGGCCGGAGATGGCCATTTTCAAAAAGCTGAAGTATAGAACAGGGCTTAATTTAATTGATAATTGAAGAATAATCTAAATTGCAAGCATACACACCTCAAGACTGAGAGTGTCATCAAAAGGTTACTTATGAGGTAATATACCCCAAAATATAACTCCATAATTCAGAATTGCATTGCATCATAATTGCAGTCTTTTTTTGGGCAACACCAAAAACGGTTCCATTCTTTTCTGAATTCAGTAGGAAACAAAACCACAGAAGTAGCCCTCAAAAAGGAATGTTGCCGGTTTCTAGTGCTGAAGATATAAAAATAGTTTCCGGTACCAAAGTACCAGTACCAAAGTCATTGGTGGACACACGTGTCTGAAACAAATTAAATAAAAAATAAAAATGCATGCTTATTGTGAAAAATATACCTGTGAAAGATTACATGGTCGCTGTCGGGCAGAAACCTCTCAGCTCCATATTCTAACCTTTTGGTGTTTTTTCGTAAATTAATGCCCTATTTCATCATACCTCCATACTACAGTATCACAGAAAAACTACCAGATCTGCAAGCTTTGCAACATGGGGGGAAGCAACGTGTCTTGAGCTTGCACTTCTGCTACTTTTGGATTTGGATACTACGGTTTTGGATATATGAGGGTTCCACCCGACATAGTAAATATAAAAGAAATCATTTAAAACCGTACACAGTGTCTTTACTTCCACTCACGTGTAAAAATCTTCAAAGTTCAGCTCTGCCTTGCCTTTCCTCCCGAAGAAATGCACCAGTAAGGTGGTGTCCGTTTTGTTTTCGTCCACATGCTGTACAGATAAAGGTCCAGAGTGTTCAATCAAATCTATAATCCTACCAAAACAAATTATGTACAATACAAGTTCATTAAAACAACAAGGTATAAAAAATATAGTACCCTGAACTGAACTTACATCTATGTTATGTATACTGTAGATAAATTATGGTCTTGGCAGGCGGGATGTATTTTTGTGTTTACGACTCTATTATGCAGCACAACAAGGCAAGAGCACTTAAAACCAGTGGTTCTCAAACTTTTCCCTGTCAAGGACCCCCCAATTAATGTATTATTTGGCCACAGGCCCTCCAATATTTGTGCCAGAACGCATTGTGCAAGATTTCTTTTGAAAATATCATGTATAGGGTTAAAGCGATTAAACTGATTTTGATGCTATGTTAACTCATTTTACTAGGGACCCCTGGAACTCCCCTCAAGGACCCCTGGGGGTCCCCAGACCCCACTTTGAGAACCGCTTAAAACATATTATTACAGTTGACATTCGTTAATTTCGCCATGTTAGTTTAAAGCCACCGCCAGTTGCAGCCATTAGACAAGGACTCACAGTTAATGGTTAACCTTTTTTACTGGTTGGAGTGGAAAAGTTTCCCCCCCATTTGTTCAGAATTCATCATGCACTTACTTTTCAGAAAATGAAAAAAAAAAGAACTCTCCTCCAATGGATAGGCATGTAATTATAGGTGAAAGTCATTAAAAAATGTTGAAATATTTTAAGACTTTGACTTTTAAAGACGAAGTGATCTTGTAGAATAGCTATTCTTGTTCATTTTACGGGACACTGTCATATGATGAAGTACAGTATTCAATCAGGCATTAAAAAATCAATAAATAAAACTTTAAAAAGATCAAGAAGATCTCCAAACTAAAAATAGCCCATCTACACGCTCCCAACGTAGTTGTAGATTGGCTATTTTGGGCGAGTGACACCGTCATAAGGACAGGGTGTAAATGAGGCCATCAAAGGTGACGCCGCTACTACCTCGGAGAGATCAGAGAACACGACTTGACTGGCGCCACGCCTCAGCGTGTCCCACATGCCCCGCCCCCTGGCGGCATGGGGCTCCGCCCCTGGCTGCTCACTGGCGTCTGGAAGGACCTGCAGCCGCGTCAGTGGGAGCACACAGCTGTTAGATCACACACACACACACACACACACATCTGGCAAAAACGCTGTCTGGATTAGTGACAGAATCACATAGATAGAAGCACACGCCCTAAAAGAGCAAACAACGGAAACATGAGCGTGCGCACACGCACACGCACACGCACACACACACACACACACACACACACACACCCCTTATATTTGTGTCATAAGGCGACATCACGAAAAACACACATCGGACTAATGAGCTGCATTTACCCCCCAAAAGAATTACAGATTTTCAGCGAACACAATATGTTTTCTGCTTACCAAATTCAGTCCTTTCTCGTATGACGGAATCTAAATAAGCCCTGAGCATTTGACATCCATTCAATCAGACACACACACACACACACACACACACACACACACACACACACACACACACACACACACACACACACACAGGGCCTCTCTCCTCACTAGAGGGATTGACACCCACATATCTGAGGAGGCTTTCTAACGTTAGAAGGTCCATGGACCATGAAGTGGAGTGGGGCTGCTCTAGCAGTGGTGCATGCACTCTTTTCTTGGAAGAGAAACGCAGGCCAAGACAGACAGCTGCATGCGTGTGTGTGTCCCTGGAACCCAGGGCGTGAAGCCTGGGTGGGAGCAGAGCGGAGCGGAGCGGGGGAGCCATGCCAGTTTGGATCTGTAACCGGATCCACCCAAACAAACATCATCCGATACCGAGCTGAGAGCTGACATGTAGGTCACTCCTTCTCAAACGTTTTCACGTCAATGAACCCCCTAAATTGATATGCATTTGGCCATGGAGCCCCAGGGTGAAATGGTGTTGTGCCAGGGAACCCCATAGAGAAGATTTTGTGTTAAAAATGTCCACAATTATTGCAAGTTTTTAAAGGTTTTTGAATGGCTGAAGCATATAAAATAGTGTTAAAAGTGGTCAAACTGATGCATACAGCATATTAAATCATTTTGCTGATGACCCCACTGGACTGAAATTAAAAACGTGAAGAATCACGTAACTAAACTATACCGGAACCCCAGTCTACACTATAGAAATCCTTAGTGCTTATTTAACTTAAAGTGTACAGATAGAACCATCTGTAAACTCTCTGAGTTACAAACCCCGTAAGAGCCCATTCACAGACCCTAGTAAGGGTCGATGTGGATCGAAAACCGCTTGATGTAGGTTAATAAGTAACCATGCACCTTTCTTTCATTCTCGATGGTCACGTGGGTTTCGGGGCTTTGATTTAAACACTCTTTCTGGAATTACGTCTTTCTTTTGTTCATTGTTTGTAAGCGGTGAACGGGCCGGCTCTTTGCCAGAAACCTCAGAGGATGTTTTGTGTTACTTCTCTTTTTTTTTGTTCCCCAACAAAGATTTACAACGCAGAAGCGTGTTCTGAGGCAGGACAGTAATAAAGTTTTTACTTTACTTATTATGCTAAATGTATTTAATATTTATGTAATATTGTTTATTTTTCAGCTGTTTTTTAACTTACTAAGATTTACTTTTTTTGAGTAACTTGTTCTTTAGGCCTACTTGAATTTTATATTTATTGAGCTTATTGACTTTCACTCCAATACATTTCATATTGCAAGTTTGACTCCACTACATTTATAGGAAGGGACTCCTGGGACAAAAAGAAAAAACCTTTAAGCTGTACAGCTGCTATTTTATATATTTATTATATTTCATTTTACTTTTGTATTAACATGTTTAAATGTCAATACAGCAATAGGCCTACATTGATAAATAAAAACACATTATGTACTGTAATTTGTACTTTTGAGAATTTGGTTGAGTACTTCCACCACTGTCTAGTAAAACTCGAAGTAATGATATCTCTCTCTGAGGTCTTTAGAATTATATCATGGCTATTATTTTCATTATTATGATAGTAGGGCCTGCTCTAATGTGCTAAAAGCAGAAAACGTTCATGTAATTGACATGCACGATACAGAAACCACTTGGAATGCAGTGGTGCTACTTTTAGTAAAAGTTACCACAATGTAGGAATATACTCTGTTTGTATACTCTGTGAATACAAGTAAAAGTCCTGTATTGCAACTTTTACAAAATAAGTACCAAAGATTAGATTTAGATTAGATTAGACAAAGGCTTAATTGGTTAATAATAGACAAAGTATAAAATAAGGCTTAATTGGTTAATAATGTGTATTTAGTAATTTAGTAATTTATAACTAGTTTAAAAAATCTTGTAGAGTGAAAAGTACAGTATTTGCCTCTAAAATGTAGTGGAGCAGAAGTAGAAAGTAAAAAAACTAAAATATATGGAATGAAATGTCAAGAAAAAGCACTCAATTACTAGTACTAGTAAAAAATTTTAAACTTGGAATGTGACTTGCATGCGGTTTTGGGGAAGCTGTGATTTCTCACTTCCAATTATAAACTAAACTATTTTGATTCTGATCTATTTATATCAGCCTGTCATTTCTGATGCTGACTACTAGATTCCACTGACGCTCCACACAGCACCAACAGTAGTTGGGAGCATTGAGCGTTAACATTGTTTAGTAGGCTACTATCATTATTGACATCTGTAAATGGGTAAACTTCTACATTCATTGTGGTATTAATACTTTCAATTAAGTAAGAGTTTTTTGGGGGAGTTTCACAACCCAAAACAACACCCCGTAACAGACAGCAGAGTCTTCTGTAACATGTAGCCTTGCCTCATTTCATAATATTTATTTATCCTATTGGATTTCTTTCTTCCATCTTCCACGCCTGCAGGGGGAATGTTTAAAAGCTTAAGACAGCTGATAAAACATCTCTAAACGTTGCGCTTCGTCGCGTTTCACCAGAGACAAGAGATTTACGACTTGATCCCACTGCTAATTACGGACGATCCTTTAATGTTATTCCCATCCAGTCCCATGAAAAGATCCTTGATATGCTTGTAATTAGAATACTTGGAGGGGATGGGGGGGTTCAACCGCAAGTCTAACACACTGGTTCTCAACGTGGGGTCCGGGGCCCCGCCAGGGGTCCCACAAATGGGACCCTTACGGGGAGCAAGTGGAGCAAAAATGAACACTTCAGATTTTATACTGTAGATTGGGGGTCTGACAGATGGGGGGGGGGGATCTACACTATAAAAATCCTCAGTGCTAATGCTTATTTAAAGTGTACAGATATGTGTACACTCTGAGTTACAGGCCGTAAGGGCCCATTTACAGACCCTAATAAGGGTCGATTTGGACTGCTGGTGGTCCCCGGACCCCATGTTGAGAAGCGGTGTTTTAAAAAGACGTTCTGCCTGCTCTGTGGATTTGAAGCGATGTGACTTCTGGACCTTCGCTGGAACGATGCCGTGAGTAATGCAGCGCAAATCCAAACAAAACAAAACAAAACGACACACCTAAACCCTAAGGTCTTCACACGGTGTCTGGAAAAGCGTGGGCGCTCTTCCTGTTAGCTTGTAGACCCGTGTGTGTGTGTGTGTGTGTGTGTGTGTGTGTGTGTGTGTGTGTGTGTGTTCATGGTCAGATCCATTACAAAAGGTAACCGGAGCCCAAATACCACTTTTGAAGAAACTGTAAAAATCAAACATGGGGGTCCGAGCCTCCGAGGGGGTGCAGTGCTGTCACTCTGCAGTGAAGAGCCTTTTCAAGGTGTGTGTGTGTGTGTGTGTGTGTGTGTGTGTGTGTGTGTGTGTGTGTGTGTGTGTGTGTGTGTGTGTTCCCATGATGACTAACCCAACTGTGACAGAAGACCTGGACATTAATCATCTGCACTGCTGCTGGGAATCTCCACACACGCACGCACACAACACACACACACACGCACACGCACACACACACACAGTGTACAAATGAGCCACAGTGCACGCTCAGAGTGAAATGAACACTGAGGATTTTACAGTGTAGATTGGGGTCCCAGACATAATTAAAAACAGATCTGCATCAAAGGGGGGGTCCGTAGATTAATGCATATCAAAGCTGGGGTCCTTGAAATAAAAAAGGTTGAGAACCCTAAAGTAAAGTAGCATACTGTAGCTGGTGCTGCAGAAAGATCATGATGAATACGTACGCCGGGTCTGCCACCACATGGTCCGTACAGCTGCAAAGTCTGAAATGAGACAGAGAATAATAATAATAATGCTTGCATTTTTTTGCGCTTTTCTATGCACTACGTGCTTACTCAAAGCGTTTTAGAATAGACATCAATTCATTATGCACATGTTTTGCTTAGATTTACTCTTTTTATGGTATTTTCTGTTGGATTCTTTATTTATTTGTTCATTCATTATTTAATTAATTTGCTCTCCAATTTATTATCAATATATTATGGCGATTCATGCCATCTTGGGGTGGAGGTGGCTCAGGAGTAGAGTAGCCGGATGGGTTCCCAGTTATCGAACCCGGGCTCCCCCAGAGTTAGTGTCGAAGTGTCCTTGAGCAACAAACTGAACCCCAAATTATTAATCCCGATGTGCAGGTTGGTGCCTTGCATGGTTTTCTCCGCCATCGGTGTGTGAATGGGTGAATGGAATGTAATGCACAATCTATGTAAAGCGCTATATAAATGCACCATTTACCTTTCATTTTTTTTAAATCTTCACCTGATGCCCTCCCTGCTTAAAGGGACATTTCACCGCTAGAAGAAACTGCAGTCACTCAATATTAATAGTAATTGTAGTAGATAACAGTAACACAATTTGAAATTTGCACCCTATGGCCAGAGAAATTATGTAGTCTGTGTGTGACTACTAGGGTTTGACTGGATTGCTGAATTCATACAATGCTTTAGTGCACTTCCCCTCCTTGTGTAGAGGAGAGGCTGCATGGAGGTGTGACTTTGTAGTCCAGGAAGTGAGACCACATTTTCATGACAGGTTTTTGGTCATGAACATGGCGTCATGACTCATTAACACCTAGAACACCCAGGGGTATAAAGGACTATTAAATCAGACCCACTAAAATGGGGGAGAACATTTTCATGAAATGACATTGAATGTTGCGCAACAGACGCTCCCAGCCTGTGGAGCGATGTGATCCGTTTTTATATCAATAAATCTATGTCCTGAGCGCTGGGCGTTACTAATTGAAAGAACGGAGAACTCCGTCCCTGCCGCTCGGGGTGTTAAAATAAGCTCTGGTTGCAAAAGGGGTGAAGTGGACCTTTAACAGGTGTCCCGATCAACCAGCAGGGGTCCCTAGTGCTTCGAAGGACTGGTTTCCCACCCACAAAACCTGGTACAGGTACAAAGCTTAGTATAGAGCTTGAAAAGAGACGGCACCCGGAGGAAACCCTGAGGCGAAATGGACATAGTGGCCGAATTTGTTATTGCAGCTCGAGCCAGCGCTGGTCCGTTGACTATCATTGCGCACGTTCATGTTATTGGGGCCATGACACGTGAACGAATGTTTCATACGTGAACGCGCACAAACGGCACAATGATAGTCAACGGCAGCGCGTTCATGTGTTTGGGGCAAATCCATCCCAGAATGCACTCTGTTCCTACACGGAAGGAATGAATGAGTGAAATCGCCTCATGCGCTTTTGAGCAACTTAATGCAAGTGGATGGGAGGAGGAATCCGGTGCCGTCTCTATTCATATATACTCTAAGGTACAAAGAGACAAAGCTAGTACATATCTTTTGCAGAGTCTCTGTTGAAGTGTTGCTCAACATGCTTGTTGACGCCAAGCATGCGTCCGACGAGCAAAAAAATATAAAGCCTGGGGTTAAAAAGAACATGGAACTGTCTGACGGAAATAATTTGTTTTCCCCCCATTACATGTACTGTGAGAATCACTGCTCTGCCCCACCCGGATTGCCCCTGAGCTTTAAAAATAGGCTCAGAGTCTCCATGCTCATCAACTCAGCTCTGTTCTCTTCTAACAAATCATCTAGATCAAGGGTTTCAAAGAGCTTTCAGCTCAAGACTCCAAAGATGACTTTGGTGTCTCCCCCGGGCCCTAACATACATTATGAATTAATCACTTAAGCCCTGTTGCAATAATAGTGAAAATATCATATCTACAAGCTTAGCAAATCACTATTTTAGGGGGGGGGGGGGGGAACTGGAAATCTGTGTGCCTGTTAACCATCCCAGTCACATGAATTCACATTGTCATGTGTCTTCTGCAGACCGGTCTGTCCCCAAGAGCTGGGTGGGTGTTTTGCAGAAACCTAAAAGTGTAAGATCCAATCAGCGTCTGCCCTGTCAGGGCCCTGCGATTGACAGACACTGATTGGCTCTTCCACTTTTTGTTTTCTGCAAAACGCCCACCCAGGGCCAAAATGTGTCATTTTCAGATTCTTTAAGACTTTTTCTTTTGCTAATTTCTGCAATTTGTTTTCCTCATTTTGAAACTAAATAGACAAAAATAAAATATAAAAATAAAAAACTGAAAAAGGGTCCCGTTTGGGATCCAGAGGTGATCTGGAGTGCCCCATAATGATGTTATGATGGCTGATGCGGGTCTCAGCTGTTTGGCCCCGGTCCACACAGTAAGACTCTGCTGTGTTGTGTGTGATAAGACCTCAAAGGGGTCGCTCCTATCGCCCCGTTCACATCTCCTGTTGTTTACATCCACCTGCATGCTGCCGTAAAGAACAACCCCAACGCAGATGAAAGCCTTGGAGCATGTTTGACCCTGTACCCCCCCTTCAGGCACCAGGTCTGTCCAGACACACACACACACACACACACACACACTCTCTCTCTTCTCCCTCCAGGAATACTGCGTGTCATGGCGGTAAAGTCCACGACTGCAAAGAACCTGCCAGAAAGCCGCCTCTCCTCCTCCCACCTGCTCATCAGGTGTATCCGGATCCTCCTCCGCCACGGCCGCTTCCTTTCTGTCGCTCTTCTTCCGAAAAATGTCCTCCAGCTGAGGAGAAGGAGATGAGACAAAAAAGGGTCTTAAAAGACTGCGGAAATGCCGCAAAGAGTGGCCATTTTCAATGTCCTTAAACCCCCTGTACTCATAGAAAACTGGACTTGAGTAATAACTGTACTTTGACCACTTTTCCAGTCTGGTATCTGGCATTTTTGGCTAATGTTCCCACCCAGAATATGGATGCTGGGTTCAAATGGTTAAAAGAAGACACCTTCCTTACCAAAAAGAACTCCCGTTTGTCCACCATCTGGTTCCCATCGTTATCGAGCATGTTAAAGGCGATCTTAAAACCTGCCAGGGGCTCTGAGAAGAAAACAACATCCATTAATCCTTTTCCATAAAAGAAAAACATAATATATAGTATACATAATATAGGTTTACAAATTAACGTAAAACAAGTCATCCTATATGTATTCATGAAGCTTACTGACTTGTAAGAATGCACAGCAGGAACAGGTACTCTGTGTAGCTGACGATGCCTGAAGACAAGATGGATATCAGGTCAATAAGCGTCGTTTTACAACCATGCAACCTGACAGAGCAGGAGGAAGTACTCAGACCTTGGACTTAAAGTTGCACTCTATAACTTGCGTGTGATTATAATCAAATCTATGCTAATACAATAAAACATATACAAATGAGGTGGTTGAATTGGTCTCTCTGCTCTTCTATTGAGACATTCAATCCTGCTTCTGGTAAAGTTTGACATGACTGGTCTACAATAAGGTACAGGCTGAAGGTCAAATTATGATTTCTGCTCTGAGCAAGCAGGCAGGCTACTGTATTAGCTCAGTGGTTGAAATTTCAGAACTTGCGCAGAAGACCCGGGTTTGAAATCTCTGTACAACAGGAAAGTTACAAAGGGTAGCCTCAGAGCCATCTAATAGAAGAATTGCAATGTTGAGGGGGCAGAAAACAGCACGGTCAAGTGGTTCATGTACTCGCGTGAGCCCATAGACTCCAATGCATTCTGTGCACTTCCGGTTATCCCCATGCAATAGAAGTCTATGTAGAAGAGCTGCCATTGGACTGGCCCCATAAAGTAAACGGAGTTTGCGTACTAACTCTGTCTTACTCTATGGCTCTGGGTAGCCTTAAGTAAAAGTATAATACCACAGTGGGAAAACAATATTTATTTTACAAGTAAAAATTTATAAATGTATTATCAAGCATATATACTTAAACTGTATTTTAAAGTACCGGTATGTCCATTTCAGAGTCATATATGATGTTATTGGACTATAATGTCAATTATTAACCACCCATTTTATACTTCAAAAATAGTGTCACATGTTCATTTGGGGGTCCTTGACATTAAAAGGTTTGAGCCTCAAATGAATACCCCGCCTCTCTCTTTCTCTCTCTGATAACATCTTATAAGGTGCCTTTTTTTACTCATGGCCTGTGCTCTTCCCCTCCTCTCTGACAGAGAAACAGAGGCTTTAACAACTCAGCCTGATCTATCTTGCACACAAACCCAAACAAATTCAAAGCCCTGCAGCCTTCTGATCACCTTCTTGTTTGGATAACGCTGTGTAAAACATTCTCAAGTGATCTGTCACCGATCGAGACCGCCTGATTTAGCTTTTGTGTCGGGCTTTGTGTCCTAGACACGCCGCCCCCTTTGTTGTATGTGACACACACGAGAAGGAAAGAGTAACTGTCAGAGGCTCATCTCAGCAGACTGAGGAGGGGCCGGCCGCCTAGCCGCTTGCTCTCTCTCTCTGAAAGCATTCCCAAGCCTTTGTTTTGCTGCAGAAGATAGAGAATTGAAGCACAGATAGTTCTGGGTGACTGCTCAAGGTGTTATGGGAAAAAGATTCAGGTATGGGTTTTGCTTCAGGGAGATCTTTTTTGTTCCTTCTTTTTTTAAGAGGATCCTGAAAGGAATACCCCCCCTGAATAAACAAAGATAGACTGATCTTTTGCATGCTCTGTTTCCATAATTTGTTTGCGAAGTCTACTGAAGAACGCATCAGACAACAAATGCATGTTTGTAGATGTGTGGCAGAGGCACAGAGCACTGTGCATTGTGCAGGGAGGCCACAGCACGATGCCTGAGTGTTACTCATGTTATATGCTAGAGCCTGTCCGATATATTGGTTTAGACAATATATCAGCCATTATTTGACTTTTCTGATGACATCGGGAGCAGCCAATGTTTAGCCAATTTTATTATTTTTATCCCACGATTTTGCAACCCATTTTTTCCACCCAGCGTCAATTATCGAATGTAATCCTGGGCGCTACACTTCCTCTGACAACCTGGGGGGGGGGGGGGGGGGGGGGGGGGCAGCGGACTGACCTTCTATGCATGAGGAGTCCAAGCTGCTACTTTTCACCTGACAGGGGGGGAGTTTCCCCGGCCAGACATAGCGGGGGAAGGAACACGTTATTCCGACCAGTTCCTTTCCACTCCATCAGGCGCCCCGGCTGGCCAGGAGGAGGTAGTTTAGAGACCAGGATTACTGCATGTTTTTTGTGGGGGTACCTACCTACCCTAGGGGACACGGGGAGAACATGCAAGCTCCACACAGAAAGGCCCTTTCGCCAACCCCGCCTCGGGTATGGGCACTGATGACGTGGAGGAGAGAATACGCCCCTAGCCATTTATAAATTATGGATAATAAAGGGTTATGACAGATGGGACTTTAGTGGGAGGGGTAAGGATAAATTATGGACTTAAATGGTTCTTCGTCTCAACTCTTAAAGCAAAATGTTTTTTTTAATATTTTGTACCTTGTACCTTTCTTTCTTTCTTTCTTTCTTCCTTTCTTTCATGTTTAAAATATAGATAAGGAGTGGTCTAGGACTCCAAAATCAGGATCAGCATCGGAACCCAAAACCCTGGCATGGTTGGGGCATCTGCTGTACACAGTGATATAGCAGCTCCAGCTGGCACCCAAACGTGACATAAATCCACATCAGAGATGAACAGCGGTGCGGCCTCATAAGTGGAGAAGTTAATCTAAAAATCAGCCGTGACGAGACGCAACAATCCGCTCATCTCTGTTTGACACGAACAAGCCTGACAGTGACAACACGTCTCTGAGGCTTCAAAGAACTTTTCCTAAAGCTCAAATGGAGTCGAGGAGGAGAGGAGAGGAGAGGAGGGGGGAGGAGAAAAAATAACTTTTAAGATTCCAACCATGGCTCATCTTCTATATACCACACACCTTCACTGTGGGAGAGAGAAAAGCACCCCCCTCCACCACCATCACCACCAGCCCAAGTAGATGTTATTTAGACAATACAATGGATTCCACAGAAACACTTCATACAGAGTGGCTGTCGGACCCGGAGATGTAATCCAACGCCGTTCTTAAAGCTTCATAATGTCCGTGGCGTTCGGGGGTGGGGGGCGACTGGGGGCTGGCCGGTGGGACATGCCTCGACACAACAAGGTTCAAACAGCTCCTTCATTCTCTTAAAGCCAAGCTTTGTTCGCAGATCAATCCAGTCCTCCTTTTTTTCCCCTCAACAAAGCCGCAACGTTTAGCAGCCAAGGATTAAAAGCCCCCACATCCCAGCGTTGGCACTTAGCTAAAGCAACAGAGAGAGAGAGAGAGAGAGAGAGAGAAGATGCACCACTATCTCATTTGAACACACACACACACACACACACACACACACACACACACACACACACACACACACACACACACACACACACACACACACACACACACACACACACACACACACAATCTGCTACTATCTACGGCAGTGGTTCTCCACCTTCTCAGGCCGTGACCCCCCAAAATCATCATATTTGGAACCCCCACAATAATCATATTTGAACTAGGACCCCCACCCTCACAAGTACTTGGAATTGTAGGAGTTGAGAAATTACATTTAGTTTGACTTGGTTCCACAGATAAATATTGTGAAAATAGCAGATCTACAAGTAGGTATTGTGCTTTGGAGCTATTTGTTTGAAGGTATTTGGAGAGTCATTATATGGTCAAACATTGTGAAAAATCTAAAAATACAATCTTTCAAGATTTTGCAGTTTCAAAAATAGCAAATATAGCTAACAATCTGGATTTGTTCTGGATTATATAAAACACTGCAAGGATCCAGGGACACAAAAAAACAAAACAAAAGAGAAAGTGAAATCAAAGCCTAAAGGATATGATTTCTTAGGTAATCTGATTTATTTGTGCAGCTGCGTTACGTCATACAGTATGTCAATACATAATGTCATAGATAGATTAATTTACCTCGCTCACGAAGGTTTCTGAACATGTTGGATGATCCTTTGCAAACAGCCGGGGTGTCCGCCAGCATCTTCTCCAATTCCTTAAACAGGGGAGAGAAGAAAGCATCTTAAAAGAGGAATTCATGTAGCGCAGTGATAAGGTGCCTGCCGACCACCAAGAAGGTTGTGGGTTCATCACAGATTTGTCAGGCATCTATGCGAACACAATTGGCCTTCGGGGCATGAAAGCCGGGCGGGGAAGGTGATATTGGTCATTGCACATACTTCAACGGGCTGAGGCGGCACCTGGCAGTAGGTTGGCCGGGATAAGTACGAAGGCCCTACATCCTCCCCTCCATGAACCGATTAGATCCCATCATCCCACCGCCAGTGCCTGGAATCTGGCGCCAGTGCGAACAGAATGCACGACAAAAGGCCATGAAGAAGAACCCGCGCCCCTGTGAACCGGAAGTAGTAACTGGCCATTTTCGAGCTAGAGTCATTCATGTAGCGATCATTGATCATTGATCTAGCGATAGAAAGGCTAATATGCTAACCGGGAGGTCGGATTTTTACTTATGGTGTGACGTCATCACACCATAGAAGCGTTGCCCAGCGACGGGATGCTAAAATACAGTAAAAATAATATAATGAATTCTTCATTAATACTCTTTTATCAAATCTCGTGTTCTCGTGTTTGGCACAGCAGGGTTTTTAATAGCTAAACACGAGATATATCGTGGTTGGCATAGATTGTGCTAACTAACTACATTTTAACCATGTTAGACTCATTGAAAACACACTCCCCTTGGCCCGGCTTAATTCACAGGCTTTTAGGGGCTGCAAACCAGTCTGATAAAAATTTATAACAAATATCTAAATGTTTCAAGCGATGTTTCAAAGTGAAATTCCCCTTTAACCACTAGCGTTCCTATTCTGGTGTAGTAATCACACACGATGAGCCTCTTCTCCTCAAGTTCAACAGTGATGAACTTGTACTTTTTAAGTGCTTTCATTATGAATAGGTGAGACATAGGAGAGACAGCTATGCAGTCCAACAGAACAACAAACGCACCTTTCTTGTGAGGCTCGTCCATGATGACCTGCTACCTGGAAATAACAAGGGATGAACAGTCAGTGCAGCAGGTGATAATGTACATTTAACCACTTGAATGTCATGCATCCATATTCTGGGGGTAGCAAATTTGAGCCTGTAGATCGGCTATTTTTGGCAAAGAGATTGGGGGCAGACAGAAAAAAAAAAGCGATCCAAGTACAACAGAGACAACTCAGGTGCAACTCAGTGTGTGTGTGTGTGTGTGTGTGTGTGTGTGTGTGTGCATGCGTGTGCGTGTGTGTGTGTGTGTGCGTGCGCAACACTAAAGAGAGTGCACACGTACACACACAGCATCAACAACATGAGGTGTGTAATTGCAGCACTGATGCATTCCAGTGATCTATAAACGCTGATAAGAGCCACCTGGCGGGGTCAATGACATGACGACCATCCTGATAACAATGACTATTACTCTCTACTGACACACTGGAAATGACTTATGATGACTGTGGGTGTCGACACTGTGCTGAACCAACGTGAAGGAATACAGTAACTTTACTCTGGTACTCTCGTTCACCACCTGAAACCCAGCTTTTGGCAAAGAGACTTGGGGCCCTATCTTGCATCAGAGTCCCTTGTGTTCCCCCGTAAAAGAGGCGTTCCCCCGTAAAAAGAAAGTCTTGGACACCAGCCTTTATCCCTTGTGTGTTACAATAATGAAACCAATCACGGTCCCCCATTACCTCTAAAAGAAGACTGCGCAACCCAATATACAATACCCATTACCCCCAGTGAAATCTTGGCTCTCATGGAAGAGCGATGCGTCGCTGCCTTGGAATACATTTATTTGATACAGAAGGTTGTTGTGTGTTTCCAGGAGAGTTGCTAGTGTCTCTCTCTCTCTGGAAGAGTCCGCCACACTGAGGCGATCTAACATTGGACACCTGAGGTATGTTTCATACTTTATTTGCCTTTCAATAAAACCATATTTGATAGTGATACATATCACCTACAGTAGATGTTACTGATTATATAGAATGTTATTGTAATCCATACAGTATTTCATGCACAATTAATAAATGAAACTTAACAGACCGAATGCAATTGCGCATGGCACAAATATCATCTTCTTTGAATAGACTATCATCTTTTCACAATTGACACAAGGAATTTACACACACTTCTGCTGACTATAGGAAATTAGAATCAGAGATTCGTGGAGAACTAGGAGAGACATGCATGTGAATGATCTGCTGTGTCCAGGCAGCTCCACTCCAGACGTGTCCATTACAGTTGTGAATTCTATCAAATTATATCGGCATAGCAGGTGGTCTGAGGACCCGTTGTGTGCTTTCCCAGACGTGTGTTAGCATTGGGTAAGATAGCGGCCTCCAGCCACAAATAAAGGAGTCGGCATAATGTATAGTGGGTAGTGTGGCCGCAAGATACCGTTTACGGATAGTGGTTGCTGCTAAATGCGTAATTCACGGGTGGCGGGCAGTGCTAGCAGGTAAGGCACGGTGTAAGATAGAGCCCTTGGTATTTCAGGCAAAGGACCCCCTAGCTGAGAGAGAGATGAAGCAGGGTGTTTTTTGAGTGGAGCTATGTGTGTGGGTGGGTGGCTGGCTGGCTGGCTGGCTGGCTGGGTGGGTGTCTGGGTATCAGCACGAAAAAAGCAAACACACACGCAAGTATTAACTGTATATATGATTCTTTCGGGTGTGCCAGTACCGTACAGTGACAGTACAGTAGAGGGTACAGTAGAGGGACCGCCCCACGGTAACTGTCATTTCTCTACCGTTTTGGACGCCCTTTTTCATAGATTTCATTCATAGCTTCATAGACTTGTTTGACAGCACTATCATGTTGGATTTGTGTTAATGTGTATTTTCAGACATTTAACCACGTAATTTCTTTTTTTGACGGGGCCCGCACCCCGCAGCGGAAGGTGAACTCAAAGAAAATGAACACTCCTTTTTCTATCTGACTGTTAATCATAGTCATACTGTAACACACACAAACACACACACATCAGAGGTTGCATCAGTCTAGACATTTTGACCGATATTTTATGACAAAGACCAGAAAATATAAATCGGACATCGTGACCCGTTGACAATGACACTGCAGTCCATTATAATCTCTCTCTCTCTCTCTCTCTCTCTCTCTCTCTCTCTCTCTCTCTCTCTCTCTCTCTCTCTCTCTCTCTCTCTCTCTCTCTCTCTCTCTCTGAATTGGAAACGGGAGACACTTTATTGTGAAAGTAAGACCGGAACAGAGCATATTATGAGCAGAGTGAAAGGATTTTGAATAGAGCGTAAAGCGGGTTTTAAAATGTGTCAAGAGCGGCTTCGGAGCAAGGAGGACCGCCTACCGCTTGGGGTGGGGCCCTGCACCACATGTTTGAGCATGTTCGGTCGCACAGACCGCTGCGTGATTACTGGAATACACTGCCTGTATCTATTACAGTATAAGCTGTATGAGTAGACTATAATGTATTGCCTCAACAGTCAGCTGAGCCACGTTATGTAATTACCGGTAATAAGAAATTAATCTGAAGTACCCATTTTTGTGCAGTAGGCTACCTTGTGATTGTTTTTTGTTTTTTTGTTTTATTTTATATCCCACAATTTTGTAACCCATGTTTCACCCCTGTGTCAATCATCTAATGTGATCCTGGGCTCTACACACCCTCCACCAACCTAGTCCCCATATATGGGGGACAAGGGGAGAGCAACGGACATGAACTCATGCTTCCTTCATGCCCGAGTGTCCAAGTTGCTCCTTTACACCTGACAGGGGGGAGTTTCCCTGGCTGGACGTAGCGCATGGAAGGAACACGTTATTCCAACCAGTTCCTTTCCCCTCCATCAGGCGCCCCGGCAGTTTAGTGACCAGGATTACTGCATGTACCTTGTGAGTGTTTGTTATTCTTAAGGAAATATGTTCAAACGCAACGGATTATTGAGAAACCATTGCGCACGATGCATGCACTCAATGGGCAAATGGTAATGTAGGTAATTAATTATCTTAGTTATCTGTGCAAGATAAAAATAAATCGTAAACAACACCTCACGATGCGGGTCATTGTGTGCTTATAGATTGGCTATACACTATTTTAAACCGTTTGAAAAATAATAATTAAAAAGGAACAGATTTGGACATAGATGGTTTCCACCCAACAGCAACAATATATATATATATATACAGTATATATATATATAGTTTTTCAAAGCACTTCTTTATTATTTGATTAATTGAAAAAGTCATCAACAGAAACGTCGCTTCAAAATAATCGATTTGCAGAATTGCATCCCTAAATCTACATGGCTCTTTTTTTTACCAGACATGAAACCATAACATGGCCATGTTCAAGGCCTTCCTAAACGTCAACAATTCTCTCTTTTTACAACCACAGCAATAACCATAAAACACCACACTCAGTGCTATTTCCTCACACGCTCGCGTCAGAAACGAACGGATGCTATTCTTCACATTCCCGTTATACATGCTGGCGCGCGTCTAAACTATTAACAGGTCACAGGATATCAATTATAACGAGCCAACTGTAAACATACAATTGATATGTACGATTCAAAGGTGAACGGCACATGTTCACGTCTTGTTTTGGTGTGCGGGTCTTTGTGAGCTTGTTGCCACATAAATGAGCCATAAAGGAGAGTCTGCTGGTAAAGATGTGTATCTTTATGCAGGTGTTATGACTGTAGTGGTGGAAAGTAACATGAGTGCATTTACTCTGGTACCGTTATGTCTAAGTACAGTTTTGAGGACTTACATTTACTTTCCCTGATTATGTCAATTTGTTTTATTGCGACGGTAGGTCGCAGTTACTATGAAAACCTTCAGTTTCCCATCAGTATTGTGGTGTCGTATCACGTTACGCCTCCATATATGGTCATGCCTCGTGACACGTCACGACACATCATGCCTCTGTCTAATATACGGCGTGGTATATATAGGTATATGTATAGGTATATACCAAGTGGCCTTGTGGTTAGAGTGTCCGCCCTGAGACTGGGAGGTCGGGTTCGATCCCCGGCCTGGTCATACCAAAGACTCTAAAAATGGGACCCAGTGCCTCCCTGCTTGACACTCAGCATCAAGGGTTGGATTGGGGGTAAGTCCCTGCGACATACTAGCGTCATGTCCAGGGTGTGTACTTGTACATCAAGCTGCCTCACGCTACAGAAACAGGAGATAGGCTCCTGCCCTATGGGCCTCAGGCCTCATGGCTCGGCAAGGCTACTTACTTTACTTATATATAGGTATACAAATCTAATATACGGCAACCTTCCCCATGTTTCTTCACTAGTCCGATCCAGAAGAACACAGTTTGCCGGCAACTGCTACAGAGCTGATCATGAGGTTATAACGTATCGTCCTTTCTTCTCTGGAATCCTGCCTCAAAGCAGACCAGAGGTAGAAAACTGTCGTTCCCTGATGTCATCGCTAGGGACACATGCATGCTTCAGTAAGCAGGAACTGGGGATGGCAATGAAAGACCGGAAAGTCTGGCGTGGCATTGTGAAATCCATGATCTCGACTGCAGTCGAAAAATGATGATATCACGCTTCATGACACACTCCATATAGCTGTCTCCATATGTCATACATACTGTATCTTTTGTGTTGAGACCCTGTAATGTTGTTTATATAATGAAGTTGTGAGAAGACCCTGTTTATTCGATGCATCCTGTAATGTTAAACGATTAGTTTGTTCCATGATCTTTATGATTATTTATTACTTTTGTTTATGATTTGAAGTATTTGCTTATTGGATGTTGCTTATTTGATGTTAGTTTATGCCCTAGTTATTTATGCCTTTGTTTGGTACTGATTGTTACTACCTTTCCTTTCCTGTTCAGTTAACCATCAATTCCACCGTTACATTCATCACCACTCATCACCACCATATCTGTTAATGTTGCATGCCATCCAAATAAACGACAGCTTTTAAGCAATCTGAGCCTGGACTTAATACCCTGACCAGTATTCCGATGCCTGTGTGCTAAAGTTCAATAATCATCAAACTACAATTCTTTCGCTCATGATAACCAGTGTGGTTGGTAAATGGTAAAATGGTAAATGGTGCATTTATATAGCGCCTTTATCCAAGGCACATTACAGAGATTGTGCATTACATTCACCCTAGCTCTGGTCCATAGCCAATGCTTCTATGATCCTGCCCTGCATACTTTCGCTTTTAACTCTTCTCTTTAGCGTAAATTAAAAAAAAGTTTTTGCTACTCACCAAAACAAAGGCAGGTTGTGTCATTAGAAAACCTACTTTCCTTAGTGGACGCACTCTAAACCCCCCACCACACGTATAAACGGTACCTTTTGGCGAAAAAGGGATTTTGTTTCCACCGGAAAAAAATACTTAGTTACTCCAATGCGCCCTCTACCGATATTGCCAAGAGAACTGTCTCATAGAGAATATTTTCCCTCAGCCAAAAGAAGTATCGTTTATATGTGTGGTTGGGGGCTCAGAGTACGTCCACTAAGGAAAGTAGGCTTTCTAATGACACAACCCGCCTTTGTTTTGGTGAGCAGCAAAAACGTTCTTTTTAAATACGCTAAAGAGGAGAGGCTGGTCTGAGTTCCATGTGAGATTTACAACGAAAGTAGCATAGCCAATGCAGGGCAGAATCATAGAAGCATTGGCTATGGACCAGAGCTACATTCACCCATTCACACACACATTCATACACCGATGGCAGCGGAAACCATGCAAGGCACCAACCATCACATCGGGAGCAATTAGGGGTTCAGTGTCTTGCTCAAGAACACTTTGACAGTAACTCTGGGGGAGTCTGGGTTCGAACTGGCAACCTTACGGTTACCATCCAGCCACTCTACCCCTGAGCCACCGCCACCCTGCGACGCGGTTGCCGCGACACGAGTCACATTTGCAAATGAACCAAGTTGGTACAACACATATATGTGGAGCTACCTATCTTCATAATATGAAGATCACGACACTGACCTCATCAAACCCTGGATAGCCATACATGGTTTGACATACTAGATCTGCATATATGGAACCGGCCAGCAACTCTACATCTGACCTCACTGACATCTGATTAATAGTTCAACTCCTGTCCTCTACACCCAAGACAAACAATAGAAAAGCAAGACTCCGCTTTACTCTATGATGTAGGTGGTCACCTCTTTTTAAGAGACCAGAAGTACTGTAGGTTGTAAGTCTATTGTTTCCAATGGGAGAAACTTGAACGTGAACACAGCTTCTGAGTCTGACCATTCCCATGCATGGTCACTGAATTAAATATTGGACCCATTCCATACATGTTTTCAGACACTAAAATTGCTTTTTTCAAAGAGACAAAACAGGAGAAAATCTACTTTTTGTGAGATCTAGCATTTAGCAACAGTAATCATAGGATGTTTGTGAGATCTGACACCAGATCTCATATGATAGTGTACCTCCTCTTAGGACTACTACGCTTTGCACCTAGTGGCAAAGCGTGGGATGGCGTATCTTCCTAAAATAAGCAACTTTGTCCACATCCAGCAGAGATGAGAGAACACCAACACTTTGAACATCATCTACCATCATAAAGTTGCTCACCGTATCACCATATTCTAACTTTTTGTGTTTTTTGGTAAATTATGATCATTCTACAGAATCACACAAAAGTATCAAAAGTTCCACAAGCTCAAAATGCGGCACGAAATGACATTGTTTTTGCTTGTCAATTTGCTACTTTTGCTATTTTAATCCTAAATAGTAACAGTTTGGGTCTTTGGACATACCGAATGATTTAATGTATTAGAAATCCATAATGGATCATTTCATAAAAAATTATGGATTGTGACATGGTGACACTCACCCTTGGGTTGGGACATGGTGACAGACTCGATGAAGTTGAGTGGAGTCATGTAGAGTTGACCCTCTAACTCCACGGAGCAGAACTGATAGAACCTTCTCTCATGAGCAGACATGTGTGTCTCTCCATCATCCACAACCTGATATCACACACACACACACACACACACACACACACACACACACACACACACACACACACTCTCAATATTTAGGTTTTATTGTCACATCACAGGTTTACAGATGTAAAGAAGTGGGTATATTTGTCGGTACGTGCGTGCACCAATGGGTTCCATCATTTTGTCATATTCCGTGAGAAGATGTGAGAAATGTATGCACGCATACACAGACAGAAACACACACACACACTTTTGAACCACCACACGCACACACTTTATGAAACATTGCAAAAGCATTTCAGGAGCGATAATACACCCTGAAAGATGGACTCCACTTTTCATAAAACCCAAAGTAAGGCTTCTCTTGTCACGAAAAGCCTCCATCACATCACATCACATCACATCACATGGACCCAACAAAGAGGCCTGCAGTGCTTTGGGTCCAGTAATGGGACTGGCTGCGTGTTATGTCAGATAATGTCCCTACAAATGTTTAGACCCAGAGCAGATCTGAAGGCTGGACGGGTGAAGACAGAGTCCATCTCTCTGTGAGGTGGCAGGATGCCAGCTCAACCGGGCATGGATAGCAAACGCCCAGGGAATGTGTGCCCCCCTCTTGCTTAACCATTAAGTCCCTCTAAGGCCCCCATCCCCCCACCCCCCGTTGCGTCTCCTCAAATGTCACTCCCTTGGCCAAGTCCCTGTGCGTCCAGTTCCCCGTTTATGTCCATGGATTCCTGACTGCCTCTTCTAGTCCCCAGTCAAGTTCAATTACACCATGTAATGCAGTGGTTCCAAAACCTTTTCCACACCAAGCACCACCAAATTGGTATGTATTTTCCTGCGAATCCCCCACCCGGAATGACTTTTGTACCAGGGGATGCCCATGTACGTTTTGCGCTGTTAAAATGTTTACGAAATATTCCAAATTCTTTCCAGTTATATCTACAAGCTCAAGGCTTAGCGAAACATCGTAAACGTGTTGTAGATCGGCTTTTTCAAATGGCAAATGAATCTACGGTTAAAGCGGTTAAGCTGATTTTGATATTTTAACTGATTTGGCTGGGGGGCCCGCTGAAACATTCTGGATAACATTTAGCTTTTTTTAACACAAATCTTCTCTTCTGGGGGTCCCTGGCACAAAACATTTAAAGATGGGGATCAGCAGACAAATAAATGTGAATTTGGGGGTCCTTGACATGAAAGAGTTTGAGAACCACTGGTATAGTCTGTAGCTGAACAGACCAGGGGCTGCCCATAGTGGGTAGAGAGTTGTCAGGAAATCACAAGGTCCATGGTTCACCGCCCCGCCCCGCCTATGTGTCCAAATGGCCCTGAGAAAGACACTTAACCCCTAAATGCTCCCGGCAGCGCCCACTGCATCTAAAAGTTAGGTATCAATGTATTCAATTATCATCCACTGCTCCTAATAGTTAGGATGGGACAAATTTCACATAGTGACGAGAAGAAATATGTGATTTACTTCCCATGAGATCAATAAAGGTCCCATAGGACTGTCTGTCTGTCTATTTATAGGATCTATGAAAAAAAAATGAAAAAAATAGATCCTCTATTTATTTCTGGTGGAAATCTATATTCCCCCTCGTTGGCAAACATAGGCCTGCAAATAAAACAAAAATAAATTCGCAGCTTTTGCAGACTGCATGAGTTTTGGTTACTGTTATGCAAATAATGAAGTCACGTGGTACATATTCCTTACTGTAGGCTACACGCCTTGGGTCGTTTCCCCCTTTCAGCACCAAAGGTCGTGGATAGCTCCCATAAATGCATGTACAGCCACGTGTGTAGGAAACGATAGAGCCTAATCATACAGTAAAAATATCAGCGTTTTAATATTTTGAACTGTCTCGTCGTCAGCAAAAATATCGCACTCTATACCTTACTGGCCGCAGCAGCAGAAACTGATGGCAATGGCAGATGTTGTAGAACCCGAGCCTCGACATGCCGCTTCAGTCCGAAGCGGCTAGTAGAACCACCTTCACATGAATGATGATGATAATAATAATAATAACAGGCTGTACCGCACGTCCCAGCAGCAGCAGCAGCAGCCACCAGTTTCCACTTCCTTGTTGTCTTTATACTCGACGCGTGCTGCTGTTTCCGAACCGTCTGTGGGATGCTGTTGTTAAATGAGGACACGAGCCACCGGCGCACGGCAGCAGCGGCAGACATGCTTGTTGTTTATGTTGTTGTGTTCAAGTTACAGCTGAGTTAAGGAGGGAGAGTGGCGCTATTGGAGCTATGGGGGTGGCTGTTCCATCGCGAGAACTGCCGTTTGTGTATAGTGTGTGTGTGTGTGTGTGTGTGTGTGTGTGTGTGTGTGTGTGTGTGTGTGTGTGTGTGTGCGTGCGTGTTTCATGTGCGCGCGCGCGCGTGCTTAATAATAATAATAATAATAATAATAAGGGTAATAATAATAATAAGAAGAAGAAGGGTAATAAGAAGAATAAGAAGAATTTAATAATAATAATTCGCTAGAGAATTGATTCTTGGTTTCGAGGTGAAACTGAGATTTGATATTATCATTATTATTAGCATAGAGTTATACTCTAAGATTATTAGCCCCTCTCACTTATACCCTCTTTCTGTCTGTCTGTCTGTCTGTCTGTCTGTCTGTCTGTCTGTCTGTCTGTCTGTCTGTCTGTCTGTCTGTCTGTCTGTCTGTCTGTCTGTCTGTCTGTCTGTCTGTCTGTCCTCTCTCTCTCTCTCTCTCTCTCTCTCTCTCTCTCTCTCTCTCTCTCTCTCTCTCTCTCTCTCTCTCTCTCTCTCTCTCTCTCTCTCTCTCTCTCTCTCTCTCTCTCTCTCTCTCTCTCTCTCTCTCTCTCTCTCTCTCTCTCTCTCTCTCTCTCTCTCTCTCTCTCTCTCTCTCTCTCTCTCTCTCTCTCTCTCTCTCTCTCTCTCTCTCTCTCTCTCTGCCGGGGCAAGTCTGGTCTGAGCACAGTGACAGACAGCCCCGCCTATTACTCTTGCTGTGGGTTTTGCACCTGCCTCGCGCCACCTCTGTCCTCTGCACTTACAACACAAACCTCTTTACCTGTCCTACACTGTGACTGTCCCACACTGTGATTGTCCTACACTGTCCTACACGGTCCTAAGCCGCAGAACGCAACGAAAACCGCGGCTGTGTAGACGCACACTGACTGAGCTGCCCGCATCTCGCTATGCACAGGTACACGCGACGCAAGCAGAGTTGAATCAAACGGGGGCTATCATCTGATCATCATCATCAGTGTGACAGTTTGGTACACCGATGAAGACGTAACGACAGTAGAGAGGTGACAATTGTGGAGCTCTTTTTCCTCCCTTTTTTACGCACGATCGCGAGTTTTATGCCAAGGAGAACGCAGAGCAGTCCGTCTGCCTTTGCACAACGAGGAGGACATGCTATAAAGTACCTCATGTGGGAGTAAACATGCAGTGAAGTGACAGTGGCGAGTGGCGACCAGGCATAAGGACATCCAGGACATCCACTCTTGAACTTTATCCGCTGTATCCTCCTCCGACTCTTGACGCGCAGGGAGGGTTTGAGGCGATGGCTGCTGCTGCTGCTCTGGGTGAAGTTGGAGGCTTCTTGCACGGCATGGATGCCGGGGTTGGACACCTCGGCTTCGGGTCCCAGTTCCTGATGAGCGCGCTCGGGGACGGTGGTCGTGGTGGTGGTGGCGGTGGCGGCGGCGGAGGCGGTGGCGGCGCGTCACTGCTCCCCGGGTATGAGCACCTCATCCCCGGGGAGAGGCTGTCCCGCAGCACCGCAGCGGATCTAATGCATCTGAAGGGGATCCTGAGGAGGAGACAGTTGTACTGCAGGACTGGCTTTCACCTGGAAATACTGCCGGACGGCACAGTGCAGGGGACGAGGAAGGACCACAGCCGCTTTGGTAATGTTTTAGAAATAGCTTAAATCGTTTAAATCCAATTTATTATTATTATTATTATTATTGTTGTTATATATTTATGTATTTATTTAATATTTGGCGTAGCCTATAAAATAATGTTCCCCTTCAGCTTTAGGCTACTTATTCATTAGCTTCAGTTTATTGCAACAACAAAGTGCTTCCCTGCTGTGAAATGGTTTTGGATGGGGCTCCTCGCCCAGCCTACATGGACATGCAGTCTTTCATCCTTGTGAAAATACATCCAGAACAACCGCTGTATTCTTCTGCAGGTATTTTGGAATTCATAAGCCTGGCGGTGGGGATGATAAGCATTCGAGGAGTGGACAGTGGATTGTACCTGGGTATGAATGACAAAGGAGAGCTGTATGGATCTGTAAGTATACCAAAAGTAGCCTACTCTTTTTTACGTAAGTACTTTTACTTGAGTAAGAGTATGCCTACAATATAATGTAGAAGTGCTCCAAGTAAAAGTCATGCTTTCCCATCTTGACTCGAGTAAAAAGTACAAAAGTATTGTCATCAAAATATACTTAATGTATACCAAAGTAAAACTGGTAACGTTTTTTCAAAATGTGTCCAACCTTTTCGATCCAGAAGCTCACAATGCGTTGTGAGGCAGTGTATTATGAGCTTGTAGGCAATTTCCGAATAGCCATTGTGTAAAACAGGGCTTAATTGGTTGAGTATGTTTTGTAATAATTATCAAAACCTGAAAAGTAAATAGTAGCCTAACTAAAGCTTTCAAATAATTGTGTAATTGAGTACAATGACATTATTTGCCTCCAAGATGTAGTGGAATGTATGAGGTATAGAAATTTGGAAATACTCACATAAAGTAAAAGCGCCTCAAAATTGTTACTTATAGTACTTATTGTAGTAAACGTACTACTGACGCATAATATGATTAAGTAGGGCATTAATTTACAAAATAAACACAAAAAGTTAGAACATGCAGATAAGAGGTTCCTGCATGACAGAGACGATATACTTCAACACACCCGTGTCATGCACTCAACAAAAAAGATCATACTGTAGCCTACTGTCAAGCTAACATCGTTGTTAGCTTGAAAATCAGTTTTGGGTGAGCGACACCGTCATGCAGTGAATTATCACTCAGTCTTAACCACATAAGCCCTATGTACTTAGTTGACTGGGGTCCCCCAGGGCTCTATACTAGATCTGCTATAGTGTTTTGCTCTACACCAGAGAGAGAGAGTTAGCTGAAAATAGGAAATAGGCTTGTAGATTTGCTATGAACAACATTTTCCACTGGTAGACTGTGGATGGAGAATAAATCACTTGTAGATCTGCTATGAACAACATTTTCCACTGGTAGACTGTGGATGGAGAATAAATCATTTGTCTAAACAGGAAAACATTGAAACAAATGAATGCACATTCTGAAAAGTCATGCTTCACAACTTACGGTCGAGTCCCAGTGAAGTGTAGGTTATTATTATACACACTGACTGTATATTATCACGTATTAATTTTGTTGTGCACCTCTCAGGAGAAGCTGACGGCGGAGTGTGTCTTCCGGGAGCAGTTTGAGGAGAACTGGTACAACACCTACTCGTCCAACCTGTACAAGCACGGCGACAAGGGGACGCGCTACTTTGTGGCGCTGAACAAAGACGGGACAGCGCGCGATGGGGCCAAGTCCCGTCGGCATCAAAAATTCACCCACTTCCTGCCGCGGCCCGTGGACCCGGAGCGCGTGCCGGAGCTGTACAGAGACATCCTGGGCCACAGCTGAGGCCCGTTCCAGAACCAGCGCTGGTCTGGGTCAGGAACAGGAATAGCTGCTAACGCTTACAGCCCTGACGGGGCGAGCGGATATAAGAGGTGGAACCCTACCGGGATGCGGCAGCGGCTCTCCCGGCTAGGGGGGGGGACAGTGGAGCTGGTGAGCCCACTCTGTACCGTAAAGCCACCGGAGGGGGCCAGGGTTCCGGGAGGAGGAGGAGGGAGGCCTCTCCTCGGAATGCATGGGCCAATCTCTCAGCGGCCAGGAAGACAGTCTAGAATGTCTGACATTGTCAACCTGCACGCCAAAGCATGAGGGGGTCGTTTGTTTCAGAGGCCTGCCGACCCCAAGAGTACCTGTGTGGAATAGGAGAAGAGCATGGAGAGAGAGAGAGATAGAGAGAGAGAGAGAGAGAGAGAGAGTGAGAGAGAGATGCTGCACGGCAAACGGAGCCAAGGCGCCGGGGTCAGATGCGTCTGTTGGACAGATTCTCAGTTGGCATGGAAACCATGGGAATCTGTCCCATCACTGGAGTGGTATTTTTATTTGACTGCTGTGACTGCCGTTTGTTCCGAAGGACTTTGAAGGAATTCATGTTTTTCTTTTACCTGTGATTAGAGTTGCTTGAAAAGAGCAAAATGTAACGTTTTTTTTTAATTTATTACATTTTTTTAGATACACATATTTATGATATATATTTATTTATTTGAGAATATATTTTTGCAGTTAAACACATACAGCATAGAGAAAACCACTAGGAATTGTATCAGTGATATGTAAAGACTGAGACAAATGTATTTTATCCTTGAGAAAAGCCTTCTCACACATAATCTGGCGCCACAAGTCATGACTATATCCAGACAAATATGTATTCACAGACATTTTAAAAAGACGCCCGGCTCAACCCAGATGCATATATATTATACAACCTGTGGGGACGGCCAGGGACTCATTACATTTTTTGGACATTGTAATTATAATCAAAAGTCATGATTGATGACATCTGTTACATGTTATTTAAGAACAGAATCAAGCTAAAGACAGACGTAGCTTGTCGTCCTCTAACAATAAAACACACCAAAAGAATGCTGACTATCTCTGAACTTGAGTTTGAAATGGAAGACATATCAGGTTGTTGTTGCTTTCTTTTGATTTGACAAGATTTTGTTGTGATTTTGTTCACCACCGGTACTGCACCCCCAGCTAAGCTATGCATTTTGAACTGTGTAATTTTAAAGAGTTTTAGCAGATTTTTTGAAAGTAACGTGTATTCTGATGGTTCGCTTTGTCTTTCAAATTCTGTGAGTTCAAACGTATAAACCCAAGTTACGAGACCAATGTTGTCCTTCTTTATGATTCCCATTACGCTGAGAGACAAGACGGAGTTCCCATGCATGCATAAAAACTTCAAAGCTTTCCCTCGGAGTCCTCTGAATGTAGTGGCCTCACAGTGACACATGTAGGGCCAAATAAAAACTGACCTTTAACTCCCAGCCCAGCCACTTGGCAGCTGTATAAAACTGGAGGTCACAGCGATAAGGATTAAGTAATCTCTGTTGACAGTTTCAAAATGATAGACTCACTGAAAAAGTGCTATTAAACAATGAACGTCAAGGTGGCCGGAACATCTCTGGACACGCAAACCTTTTGTATTCTTTGACTTCTAAGCTTATCTTGCCAATAGTTTAAGTCAGTGGTTCTCAAATGTTTTCATGACAAGGACCCCCAAATTGATATGGATTTGGCCACGGGCCCCATATGAAAATTAAATATGTTGTGCCAGGGACCCACACACTACAAGATTACATAAAAAAAGAAATCTAGATATTTTGGAGATCGAAGATCTATGAGCTTGTGACCTTGTAGGTCAGCTATTTTCAAATAGCCAATGTATTTAGGGTTAAAGTGGTTAAACCGATTCTTCTTTTTACATTTCTTTATGGAGGGACAGACAGTAGGCTGACAGGAAATGGGGAGAGAGATGGGGGGGAAGACATGCAGTAATCGGCCGTGATCGAACCTGCGGCACACTGCCAGATTGGATTACCAGCCACGGTGCCTGGACCATTGAGCCATGGCCCAGGCCGGTTAAACCGATTTTGATGCTATATAACACATATAGCTGGGGACCCCCTGGTACCCAGACCCCACTTTGAGAACCACTGGCTTAAATGCATTAAAGGCTGTGTCCTCCAATCCTCGTTGTGGAAAAGGTTTCACAGTGAGATTGTCTTACAACATCCCCTGTGTTTCCATTGATGGGCCCAACATATTTATAGGGGCCCTTGTCCTCAAAGGGAGCAGAGATACAGCATGTTAAGTGCCTGCATGGAGACGCTCAACCAACCAAAAGAAAAGAATGTCACGGAGGACGATACATGGGATTCTGAGGTTGCGGAGCCTTATGATCCTTAAACAATAGCCGAAGCTGGGTGATTACTGAAAGAACACTATCTTATATATCTCTGTACAGTTTCCTCTACGCTTGGGAGGAGATCTGTGTTGAAGCATGAAAGCCCTGGCCTGTGATCTCAGCATCTGTGTGATGGTTAGCCAGCGGGTGTCTTGATATGGGAAGTCTCCCGTGCTGCCAACTCTCTCCCTCCCTGGTCGTATGATACTGTGGGGACTTTCCCACCTGAACACCTTGAACATCAACACCTCTTCCTTCTGCTTCCATTAATGACAGCAGCAGGCGTCTATTATAACCTGCGTTGTTCGCGGCGTACATCCCCCTCCCCTCCGTCCACCACGTATACGTAAACACACGCATTGTGGTTACAACATGCAAAAGACAGTTTTTGTTGTTATTCAAAAGAATAAAAGATCTTAATTCATAAGTCTTTAGCCTTTCAGTGTTGCGGCTAATAACCAAAACACACTAACTGGCACAATAATAATCAGGGTCGTATTGATGGTTCCTTGCTCTATTTTGTCCTCTCCTCCCTTGGCTAGGGAGTGTCATCAGCATTGTTTCTGCAGGGTTCTTCTGAGAGGGACCAGGATTAATTTACTTGTTAGTTGTTCCATCAACTAGGATTTTGTTAGTTAGTTGGTGTACAAATAGAATTTGGATTGGATGGATTTGTTAATTAAAATATCATTAAGGATTTTACAGTGTAGATTAAAGATAAAACATTTGATCAAATTGGGGGACCGTGGCCTGCCCTAATTCATATCAAAGTGGGGGTCCTTGAAATTGAAAAGGTTAAGAGTCAGTAATTTCCTGCACAAACTGACTTAACATTTCAAACCAAGACTCCTCACCAATAGCCATTCACTTCATGACGGACAGACATTGTGTGAATGCACCCACAACCCCCCCCAACCAACAATTTCATTTTGAAGGTCAGAAATCGTGACGTGTGACACCTGATGCCCAGAAGTGCTCTTTGGTGATGTTTTGGAGTGGAGCTGGTCTCAGACAGTTGCTTTTGTTTCCCTCTGTGCATGCATTCATTGCACACTGTGCCTGTGGTCTCCTCCTCGCTGAAAACACTTCAACCCCCCTCAACCGCTCCCACTCCGGGGGCCATCTCACACACTTAATGGACCTCCCTGACTTTCATCACCTCCTCAGCCAGCCGGCGGCCTTAAAGGCCTCTTGAGGAAACCTAACCGACAAGCGTTGATGCGCTGTGTGTGTGTGTGTGTGTGTGTGTGTGTGTGTGAGAGGGCGAAATATCTGCAGAAGTACTGAACAATTTGAGAAACAGACATTTGTGAGGAAATTATTTTTCTGGTCCTCACAAGGGAAATGGATTAAAAAGGGATGCGACGCATTGTGAGCGTGAGCTAAAAGTGGCGTTCTGAAATGTTGATGCCCTCATCACCAGTATAGTAATACAGGCGTGCGTGCGTGCGTGCGTGCGTGCGTGCGTGCGCATCCTGGGTCTGCAAAGCAGGTGTGGAAGTCAGTGATCTTCCATGTCTCTCTTCACAGTCCAGTCAGAGGGTGCAGGTGTTCCCTCACTCTGATGTCTGTCGGCCGGGGATGTGGCGAGGCGAAGCCAGCTCATAGCAGCAGTAGGAGCAGGACGCTTTGTTGTCTGGCCCCAATTATCAGAGAGCATAATTTCTATATTTAGAAAGGCTGGCTTGAGGAAGACAGGGGCGGTGCCAACACTCACCTGTTGTTCTAAAGCCACAGCCACTTCTAACAGCGCTGCACGCGTGCGTGTGTGCATGCGTGTGTACGCGCACGTGTGTGCATGCGTGTGTGTGCGTGATGTGCGTTTGTGCGTGGTTCTAACAGTGTGTTTGCTAAGGGACGCTGTCTGCACCTCTTTGTGTCATTTGAATCCTGCAACTATTGGTTTCAGGCTCTTTGTTGTGTGTTTATTTCTTAAGTAAATTGCCATGCTCACAAATTATGAGCTGTGAGGCTGTTTATAGGGATTACTGTAGAAGTGTAAGTATAGCATTTTACACCCTGAAAGGTTCATGTCCAGAGATATATTCAGATATAAAGAAATACTGCAATAAATATTACGATTGTTGTCCGTCCATCGCCCCGCTCCATCAGATTCTAGTGTCACAGTAGATATATTGAACAGCAGAACTATTGATGTGACTGATATATTGACCAACCACGTTACTCCTCCTTAACCACCAACTTCAGTTACAGCTCAGCCAATCAGAGGCTTACCTGAGTTTTTCTCTAGCAAAACCCGGACATGCTGACTTGTTAAACGTGGGACACTTCACCCTTTTTTGCAAAATTATGTTAATGACGTTGAGAGGATTTAGAACAATTTCTACTACCGGTACATGTTGTCTCAGTAAGACAGCCCTTCCCCTATCCACAAGGAGGAGCATTATGGGAATTGTAGTACAGGAAGGAAGTAAGCCCAGTGTCCATGACATCATGGACATGCACTGCTAAAATCTAAAATATCTAAAACCACGTATTACACACACAAAGACCCCAGTAAAGTGTTCTAAATCTTCTAAACGTCATTAACATATATTATTATATTAGACATTTAGCAGACGCTCTTAATCAGAGCGACTTGCAATAAGCAACGTAAACACGAATGCAGAGAGACAGTGCAGTGCCTCAGTAAACTAGGATCATGAGTAAACTAAGAACCTATAGCATCAGTCTAAACAATTCTAAATAATAATCTGTACAACTACAGTAGACAGAACCGATTCATGCTTCGTCGCACAACGTTGTCACATGCCAAACGCTGGCTGATCTAAGAACTCACAATGTGTCACATGCGTGACATGTTGTGAGTTGTAGGTCGAAAGTCATGCGACGTACCATGTATCAAACCTTATTCTGACACTTATTCTGGAACTAATGACGTAAGATGGTATAGGTCTGACCACGTGAGACCACCCTACATGCACCCATCCATCTACCTATCCATCCTTTTACTCACCCATCCATCCATCCATCCACCCACCCATCCATCCACCCACCCACCTACTTTTTATTGGCTGAATAAAATCATCTTGGCACTTGTTTGGTGCACATGCATTGCATATTGTGCTCCTCCTTAAATCAGTTTTAATGTCATAGCAAAGAGGATTTTGTGGTCTGCCCTTCCGCAAACGGCAATTAGGCGTGCATACCTGATTTACTGACACCACACGTCGCGAGCTGTCAACTCCACTGTGGAAAATATGCCTGAGTGTTTGCAGGGTCTCCATGGAGACCTGTGCAGAAAACAACAAAGTTTAGGTGTTGCTGAAGGGGATAGAAAGCCAGGGCATTTACTCTCTGTGGGTTTTAACAAGTGATGTAAGGTAACTGTGTACATTTACTAAAGTACTGCACTTAAGCACAATTGTGAGGTACTCTTACTTTACTTGAGTACTTTACTCCGGTACATTTTAGAGGGAAATATTGTATACTTTCTATTTATTAGTTACTTAGCAGATTTAGATTATTATTACAAAACGTAATTAACCACTTATGCCCTATTTCTTTATAGTTCGCTTTTGACAACTGTTGAAAAGTGGGTGCGTTTAGGCTACTTTGGTACTTGGATGCATATACTTTTGCACTTTCACTCAAGTAAAAGTTTTGAATACAGCACATTCACATTTAACAGAGCATTTCTACACTGCAGTATTCCTACTTTTACTCAAGTAAAATAAATCTGAGTACTTCTTCCGCCACGGGTTTTAACAAGGCCCTCTCATGCTGCAGAACGCAGAGTGACTGACAGTGTTTTGTTAATCTCGGGGCATCAGAACATACCTGAGGAAACAGCGCTGGTACAACAAACATGTCAGCTGCCATCTGATGAATTAAGCCACACCATTATAGTCACGGGAAACCTGTGCTTGTACCGGTATCTATGATACATATTGTTCTACATTACTTGAACCCTAGCGTATAGGCTGTGTCACGATTATGATATTTACATGACGATTCATTATCACACGGATTATTGCGATTTACGATTTCATTGTGTTTTTGTCGTGGAACAACATAAATAAAAAATTACAATTACATTACAAAATTACATTTCTGTTTGGCTTTAAGGCGTTTATGTTGCACAGAGCAAATATGACATATTTTATTATTTTATATAAAAAATAAAAATAAAAGACGCATTGCTGTGAGCTTGTAGATCTGCTATTTCCACAATTTTTACATTTTATTTTATTTCAACATGGATTTCATTATGACAAATAATTGCGATTAGGCGATTATGTAATAATTGTGTCAGACCTACCATAGCCTGGCCCAGCCTGTGCTTTCTGGTGTAGAGGGGCGGGTGCCGGTACCGTGGCTAGGCCTACCATAGAGTCCGCATTGTGATGCGAGCATTCAGTGAAAGAGATACGTATTAGTAAAGCAAAAGTAGAAGTGGCAGCCGCACTAGTCTAGGGTTTAAGTAGTTCAGGCTGAAATCCATGATTGTTTCTGAGTGCCTATAACATTATCTAATCTGTAACTGTGGCTGATCTCAGTGGTTCTCAACCCTTTCTGGATCAGGGCCCACTTGAAAATCTTGAAAGTGACCACCCATCTATCTGACCACTTAACGCCCACTTGCATTAAGTGGTCTGATGGGTGGGCCATTTTCCAGAGCCTGTTTACTTTAACAATCAATCACTCAATTTGTGTTCCAAATTGGATCAATGTAATATAATATAATTTAAGTTGCTATTTATCGGTATCACAATGAAAACAAATTTTTCAAGGTTTTAAAGAAAAAAGGATCAAGCTATGACCTCATCAAATTAGTTCTATTACTGCTTGTCTCTTATTTTCTACACACGTGTACTTATGCCTGTATACAAATCACCCAATAACTACATAAGTCATTAACCACTTTCAACCCGCTGTCCTTATATTGGGCATGTCATTATAAGTGAAAATGTTATTTTAGGCCATATATATAAACAATTTTACAAGCGTGTAGATCCCATATTTCAACAATTTATATAGGTCTTAAGTGGGTAATCTCATGTCTATTTTTATCCCCTAGTCTTCAACCATCACAGCTCATTAATTTTCATTTTCAAAGCCCAAACTTCAACACCACCGCGCCCCCGGCCCCTGACTTCAACCCAGTCCACCCCCTCACATCTGCTGACCACAGCGGTCTGTGCGTCCCCCACCCCCCACCCCCCCTAAAGGCCCATGTGTCCACATTACAAAGACACTAATTAGCTCTTGACATTCGGTGGCCATAATTGCCCCCTGAAAAGCATGAGGCATCAATTAGACTCCCAGAACCATGACAGGTCATCCCTATAGGACATAAACGCCCTGACGCACCATGCAGCTACACTGACCTGTCTGGACACACACACACACACACACACAGAGAGAGAGAGAGAGAGAGACACACACTCAGACAGAGAGAGAGAGAGACACACACTCAGACAGACATACACACACACACACACACACACACACACACACACACACACACACACACACACACACACACACACACACACACACACACACACACACACACACACACACACACACACACACACACACACACACACACACACACACACACACACACACACACACACACACACACACACACACACACACACACGTACGATTGTTTGACCGTTGCAGGACATACAGTAAAACTATTTCCTCTCAAAACACACAGGCATACTGTGAATAAATGCTTGACGTGAATTGCACTGACTTTGAAGCAGTGTGACAGGGTCAGCAGAGTGTGTTTGTGACAGTGATGTATGGCATGTCTGCAGCTCTGACACTTCCCTCTACCACTGGCTCCCACAGCCACGAGGTCAGCGCGGGGGTCAATTGGTTCATTTCCATATAGTTCCCACTTTAAACATTCTTCTTGGCTTTGGAAGCAATTCAATCAGCAGTGAAAACACTGCTTAGCATGGAATTAGCAGCCATCATTAAACCCTCCTAACTCCTAGACTCTGGCACACAACACATTTTAAGCAAACATGATTATGTGACAGATTATGTCCAATGAAGTATAACACCTGAATTATACTTAGTTGCGCCGATGTCGCACCGAAAATAGACAATCTACAACAGCACTATAACCATTTAACCCACCTGAGGCAGATAAAAATAAAACTAACAAAAAAAACCCACTTCTAAATCCTGGCCTAAGCTTTCTGAAAAAAACCCAAAAGTGGCTAAGCTTGGAGACACAAGCGACACAAATCTAAATAATGGAAAGGATAAGAAAATAATAATGTTTTCAGTGATTGCAATATTAAATATGAATCATTCACATCAAAATCACAGATAGGATTCTCAGTTGAAGTGTGCATTTAAATGCCACAAATATAACTGTATGTAATATGCAATATAACTGAAGTACGGTTGATGGCTTATGATAAGGTACCATACATGTAGGCAAAATGATGATGTCATGTAAGAGAAAATAAACAAGAGCCAACAGATGTTTGATATTAAACAAATATCATTGTATCTAACCAGATCCCTTAGTTTAGAAAGGAAAGCAAATGTTTCATTCTGTGACAATAGATGACTTCATATTGTCATTATGTAAGCTTTCACTTGATCAAATCTAGTGAATATACATGCACTCTATATGTCCACATACTGTATACTGTATGTCATGAGTACTCTCTCTCTCTCTCTCTCTCTCTCTCTCTCTCTCTCTCAGCCCACCAGTGAAAGTGGGAACTTGCTTTGTTGCCCCCAAGTCAGGCGGAAAATTGCTAACCTATTTGTCATTGTGTGCCAAGATGTAGAGGTCAGTCATTGGATTCCTTCATGACAAGCTTACGGAATCGAATGTTTTTCCACGGGCCTCACCCCACCCCCCTTTACACACCGCCTCACACCTGCTCCTCCAGGTAAAATAACAAAACAAAACAGGGGGAGAACGGAGAGAAAAGAGGGCTTAGAGGGTGAGAGACTTAAAGACAGGGAGAGAGAAAAACGATACGCGAGAAGAATTTACCGTGAAACCTTCCATGTCTATTGGCCATTTCAGTTCAGTAGACCCCGGGTATACGTTTAGCTCACAGTGGCAGATGAAATGCGGGGTTTTGGCGAGCGTCCAACTCTGCAGAATAACACTAATTATTCGTGCCTGTGACCACAGAACATTCTTAAAGGCTCAAAAGGATGTTGTTTGTTATTCTGGTGGTAAAAACAGCAATAGACTGAATTGAGCCGAGTGTATGCAATGAGAGAAAAACTACAGATAATACAGTAGGCCTACAGATAATTAATGAAGACGAATTGTTTAGGCTTGTTGTTTTGGTCCTAATATTCCTCTGCTCCAATTTCTAACAGAGAATAAGTGCCTTTATTCTAAGACTTAAAATCTAAGTTCCAATCGGAGTCATGTGTCATGGGAATCTTTATTAAATATTCTTTATAGCCTATCCTGCTATCAACAGCTAGAGGCTATGCACAGAGCATGCACTGCCTTTAAGATTCCTTCACTATTTCAATATAATATTACGCTACGCTATAAAACTTAATCTGGAATGACAAACAACTGTGTCTCATGTTAGGTGGAAGGGAGTTTACAAAATGAGTGCATAGATACAGTATAAACAGGGTTTTATTATTAATCTGTCTCTTACAGTGTTACTCTTTATAAATCACAGGGCTAAACATGAACAAGCCCCAGCGAGTCAACAGCAGGAGAGGATAGGAGTACCGCCCGAGTCCCAGCAGCCAAACCACTTCACACTTCATTACATGTATAAAGCTCTGTAAACATTGAATCAGTATATCAATACATTTGTGTACATGGGATCATGGGATCATTAGATATAAACACAGTAGGCTGCATCTGTTAACATGTAATCATTACATATCAATAGCTCTGTAGATTGACCAATATATATCAATACATCTGTTAACATGGAATTATTACTGATCAATAACGTGTTAACATGTTGCTGTAGGGCAGAAACCTCCAATCTCCATATTTTAACTTGGCTACAGTGTCCCCCAAAATAAGCAAAAAATACTCCCTGCTTCTGTAATTAACTAGTAAATCTACTGACAGTGTTGTTGCAAACATTGTGATGCAGCACAGATGCATTTAGTCAGGTGAGAAACGAATGAATGCTCCTGCTGAGCTTTGCTGCTGCTGCCGTGGCTGTTTTCAAAGTGATATCTCTCTCTGGGAGCGTTACCAATACTAAAAATGTTGTGGGGGAACTTCAAACAAGCGTGGCAGAGCAGCAGCCATCCTCCTCCGCACACAGTAATAACTTTAGAGTGCTTCTGCTTGGGAGGAAATCCCCTTGGCCGAAAGCAGAACGGCACATCATTCCACTACAAACAAGAAAAAGAGCCGAGCCGTTTAACACAAGCAGCCAGCAGCACGCATGAAGACTCCACCTTGAAATAACAACAAAACCCCGAAAAGCCTATCCAAACGGGATGACAGACCACAGTGTTATAGTTTCGGAGTGGACGCTAATCTACGTACAAACTTCCACTCCACATGAATCAAGGACGGGTGTTCAGTGGTAGCGTTTAACAGCCGGCCTATAAGTGATACCTCGTCCCCACCTCGCTAATCCTCAATCTTCTAAAATCGGTGGTATTATTCATGTTTTACTGTGACAAATTGAAATGGAAAGAGATCAAGTGTGGACAGTTAAACCCCAAGGATTATAATAACTTCAGTCTGACGAGAATAGGATTACATTTTCTATTAAACCAGTATAGTGTTGTACTTTGTCTTAACCAAATGAGACAACACAGCTGAATAGTTCCTACTTCCTATCTAGAGCCATTGAGAGAGAGAGAGTTACCAAACTACCATAGACTTATGTTGTAAACCACTACTACTACTAAAAGTCTGCCCTGCATCTTATATTACAATTGAGAGATGCTGCTCACATTGTGTGTTCACAATCGGGTGGCCAAGTCATAGACAGTGGTATGTGGAGTATGCCGTTGAGTCCTGTGCTGTGCCTGTGCTCTGACGTCACTCACTTTGCATTTTCAACCCAGCTTTTGCAGCTTCCGTTTCTCAAATCCGCCATTACTCACTTCATTCCAGAATGTCTGCGTACTGTTCAATTACCGCAGCCTGAAAGGCCGGGAGCCCCCACACGGTAACTGTGTCATTTCTCGACTGTTTCGGACATGGGAAAGTTCGCCGGAACCAGGCCAGCCCCCTGGGCGCGTTCCTGGGGGTCTGGATGTTGCCCCCGGGGACCCCCACACACTACAGTTGCACCGCTTTTTTTTTGTAACGCTAGATGTGAGCGTAAAACATCTTTCTATTCCATCCTGATTGTCGATGCTGGCCCACAATAACCTAACTGACCTGTGCACTTTGTTGTGTGTGTGTGTGTGTGTGTGTGTGTGTGTGTGTGTATTGCTCCTATCCATTAGACATAAAGATAACATAAAACTAGACACATAAGAATTAAAGTAGCTGAATAAGAGTACAACTGACCTTCAACAACTTCATATCAATGCTAGCTTTTCCCAGCTTTGCAAACAACACTGATACTGCGTAGAGGAGGCTTTTCTGAAGCCTCTATGAATCCACAATCAAAGGCAAACGTCAGACAGCTGATCAGATAGGAGCTGGCACAGAGTTCAGAGAGAAAGAGTTACGGTGAAAGAAGATGCTGTTTTCTACTATTTACACTAGTACTGCTGGAGATCCCAGAAATCCTTGACAAACATGTACTGTACACATACTTCTGTGTAAAAGGGAGTAGAGGAAGATTGATGTGCTCACTGTCTGTATTGATGTTCCATTAAAGGGGTATTTCTTGAATGAGTATGTCCACCGTCACCCATTAGGCAATTTTAATATTTGAGAGTCGATTAGTCATTACGATATGTGACTTTAAAACACTCGTAGCTTTTGTGTACAGTTTTTAAGTAGCTTGATTAAATATATTTATTCCTTTCATCAGATATGTCCCATTCCTATAAACCCATAACTACAAACTCCATTTTAACCAACTCTTGAAAACACACATCCCTGGTTCTGGTGGGTGATGACCATAGAGCTATAATATAACTAGAGAGCGGATTGAGGAGCGTTAGCCCCGACCCCCGCTATTCACTTCAGTGGAAGTTGCCCTGCAGTGGCGTTTTGAAGCCACGACAAATTGAAATCGACGAAGTCTTCCGGGTAGTACCCCTCGAGTGTTGATATGATTGGTTGGCTCCTATCATCGTACCCTTCACACTGTTCTTGTGGTACCTCTACGTCACGTCCTACGTCACGATTCATTCATAAATGTAACCTGGGCCTGCAGTACCACTTTTGACCAGTAGAGACGGCGTCTTCAACATTGCCCAGCCATTCTGCAGGCTTGGTGGTGACTGATATTGTCCTCCTTTTTTCAATTCCCTTTTCCATTTATTTTATGGTATTGGTTTATTTTATGAAAAATATCTATCTATCTATCTATAAATGCACCAAGTCTCTGTCTGTGTGTGTGTAATCCACGTAACTCGAGAACCGTTCACCCCACAGATTTCAAATTCGACACACGCGTTCTCCAGGTCTGATATGGACGGAAAATGAAGCCTGTAAGTCCTTGAACTGTAAGTCGCCATCTTTCTAGATCCGTTTGGGCCCAGCTGGCCATTGGCTATGGCTCCCTTTGGGCCCAGCTGGCCATTGGCTGGCCCAGACAACGAGGCGGGACTTCCCCCCTTCTTCTTCGTTGGTTTTTATTTTGACTGAACTTCGGGGTGGCTCCCGATCATAAACTGTAACGGTAGCCACGCCCCTCAGAACATACGCGACATTCGTTTAATAAATGGGACCATCATTTTCCAAAAATAATATTATGACATGAGAAATGAGACTTTAAATAGTGACTGGAAGCAGAAAGTATTCATGACCATGTTTATTAAGGTAATACAGTCTAGGTGAAGGCCCAAATACATGGACTTCTATGGAGCTATGGGTTGGCCCAGTCAGGTCGGACCCACGGTTGTCCAGAACCGCCCCAATACATTGTGTTAGCATGGTTGTATGTATAGCATTTAAGCTGCAATTCTGGTTAAAAAATGATAATTTTATTATTTTATGGAATATCTTCATTTTTACCCTTTTCAAAATATTGAAATCCATTACATTGGCATTACATTTACATCAGTGAATGATGCTAAGGGAAATGTTTGAGTTAACTGGACAACTGAATAATATAGCCATATCATCGAAAGGTTTGCCTCCTTTTATAAAGCTGCACATCACAAGTCAACATCTAGTATGAAAAAGTACAAATTCGTTTTTAGCGGTGTCCACTAATAAGGCCTGCAGGCATACCTCTCCACATGCCAGTGACTAATCACCTCTATGATTCAAGTCCAAGAATACAGTATCTGAATTCACAGGAAATATCATATTCAAGAATTCCTCTGGCGGCATCTCCTAGCTCCTCTGAAGACATGTCACTGTTGTCTGCTTGAGTAGTCAAAAATGATGCTTCATAGACTCTGTTATATTAGACCTCAGGTTTGTTCATCCCCTGATGAATAAAATGACCACACACCATTTGTATTCTTGCTTACTCTTCAAACTTCAAATAAAACAACTAAAGTAGGTGTAATCATACGGAAACAAGTGCAGGCCCTATATAACCTATTATGATGCTCACAACCATCACATCGGTGACAAAATAGGGATGACAGGTTAACTCGAAAGGGGTTAAAGCCACACTCGTAAATTGTCGCCCTCTCCTGACGGAGAGGTAATTGCAACGGTGTCCATGCAAACTGCAATAAAGATGTTACCACAGACAGTACTGGCACTTTACTGACATTGTCAACCTAGTGTCCTACCCAGCAGCATTAGGGTCTAAATGTCTCAAAGGAAGTATATCCGCTACATTTAACTGCCTCAAATTATAGGTTTTTTTTCTGCTATCTGCTGCTATTTTATGTCCCATCCCATCCCACTGCTATGTCAACCACTCACCTTATGTATATATCAATCTACCTTATGTGTATATATAGTGGACCTTATGTAGGCCCAGTTGATGTCGGGCAGAAACCTTGTATCTCCAGACTTTTCTTTTCATAATCGGATGCCCTACTTCATCATACAAGAGGGTCGCACTGTCGCACAAAAGTAGGGAAAATAGCTGATCTACTAGTTCACAATGTGTCGCATCTCGACGCACGGTTGTTGTTAGTGTACAGTATGTTTTGTAAAAACTACAATATTTGCCTCTGATTGCGAACGCAGTGATTGCGAACGCAGTGAGCACTAACTATGAGACCCTGCAGATCATGTCTGTGTGTGTGTCTGTCCCGCTGTGACACCACCTGCCCGCCACCAGAGGGCGCAGCTGTAGCACTCACACACACACACACACACACACACACACACACACAGTAGAAAACTTAAAAAAAATTACTAACTAAAAAGGAAAAAAAAGTACGTAATTTATTCAAATTGTTGTTATTGCAATTTACGAGCTGCGTTCGCTTCCCGCGTTTGCGCGTCTTACTTGTAGAAGTATTGGAAAAATTAAACTAAAAGTACCTAAAAATTGTAGGCTACTTAAGTAAAGTACTTGAGTAATTGTACTGTACATAGTTAATTTCCGCCACTGGTTTTGGCTTAAAGCAGGTGTGTTTATTGGAAGCTGCTTATCGTGGAGGTGATCATAGACATACACCATGCCAGCGGGTCATCCTCCCACTGTTATGAAACTGCACACGCACACGCACACGCACACGCACACGTGCACACACACACTCCGATTGATTTAGAAGAAGAAGAAAGAAATGTATTCATATCTGTGGAATTGGACTCAGCGCTGAGATTAGCATCAAATATCACACCAAAGGTCCTGCAGAACCGGAGCACAAGCTGTATAGTGTTGGCTTCACAATGGCTTTAGCTTAAAACCTGAATTAACCCTATAATACAAAGTCACAAAGTGGAATTAAATCCATATGAAAGGAAATAATATATCTTGAAAGATTTTGTGCTTAACTGAACGATGGGTGGAAAATAATTCAGTGACGACCACAATTGTAAAGCTCAAGTTGTGCTTAGTTGTGCACAAGTGTCACACACCAAATATAGAAGATCTACAAGCTCACAACATGCCATGCTGTGACGGGTTGTGAGCTTGTATATGTGCCGTTTTTGGTGTGCGGTACTGGCATGTAACCCCCTAAACATGACCTCTAAGGGCTATATCTTGCGCCAGCCCTTAACCCTTATCCCTAAACTAATTTGCAATGTTTACCATTTAAAAAAAACATTTAAAATAGTTCAAATAGCCGATCTAAAAGTTCACAATGTCTCGATCTAAGGCTAGTTAAACTTTTTTTTAATGTTTTTAAAATAGTAAAAAATGGCAAATAAGTTTAGGGATAAGGGATAAGATGGAGCCCTAAATGTCTAACTAACACAACCCTAAATCTTTTCTTAAATGTAGGTCTAAAACAACGAGGAAAATGTGTACTCCAACTCAAATTCTACAATACCACACACACACACACACACACACACACCCCTGTGCGGGCAGATCAAAGTGGTTCCCACTGCACATTAGTAAAACCCAGGGAGTCATTTTGAGTGCTCAAGGTGCCACACGGGCGCTTAGAGACACATTCCCCCTGTCAGACGCATACAAAGGCATCCCAACATGCCTCACCTGTGCTGACCAATCAGAAGGCTGGGTAGAATCCCAGGCCCTGGAGGAGGATATAGGCCAGGGTTTAGGTTGTCATTGGTGGACATTTTAATGTTTATTTTACCCTGTCGGGACCACCTCTCTCTCGTTCCTATAAAGATGCCAGTTTCAACCATAACAACAACATGGAGAACATTCATGTATGTATGTATGTTTATTCAACCTGTTTTCTATATCTCTCTCTTTTCTCACTCTGACCACTCACAAACAAGCAAAAATAACTTTCAGAAGTATAGCAATAGTGTCTCTATTTGTTCTGCCTTTGTTGATAGGTGCACAGTAGTCTGACAGGAAACTGGGGGGAGCGATGGGGGGAGTGGCACGCAAAAGCAAAGGATCGGGACTCGAACCTGCGACACGCTGTTGGGCTGGATTACCATAGCCTAGGAGACCAGACGGCTGTGCGAACCGTCCGGGTCCTGACCTTTTCTGAAAAACATCAAATATCTATTACAAAAAGATTATGTTACTATATATACTACATAACAATCCAAACATGGGTTCCCGTCTTAAAAGGTAAAAACCCTACTTTTTACTTAATTAATTCAAAAATAGCTATTTTGGAAAAACCTTTTTGAAAAGATTTGTATTTTAATTTGATAGAGTAGGCTAAGCATTTGTTGTGTACGTTTAAGTAAAATGTTGAACACAGAATAGGACTTCTTCCACCATTACAAGCAGCCATGCAGCCAACAGGAAGCCGTGGTACCGTGCTCTTGAAGGAAGTGAGCGATAGCAGAACTAAGAGGCTCATATAGTGTTCCATTATCCGCCATGCTTAGTGCACCTGAACTGAACAATGTTAGACCTATTGGCCCAAACAAAAGATTCATTTAGTGAAGGGAACCACTGAGGGATGTGACATGTGCAATAGTGGCATTCAGGAAATAGCTCCCACTCTGACATGATACCCCGATATGAAAGCTTGATGTGGGATTAGTCGACTTTGAAGAAATGCTGCCTGCCGGGGTTTTAAGGAGCAGAGTGGAGTCACTGTATCAGTACAAACTACGAAGGGTTAACCCAGAACTAGACTATACCTGACGAAGGCCACGTAGGCCGAAACGTATTTTTGACCGCTTGGTGATAAATTATTTTGTGAGCATTCAAAACGGTGTTCAGCTGTTGCATGCACCACATGACCATTAACCCAGAACCCTCCATAACCTGTAACTTTTCAGAACCTGGGAAGTTCTGTTTCACACATTTTTCCCACATTTACATTGAAACCAGAAGATTCAACATCCAAGAGATTTATTGTCACAGATGTACGAATAGCCTATACATACATTGTGAGAGACTTAGCTCGGGTGTGCTCCTTAACATAATAAAAAAAAAACATTACATAAATAACAATAAGAATAGCTCGCCCCTATAATCAATTAATACAACGTTTTTAAAAAGTAAAAAAGCGAGCGCAGCATATACAAGACAATAATGCACCAGAAGTGGTATAACTTTTTCTTCTTTAGCAGACTTATAGCCTGGGGGAAGAAGCTGTTCCTCAGTCTGCTTGCTTTTTTGTGCCAGCTTTGAGCATCTGATACTTCTTCCTTGATGGCAACAGGGTGAACAGGTTGTTATGGGGGTAGCGATCGCTGGTTAACACCCCTGAAGGGGAGGTACGTCATTAAAAAGAAAACTTTGTTCATTGTCAATTGTTTTGTGATTTGCAGATTGATTTAGATGTATACTGTTTGAAAACCAAAACCAAAGGCATTGTAGCTTGTAGATCAAAACATTGACTTGATTCAACTGTATTTTGAGTGGTGCAACCACCAAAGCTTAGTGTGTCTCTGGCTGTGTCCGAGCACAAAATTTGTATTTGGTTTTTTGATTGATTGAAATATTTATTAACAGTTTGTAGAATTACAGTACATTTCAAGCACAAACTCAATACAAAGACTGTTAACTGTGAGTGGACGACCCAATTAAGCATTATACTTGTTTACAGGGTCCACATTGTTCAATTCATCAAAACATTTAGAGACATACAAATAGACATGGTTGGTTTTCATCACCAAGTGTCACTGTTGTGCAGCCACACACACACACACACACACACACACACACACACACACACACACACACACACACACACACACACACACACACACACACACACACACACTATATATATGATGATTTCGGGTGTGACAGTGACAGTACAGTACAGTACAGTACAGTACAGGGACCCCCTGGGTCCTTGGCTGGCAATCCAGTCTGGCAGTGTGCCGCGGGTTCGACTCCCGATCCCGACGGCCTTTACTGCATGTCTTCCCCCCATCTCTCTCCCCATTTCCTGTCAGCCTACTGTCTGTCCCTCCATAAAAAATATAAAATAATAATTGTATCTGCTTTGTTTGCACCTCCACTGTTCCACTCGCCATTCTCAACTTTTTCTGGATCAGATCGGATCCAGATAAATTGATACCGGCTTGGCTCAATGGAACTACTTGACTTATTCCTGTAGGCTCCTAGGTGGAGCATAGGGCCGCAATCAGACCCCGCCATCGGACTCTGTTTTGAGCAGTTTTCTTCAGCTGGGCCCACGATAGTCCGGTCGTCTTTGCCTCACTCTCCACTGATCTTCTCCAGGTCTGTTTTGGCCTCCCCACTTTTCTTTTGCCCTGTGGATTCCAGTCCAGCGCTTGCCTGGTGATGTTGTCAGTAGGTTTTCGGAGGGTATGTCCAATCCACCCCCACTGGCTGATGGAGTTACGGTAGAACTATCATACTATATAATTTGTATAAGCTCCTATTTATTGGTATAACGAAGACTCACATTATCGTTCACATCTTAATGTTTTGACAATTATGTGGAGGCCCACTTGCAGTATCCTCATAGGTTCTGGGATCCTCAACAGGTTGAGAATCACTGATTAACCCATTGAACCGGGGAAAGCAGCTGTGTCATTTTAGGTTGTATAGCAATAGCATTGGCTATTAAAAATAGCAGAAATACATACAAGCCGTTTAACATTTTTGAAAAATCTTGAATCATTTTGATTTGCGAAAAAGTGTGCGAACTAATGATTTAAAAGGCACGCAGATCGGCCGCAGGTCTTATTGGGCTAAAATAGTCATGAGGGATCAGTCCTTTCTGTCGTGCCTGGCACAGGGTCTACTCCAGTGTTTTTTTATTTATGGAATTAATTAGGTTTGTTTGTTTGTTTTTTACAATGTAAATATTTTTGAAATTATTTTTTTTTGGTAGGAAAAGATAGTGATTTTTTTTTACTCGAGTCGTGGCCCATAAAGAATTGGCCTGTGACCCACAAACGGGTCCCGACCCACCGTTGGGAAATAGTGGTCTACTCAAATCACTCATGAACTGACAACAGTGTCAGATCAATAGAAAACATTAGTGATAGCCTGGAGGTTTGTGTTGAGACCATGTAATCATGTTCACACGTATGGTTATGATTGATAGGAGAACAGCAGGACTAATGATATAGAATAGATCATTTGTATGCAGAAATAACCCCCTGGCCAGTTACACGCATTGGCTGCTCAATCGCAATACAGCAGCTTTACATTTTGCTTCTGAAAAGCAGAGGTGTCATTTCAGGAGGAAAAAATGGGGTGGCAAAAATAAATTAGCAACCTATAAGACATGACATTTCCAAAATATAGGATCTACACAAGCTGACAAGTAGGAAAGCCAGGTTGAAAGTGGTTAGTAAATGTATGATTGCAGATAAGAAAATGTCTACATCACGTGTCACGTGACATGTCACACTGACCTGAAATCTTATAAATGTGGGGAACATATGCATGAAAGAAGTTAATTTGAGTTTAACTTGTTTCCAACGCGAGAAACCAGGGTTAGAATCCCAGGCCCAAACCTTCACTCCTGAGAGGGCATTGCGCCTGCTGTGCTACTGTTGCATACTGCCGGTGCACGGCACCAGGAGAGAGAGAGAGAGAGAGAGAGAGAGAGAGGAAACGAGCTGACAGGGTTCTTTGATGTCTCTTATCAAACCCATCATGGATACCACCGGGTCCCGTACCGTTGAGCACAGTCTCATCTCATCTGGGCATTGTGTGAGAGGGCAGCGTAACTCCTTCAAGAGAAGAGGAGATGCCATGGCTGCTGGTGGTCCCGCTCATTTGGAGCAACAATGACTGAATGACACCAGATAAGACTGCTTATGCTCTTCATCAAGAGGAGATATCTGTGTTTTAAGACTCCCTCGATAAAAGACGTCTGATAAAAACACACACAGAGGTCTCACGCAACACCTCTACACACTGCAAAGGGGTGTCGTTTGGGGGTTCCAGGGGATGGTGATTGCCACATTCTAGCTTTCGCATTTTAACCTCGAAATTCAGGTCTTTTATTCATATTTCTACTCTTTTTTTTGCAGATTAATGAGATTTTAGACACTTATTTTTATTTCTGCAACCATACATTCATTCATTAATTACTTTAAAACTGGCCTACCTATTGTAGGCATGTCATTACAGCAAAAAAAGAGGAACAGAACATCTATAAGCTTGCTTGTAGATCGGCTATTTTACCTTTTTTAAATCAGGCTTGAGTGGAAATTTGTTTGCCACCCTATACTGTTTTTATGAAAAGACGCCTCTGCTCACACTGGAAGACAGCGGCTTTGTCTTTTCAGAGACGTTCCTGAATAATGCAGCTTCTGTTCCAAACATTTTGACAGCGGTAAACCAACACCTCAACCTTTAACTCTGTGTGTGTGTGTGTGTGTGTGTGTGTGTGTGTGTGTGTGTGTGTGTGTGTGTGTGTGAGAGAGAGAGAGAGAGAGACCACAGTTCAGGCAAGGGGATTTTTTGTTCTTCTTGCTTCCATGCCAGGACGTACACACAGGCCTGTCACAATGACTCCATAATTGCCTGATCGCAATTATTTGAGATAACCAGTTACTTTAGCATGATTGTCAGAAATGAGACGCCCTGTGAGCTTGGAGATCAGCTATTCTTTTTTAATGTTTTTGAAGATATAGATAATCAAATGCTTGATGACTGTTTTGACAAAAGTCTGATTTATTTTTCGATTATTGGCACCAGTCATCATTGTCAGTAACGTCTGTGCGTATTTAACCCATTAAGACTGGGAAAGCATCTCTCATTTTAGATTGCATCCATATACTGTGGCTATTCAACAATAGACTTCATGCCGCACTATGAGGTTGTAGATCTGCTATTTTTTTTAAATTGTGAAGAAATATGTAAATCTTTGAATACAATTTACATCAAATCTTTGCTTCTGGTGGTCCCTGGAACAAAATATGTTGAGGCAGCCAAATACATAATTCTGGAGGTCCTTGACATGAAAAGCTTTGAGAACCACTGATGCAGCAACATACGTTTTTCAGAAATCTATAGGACATTTATATATTTGTATATGTATTTGTACATTTTGAACATCTGCCCCAGGTCTTAACAGGCTAAGTTATTCGCCATGTCTACCCTGCATGCAATCTTTGTTTACAAAGCCTATAAAAGGAAAACAGAGTGCTCCTAATGTTCAACGCCAAAAACGCAATTAAAATCGTTAAATCATGATTATTTACACAACAACTGAAATGTTATGATCGTGACAGCCCTAGGCTCCCTTAGTCCCTTGGCGTGGCCCGGCCCGAACCAGCAGTGATCTCCTCCCTCCTCTCTGACCCTCACTAGATGTGTATCGCACACAAAAGGACCAGATGCAGATGAGTGAGGGCACACAGGTCTGCATGTCATACCTTAAGGACCAGATGCAGATGAGTGAGGGCACACAGGTCTGCATGTCATACCTTAAAGGACCAGATGCAGATGAGTGAGGGCACACAGGTCTGCATGTCATACCTTAAGGACCAGATGCAGATGAGTGAGGGCACACAGGTCTGCATGTCATACCTTGTCTCTCTCCCGCAGTGGCAGAAGAACTACTCAATACTCAATTTTTCACAATATGAAAAATACTCTGTTGCAAAATGGTTTGTATTCAAAATTTTACTTGAGTGAAAGTACAAAGGTATTGGCATCGAAATGTACAAGCTTGTGGATCTGCCATTTCCCCTCCGATTTTGAAAACATTTGAACAACTTGTGAAATGGGACATGTTGCATAATGAGTACTTATTTTGATGCCAATTAGGTATTTCTTCCACCACTGCCCGGGGACAAACCCCGGTACACTTTGCACCCTCCGCTCCTTTCTAGGGAACAGGAAGAAGTTAACAGGTCACAGGGGTCAGATTACTGCCCAGAAGCTGCTGTTAAAAATAGCCAGTGATGCACGGGTTGTCTAAAAATACTCGCCTTGTCCACTTTAATTCAGCCAGCACTTCGTTTTGTAGGTGACCTTCAGGGAACTCTTGACATTGGTCCCGATGTCACCACAAACCAGAGCAAGAGGGCGTTTGTGAAAAAGGTTTGATGATGTGGATGTGTAACCTCATACCGCTGAGAACAGGTCAGTGTGTGGCCCTTCAGGGGCCCGTTAGGGGCCCCTAACCTCACCTTATCTCTATTCTGTTAGAATTCCACCTTTGATGGGTAGAGTTGTCATAATCATGACATTTTAGTTGATTATTTGTGATATGACGAATAACTTAAATACACAGAGAAATGACTGACAATGACCGGTAACAATAAGGGAAATTAACAATGTACTATGCCATATTTAATCATTTCAGACTTTCAAAATCTAAACCTCACAGCGCATATTGCAATCGCAACGTGTTGTGAGTTTGTAGATGTGAAATATATCTGCTATCTTTTCAAATGCTTGAAAATGTATGAACATTTTTTAACAGATTAATTTATATACAGATGAAAGGAAACCCTTCCGACGATTATGCAAAATAATTGCTTAAATTATCTCACATAGTTGTGATAGGTGATTACGTCATAACTTTGACAAATTGACAGGCCTTTTGATGGGGATTTCTGCAACAGAGGCCAAGCTTTCAATGCATATCGTCTCTGTCGGGTGTGAAACCTCATATATCCAAAACAGTTACTTTTCAGGATTCAAATTCAAAAGTATCGAAAGTAGCAGATCTTCAAGCCCGCACCGTGTTTCGAGGCGCGTTTCAAGTTTGTGAATCTGCTAGTATGATCAAGTAGTTACAAAACGTTTTAAGTTAAAATACCGTGATAAGATCTGTGTCGACACTGTCTGTGACAGCAACAATATATAATAAAATGATCTATGGCATAGCTTGTTCAAAATGATAGATTTAGTTCTGTCCATCGGAATGCGTCTGTCCAACTGATATACGGATTAATAGCATTGTTGCACTATTTGGAAGAGAACAACTGGGTGGCTTGAGTAGCATTTGCACAGGGCTTAAAACTATGAATGAACACGGCAGTGCTAATCAAGCTCACATTCATGCGATTTATAGACCAATCACTCAAGCATTACTGCCGCGGAAAAAATGTGGCATTTCATTTTTTTTTATTGTGTGGTAGTCCTAACGCGCTGCTGACACCTGGCATGCAAGCGAGTGCTGTGTTGGGTTCACTTAAGTGAAGCACTCCGCTGGCGGAGGAGCTGGGGTTTCCCAACGCAGTGCAACACAAGTGGCTCCATGCAGCAACAAGCTCTGAGGCTGCCGGAGTTAAAAGAGGAAATTACATGCCTTCAGTGTGCCAAATACCGTCCTGCAGCCTTCATTGTTGTTGCTCAAATCGTTGCTGATTGTTTGGAGCGGCATTGAGGGGGGCTTTGTGGCTGTTGTACTAGCCGCAGACTATCCCAGGGTCAGCACCCACATGCCCATATGACCGTTGTACTGGCCGCCGACTGACCTAGGGTCAGCATCTACATGCCCATATGACCGTTGTACTGGCCGCCGACTGACCCAGGGTCAGCACCCACATGCCCATATGACCGTTGTACTGGCCGCCGACTGAACCAGGGTCAGCACCTACATGCCCATATGACCGTTGTACTGGCCGCCGACTGAACCAGGGTCAGCACCCACATGCCCATATGACCGTTGTACTGGCCGCTGACTGACCCAGGGTCAGCACCCACATGCCCATATGACCGTTGTACTGGCCGCTGACTGACCCAGGGTCAGCACCCACATGCCCATATGACCGTTGTACTGGCCGCTGACTGACCCAGGGTCAGCATCTACATGCCCATATGACCATTGTACTGGCCGCCGACTGACCCAGGGTCAGCACACACGACTGCTGTTAACTAGGCTACTGTCTGATCCAGGGTCCACTAGGGGCCCTCCCCCTATGGGTCTAGTTACAGACATGTTTCGGCCAATGTGGACCCCTTGCTGGTCCTCGGACACATCGTTGAGAACCGGTGAACTACACGCCATCACTGCAGCCGCGCCAACATCACGTAGCTCAGCCAATCCGTGAAGCCGATGCCGTGCACCCACACACAGAGACTGGGGGGTGGGGGTCCTCCACTCGGACAGACAGATACAGACATCTGCTCCAATGCCTTCCTTTTACCAGATACAGACATCTGTTTTGCTGTTCTCGGGAGCCGTTGGGTCCAACCGAATGCCCACTCTACACTGCGCAACATCATGACTTTTCATCAATTGAAAAACTATTCCAACAAAAGTATTATTATTATTATTATTAGGGCTCACAGTCACAACGCATCGCTTTGTGCCATGTTGTGAGCTTGTAGATCTGCTATTTTCACTAGTTTGGGTCCGAGGCAAACTTATATTTTTTGTCTTTTGGGTCTTGAGCTAAAAAGTGTGGGAACCACTGATATAAATGACAATTAATTGTCAACTACACTTTCGTGACAGCCCTAGTGTTGACACGTTCTTTTGCTGAGACAAAGCGTCCTACTTTCCTGTTGCCTGTACTGGAACCGACATGCTGTCATGTTGCATCTTGACGTTGGCATTGATACTTTCTTTCTTTTTCTTAAAAAAAAGAAAGAAGAAAATATATAAACCAATTACTCATCCAAGGGTGTTTGGATTACACATGAACAGCCAACTGTGACTGGCTGTCAGCCTTCCAGATACCCTGCAGTTATTGGATGCTTCATTGATTATGTTCTGTTGTTTTTAAATCATTGGGTTACAAGAAGCTCACACAGGAAAGGAAAGTCGAGACATGAAGTTTATATATTCTAATTCCTCTTTTTCTAGCCTACTAATCATTGTTCTGTCTTTCGTTTGCTACAACCTGCAGAATGCAGAGCAGCCTTAGCCTTAGCCCATAGACCCCGACCCCTAATTGTCACTATACATCGTATGAGAAGTATAGGGCTTACGTAGTTAACAAGTGTGTGCTTGTGCCTCATGTACTACATACTGTACCTGCTGCTTTATGCTATTGTGTATTTATTTTACTGTTAGATCTTTCTCCATGCTCTCCCTGTCCCTGCTCTTCTTTTCTGTTCTTTCTGAAAACAATAATCACATTTCACGCACTGTCAAACTGTGATGTGTCATTAAAGTTGAAAGCATTTTTGATTGTTCCGTTGGCTATAATTTCACAGCTTGTACATCTGCTATTAGTGAACATTTTCGAAAAATCTTTAAAGTGTGCAAACTACTGAGAAGGCATTCGTAGAAAAGGCCTCAGGTCTTAATGGGTTAATCTACTTGTCTGGGAACCCTGTAGAACTCCCCACGAGGACCCCAATTTGAGAACCATTGTTTTAGAAGTCCAGGGAGGATTACAAATTGGACAGCACCAGCAAAATGACTGACAAGATGCTCTCGCATACTTGATTGCACCGGGGACTTGCAAGTCCCCCCCCCCTCCACCCCAAAAAAGTTATAGGATATCTGAAAAGGTAGCCATTGTTTATCATCTCCGGCAAATGACTTTGTAAAATTGAGAGGGAGAAAGAAAGGCGAGCGAGTGGTCCCTGCTGTGTGATAGCGGGCCCTGAAAGAGGAGAGCACTGATGCGTGAGTGAAAAGCGCCTCATGTCAGATGTAATTGTCCGGCCCAGGAAAACAGGCCACCAATGTCTGATTTGATTCCCTCCTGTTCAGCTCAAATTACTTCCCCGTCTACCTTTAAAAAACAATTTCCTTGACAATGAATCTCCCAGGAGCCCTCGAAGCACTTAGTGACCTCGCATTCTGTTTTCTCCCTATTCTGCCTTGTTTCGTTTACTGAAAAGAATCAATGTTTTATGGGGCTTTGAGATGTCGAATATAAGCGACGGAATGTTGAGACTAGCGCTGGGTGATATGGACAAAATAAAATATCTTGATATTCTTGGCCTTTATATGACAATATCGAATTGTGATTATGCCAATTTGTCTTTATTTTTCAAATATTTTCTAAAATAGCCAGTCTAAAAGCTCACAACATATTGCTACATTTTTGCTGTTTTTGAACATTTCTGAAGGTATAAAATAGGGTTGAAGAAAACCAGCAAAACAGGAAAAGACAACATTTATGTCATATTTATGTGTTACCTTTTCACACCTTATGCTAAACCTCATCTGCTGGTCTTATGGCATGTGTAGCCTATGTAGATATCTTCATTTAAAAAATAAGTTGAAATTAAAAGGTTGAGAACCACTCCATTAAAAAGAAACCCTGTGACTTGCTAAGTTGCTATCTCTTAAACGTCACTGATAAGGATTCAAGATGGGGTCGTTGGGATCCATTATTGAACAATTGGACATTCATGTCTGATGAAGCAAACGGCAGGAAGATGATGTCTCCTTGTTTCAGCCTCTGGCCTGGTATTGGCTCAGTGGTGGGATGTCTCCTGAGATCAGATTAAAAAATGTCTTCTACATCCTGACAGTTTTCCATTCTGACCTGAGATCAGATTCTAAAAATGTCTTCTACGTCTAGTACGTCAGTCATTCTTCGATTTTTCAAAAATAGCAGACCTACAAGCTTGTAGATCTGCCAAAAGGGGTTCCCGCCCAAAATGGGTTAAGTAAGTAACTAAGTATATTTACTCAAGTAAGTACAATTTTGAGGTTCTTTTACTTTGCTCAAGTATTTCTATTTTTCAATACTTTATCCTTCAATGCTCCACTACAATTATTTGCAGATTTAGATTAGTACAAGTTCGGGACGCACATCTATAGGGTTTAGAGCACCGCTGATCCGACCGATATGCCCATATATGGGCATGCAGCCTTTTGTGCCAATATTATGGAGCTGACAAATCTTTGAGCCTGATGCCAATCAGGCTCAAAGATCAAAAGAACTATTGAGGTTAGACAATACATTCCATATTTGGGCGTAGCTGCATTGGGAACTCTGGCTGGTCCTCCCATTAGTCAATTTTAATATACTAGGATAGGATACATAGTACAAAACATACATTAACCAATAATCCTATAGGCCTACTTAATATTCAAAAAAAGAAGATCCAGAAGTTCACCATGTGTCACACTGCGACGCACGACCTTGCGTGACCTTGCAGATCTGCTATTTTTTAAAGATTTGGAAAGAAGTGAAATGGGACATTCTGCATAATGAGTGGGCGGCGGTGGCTCAGGGGTAGAGTGCCTGGATGGTAACCGTAAGGTTGCCAGTTCGAACCCGGGCTCCCCCAGAGTTACTGTCGAAGTGTCCTTGAGCAAGACACTGAACCCCTAATTGCTCCCGATGTGCTAGTTGGTGCCTTGCATGGTTTCCGCTGCCATCGGTGTATGAATGTGTGTGTGAATGGGTGAATGTAATGCACAATCTCTGTAAAGCGCCTTGGATAAAGGCGCTATATAAATGCACCATTTACCATTTACCATTTATGAGTACTTTTACATTTGGTGCTAAAATTCTGAATACAGGACATTTTCTTGCAACGGAGCATTTCTACATTATGTTATTGCTACTTTTACTTAAGTTAAAGAAAACCTGAAAACCTGAAAAATCTTCCAAGTTCCACCACTGTCCGTCTCGGCTGGACCTGGAAGCGCGGCTAGCCTCCTCATCACTCTGTCATCGCCACTGTCTCCAACAGCCACAGATTAAACGCGCCAAAGGGGCCGCCAGGAAAAGTGGCTTGCCCCGTCTCTCAGGACTTATGTCAAAAATGTTTCAGTCCTCGGGTAATTTGCTACAGTCAGGGATCCTTTCACTATTTACTTCAAAGCCCCCCTCGGGAGGAGGGAGTACGAGACAGGGGGCAGGGGGAGGCAAAATGAAAGAGAGGAAAAATGATATTTAGTTGTGAGTAGTGACAGATCTACGTTACGGATTGACATGTGATCTGAGAGAGGTGTCCTCTTTTTAGAGATTCATGTCACTGTTAGAATACAGAGGGACAGTGCACAACCTACCAGTCTATTTAAAAACCCTATACAGCATTTGGTGAGGGTCCCTCATGGGCCTGTCCCCCTCCTTTTTTCCCTCAACACCAGATCTCTTCGCTAGTAATCTAGATAGAACACTCACAATGCATCGCCTTGCAATGCACTATGAGCATTTCTTTGCTGACTTTTAACTCCAGGATGGTGATGCAAGGGTTCAAGTGGTTCACTTCATGTAACATGTGAAACAAAAATGCAAACTAAAACAGTTACATTAGATGGGTGGCCCAATTTGGGAAGATAATATTTCAGATGATCTTACTGCTCAGGCATGTTAATCATAATCTGCAAATTTGCTGTATACCGGGATGGCGGGATGGAGAAGCAATGTTTGCAGAGGTGGAAAGGAGCTAGGGACATTACGCAAGACACATACCACATTAGTCGAATTCAGTTGAGTGAACAGAAAACTATGGGCACTTGACTGAACTGGGTTAACCTGTACACTCTCTGAGTTACAGACCTGTAAGTGACCATTTGGTTCCTAATAATAATTGACCAATATGCCGATATATGCCTTCACGGGTCAAATTTGACCGACCCGTGCCCAAATAGTAAAATAGTATAGTAATAGTAAATAGTAAAAAAATATACCCAGAACCGAATGGACCCGGCTGTTATTAGAATTCTGAGTTCCGAACCCAAAAAGTATTGAGAGATGTCGGAACTGGAGCCGAACGGACACGGCAATTATTAGAAATATGATTTCCGACCCCGAGCAGTACACGGACTGTACCGTACAAAACCCGAGAACACAAGGCTCTTTCTTGTTGTTGTGTATACAATAGTGCTGCTACTTCCTTACTAAAGTTATTTGACAGCCAATCGCTGGGTGGTATTAGTGGAACCGTCATTTCACTGTCGGAGCCCTAGACCCAAGACATACGGTAGTGGTTCAGCCCTGGACCCGGAGCCACTTCTTGTGGATGGAACCATGACCAGGTCGGATCCCAGGTATTTTCAGGGCTCTGGTTTACCCGAAGACCTCTAATAGGCATATATATATATATATATATACACACGATTCACCAGGAACGGCGATCCAACCAATAAGTCCAGAGTTGGGCGTGCCATATATTGGCATACTGATGCCATCAGGGGTCTCCATTTATCGTCATTAAAGGACAGACAGATACAGAGAAATGCATATGGGTATAAAAGGGACACAGGCGGGTACAATCAATGGGTACTCTGACAATAATGCGTACAGCATGTATATTGCATAACCAGGTGGAGCATACATTCAATCACAACTATTGTTCCTGACTTGCACAGTCCCCTAGTTTGAAGTAAGTTTAGCTTGCTAAAATACAAGATGCTGTCCAAAGAATAACATACAGTAACAAACTTGCTCAAGGATTTGCACAATTTTTGTGCAAAAAGGTGTAACACACTTACCCTGGACAACAGTACAACCATGTGACATCCGTGGACTTCTGGCTCTGGTCCTCTGCTGTTTTCTCCTGTATGTTTTTGGACCAACACCAGGAATGCGCACACAGGCTGCACTGAAGGCAAACAAAGCAATGATTAAAGATGGTAACAGGATCAGTGCTAATCAGCTGAACTGAGAACATGCTGGGGCGGTTAGCCATTGTCAACTGAATTCCAACATGTGATCTCTTTCCCTTTTAATTATGTGCCACCATGCCGCGGGAAATGTCCTCCGTCCTTCTAGCTGCTGGACCATCAAACATGTATCCAGATTATTAGGGCTACAACTATTGCAACTGATTTTATTTCAATAAATGTTTCGAATATGGTAATCAAGAAGAGGGCTTTTGGTTTATTTATGTCAATGAATTGATTAACCCTTAAAAGCATTGTGGGTGTGTGGAGACAATGGTTTTAAAGTAGGCCTATCTGCCCACCACAGTGGAGTCTAGGGGTTAGAATCCGCCGTGTCTGGCTTTGCTGAGCTTAAACTGACTTTAATGCTGAAACCGGGAAAGAATCCATGTAATTTTTGTATTTATTTTTTGCATACCCTATTCAAAAATAGCTCGGCAGTGCGTCTAATTTTGAACATTTTTGAAAAATCTTGAAAGTGTGAGCCTGTGAGGACTACTGATTTAGAAGGCATTTGTCCTCAGGGCTTAATTGGGTTGGGGAATCCCTGGACTTCAAGAACCACTGCTCTATTTTAAGCCTAACTGACAGGTTAGGGATGGAGAGAGAGCTGTCTCCAATCAACTGTACTATGCTGCCCTCTGTTGGTCAGAAGATTTTCATTAGTCTAACAGGGAAACCAGACTATATTCTCACAATTTATTTATTATACATAAACGTTATTTTGCCGCCCTACTACTCCCCCAGTTTTTACCGCAGGCACTTGAGCCATATGTCAAATTGACTTCATCTGGAATTGTGTGCTTGCATTTTGCTAAGACATCCGTTGTATAGCCCTCTTTGGGCTGGGTCCATTATATTTGACAGAGCTACTCCACTCCAGGGTATACACAAGGCAACTTAGGTCTTCTGATAAAGGCCTTCTTATCATCCCTGCTACTAAGATGAGAACTAAAGGCGATCGAGCCTTCTCAGCTATGGCACCCACACTCTGGAACGAGTTACCTATGAACCTAAAAAATGCAGAGTCAGTCGACACTTTCAAAAAGCTACTTAAGACACACCTATATCTTAAATATTTTGGTCCATTATAGTGAGTATCTCTATTGAGTCTTGTTCTGCTTGTATTTATTTGTATCAATTGTTTTCTGTTGCTTGTTTCTTATTGTTTTCGCTGTTTTGCTGTTGACTGTTTTTCTTGTTTTATTTTTATTATTTTACTGTGTACAGCACCTTGTAACGATTGTTTTGAAAGGCGCTTTACAAATAAAATTACCTTACCTTACCTAGTTAAATTAATGTATTAGTGAATTAATTTTACCCATTCACTATGGGAAGATCAAAAAGTCCAATTCAAGTATTTTTTTTCTCTGAGACCGTAAGGGCTACAGTCAGTTACAAAACATGGAGGGGAGGTTCATAAAAATTACAAAAATGAATTAACACACACACACAACACCCCCCCCCCCTTCTGAAAAAGATTGAGCTTGCAGCTTGCACAAAAAAAGATTACACCTACTTATTTACACCTGCATGTAAACCTGTGATCATAAAATCAATAAATCAATAAATATTACTTTGAGTCTGTCTACTCTAGTGTAGGCGGCAGGCTATGTACTACAGCAGTGTCTGTCTATACTCTATGAACTACAGCAGTGGTTCTACCTTTTCAGGATGTGATCCAGAATTTTTGCCTCTTCCTTATTTTATTTGAAAGGTTGGCCAATTATAATTATTCAACCAGGGCCTGGGCTGTGGCTCAGCAGGCCAGCCACCTTGCCTAGTAAACCAGTCTGGCAGTGTGCTGCGGGTTCGACTCCCGATCCTGACGGCCTTCACTGCATGTCATCTGCCATCTCTCTCCCCATTTCCTATCAGCCTACTGTCTATCCCTCTATGAAAAAATAAAGGTGAAAGCCACAAAAAACATTAAATATATATTATTTGACCAGTTTGTTAATGCATTTCCCTTTTAGGTATTATTAGGTCTAAAAGTCCCAGAATTGTCACTTTCACTGTCATCTGGGGACACCCCCAAATCATCACGAGGACACCCCCGGGGGTCCCGACCTTAGAGTAATAATCCCGACCCACAGGTTGAGAACTACGAACTACAGGCAAACATGAGGTTAGGACACTGTTCATACTCGGGAACCAAATAGGCTAGAGGGTATGCGCACGACATCATCATCATACCCGGATGGCATGTGCACTGAGAGGATTTAAACATACCATAGGAACAAGCAACCTGCAAATTACATGATTATAATTTTTATTTTGATACTGAGGATTTTGTGTTCTTGTACAGTACACATGTAGAATATACCTAATAACTTTAGACTGTTCTAATCTCGCAAGCGATTCAGAGCAAATTCAAAGGATTTCCCAGATTGATACTGTTCCTACCCATGACAAACATTAAACCAATTCCCTGACCCTGTAGGACTTCCTTTTTCAAAACTATCAAGTTTATAAGACCTAAGAATTAAGCACTAATATATGGTTTCTGGGTGTTTTTTTAATCAGGATTTATTGATTTTTTGTTTGTTTATTTGCTGTTTCACGTTTGGTTCAGTTATTTGAGTGTTGAATGTTTACGGACCACAATGGAAACCAGCCCTTTGCTTTGTTGTGTTTTAACCATATGCCATTTAAAAAGAATGTCAATAAAATATTCAATAAAAACAAGACATATTCATAGTTAAATAATGAAATGAGACTTGAAACTGAAGTGTTTTATTCAGGAAAGATACAAAATATATTTTAATATTATAATATACACTATGTACAACAAATCATTTATAAAAGTAAACACCATGAACCTTTAAAATGCTCGGTAGCCCACATGATTCATGGTCAGAACAGTATTTGGAATAACCATAACCCTCACCCTGCAATTTCATCTGATGTCCACATGGTGTCTCTCTTGTCTATGCATTTCAGAGTGAGAGTTGATCTTCAGCAGTGATTCTCAAAGTGGGGTTCAGGGACCCCAGGCATCCTTGGTAGGGTTCCAGTGGGTCCCCTGATAAACTAGATTGAACCAAATGGACACTTAAAGGTCTGTAACTCAGAGAGTGTAGGCTACAGATGGAACAAAATGGACACTTACAGGTCTGTAACTCAGTGTGTTATGGGGTTGTCCGTGGCCTAATGCCGGGCAAACTGGGAGTCCTTAATAAAAAATATAAATATAAAGAAGTTTAAGAACTGTTGATCTTCAGGACCATGGCTGCCACATGTGTGGGTGAGAGTTCGCTAGGACGCCTTCCTCCCTGGGCAAGGAGGAGGGGGAAGAAACGAGGGGTCTCAGGGTGGTGGTCCGAGAGGGGAAATGGAAGGCGGGGGTCTGGGAGCAGAGAGGAGAGTGCATGGGTGAGAATCCGACAGGAGCTGAGATGGTGTGAACGTCTAGTGAGTGCGACAGGGAGGAGGAGGTGGAGGAACACGAGGAGGTGTTGGGGGACAGAGGTGACGGGCTGGGGGGGAAGGAGAAGTGGCAGGGGAAGGGAGTGGGCGTGGTGTACGCAGGCGTGGAGCAATAACATCCGTCCAGCGGCGAGGCGGGAGGCGAGATGTAGTCGTGGTGGTAATAGGGCGAGGGTTGATGATGATGATGATGATGATGATGGGGGAGGAAAGGGAAGTTGGAGGAAACGTCCTCCACCTTCTCCACGGATGACGCTGCCGTCGTGCCGCTCAGCCTCACGTCCGTCGTCTCCTGCTCCTTGTTCGTGCTCGCGCTGCAGAGGTCTGACGTTCTGGGGTTCGTCGAGCACTGGCTTTCCATGTATGTCTTCAGTTCCTGTATTATGTAGGGATAGAACAGTTCAAACAATGAAACATCGATAATCTGGTAATCTAACTATAATGCACCAAATCTCTGTGTGTACGTCTGTACGTACGTCTGTAATCCACGTAACTCGAGAACCGTTAGTCCGACCGACTTCAAATTCGACACACGTTCCACACCATCACAGGGAGTGCAGTGCCCGGTGTCAAGTCGGTCGGACCCACGGTTGTTCAGAGCCACCCCAAAAAGGCCTCTGCCCAGGCTCTGGGTGGTTAATCTATTTGTTGATATATATATATTTTATATTTAAAAAAATGAACGCTTCTCGATTCCAATAAGAAGATACACAATATAGTTGCAGCCCTATACCTGGATGAGTCTTGTCCTGTGTGGAGGTGACAGTTTACTGGAGTATGATGCCAGCTGAGCCACACAGCGCTGGAAGCCTGCATTCTGGACACTGAAGAGGACAGGAGAGTCCATGGAGTCTGCAGAGTGAGCGAGGTTCAATACAGGAACATTTTGATCGTTCATCTGAACAGTACCATCACAGCCACAATCTGTTGATAGAAAGATGAAGGAAAAAAATTATATAATGAATACATTTTTACATAAGTAAAAGTAAGAGTGTATAAAAGTACTCTGATGCAAGTAAAAGGCAAAGTAAGTTTATACAAAGACAGTGATATGATTCTGAGCCCTCTGATCACTGGACAACGTAATCACAGAAACAAATAATCCACCCAAAGTAGGCCTATTTGATGTTACTGAAGCAACTGACCACTCCGCTTTTCTGTCCACTTTTGAAGATATTCCACAGTCACGTCCAGAATCTCAGCTTTTTCTATTTTGGGGTTCTGCAACCGCTGTGACAGTGGTGGAGAAGGAGACACAAATATACATCACAATGAGGTTACTGAAATCTTTGAAATCCTTCTAGAGGCATGTAGTGTGTAGTCAGACAACTCACCACATCGCAAGTGTTCTTCAACAATAAACCTCTCAACTCCCCCAGACTCTGATTGATCCTGTCCCTTCTCCTTTTCTCTACGGCTGGTTTTAAGATCTGAGAAGAGAACCAGGCAAGACAGAAGAAATTACAATTACCACCAGACAAAACATTTGTCCTCATATGTATATTTCTGTTAAATGATGACACTATGAGCTTACAATATTTATTATTTTTTGTTCTCATGCTATTTAACTCAATTACTTACTGTGAATCATTACATTTGCATTTTAAGCTACAGGATGAAAACAACAAACTTTACCTTGAAGATCACCTACAGGAGGCAAACAGGCATGGTGAACTACAGTATACAATGTCAAACCACTGAATCACAATCAGTGTGATTACACATAGAAGCACTACAGTGGAAGCATCAAATACAAAATACATTACAATATTTTTGGACAAAATAGATAGTGTGGGAACAACAGATAAAGGAGACATTTTATAAAGAGAAAAAAAGATCATGTGTAACATTAAGTCCATGGGGATTGAGAGAAACATGAAATCCATCAAGGGTAGGCTATTTTTGTGTATCCTCTTCCAAGTTTTAGTTGGACAATCGGACAGTCCTTGGGGGGGTTCCAGGAGGTTCCCAAGCAACATTAGTTCTTATAGCATCAAAACACTTTAAACCATTGGCTATTTGAAAAAAGCCGATCTATCTTTTATTTTCGAAAAATATTTAATTGTTTTTTAATTTAATATTTTGAATCATTTTTACAACAAAATATTATATATTGTGAACTAAACAAATGCAGAAACTAGCCCTTACCCTTTTTGCACACATGGTATTGCTGTCCAGGGTTATGTTTGGTAGTTTTCTCGTCATGTTGAAAGAAAGTGAAGCTCTTGGATAGATGTCTCTCTGGCTGGGTCTCCTCTTTGAAGTGAGTAAGGGGCGTGATTTAAGGTTAGGTTTATATAGACTACACTGGTGTTGGGGGACGGGACTTAATGTTGCCACTAACCTCTAGGGCACTATAAGGTCTGGGGACCCCCATGGGGTCCCAGGGGTTCCCCAGCTAAATTAGTTATAGCATAAAAATCAAAACCACTTTAACAACATCGGGTAGACTATTTGAAGAAAAAAAAAGCTGATCAAGCTGCAAGGCTTTGTGAGCTTTTGTGCAATTTAAATATATATATATCTTGAAGAATTTGGAATATATTATTTAAAACATTATAGCCTATAACAACTCAAATTTTGTGGGTCCCCCCACTAAAATATTTTCAAATGGGGGTCCGTGGCCAAATGCATATCAATTTGGTGGTCCTTGCCATGCATGAAAATGTTTAAGAATCACTGTTTATAATTTATAAATTATATGGGATTGTTACCCATTTCATTTTCACTTACCCAAAAGATACAAATATATTTTGGGTATACAGTAGGTGGGAACTTCTATACTAATGATAGCTAAATAACATATGTGGGTCCTAATCTCCCATAATGTGATTATGCAATTATAGGCCCCATTCACTCACATTGGCCGAATAGATTTAGCATTTCCACAAGCCATTAGCTATAGTTAGTTGACACGAAGCAGAAATTGTCACCATGAAAGTGAGACGATGGGAAACTGGTAGCTTCTTTTTCTCGTGGGAACCAGTGCATTAAGTGACAAATTGAACCTCTAGACGTGTGACATGTCGACACGAGCGTCGAGTGACGAAAGACACCAAACAATGAGCCTACTTTGAGGCCTGATGTTAAATATATATTATCTATATGCCTATACCCAGCAACCAGCATGCAACGTCAGCTGATATAAAATACATAATTAAAGTGGTTAATGAATGTTACAAAGAAGGATGACGCTGTGCCAAATATACTACATTTTGTTTTGGAGTTGGCCTTGGAGGCACCCAAATGGTACCATTTCCAACGTTTGTCTGATGAAGTGTGAAGAGGATAATTACTAGGTCTATAGGCTAGGTTAATGCTGGTGTGAAGTGTGCCGTGCTTGTTTTACGCACAACGTAAACTAAGACCAAATGTAGCCTATACCTTGGCTCAAGACTATCATATGCATTTTATCAAATTGGTCGAGCATGTGCATAATATTATGGTATATAGGCCTAGGCTACGAAAGTATACAACGTCATGTCAGACAGATAAAGGCTTGACTAATCAGTGTGCTTTGAATATTTTCACGACAAGACAGCAATGAACCTTATAGGCCTACTTTATAGGCTACCTGTTAAAGATCTAGACTAGAGAGATGAATAGCAACATGCATAACGTCAGGTCGTCAGATGAATAGGCCGTGTCGCCATAGCTAGTATTAAAGTGATTATTGAATTTTACAAAGGCTTGCCTTACACTTAGCCAAATGTCCCAAATTGACATAGTTTATAGTTTAGAGTGACTTTAGACTCTACTAGCTCTCTAGCTCTCTGAGTCCTAGCTAGGACAAATGGAAGCTTAATTCGGTTCACGTTTGTGACGAGGTGTGAAAACGATGCCTCTGGGTGTGAAGTGTGCACGCTTACCTTTTTTAACGACAACACAGGACAAACTGTGACTGCATGTGCTTGGAATATTTTCACGTCCACGTGTTGTTGAGTACGTGCTCTCTGCCTCTCTGGACCGACGCGTGCTAAAGTCATATCACTAATTGCCCATAATGAGGCCAATAATTCAATAAAAGGTTTATGGGCGGATACACGTGACTTGAATTGTTGAACAGACCCCCACACACACACACACACACACACACACACACACACACACACACACACACACACACACACACACACACACACACACACGCACACACACACACACATGCACACACACATGCACGCAGCACACACACACCACATGCTTGGTATTTTAATTGGTTGTACCACTTATTATTAGATTATCTTTAATGGTTGGTCGCATATAGGCCATGGGTCAATAATCCTGAAATATTTTTCAGAAATGGTGTGTTAAAATAAATTACCATGGTCAATTAAGAGTTGCTGGACATTCCAAACATTTGCACCTTGCCAAAAAGACAAAGGGAAACGTTACAGTTTTTATATAGCCTATAATGCATATTATTGTATAGATTATTAGGATAGTGTGAGATCAATGCCTTGAGACTTGTTAATGCAACGAATCAGACCTTTTTAGGATGCAGAAGAAAGGAACATGAAGTTGGAAGTCGGTAGTGTCAGATGAATGGTGATAGGTATTTTTCTTTTGTAGATGTTTTAGTTGTTAACGATAGTTCAACTTAGAGCTGTAATGCTCCATCATCCGTCTGCTCCAATCAGATCTGCGTTACCTTGTCCGCACCCCTTTATAAACGGTCCTCACCTCCCTTCGCTCATCTGTGCTTCCGTTCAGGTAGTCAGGTAAACGCCCATCGATCATGTCAGATCCAGATGACAGCACCTCTCACCGCCGCAGCTCCAGGCTTGCTGCCGCCGAGTACGTCTCCTGGCCAGACGAACTTATTTACGCCGCGCTCTCCGGCCACGGCATCGTTCCCGAACGGGGCCTAACCCACTCTCAGCTAGTGGATCTCCTTCTCGCCACCATCGAGTCCTCGCAGACTCAGCAGCACGAGTCCCCCAGCCAAGGCAAGAGTAAGGGTAAAAAGAAAAATGCAACCCCGCGTTCAGCCGAGCTCACCCAGGACGAACCCGGCGGCTCCCAGGCCTACGCTGGCCCCGTTCAAGATCCGCATTCGCCGCCATCTCACGACTCCACCGCCCTGCTGCTGTCAGCCATGGCCACCCTGGCCAGCGCAGTCGGGGCACTCGAATCACGGCTCTCTCAGCAAGCGCCCGTGCTCCCTCCTCCAGCGGCCGGCAGCGCCACGCTCTCGTCCTCTTTTCCTCCTCCAAACAACCCAGTGCCACCCCACCCGCGGTCCGGGTTCACACTCTCCTCCGCCCAGCCAGTTGCCCCTGCCGGTAATTATTTCATTTCTCCCTTTTCCGCCATTTCCTCTCACCTCAGAGCCCAAATAACCGAAGGGAAGGACGTTAACCTAGCCTCTCTCATCCTCCCCACTCCCGAATGCGACAGAAAGCTGGTAGGCTCCGACCAGCTCTCTGCCGTGTTCCGCGCCTCCGATCCCCGCCTTAACCGTTCCCTCGACTTCTGCGACTTCGTCATAGCCTTCGGCCTGTTTAGGGACACCCTGTGTGATGCCTTCCCAGAGCGTAGATCCGAGTTAGACTCCTACCTCGCTCTCATTAGCGAAATCAAACGTAGATACGGCGGCCCCATGTTTTACGATTATCATAAAGCCTTCTCAGCTAAAGCGGCTAACTTCCTCGCTCGCTTCAATTCTAGACTCAACTGGGCGTGCCTAGACACAGAGCTGCTCATTCTGCACGTAGGCGGCCACAGGGCCCTTACCTGCCATCTGTGCAACCAAGTAGATCACTCCGCCGAATCATGTCCCAAGTCCGTGTTTCTCGCTCCCTCTGTGAAAAAAGAAAACCGCCCAAAAACTTCGAATCCTTCCGCCTTCGATTCTCAAGATCCCTACCCCCAGGACCAGCCCCCCCCGGGCCAGAGGGACTCCCGCGGAAGAGAGGTGACTTTCTTTAACAACATGCCCATATGTAATAACTTTAACGAAAATGTCTGTACTTTCGGTAAATGCCAATTCTCTCACGTCTGTAGCTACTGCAAAGACCCCCACCCAAAGTCCGTGTGCCCGAGGCGAACCCGCCCTCCGAGGGATGCCAGCAGGGAGGGTCCATCTCACAAAACTCCTCGATACTCCAAACCATTCTAAGTAGCCACCCCTCCACCCCCATCCACATTCACGCTTTATCCGCCGCTCTATCATCTCACCCCGACCCAGTATTCACGGACTATCTTCTCACAGGCTTATCGCAAGGTTTCCGCGTCGGCGTTCTCTCACCCCTCACTCACTCTCACGTGTTTCCTAATCTCCAATCTGCCCTGTCAGAACCAGAAATAGTCGCTTCTCTCCTGGAGAAAGAGGTTCTCAAAGGCTTCATGGTAGGGCCCTACCCCACCCCGCCTTTCAATCCGTTTCGCAGCAATCCCATCGGGATCGCTACGCGAAAGTATTCAGGGAAAAAACGTTTAATCATAGATCTGTCAGCCCCCCGTCACGACCTGTGCCCCAGCGTAAACTTCATGATTCCGCTCGAAAACTTTTCTCTGCATTACGCTTCTATCGACGACGCAATAAAACTCATTAAAATAGCAGGCCAAGGCGCTTGGTTGGCAAAAGCAGATATCACAGACGCCTTTAAAGTAATGCCAATCCATCCGTCCCAGTGGTCCCTTTTCGGCGTTAAATGGGAGAACTTGTTTTATTTCGCCACTCGCTTAACGTTTGGCTGTAGAAGCAGCCCCCACATTTTTAACCAGCTTTCGGAGGCGCTCTGCTGGGTTCTGCTGAACGTTAACCGTCTACCCTTCGTCCTCCACCTTCTCGACGACTTTCTGTTAATAGATTTTCCCTCCCAGTCCCCCCCCACCAGCCTCCGTTCACTCAAAGAAACGTTTAACGCCCTAGGGGTTCCCCTCTCGTCCGAAAAAACAGTCGGCCCGGCCAAGTCCGTCGAGTTTCTCGGCATCCTCCTAGACTCCGTAGAAATGAAAGCTTCCCTCCCGTTGGAAAAGCTAACTCGTGTCAAAGAATTAATCCAGAGCGCCGCTTCACCGCGCACCAAGCGCCAGCTGCTTTCACTTCTGGGTCATTTTAATTATGCAATCAAAATAATTCCCCAGGGCCGCTCGTTCATATCCCGGCTGCTGGAGCTGGCTAGCAGCGTCGATTCCCTCAGCGACGTAGTTGTTCTAGACGCAGGCTGTCAGTCCGATCTCTCATTTTGGTCAAAGTTATTGCAAGATTGGAACGGTATTTCCCTCTTCTATCACGACCCCGTAACTCCGGCTCACGAAATGCACTTATTCACCGACGCGGCGCCTTCTGCAGGTTTTGGGGGGATCTTCCAAAGGGAATGGTTCTCCGACAGATGGCCCGTCGAACTAACTCAGCCACCGGTTTCTATAGCCCACTTCGAACTGTACCCCATCGCCGTAGCCTGCAAGCTCTGGGGGTCCCGCTGGGCTCGCAAGCGTATAGTGTTCAACTGCGACAATGAGGCCACAGTCTTCGTCATAAATAAAGGCCGCTCCTCCTCCAATCAGATCATGCCCCTTATGAGATTCATCACCTGGTCCTCCGTCATGCTCAACTTCACGGTCCGCGCAGCTCACGTCCCCGGCCACCTTAACAATATCGCCGACTGCCTCTCTCGTTTCAAACTCCAGGAGTTCCACCGGCGATGCCCTTCCGCCAAGCCACTCCCCCTGATCTGCCCGGCGCACCGAGAACTGGTTCTGTCCTGATGCCCCACATCCATCACCTCCGTGCTCTCACCAACATCTATATTAAATCCGCTTTCTCCCCCGCCACTGTTTCCTGCTATGCCTCGGCCTGGCGCAAGTTCGGTCAGTTCTGCGCCTGTCACTCCATTCCCCTCTTCCCAGTACTAGTCTCGACCGTCGCCCCTTTTCTCACTTTTAATTTCAAGTTTAACCACCTCAGCCACAGCTATATGAACAGCCTATTAGCAGGGGTCCAGTTCCACGCCCGCCTTCATGACCCCTTTTTCCCTAGCCTGTTCACCAACCAATATATCAAACTCCTCCTAAAGGGCTTTCAGCGATCGTCACGCCACGCCCCAGACCAGCGTCTCCCCATTACTCTAAACATTCTCCACTCCCTCGTCTCGGAACTCAGGAAAGGAGTCTTCACTCCGTATTTAGACCTCCTCCTCGAAGCCGCCCTTCTCCTCGCCTTCTATGGATTCCTTAGAGTAGGCGAGTTCACAACCAGGTCCACGGCGTTCGACCCCTCCAGAGACGTCTGCGTCTCCGACCTGCGCTTCACCCCCACCTGCTTCAACCTATCTCTGAAACACTCAAAAGCCGACCGTGACCACAGAGGCTGCCTCGTCTCGGTGGCCAAGGTCCCCGGCAGCTTCTGCCCCTTCTCCTCCATGCTGCGCTTCCTCTCCGCCAGAAAACGCTCCTCCGGCCACCTTCCTCTCTTCAGCCTCCCGAATGGTCTCCCTCTCCACCAGCACGCCTTCACCTCTCACCTCCGCTCCCTGCTCCAAAGATGTGGCCTCCCGCCTGACCGTTACTCCAGCCACTCTCTGAGGATCGGCGCCGCCACCACCGCTGCTGCCAGCGGCGTCTCTGTCCCGACCCTGCGGGCCCTGGGCAGATGGTCGTCCAACGCCTTCTCCTCCTACGTTAGACCTTCCTCCGCCTCCGTGCTCGATGCCCAGAAGTCCATGGCGTCCTCCAGCGCGGTACCTACATTGACTGGTGGATGTGTCGGGTGGCGGGTACCTCCTCTTCTGCCCACTTCTAAACATGTTCTCCCTCTCCAGGACGCCCATGACTCACTTCCTCCTAAACGACGGTCGACCCGTCCTCCGGCCACACGGGCCTCCTCCGCCGGGAGTCTCCCTGTCTCACCACCATCGCCAGGTGAACCAAAGTTCTCGCCACTGCTCCTTCTCGCAACCCTCTGCCGAGAGGTCGTCCACTCCTACGCTACTAACCCCACTCTCTCTTTTCCATCCGCCTCTGCAAGGTCCCATCTCCGCAGGCTCCTCTCTCTCTCCTCCAGGCCCCAGGCGGTCCAATGGCGCCCTAGGGCAACCCAAGCGGTAAACGACCTCCAGGTATGTTCTTTAAATTCCTTTTGGGGGGCAGGCTCAAGAGCCCCCCCTGCCTCCGCCAGGCAGGATCCGAACCGAGGCTCTGGTCCGTCCCCAGGGGGCCCACGCCAAAGCTCCTCCACTGTCTCCTCCTCGTACCGTCATCATTCTGTTATCATTCTGTTATCATACTGTCAGTCACTTCTCTGTCCATTCACTCAATCCCAGCTCCATACTGTAATCAATTCATCTGCAATAAATCTCACCTCCAACCTCCACCCTCCGTCTTAAGTGTAAGCTCGTTAAGAGTTGAAGTTTTAGTTGTTAACGATAGTTCAACTTAGAGCTGTAATGCTCCATCATCCGTCTGCTCCAATCAGATCTGCGTTACCTTGTCCGCACCCCTTTATAAACGGTCCTCACCTCCCTTCGCTCATCTGTGCTTCCGTTCAGGTACCCGCCACCTCCCCGACGACCGCCCAGCAGCAGGCTCCACCAGGTCGGCCCCAGGGGGGCAGGCTCAAGAGCCCCCCCTGCCTCCGCCAGGCAGGATCCGAACCGAGGCTCTGGTCCGTCCCCAGGGGGCCCACGCCAAAGCTCCTCCACTGTCTCCTCCTCGTACCGTCATCATTCTGTTATCATTCTGTTATCATACTGTCAGTCACTTCTCTGTCCATTCACTCAATCCCAGCTCCATACTGTAATCAATTCATCTGCAATAAATCTCACCTCCAACCTCCACCCTCCGTCTTAAGTGTAAGCTCGTTAAGAGTTGAACTGTGATTTTGGTGGATGACGGTTTTCATGTAATCTATGACTCAGTGTCCCCTATGTTCTTGCCGAACTATCGATTATGAATTGCCCTGTGACTGACATTTTATGTCACTCTGTCCCACTGACTTTAAAATAGTAACACTTCTCCCCTAGCCAGTGTCTTGATATGAATTGTTTTGTTTCCCGATTGCCATAACATAACATGTTTTTACAGGCTTGTATTATACTAACTGCACTCATAGTGACGTCCTTGCATTATCTGTCTCATTTAATCAGTCTCCATGCGGTGTCTTCTCAGTCATTGAGTTAGGATACGGTAGGCGCTGTTATAATTCAACATGCATCTGCTGTGTTAACAGTCTAGTTTGACCCTGGCCTAGTAACTCAGTGCAGGAAAAGACGTTATCTACAGTTTGCCTGGCAACGCCTGCCTAAGCGCCCTCCAGGCCTCAATGGGCATTCATGTGCTCGTCCAATGAGCACTCGACAATCAGTGCTACAGCCAATGAATGTCATGTCATCCATGTTTATGCCATAATATGTTTTCATCTGTCCCTTTGTAAACAAATATGTTTTTTGACCTTGTTGTTCAACACATTTTCCGGTGTATTGATTACGGTATGCTATATTAATCATGTTCAATTGAACATGGTCAGAGATCGTTGTGAAACGCTGTCCGGATGGCATGTCTTCTTCTCTCCCGAAACAATGGTGAATATATCTGATTGAACCTCCCTCTAAGTTCTGCTTGTCTGAGTCCTATACTTGTGTCCGTCAATTCATTCTAAGGTATTTTGGTTAACTCTGTTATACTTTGACTTTTACTCATTATAGCCTAAAAGGTTTTTATAACCATTTCTGTAAAGATACAAGCACTCTGCTTCTATTCTGGTAAAGAGTATTTTATGGTACTTAGATTACTTTCTAAAGTATTTATACAGTTCCGGTGTTTCGGAGCTCTCTAATAATGTCCCTTTAATTCGTTTAAAAACGATCCTTGAAATAATATGCCTTCCTGGTACGTTATGATTTTATTTTGTTTAATTATTATTTACATGATTACATTATTATTATTACATGTTCTGAGTGTTAATCACAGTTTACAAAACAAACAACTAAACAAACGAAACTAATCAGTGCATGCAGAGCAATCAGCGATATATAATTTGCTCTTGTTATAACAATAATCTAAATTAAGTAACTTTCAACGTTTTCAAATATTTGTAGTAGGCCTAGCCTATAGGCCTAAATATTCAAGTTGAGTACAGTTACTTTCCACGGTGCCGCCTATGCAGCAGCATTCCTTGTAGAATGGCAGTTGTCCCTGGCAACATGCATGTCTCTTCAAAGAGGGTGTTAGTGCCACTGCGCTGAACCCCGCACAGGATGCGCTTTTCAGCGGCCCTTAAATCTCTCCTCGCCCCTGGAGTAAAGCCCATGAGTCAATGAATTAAATCTGGAATCAGATTAGCGAGGGGCATCTGTCTCAATGAAGATTAAATGGTTGTTATTGGAGAGATTGTATTGCCAGCAACAGTTATTCTCAAATGGACACGGGGATTAGCCCATTGCGGATGCTATCTACTTAAAGGTTTAAAGGTATCTACTTAAACAGTTTGTTCTGTTCAGGCACACGGAAATTGGTGTTGTTGGGACAGTCTGACGGTTTAAGAAACTGGCTCAAGGTCAGTGGTTTGAAACAGTTCATTGAAAGATCAAAGCCCGCGGCATAGTGTTGCCCCATCAGGGCACGTGCGTGACGAGCCCTTAGCTGTGTTTTTTTTGCCACAGACACTTTTTACTAGTAGCCTACGGCGTGCCACAAGGCCGAAGGCCCACAACCATTTGGTGCATAAAATTTAAATCAACCCTGACGCACGCCAATGAGCCCGCACAAATATCCATGCACTCCAGAACGTGGCAGACGGCAGGTGGTGGTGGTGGTGGTGTGCACCCGCTTCTGATGTTATCAACATGCTGCGTAGGTGTTTAACGTGTGTTGCAGTGTTGGCAACATTTTGCACCTTTTCTGGTTTGTGCACGCGCCAAAGGCAATAGGCCCGTGCAATGAAATAATATTATTAACTATATACTTACAAATCAATAGCCTGCAACAGTATATATACATATAGTTTGAATGCCTAGTAAAAATATCATATATAGTCCACATTAGACAGAATAGGCTATAGATTATTGCATGCACGTTAGTGGCTAAAATACAAAATGGTGATGATGATTGATGAGACTATAAGTCACAGAAAGATACAACTTTAAGCTTTTTAGTTTTTAGCCTATATGCAATAAGTTGACTCGTCCATAAAGACAGTCCTGGGTTATTCATGTTGTTTAATCCTCGGCTGATGTGGTTGATCATGCGGGAATGGCTTTTCTATGCTGGGTGTCAACTGCAATTAATTGAGAACAATGCGGCCATCGGCGTCCTTTTCTCCCTTTCATTGGAAGGGGCGAACAGGATGACCTGCGCGTATAGACTATACGTGTGTGAGTGTGTGTGTACATCTGTGTGGCCAACTGGTGTGGCACTCGGCTTTCATGTCGTGCGCGTGTGTGCGTATTCGCGTAAACGCGCGCTGAAAAGCCTGGCGTAGTCTGGGCCTGCTCGGACTCAGCAAAGTCCTATACGCCTCTCTCTCTCTCTCACGGCCGGGCTACACCAGGCTTTTCGCGCACGTTTTGTGCGCGTTTACTTACTTACTTACGCACGCGCGCACACACACACACACACACACACACACACACACACACACACACACACACACACACACACACACACACACACACACACACACACACACACACACACACACACACACACACACACACACACACGCACACGCACACACACACACGCACACTTTCTCAGTATGGGACTATAGTTATATGAATCATTAGCCTGGCTAATTAGCCAGACTCAAATCACATTTAGCCAGGCTAATGTGATATGATGCATATAACCTATAGTCCTATATATACTGAAAAATTGTGTGTACTATCAATGGTTTTGATTGATTATGATTCATATCAAAACCATCTAGTCTATATAGTTCAGTGAGCTATCCAGAGAAGGATAGTCTACCCACGTTTCAGCAGTTAAACGTTTCTTTCTATGAAGAGAATACTACGAAATTGTTTCTTATACAGTACATCAACATGGCTGCACTAAAAATAAACTTAATTCATTTTATCATCACTTGACACAGCCTGCATGTAGGCCTCAGTGTTCAAAAACCCCAAAACATGTTGGTGCACAATTGGAATGTCTGGCTATTGGACCAATAGGACTACTCATTTGGTATCAACATGTCAATGTATGTCTGAATGTCTCTTAAGCCAAAGTATAGGTCTAGTGTACGTGTTAATTGTGCTGTAATTTCCTTTTCATCTTTTTGAACAACGTGCAAATGTTTGGAATGTCAAAAGGTCTTCACGCAACACAGGCTCTTGATTAATTGACCAGGGAATTTATTGCACTCAGCAACATATCTACTGCAACAAAACATATTCCTAGAAAATACAGGAATATTGTCCTACCGTTAAAAAACCACATCCTCCCTAGTCCCTAACCATTTCATAATAACTAATATAAGTTGTGCCCTCAGACATTGCTTGGTTATCATTTAAAAGTAACCATGCAGTTAAAAAAAAGTACAGATTTGTTATTTTCTAAAATAGGGTTGGTGCTATAAAAAAAATATATATATATCCAACGGAAATGTAAAACAATATATTATGACTGTTTCTGTAAGGGTACAGAGACTTGCATGGGCTTGTGACCCAGAGAGCATTCCAAAACATTAAAATAGCAAAAATGATCAGATAATGTGCGAGGGTGCTCAGTGTAAACCTTAAAAAAATATATAACAAAATAAAATGCACTGTAGGCTATAATTCTCTACAATATCCTATTTACAGTATATCAACAATATTTACATCCGTTTGCTGCTGCGACCTGCGCTTCGGGTCCCATCTCCACCCAAACATTATCAGACAGAGCATTGGTCCACAAGTGGACCCGTAGGGTCTGTAACTGTGTACCCAACTATAAGGGTTAATTTTGTTCCATTTGTACACTCACAGAGTTAAAGTAAACACTGAGTATTTTAAAGTGTGGCGTCCCAGAGATGAAAAAGAAAAGGAAAAAAGTTATCAAATGGGGACCTTAAAGTAGACACATGCATATCAAACAGAAGGAACATTGAAGTACCAAATGGGGAACCAATCAGTGTCTCTCACTATGGCCATGGCCTCCAAAGTGGAACAATCATGTCCATTGGCATTGGAGAAAGAAGTGTTGTGGCATCAAGTCTGTCAGCAGCTCTTTGGGTGGGTGTGTTCACACACAGTTGATGTTGATCCTCACGTTGACCACACACACTCACTGGGCCACTCATACAGGCCCCATGGAGCTGGTTGCCATGGTGACTGTAGATGCTGCCGTGGAACAAGGCAGCATCACGGCTGCTCTCCTCCAGATCCCGGTTGCTGACGAAGTGACACACTCTCAGCAGACATGATGTCCTGCCCTCACAGTAGCGCTGGTGGTGAATCTCTCCAGACAGGTCTCCCCTTCTGTTCCGATGGTTGGACATCACCTCATGGTCGCTGCTCAGCAAATTAACCACACACTCCAGAATCTCTGCCTTTTCCACCTTTGGATTCCTTAATGTCTTTAAAAGAGAAGAATTAAACAATTTCAATTTAGTAAAAATCTGATGAAATGGAGACAATCAAAGGTTATATCACAACACAAAAAAATAGCAGGCTATAATCTTTAAAGTAAAAGTCATGTAGGCCTACTCAAAATTAAATTTGTGAAGCAGCCTAAATGTAGCTTACTTTCATTTTGCATTTATTTGTAAACCTCACATAGGCCTACACACCTCGTTGTTGGTGTTTTCCAAAAGTAAAAGTCGTAATGTTTCCAGACTGTTGTTGATTCGGTCTCGTCTGCGTTTCTCCATGAGAGGTTTATGAACCTGAACATAAACAACAAGCAAGACATTAAAACAACCACTGAAACAAGTTAAACAACCACTTAAATTATTGTTTACATTGAAAGTTCTAGCCTAGCCGAAACTCTTGATAACACCACTTTGGAGATAGTCTTACCTTTATTAGATTGCTTTCCCCATGCGATGTTGTAGAGGTGACAGCTTTCATTGTACCTACCATGCAGTTGCAGTCGAGAAATGAAAGTAAATCCAGAATGACAACAACGCTTGTGTTGTGTTGTTGAGTTCCAGGTGCAATAAATGACGACCAACGCACTGCCACGCCCCCTTAGCTAACAACCACGCCCCTTTCATTTCCACTTCATTATATATTCAAGCGTTAGTATATTCAAGTGTGTAATGTGTTATGTAGCTGTATAGGCCTACTACAGCTACATAAAACACTTGAATACACTAACACTTGAATACACTAACACTTCTGTAGGCTATAACAGCTTATTGAGGAAATATATATTTATTATCAGATATATAGGTTATTGTTATTTGTTATTACGCCTAATAAAATAATGTAGTTGTAGGCTATAGCCTAGCCTATATCGATTCTTTTTTTAATCAAGATTAGTTTTAGTTGCATCCTGCAGTTTAGTTTAAGTCTCTCATCATCATACATGCCACTTTCTGTTGTAGCCTTCCAACAAACACTGGGGTGATCCAGGCCAACAGGCTCCATATAGGAACACATGATGGGTAATTATTTAGCTTCCCGTTGAGTGAGATTGAAAGACTTTGAGGCCTAGACTGGAATATATATAAAGTGACATTTTCGTCCTAATAACATTATTAGGCATTTAGGCTATAGCCACGCGTCGGCCACGTCAATCTGTCACGACAAAGCAAAACACAACACGTGGACGTGAAAATATTCAAAACACAGTCAACAGTTGGTCTTATTTTACGTTGTAAAACAATCGGCACACTTTCACACCCAGAGGCAATCATCATTTTCACACTTACAAAATATGGCCAACGTCCCCCCCCCCCCCATGTCAAAAGGCCATCCATACTTTCTTTTCTATTTTTATACAAAAATATATAGCTAAAGTGATGCATGGTTGGTGGTTGCTGCTGGGGGCAGGCCTATTAATCTCTCTATGCTGCCTCATACAGATCTTTAACATCAGCCAGTGCCAGGTAATTAAGGTAAGGTTCATTGTTGTCGTTTGGTGTTGTTTTTTGTCACTTGACGCTCGTGTCGTGTGGGGTTTTGTCACACATCTAGATAGCCCAATATAGAGGTCCAATTTAGTCACTTCACTTCACTCAGTTCCCACGAGAAAAACAGCCTACCAGTTTCCCATCGTCTCACTTTCATGGTGACACTTTCTGGGACACTTTCTGGCAAGTATGGGGCGCGAGACCCGAGACCGTAGCCTATCTCACAAATGTGTGTTCCTTACCACCATTTAAAAATGGAAATAAACAGACTTTCCATATAGGCCTAAAGGTTATTGCCAAGAAGCAATATTTACGACAGAGAAATAATGTAGGCTATCAAACATATTTCGGAACTTTTTGTTTTGTTTATCAGCATGAACATAAAACAAAAAAAATCATTATTTACATGACATTGCAGTATTTACATGAAAGCTCACACGCGCGGAAAATACAAGCGCAATATGTCTTTGTACGGCTAAATGCACGACAGCTCATGCAGTCCTTGTTGTCGGTTGAACACTATCCTATATAATCCTTCCTTCATTCCCTCTACACTACAGGCTCTCTATAGGCTACTGAGTGATTAGGCCTACATCAAATCTCTTGGCCAAAAATAGACGATTTACGGGTGCCCGGCCGCCCGCTGGCCAAGTGGTCCATGCGCATGCCACATAGCCTGTGTTTTTTCATGTCAAGGTGACACGAATACGAGACTGCTACTAATTAACCCGCGGACCCCCATAACCCATTTGAAAAGATATGCCAGGGACCCCCATAATATTCTCAACCCGTTAACCCGTTTCATTTCAAGGACCCCCAGTTTGACATGCATTAGTCTACGGACCTCCTTTCTATATCTGCGACCCCCAATTTATCTCTCTGAGTTACAGATTGTGTTTGATTGATTGATGGTTTGATTTAATTGGGTCAAAAAATCTGGTTTGTTATCGGTAAGCCAAGTTTGGATTTTGGTGAGTTCTCAACTGAGAGCCTCCTCAACCTGCATTTTGTCGACACCAATCTGTTTAAACAGTAAAAAAAAAATACTATTCGAAAATAGCTGATCTATAGCTCACATTTCACAACATCTCAATGTGATGCGTTGTGAGCTTAATCATTAAGCCTATAGGCCTACAGAGCAGGTTATAAATACACCCAACATGCAGATTCACCCAAAACCTCAACAAGATTTGTTCAATTTGACTTGTGGATATATTGAAGCCAGGTTAGCACTTTTTATGCAATATAATATCAACAGATGTGACAGAGAAGACCGCTTATTTGGTCACCAAAAAACAGGAGGGATGCAATGCACTGTGAGCTTGTAGACCTATTTTCAAAAACTTTGAATACATGACATACATTTGAAACTTATGTAAAATGGGACATTCTGCCCAATGAGTAGGCCTATACTTAATTTCATTTGAGAATATTTTGATGCCAATTGATTGATTTATTAGTCAGAAATAACAGCACAGAAAAGTCCTTCATGGGGACTTGTTTCCATTGTGGTCCTATACTTTCCAAATCTAGCTGGGAAGCAATAGCATAGCATGGTGACGCTACTTTTTTTCATTTTTTTAATACTGTTTTTATTAGGCATTTTTTGTATATGACAACTTCAGAATATCCTTGACAATGATAATGAGTTATTCAGTTATATAAAATGAAAGATAATGACAGGTAGGCCTAATGTAAATTCCACATACAATACATAATAAAAAAGATATATAAATGTGATAAAAACGAAAAAACAAAAAACAGTTAAACAATGACAAATGTGAACAGACAAACAAAACAAAGACAACAGGACAGACACTCTTGCTCTCAAACTTTCCCAACACGTTGTTGTAAATTAACTGAATTACATGGTGACGCTACTTTTAAGTACATTTAGAATCCTGGACTTTTACAGAGTACTAATACATTGCGATATGGATACTTTTAATTAACTAAAACATTATGAGTAGTAGTAGCCTACGTCCATCACTGCCTGCTTCTGGTATGGGCTTCAAATTTTCAATGGAAAAGGAGGGGAATGCAGCCACCAGAGGGTGCCACACACACACAATCAAAAGACATTTCCATCTCACGCCAGAGCGTCTGGAAAGACAAAGTGAGGTTATTTCCCCTTGTCTGTCTGTCTTTGTCTATCTATTCTGTACGGATGATGGAGCTGCTGCAGATCTAAACTGCTAAACTGGAGCCTGCAGAGTTCCAGTGAAGCCCACCGACCACCATTACTCCATCTTCTTGTTGAACTTTATCCAGCAGTAGACTAGTGTAGTTTATATAGGGACCACCGTACACACTGTCCTCTCTGCTTGGGCTCTCTATCTCCTCTGCTAAACTATGAAGCTGTGGTTCGTCGTCTTCTGCCTGGCATTGCTCTGGGTGGAGCTCCAACATGGTGAGTAATAATCTACATAGACTACTTAGCCTACATCTACATCTTAAATTAACTTTTTCTTAGTTGCCCCAAAGTTGCTTCTTTGTTGTTTTAGGTTCTAGAATAGAGAGGGGGGAGGAAGATTTTGTCTGAAAAAGTTTCTGCAGGAGTAGTTTACTACTACTCCGAGCTAAACTAGGGCAGTGGTTCCCAAACTGGGGGCTGGGACGCCCTGGCCTGGTCCCCAAATTATTTTGGGGGATCCCCAGATCATTAGCCAGTGCAACATTTTCTGACTGAATCAACATTTACAAACTCACAACGATCTGCTAATAATTTGCACAATAGTCTTCATCAAACTAAATGTAATGGTACAATTCCAAGCTTCAGGGTGGGGGGTCCCAAGTTCAAATATTATTTTGGGACGGACTAGGCTATGGTGGGAGGGGCCATCATTTACATACAATAATAGAGTTTCTATAGTCTAAAAGGGTCTTATGTATGTGGTTTATGAGCCCCTGCTAACAAACTCATAGCAGACAGACACGTATGCAAAAGGCATTTCTTCACCACAGTCCGTCGTCCTCAACATGAAAATCTTTGAGAACCACTGGGTTAACAAAATTAGGAAGGAAGTATAAGACATAATATACAAATATGCAACACTTCAGAGCAAAAATATATAACGGTAGCCTATACATTTACAAGCGACTTAACACAAAAAATAAGTCCAAAGTCACTTATAATAAGCAAACTTGGCAACACTGATGCTGCTGTGCTGACACAGGCTTTGAGAGGCCCTGGGGAGGCGTGTTGATGCAGCTGTGTGGAGATCACTGAGTAGCCTTCCAGATGTGGTATGGTTCAGGTATGGTACATGGTTCAGCACCACTGCCCAGTGTTCTTATGTGCCTCTGTTCTGCGTCCTGCACCGATTCCATTCGACTTTTGTCTTAGCTAAAAGTTCAGAAATATACTTTCAGCCCCAAAATTCGCTTGACGTGACGTGAATAGTTGTATCCGTCTTTAATCATATTATTTCAATGATATGTAGTTAATGTTTATTGCTTTTATTTGATTCATCTTCCTTTTTTATTACTGTGATTTACAATGGTTTTATTTTTTGCTTTTAATATAATATTACAGTCCAGTTGGTCTAGGGGTGGAAAAGGATGCAATGTGGATGGCGAGTGAAGTGTTGCTATATTATAGGCCTATTATAAAAATTATTCAAATCTATGAAACGGTGTCTTTTACAAACAAAATAATATGGAGCAACCTTTTAAAAAAGAAAGCTCCTGCTTGCCTAGCAGCGCAGGGTTACAGATATAAATGCTAGCACACTCTGGCTGCACTGACTCACCTATCCGAAAGGTGTCGTTTACAATAAGCAGGCTCTCATATTTTACTTAGTACTGACTCAACAACTTTCACAGTTTAAGCACAACATGTGTTCAGTTCTGAAACAAACAAACTGAGGCCACACCAAACATTCAGTGGACCAACAGCATGGACATCATTTGAGACCTCACAGCTCTGGACAGCGTGTGTACAGCTACTGCAAACTGTTACACACTGCCAGTGAGCACAGGTGCCAACACTTGTTTAAATAGTGGAGATGACTGGCAGGTGATTGGTCCAGGCTGGATTGGAGGCCATGGAAACAGGACTTGGACTGAAAGCTGATCTGTCAGTGTTCCACTCTCCAACCATGAACATGCATAGGCCATATAGATAAGTATAATATATATAAATGTAATTTATTGTTGATGTGATTTCTCGATGACTGATTTCTGACCACTTAAACTGGTCAGATGGGTGGCCCCATCAGAGCATGTTTATTTTAATGATCAGTCAATCGATCGTATTCTGGCTTGGATCAAGGGAGAAAGTTATATTTTTATTAAAATCGTAGTGTTTTGACAGTTACTTTGCTGGGCTCACTTGCAATATGCTCACAGGTTGGGAACCACTGCCCAACAGCTCTCTCAGCATTCACTGGGCCTGACTACATTTTCTACCTCAGCGAATGGCAACTCTCAAAAAACTGTTCCTGCAGTCTGAGCTCTTGTGGTAACCACATTACAAGACACTAGTTCTGTAGCTGGTTTGCCTTCCTCACCTAAGCTCTTGCTGGTCTACTGCTGGTGCACAAGGTCTAGGAGATTAGGATCATCATTAACTAGAATGACTGTATATAGGCCGGGCAAGGTAGGAGCTAGCCCTACAACAACAACAACAAGTCTGGCACTGGTACTCATGTTCATTACCAAGAAAACAGCTAATTATGGCCTTCTCCTCACTCCACTTTTCTCCTGGGACAAGACTGGACTGAAAACTCCCTGTATAACGTAGAGCTTCCTCCTACTAGGAGGTTTTGTCCATCATTGATAAAATGCCCTAATAGTTATAGTCCCCTAATAGTTGTCTTTCTGTTTAATAGCAACTTAAAGGTTTTATGACATTCATTTTCATTTATTTTTCTTTTTTCTTTTAGGTTTTATGACCTCAATTACACCCAAAAAACCTGAACTTTGAACATTCAGTGGATTTACTGTGGTCTGAAGTTTTCTTGGGGGTTTGGAAGCCTTTTGAGCTACAATTAAAACAGGCAAAACAGTGAAAACAGTGACATCTGCTGGCAAATCCCATTGACATATATGGGATTTGCAGGATTTTACATCACAATCTGCCGGCAAATCAGAGCACCTGTTTGAGCCAGAAAACCCCAGATCACAGAAAATCTACTGAATGTTAAAAGTTCATGTTTTTTGGGTGCAATTGAGATTAGAAAAACTAAAAAAAAAGAACAATTCCAAAACCTTTTTTTAATGTCACAATCCCTTTAAGTAATGAGTTACTATTAAACCCCTGTCCTGTCACACTACACTTGTCCCACACAAGCAATACTTCTGTCCCTCAAATGAACAGTATTGATCTCCATTCTCTAACTCCACTTTAGCAGACAGGAGGATCCAATGGCGTTAGCTGGTTTTGCCAGAAGCTTTTTTATACTTTTTATTGGCTCAATATTGTTTTTAAACACACAGACATAAAGGGTGTTCAATAGCATTGAAAAAAAAAAACTGCGACGATACTGTATATAACTCCCTCGTTTTGTTTTTGCTTTTCATTCAAAGGCTCCTGTCAACAGGTCAAGCGACGTAAAGACGCCGGAGAGAACCGCATCAGGCCCGGGGGCAAACGGACAAAGGTTCGCCACACCAAGCTGAAGGACAAGGAGCTGGGAGGTAAAGGCCAGTCGCTGCTCACGCAGGTCCTGGATAAAGGACGCTTCCTGCGTCTGGGACAGAACACCACGCTGAGCCCTGGGCGCGCCATGGAGTTGAGATGTAAGGGCAGTAATATCGGCTGGTCCTACCCCTCCAACCTGGACACCTTCAATGACTCACGCCTCAGGTGACTGACTGACTGACTGACGAATAGCACGGTGTATCAATTATTATCATCACAATATTGTAACACTGTTGACTGACAAATATCACCATGCATGTATCACATATTAGCAAGACAAAATGGTAACCCTGCTGACTTACAAATGTCACCATTTATCATTGTGTTGCTGTCGGGGCAGAAACCTCTCTTCTCCATATTTTAACTTTTTGGGGTTTGTTTTTCGTAAATTAATGTCCTACTTGATCATACTACAGTCCAGTGTCACACAAAAGCATAAAAAAATAGAAGATCTGCAAGCTCGAAGCGAGGTGTGAAGATCTTCTGTTTTTGCATTTTTTTTATTTGAATCCCGAAAAGTAACAGTTTTGGACATAAAGGGTTTCCACCCGACAGACGATTTATTGCCATCATAATTAGAGCCTGGTCGATATATCAGTCTGGACGAACGGTAACGTGGCAATTGTGAAGCTAATGTGTCCCAATCATTACAGGCAAAACCTTTTCAAAAACACCTGATCTACAAGCAAAAAATCATGTTATGACGTGTCACGCTCATCGGCTATTTATTTATTCTTTCGTATGACTTGTGTGTGTGTGTGTGTGTGGAGGGGGGGTGGCTATAAAATAAATTGCAGATGTACAAGATCACTGCACGTCTGCCATTTGTTTATTTTTAAATCAAGTATTTGGAAATCTTCTCTTCTGGTAGTCCCAGGAACAAAACATTTTCATATGGGAGTCCGCGGCCAAACACATTGAGAATTACTGGTACAGGACTCACCAAAAACGGGATTGACATCGGACCCAAACATCTGGCATGGGTCTGGCTCTAATCACAATATGTAATATGTAATTTCTATGACAGTCCATGTTGATGTGCCAACAGTGTGCTGATATCTTGTAAGATGTGAACTATCACATCATGTAATGATCTGTTGTTCATGAAGGTGTTATTGCTTACTCCTCCACACAGCATAAAGCAGATTGACAAGTACAGTCAGTTGGTGCTGACATCGCCCTCTGCTGCCGACACAGGGTACTACAGCTGCGGCGTCGTTCTGTGTGACGGCTCAGAGTGCGGCAAGGACCCAGATCGAACGTTCGCCTCATACGTTTACTTCACAGGTGAATTACTATCATATACTGTACTAGTAATCTCATCACATATGGTGCACTTTGTTTTATACAAAGTGCACCATATGTGATCGTGGCAGTGGTAAAATAGCCTGCCCAATAGCGTAGAGTCTGGTGGTTCAAATCCAGTCTTTGTGTCTAAATGAACACAATTAACCTGTGTTCGGGGGAGGGAAGCCGGGCGGGGAGGGTGATATTTGTCACTGCACATAGGCCTACTCCTACAGGCTGAGGTGGCACATGTCGGTGGGGAGTGTTGGGCGGGAGGAGTGGGACGAAGGTTACCACGTCGCCCCGGTGGGGGAAAAATAAATAAAAATAAAAGAAGGATCCCTAACGTGCTTCTGTTCTCCAGATAAGGACAACCTCTTCGTCCCCTCCGCCATCCACTTTGAAATCGTCTACATGCGTCCGGACCGGCCGGCCATCATCCCCTGTCGGGTGACCAGTCCCCTGGCCAGGGTGACGCTGCACAGGGAGGTCCCTGCGGAGGAAGTCCCCGCCAACGGGACGCTGGTGACCTACGACCCCACCAAGGGCTTCGTCCTGCGCAGCCCCAGTCTAGAGCACCAGGGGGTCTTCTACTGCAAGGCCGTGGCCAGAGGCACCCCGCAAGTCTCCAACAAGTACCAGCTGCTCTACGTGGAAGGTACACTATCCAGCCGCCACGCCGCGCATTGTGAGCTTGTAGATTGGCTATATTTGGCTATTTTGGCAATTATTTATTTAATAATTATTAGTGTTTTTTTCACCTATAATTAAATGAAAATAGGGAATGATTATTCATATATTTTATAATGATTAATATATTTTTTAATGATTGATTATTGATTTTATTTATAATCAATTAAATTGATTAGTCGTAACCCCCCACCCACCTTCCCATGTAAAGCGTCTTTGGGTACTTGAAAAGCGCTATATCAATCTGAGATATTATTATTATTATTATGATGAGTCATCAGCTTTTGGCACCATCAGCTTCCAGGAATACAATGCGTGGTTTTCATCTTGTTAAAAGCCTCCAACCTGCTTCTGCCAACTGTCTCGCCAGGTTCACACAGGATAATGGATTAGTGGTGGATTTATTAAATGGAAAGTGTTGGATTCAAGTTACGTAATTCTAACCGGCAGATGAAAGCGATGGACAAGAGTTAGTTTTGTCATCATGGCGGTGACCCGTACTTGGTCCAGTCAGCGTGTACATTGTCATTGACGCAGTGTCCTGTTCCTACCTTTGATTTAGTGTACGCCCAACTCAGCAAGGGTCCACAAATCACCACACAGTGCAGCTGCTCACTCTAATTAATGGCAACCAACACAAATCAACGTCATCATAGGCCGTCAACTCTCTTGTTGGGGGGGGGAGCTGGAAGCAATATTCATCACTTGCAAGTCTGTAACTCTGACAGAAGTGGCAGAAATGGAACCAGATGGACCCACCTGTACTGTCAGAGTTACACAAGGGAGGGTCCTTGAAATGTACAAGTGTGGGGGAACCACCGATTTAATTTATTGTCTCGTTTGTGGTGGTTGACAGTGCCCAGCGGGCCGCCCTTTGTAAGCCTAGCGGTGTCGCCCGAGTCTGTGAGGGGAGGGGACAATGTCAACGTCACCTGCTCTGTCCTGGGGGAGCCCGAGGCGGACGTGGAATTCACCTGGGCCTACCCTGGACAGGTAAGATCTGCACACACACACACACACACACACACACACACACACACACAGTACTTTTACTTAGTTATTGTACTTGTTACTTTTACTTAACTTGGGTATGTTCATTTTGTGAAACTTTATACTTACAGTCCACTACATATCAGATGCAATTGTTGGAATTTTCCCTCCACTACAATCATTTGAACATTCTAGTTACAAGTTGCTTTGTAGATTTAGATTATGAATATAAGTTTATGAAAGAAAATGTACACATTTTGAATACAGCAGTGATGTAAATATGTGTAGGACATTCTGCCTAATACCTTTACTTTGGTACTGCAAGTATATTTCAACTTAACATTTGAATACAGGCCTTTTAAGTAAAGTAAGTAAGCCTTGCAGAGTCCTGAGGCCCATTGGGCAGGAGCCTATCTGTTTCCTTAAGGTGAGGCAACTTATTGTAGAAGTACATCCCCACCCATACAAGTATATGATGCTAGTATGTTGCAGGGACTTACCCTGGCCTAATCCAACCCATGATGCTGAATGCCAAGCAGGGAGGCATTGGGTCCCAAATTTAGGGTCTTTGGTATGACCTGGCCAGGATCGATCCCCGGTCTCCAAATCTCAGGGAGGACACTCAACCTCAAGGCCACTGAGGCATTTTACTGTACTTCTTCCACCACTGAGTATGACACACTTGTATGGTGTGTGTTCAGGACAAGCGTCCGGTCAGCATCCAGGACTCGTGGAGGCTGGTGACCAGAGGGATGGGTCACACAACCCGCCTGTCCCACAGTGTCCTCTCCATCCTGGACATGGAGACCATCGACTTCGGACAGTACATCTGTAGAGCCAAGAACACAAACGGGGAAACGTTTGTGGCGGTCAACATTGTGTAGTCCAAAATTGTCTCTCTCTCTCTCTCTCTCTCTCTCTCACACACACACACACACACGCACGCACGCACACATACACACACACTATGTATCTGTTTTGATGAGAGTATAGCAGTGGCTCTTAAAGTGCGATCCAAGGACCCTCAGGGTTCGTTGATAGTCCAAAATCGTCAGTTGGGTGGAAACCTCATATGTTCAAAACTGTTAGTCAAAAATAATAGCTTGTTTGATGCTTTTGTGAGATCCTGTTGTAGTATGATCTAGTAGGGCGCTAGTTTACGAAAAAATTGAATGGAAAACAGTGACATGAAGATGCAAAGATAGTTTTGTCGTCCGCGACAAAGCTAGAAAATATAGTTGAGCTGGCTTCAACTTCACAGTTCACACTAGCAGCTACAAAACAAAACAAATTAAGTGTTATTTCAACCATTTCCACTCATTGTTCGTTGTCTTTTGTAGCTGCCAGTGTGAACTGCTAGGTATGTAACTCTTGAGGGTACTGTACATACAATTGTACACCGAGTTATGGGGGGCCCTAGAAATTAAAAGGTTTGAGAACCACTGCATTGGATTATAGCTTACAAATGCATTTCAGTCTCATAATCAGTGGGGCATCAAGTTATTTTTGGGAATGTATTTTTTTTTTCAGAATGAATCATTAACATGTAGATTATTTTAACATAATAAAGACTCATCTATAATCTAAAGGCTCAGTTATAATATTTAGTAACATGCCTGCATGGAGGCGGGGGGCACGCACTAGTCCGACATCCCATTGGTCAGACCACGTGGCTGGTTAAGACTCACCCGTGGCTTCCGTGTGCGGTTAGGGGATAAAAATGGCAAATGGGACCCAATGCCTCCCTGCTTGGCACTCAGCATCAATGGGTTGGATTGGGGGTCAAATCAACTAATGATTCCCGAGCGCGGCTCACAATGCGGCTCACTGCAACAAGATATGGGTCAAATGCGGAGAACAAATTTCACTGCAGTAACGTGTGTCATACGACTTTGACCTGTCACCTGTCAGACACCTGTCAGCAGGGAGTGTTGGGCGGGAGGAGTAGGACAGAGGCTCTACGCCCTCCTGGACGGGGCTCCTCACTGTTAGGCAAGTCAGTAGACCACACCACACAAATGTGTGTGGGGAGGAATTAATTGGCATAGCGACTAAATTGCGGGGAGAAAGGGGTAAATAACAAAACAAAAACTTCAGAGAAACACTGAAGACCAGAGAAGAGAAAAAGGTATGAGGAGAGAAAAATGTGGTGGTTTACAGCAGAGGCTAGCCATGTGCCAGGCTGATGTTTTTAATGGACTCCTTATGTGGAATGTGGATTACAGAGCCTTCTGCTGCTGCCTCTAACAGTTGGTATTAGAACTCACCGTCAGTGCTGGGAGTTCTATGTAAAGCAGGAGTTCCCAAACGTTTCAGCTCCAGACCCAAAAAGATACATGGTATACCCAAACGTTCACAAATAATGAATCAACCACTTAAAGGACAACTTTAGTTAACCACGGTTCATGTTTTAGGTTGTTGAGGAAGTAAAAGACGAGTGTTAATTGTTTTTCATTTGCTGCTTACTTTCATGTTAGCGATTTTTATCTATTTTTGTCAGGGGGGCGGGGGCATTCGAACATGGTCCAAAATATGGTGATTTATTATTTACTATAGTCCTTCCTACTAGACCCCAATAAATTATATCTGGCCACAAAATATCACGGGATCTATTGAATGTGACAAACTGACATATTGAGCCTACGACACAGTATGACATCCCCCTAGTACCTCTACCTTCACATTCAGTAGATCCTGTGATCTTTTGTGGCCAGATGTAATTTCATGGGGTCTAGCAGGACTATAGTAAATATTAATTAATAAATCGCTGTCAAATTTGGTATTGTTGTTCAAATGCACCCCCCCCCGGTCAAAAATAGCGAAAGAAAGCAGCAAATGAACACTCAACTTATACTTTGTCTAATAACAACCTAAAACTTGAACCTAAAGTTGTCCTTCAAGCCATTTAACCCATTCTGACCTGAGATCAGATTCATACGAGGTTTCCGCCGGACACACACTGGTCTGATGAACCCATTCTGACCTGAGATCAGATTCTAAAAATGTCAGTCGCTCTTCAATTTTTCAAAAATAGCAGACCTACAAGCTCGTATCGCGCCACTCGGTGGCGCGATATGAGCTTGTAGATCTGCTATTTTTCAATAGCTAAAGCATAACATGATGCCAACACCAAAATGGGTGCCCGGTCAGAATGGGTTAAAAAACAGTTGCTCTAAAACAGTTAGTCCCAATACTTGATTGGCTGGTTACCGTCCATGACCGTTGTAAATTTCACCGATAATCCACACCTTCAATCACTTTGTATCATCCTGCAGCCTTGTAGCTGTATTGGGGAAGGGTTGATTGCCTTACACACGCCTTACACACGCTGGCCGTGCGGGCGTGTAAGCACCGCCCACATAGCCTGGCTAATAAGCCAGACTAATATCACAGTGGCAATTTCTTTGGCCAACCGCTGATTCGGTCTGGCTTATTAGCCAGGCTACCACCCGCACACATAACTGTGAATGTGTGGCTCCAGCCCCGTAAAGACATCAAGCGCTATTATCCCGTCACATAGTCTACTTGCTAAGCAAAACAAGGAAGTGTGTGGCTCGCTCTGGTGGCGCAAAGCGTAGCTACTTTTGTGAATTTAATAGTTTGAGGTTAAAATTGCTATGTTTGTAACCGTTTTAGAAAAGCAATAAGCCACTCGAGGCCCCAGCTTACCAGGTATTTTACAATGACTGAGAGGGTCTCAGGGTGTCGGGTCTAACTATGCCTCCCAGCCATTGTAAAATACCCGGTAACCTGAGACCTCTCGTGGCTTATTGCTTTAATAGCCAATGGATGAGTCCACAACACATGAAACTTTCTTTTTTTTAATTATTTTGAAAATAAAAAGTAAATGTATAAAAAATATTTGAAATAATGCATTCTTTCAAAGGAAACAGAACATTTATATGTAATTCTTAAAAATGTTTGCGTGACCCAAAAATGGGTACTGAACCATGAACTGAAGCATGCAAACAGTTATCCATCATGGATATATTAGGACTGAAGAGAAAAAGTCACTGTTCAAAATCAACATTTACTTTATTAATCGCATTTTTTAAACTAGGTCAACGCGATAATTTCACGATTTTCAAATTATGATGGACAAATGGTCACTTAAATTGGTCCCTTAATCAAAACGAAAACGCCAGTTCTGATGTTCAACTTTATTTAAATACGGGGAAAAGAAATTACACAAATAGTTTAGACTCACTCCTCAAATAAACTTCAGAAGGTGCTGAAAACAACCCTTTTACATGTGTACACTGACTGGCAGTGAAGGGGTTAAGCCTGATTCACAATTTGTCATGACTGTTGCGTACAGATCTACAAGCTCACGACACATTGTGGTGCCTGTAGTTCTGCCATTTTCATGACAATGTTTGTTTGACGTGTATATATATATATATATATATATATATAGAGCATTACGTCAGGTGGAAACCTCATGTCCAAAACGGACTATTCAGGATTAAAATTCTAAAATAGCAAAAGTAGCAGATCGACAAGCTTAAAGCACTCGCTTCATGCCGCATTTCAAGCTTGCAGGTCTGCAGCTCTATGGTCAAGTAGGGCTCAGGGAGAGGTTTCTGCCCGACAGCAACAAAAAGTAATTTATGGACTGGATCCATTAAACTCTCCTGCCATCCAGTGTTATGTTTGTATCCCAGTCATAATGACATTTACTCACATTTGGGTTCATAGCGATAAGTCTTCTTCAGAGCCATTACTGTATGTTTGTCTGCCTTTGGTCTTCCAATGAGCTTTCAGGGCAAATCCTCCTTTCACGCAGCAGTGCTGTTTTCGTGTGTGTGCGCGCGGGTGTGCGTGCCTGCAGGTGTGTGTTGTGTTTTCAAGCTTGAAAGAGGACAAAAATAAAAAATAAAAGTGCTGTAAATCCTGAGAATTCCTTTCCTCTATCGCAGTGGATCTCAAAATGGGGTCCAGGGACCCACAGGGTTCCTTCAGGGAGTTTCCAAATGTGACCCTTACTGTGTGACTCTGAGTGTACAAATGGAACCAAATTGACCCGTTACGGTCCATTCATTTTCGATTTGTACAATCTCAGAATTATGGGTGGGTGGGCCTTGAAATTACAACAGTTTGAGAGCCATCGCTCTGTCAGTAATCACAAGAAAAGCGAAGGACGTTGAGGGTTCTTTCGCCTTCACTGGGGTTTAAGTGCTTCTGTGCAAAAAAACAAACAAAACAAACCATCGTCATTAATTCAACAGCTTAGCGGAGCAGTGGCGAGTCCTGGCTCTGCACCGGGGGTTATCTGGGCGAGACGGGGGCGGAGCTGGAGGCGAAGAAGGCGGGGCTGCGAGGAGACTGGAGGCCGAGGGAGTGGGAGGAGGGGGAGACGGGGGAGGTGGTCCGGAGGGGGCTGCTCATCACTCCCAGGTCTCCATTGTGCAGCTTCCAAACTAGCTCCTCGTTCTCCCTGGACAGACGCTTGTTGACCTGGGACTCCTTCTGCAGGGACTCCTGCAGGACATCGTGGTCCACGGACAGCTGCCTGCAAATGCAGCACCACAACAACACGTTAAAAAGGGCTTTTATTTGTTGTTGCTGGTTTTATTGACATGAATGTACAGTATATTGTTGCTTACAAACCTCCTATCTCCATAGTCTAACGTTTTTTTTTCCCCATAAATGATTGCCCTACTTCATCATACTACAGCTTCGCTGTATCAAAAGTATCAAAAGTTGAGCTTGTAGATCTGCTACTTTTGCCATTTGTTTATTTGAATCTTGAAATATAACAATGTCCACAAAAACAAATATTGGAGTTTGGTTGTGTATTTATTGAAGAATTTTACCAGTTATAATTCCAGTGTGGTTTCTGTAGCTGCGATTCTGTTGCTTCCATGTCTGGTAAGACCTGTTTATGCTCCCCACTACCTGTGCCTTTCCCAATTATTACTACACCCGTTCCCCTTATACAATATAACATCTTTCATAAATGAATGCCCTATTTCTTCATTGAATGAGTGTGTCACGCAAAGCTGCCAATCTAGGTCACTGGTCTGGTCTATTAAATACTCTGCCAGACGCTAGTTTCACTTTAGTTTAGTTTATTTGAAATGCAAATGCAATGAAAAGCAGTTTGAGGATAAACATTAACAAAAGTCCTAAAGCCCAAACCACACCAAAGGGTCGGGTTTTAGGTCAATCACACCAATGCAACTCATTGCAACTCTGAGTTGCATTGGTGTGGTTTACTTTAAAAACCATTTTGTCCTGACCCTTTGTTGTGGTTTAGTCTTAAGACTTATTTCCATTGTGGAAACAAGAACATTTTACAATACAAATAAATGACAGTAACTTGCATGAATAAAACAAGCAATTAACTATCTGTCTCTAGAAAATCGTCATTTTACAGAGGAACCATTTCCGATCTTTTGTCTCCTGCTTAAAATATATCAGATTGGTTGTTTAGTTTGACACTGGTTTTAAGGCTGTTCAACTGTAGAACGTATGAAAGTAAATGATCCCTCTCCGATTCTGTCCAGTACTGCAAAACAGATCTTAAAATGCTACATTCAATCCAATCTACTTTATTTATACAGCACATATAAAACTACAGAGTGTACAGTCAATGTGCTGTACACTCCTTCCACCCCAGTGGAAATAGCAACTCTCAGTCAGACCTTTTGAACGCCAAGGAGTACAAGTGAGTTTTCAAAGGCGATTTAAACACAGGCAGGGTTTGGAGAACTAAATCAAAGTAGGAGGAGCATACTGTAACTGTACCGTGTGAGAGCAGAGTGTCGGTCCATGCGGGCCTTCATCTCTTCATTCTCCTGGACCACTCTCTTGAGGCATTCCTCCAACTTCAGGCTTTTCTCTGTCTGAAAACCCCCCCCCAAAAATGTATTGAGTTTGAGTGGATTATTTGAATAAACAAGATTAAAACGTTTTGGAACCACCAGCATTGTAATTGTAATAACACACAGTGAAGTAGGGTAACCAGCTCTGACAGTGTTATTCTCTGGATTAAGAGAGTCTGCTAAATGGCTAAATTGTAAATTGTATTCTGGAAACGGTTCCAAATGTGACGGAACAGATTCCAGGTTCCTCAATTTTGTATCCTTTGGGTTCCGGATCCAGCCCTATTTTAATACAGCGTCTGGAGCACTGGATAGGCCTGTCTGGTACGGCCCTGTCCTGGTTCTCCTCCTACCTTTCAAACAGAAGTTACTTTGTCAATCTAGCCGAGTTTGACTCAGACAAACACGACATCAGTTCTGGTGTTCCACAGGACTCGATTCTTGGTCCTCTGCTGTTCTCCTTGTACATTCTGCCATTGGGCGAACTCATTACCAATCACGGAGTCAATTTTCATTTATATGCTGATGATACCCAACTATATCTTTCTGTGGCCCCAGATGATCCCTGTGCTTTAGACCCGCTGTTGACCTGTCTGTCTAGCATCAAATGTTGGATGAGTGAGAACTTTCTCAAGCTAAATGAGGATAAGACAGAAGTTCTCATAATCGGTTCTAGCGAGCAGAAAGAATCAATAATAAGCAGACTTGGCAACCTGACTGTAGAAAGTAACAGTACAGTAAAGAACCTGGGGGTTATTATTGATTCTGAATTGAATTTTAATTCACACATTAATCATGTTAACAAGATTGCCTTTTTTCACCTTAGAAATATTGCACGAATCGGAGCCTATTCGTCCTTGGACGATGCAAAAACGCTAATCCACGCCTTTGTTTTTTCTCGGCTTGACTACTGCAATGCTTTCTTGTCAGGACTGCCTAAGAAAACAACTGACAGACTACAACTTGTCCAAAATGCAGCAGCTAGAGTTGTAACTAGAACTAAGATGAGAGAACATATTACTCCAGTTTTGGCATCACTGCACTGGCTTCCTGTTGTTTTTAGGATTGATTTTAAAATTATTTTACTTGTCTATAAAGCTCTCAATGGTCTCGCACCTCCCTACCTACTTGACTGCCTGCCTAAATATGTCCCAAACCGGCCCCTAAGGTCCTCCACTGCTGGCCTGCTCGCTTTGCCTAAAAAAATGGCAACTAAAAAATACGAGGAAGCAGCTTTTTGCTTCTACGGGCCGTCGGCATGGAACAAGCTCCCACTGTGCCTTCGTCAGGCAGCCTCTGTAGACAATTTTAAAGCTCAGCTTAAGACCCACCTCTACAACATTGCTTTTAAGTGATCTTTATTTTTTTATTTTTTTTATTCTGCTTGTTTTTAATGTCGTTGCCTTATTTTATCAGTTCTTATCTTTGTACCATTGTCCTATTGTTTTAACTGCTTGCCTGTTTTAATGCCGTTTTGTTTTGCTTTTATTATCTTTTCTGCTCTGTAAAGCACTTTGAGCTACATTTATGTATGAAAGGTGCTATATAAATAAAGTTTATTATTATTATTATTACTACTATGTGGGATTAATGAGGATTTTCTCTTATTTGAAGAAGTGTTAAAGTTAACCAAGCTTTGTCATCTCACCAGCTTGTCCATCTGCAGAACCTTGTTCTCCTGCAGGTGGAGCTGTTGGGTCTTCATGTCCAGGACCACGTTGAGGCTCTCCAGCTCCTGTTGCAGATACAGCATGTGGGAGTCCGTCTGCAATGGGACACAGAAACACAAACATCACACATGTTGCAGATACAGCATGCAGAGTTACAGACTCTGCGTTGAGACCAGAGTTATAATATATCTGCAGAGTTACAGACTCTGCGTTGAGACCAGAGTTATAATATATCTAGAGCGGCTGAGGTGAGGATGGAGGAATCGATCGGGTTTACTGGAAGGAATGGGAACGTTCAGTGTCATTTTGACGCATTCTTCGGACTAAAACATTTCCGCAAGGGACACATGAAGGATACATTTGATGTATCCTCATTGCTTGTGAAAATATTTGAGTATTGGGATTTTACGTGTGTGGGGGTGGGGAGGGCAACCTGGTTCTTCTCAGCATGTCCTCTTCTCTTCTCCTCCTCTATCCTCAGCTTTTCAGTGAGATCATTGTTCTCCTCTGTCAGTTCCTGGATCTGCCTCTGGAGAGATGACACCCCAACGAAACACACATTACACAACAACACAACACACATCACAGATGGAACATCCTGGTCTGGTCTGGCTACAGAAAACCAGCATGTGCTTTTTTTGTTGTTTAAACATTGAGAGCAGTGAGGCTTACAGATAAAGAGTCTTCTGCTTCCTTCCGTGATTTGTCCAACACCTGCAGCTCCTCATGGTGAACTGTCCCGAGTTCTGGAGATACCATAGATTCACAGTATGAGAAACCAATTACCAAACACCTTAACCCTATAGCATCCCTATTCTGTGGAGTAGGGAAAGGTCGACCTACAAGCTCCCGTGGCCAGTGGTGTCCTGCTCTTTGCAAAATGCCGTACCACAGATAAAAACCTAAACACCATTACACCACTGCCTGTGGCTAACACGCTGTGAGCTTGTGTTTTTTTTAACCTTTATTTAACCAGTAAAAACCACATTTAAACTAAAGTCTCTTTTACAAGTGTGAACTGGACAAGAGAAGACGCAAAGTAAGTAACACGGCTCTGCCAGTAACTAAATAAATACAAGACAATAACAGGACAGACATCATAAACACAGTACCCACTAACGAAGAAGCTCAAAGGAAGAATAGGATCATCTAATAACACAACCAATAAAAGGCTAATATATAAAAACTAAGCAATGAAATTTGCTAATCTACTATAAATGCACTGTCTCTCTGTAATTCACATAACTCGAGAACCGTTAGCCCCACAGACTTCAAATTCGACACATGCGTTCCACACCATCACAGGGAGTGCAGTGCCTAGTAGATCATTCCATGACCAGGGTCCAAAAAAAGCATGTGGATGAGCTATTTTCAGAGAAGAGATTTGGTTGTCCAAGTTTAAAGGGTTAAAATGTTTAACACTTTAAAGTGTCAGTATGACAAGTGTTTAAACACTGAAACAAATTGACGTGAAATAAATATCAAGAGGCCTTGATAAACAAAGCTCTTCTGAGAAATTTGTGGTTTTCTTCAAAAGAAAACTTTTACGTTCGCAGCTCTGTCAGAACGACTGAGTGACTCGCAAATGCACCATTTATGAGTATTTATGCGTATCCCGTTGGAAGAAGTGTAGAATCTGATCCAGATATGGACATTAATTCTCATCGATCCCTATCCATAATTTAGTGTTTATCAAACAATTAAAATTCAAAGTACCATCAGAACCATCAGTGTACAAATGGAACCAAATGTATACTCTCAGTGTTACAGACATGTAAGGGTCCATTTAGACAAGGAACCCCAAGGGCTCCTAGATCCCACTTTGAGAAACACTGATTTGGACCAAAGAGGAGACAATGTGAGTCAAGGTGCAACATGAATGGTACAGAAGTTACCTTCCACAGAGTTCTCAAACTGCTGTTGGACTTGTTGCAGATGTTCTGAATGACGAACCTCCACTTCCTGTCGCATAGCATCATGGTTGGCTTTCAACTCCGCCATCTTTAAAAACACAGCAACAACAATGAGAATATGACAACATAATGCCATGATGAAAGAATGACAATGCCACAGTGCTTCTGTAATGCTTCAGGATTGATTTCCTAAGGCACACAAAATACATGATAAAGTTTCAGTCCAAGTGGTGATTCAAGCAGAGCAGATTGTCTGTCGGTTGGAGAAAACCAAATACAGTATGTACTTTTCAGGATTCAAATTTTAAAAAATAGCAGCTCTACAAGCTCAAAATGTGGCACAAATGGAGATTTGCTACTTTTGTGTGACACTGTAGTATTTTCGAGTAGGAGTAGGGCATTCATTTTACGAAAACAAAAACACAAGAAGTTTAAATATGGAGATAGGAGGTTTCTGCCTGACAGCAAAGAGGTCCATGAACAACAGCATTAATGGCAACGCATCAGACGATGACTCAGCATGACTAACCCTACAACCCGGATAACAGTAAACATATCACACACCTCAGACACTGGGAGGAGTGAATAGCATGTGTCATATACTGTATTTAAACATTGCATATCTGATGGTTGATCCAATATCATCAGGGCTGTCAACATTGGAGTGTCAGAATTCAGGAGCTTTTGATTGTGTTATTTGTTTATTGTTTAATTACATTTGTTTGTGTTCCTCCTTAGGAATGATGTGTTTTGATTTTTAGATTTATAATTGGCCTATAATTTGTTTTAAGACTAGGTTTAGTGTTTAAGTTTACCATAACTTTTAGGTTTTTAGTCTTATTTAGGTTGAGGTTAGGGTTAATTCACCACATGGTGAAACTAGCCAGTGGCAGCTGGTTCATGACTAGCCCGTGAGGTTGTTAGAGTTTAGGGTTACTTATATTTGGGCTATTTTTTTAAACTATATATGTTGGTTATTTGAGTTTCCTCTATTTTTGTAGCTCACTCAGGCATAAAGCCTCTTCTTCTAGGTGACATTTACATTTCAAGGTGTCTGTCATGTTGTCCTCCTTGTTTAATCTTTTAAGGCTATTTGCCTATATGTTAATTCATATCCTGTTCACACCCTGTTGACTTGGTGTGAAATGTTCTGATGTGTCCCTTATGAGGCTCTATTTGCATCTAGGATGATCAATTAAATGCACATGCACAGTTTAATTCTGACACGGGTTGCCATGCAAAGCCACCGATCCAAGAGAAAATAAGGAGAAATGACAATTCAGGAGCACCGCAGGAGATGGGGTCGAAATTCAGGAGTCTCCTTCCGGGTTCAGGAGTGTGGACAGCCCTGTATCATCATCATCTCACTCTAGTCTATACTATACCCATTATTATTATCCTACAGCTGTGAGGTTTTTCAAGGTTTTCATTGTTACTGTATGTGGCTCGTAATGCTTGATTTGTACATAGTTGTACAGCCTAAATTAGGTTTACGTACAACTGAATGGTGGGCTCAGTTGTAAATGTAATCCTTTGATAAATTAAATGCACAGCCAGCTAACGCATAACAAATAATATTGATTGATTGATTGAAATAATAATACAATTTAATTTATTAACAGTTTGCAGAATTACAGTACATTTCAGGCACAAACTCAATACAAACCGAACAAGTACGGGTATTCCCCTTTAGCCGCGTGGCAGATATTTGTCTTAAGTTTTCAAACAATGACTGGGGTTTAAATAAAGACCCATGCAAAAATGTACCACACACACACACTCATCTATGAAGTTTGAGCTATGGAATACATACAGAATAACGACATTAGAAATGGTATGCATTAGGGTTCATATAATTTACTGTGATTTCACCAACTACCTTCTGTTCCATGAGGTTCTGGACCTTCTCAGCCTCCTCCTGGTTGGCGAGCTGAACCTTGTCCCATTCCTGCTGGTACGCCACCTTCAACCGGTTCTCCAGCTGAGCCAGGTCCTCCTGGTGATGCTCCTGCAGCGCCTGCAGCCTCTCCTCCAGACACCTCCTCATCTCCTCTATCTCCTGCTCCACACGCAGGCATGACTGCACTGAAGACACTGCAGGGGAACACACGCACACACACGGTTGGTACTGTATTATCGATGAGGTTTTATCCGATACTGGTGCTAAATCGCTAAAATATTTAACCTTTAAGACCCGAGTCCGATTCTAATGTCTTCTAAATCAGCTGATATCTGATTAAATGCGTGGTCAAATAGTCAAAATTTTATTTATTCTGTGAAAGTTACAGATGTGCACACGGTGTGATATACAATACAAGTTTACCATAAACACATTTGTTTTCTGGGAGCCTGCTGCCAGTGCTGTCTTACTTTGTACCGATTCTAGATCAGCCTAAAACATTGTACAAGTTACACAGCACTATAATACGGTACCCATTTGGCAAGTATAGTAATTACTATACCACTATAACATCTGCCAGGTGGAAACCTCATACAGTATGTCAAAACAGTTACCTTTCAGGATAAAACAAAAAACAAAAAATAAATAAAAACAATCACACCCATGTGATACACAATTTACAATTTACAATTTAGGCATTTAGCAGACGCTCTTAATCCAGAGCGACTTACATTTAAGCAAGAACAAAAGCATGGGAATACATCACATAAAAGCATTTATCATGAAACATGCGTAAGCTAAGAAGGTAACAGTGGAATATCTATATGATGAAACTATACATACACTATACATAATAAACTATACATATTCACTACTATGCTATACATATGTACTATGGCGTGCTATGACTATATACAATACAATTATAGTGCTGTCTACATAACATGCTATAAGTCTGTGTCAAATGCTATCTAAGCCAACAGAAATGCTATCTAAGGGGTTAGGGTAAGTGCTATGGGCCATGATGGAGTCTGAAAAGGTGGGTTTTCAGGCTACGGCGGAAGATTGGGAGTGATGCTGCAGTTCTGACTGCAATGGGAAGTGCATTCCACAGTTTTGGAGCCAGAAGGGAGAAGAGTTTGGGACGTGTGGAGCGTTGTCCCGGCGTTTTTAGTGAGGGTACTTCCAGTTTCCCTGCGTTGGCTGATCTGAGTGCGCGGGAGGGTTTGTACACACGCATGATGATGATATATAGACACAGTAACGGGGCTGTTACAGACTAATTTGGGGCGGCTGTGGCTCAGGAGGTAGGGCAGGTCGTCCAATGATCCCTGGATTGGCAGTTTGAATCCCGGCTCCTCCTGTCCACATGTTGAAGTGTCCTTTGGAAAGACACTGAACCATACATTGCCTCCAATGAGTTGGTGGGTGTGAGCTTGCCACCATGTGGGAAGTGAGGATGCTGGCGTCGACTGTTCGCCGCTTCACCTCCCAATGTATGAATGAATGAACCATTGTAAAGCGCTTTGAGCACTAAAACGCTATAGCGCTTTAAAGCGCTATAAAAATGCAATTCATTATTGACAAACACGCACACAAAGTCACATGTCGGCGACCAATAGACACCCAAAGTCACATGTTGGAGTGGTTATCAAAATTAGCAAAAGTAGCAGAAAACTGAAATACGAAAACTAAAAAGTTATGCTGTGTGCATTTTCAGAGCATGCTGATATAGGTTTTAAGTGGTTAATGCATATCACTGCCACAGCTGGTCATTTTTCCTCCCCTGCGTATCAGTTTGTTTATTGTTGTATCCCAGCGGTTGTGAGAACCATTGCATAATCATGTGTCTCCATTCCATAAAGCAGAGGACATCTGTCTCCAATGTGAATGATTGAATATAGGAAAATGCCAGTGGCTGCCCAGCAGCAGCGCGTCTTGGCAGGCTGGCATTGGCCTGCTGGTGCTGATATACAGTAAGAGCAACAACAGCAGCTGTGGACAACATGTGAGTGGGTGCAGCAGCTTATTACCACTCATAGAATAGATAAGAGAGGTTCTTTATTTAGAGATAGTCAAAACGCTTTTCATGTGCTGTCGAGTGTGTCACATGTGACAGTGCGTAGTACACAGTGACAGTGTGTAGTATACAGTTTCCCAAACAGTGGGTCGGGAGTCTGGACCCATGTTTGGGGTGCGGACCAATGTTTATGGGCCGCAAGTATTTTTGCTGCGCTCCATTGCGACGCAATGTTTGTGAAATGCTTTGGCCCTGTCTCGCGACCCCGCCTCTCCCCCTCCCAATACAAACTGACTGCAAAAATGACCTTAATAGAGAAAAAATATCATAAACTAGATAAAGTGCCAATCGGCACAGGTCTCCACCAGGATTCTTCCTCAGCCTAGTGGGAATATGCGTGCACAGTTTCATCGCAATCGGACGCTGCGTTGAGGAGTTGTGGCCATTTGCTACTCCTGTAGGAGCCAATCGTGGCCAATCAGGATGGAATATGAGAAATCAAACAAAGCTGTCTTGATCACATGACTATGGAGATCATGTGTAGCGATTTGCGTGAAATGTGGATAAAATCTGAAGGAGTAATAATAGAAAATGTGTTTTACATATGTGGGCCTCCTGGTGGTGCTATAAAGAGCAGATGTGAAAAATTCCAGACAAAGGTTTTTCCTTGGCCTCTAGGGAGTTGGCATACAAAGTTATCCACAGATCCGTGCAGTTAGAGGTAAAAACACTTTTGGGCCAGTTATAGCGCCACCTTGAGGCTGAGTTGAAATTGTTCATGTGGCATTTCGTCCTCTGCCTAGTGGGAATGTGGGTGCACAATTTCACGGAAATCACACGATGTGTTCATGATTTGCAGCATTTTGTTTGAAACTGAGCACTCCTGTGAACTTTGGAAGCCAATCTTAGCCAATCAGTCTGAGAAATCTGAAAGACGGGTTTTGTTGAATGGCTCTAGAGAGACTGTGTACCAATTTGCGTGATGTTTGGACAAAATCTGTAGGTGTACTGTGCAAAAACCTGTTTTGCACAAAGCGGCCTCCTGGTGGCGCTATAACAGGCCGTTCTGGAAAGTTTGGGGCAGAGGTTCATCGTTGGCATCCAGGGAGTGTGTGTGCAAAATTTGGCATCGACCGGGTTAACGGTGGCCGAGATTAGCTCCTCACGGACGGACGGACACACGGACGGACACACGGACGGACGGAGTGCAAAACATACTCTCCCCCTAGGCCTTCGGCCTGGTGGAGACAATGAATACTGAAACCAGATAATCATTAAGGACAGTTTATGCATGCACCACGTACTATGTAAACTCTTCATTTCCATTGTCAGTTGCAAAAACAAAATAAAAATAAATAAAAAATAAAATGGGGACCACCCCAAAATACTTTGGCGACCCCAGAGGGGTCACGACCCACGGGTTGAGAAGCCCTGCTGTAGTACATCTCGTATCGTTGCTGTCCGGGCAGAAACCTCCCATCTCCATACATCTAAACTAAAGCAACTAAAGCAAGTTGAATTAAGCCCCTAGGCTACTTCATCAATACTACAGTGTCACACTAAAGTAGCAACAATAGGAGATCGACAAGCTCACTAGTGTTGCCATCATTGAAAAACATAGTGAATAGTGTTGCCATCATTGAAAAACATAGTGAAAATGGTTATGTCTGTGGGTTTCATAAATATTGAACCAATGAAAAGTATTAATGAGGTTCATTACAACTTAAACTACATCCACTGAGATATACAGGATCTTTTCTCCATTTCCTGAAAACTAACAGTTTAGAACTTTAGGACATACAAGGTTTCCACTTGACAGCGATATATGATATGATCTACAACCCTGGTGATACATGGACGGACCAGTTAAGTAAGTAAGCTAGAGAGCAAGTAGGTCGGAGTGACTTCTTGCCGGGCGTCTATCCCTTTTACAATGAGCTCGACCCTCTGGGAAATGGATTGCAGAGTGCTGAAAACACTTGTTTCAACATGTTAACCACTTTGAACCCTAGCGTTCCTATTCTGGTCTGCAAAAAATAGCAGATCTACAAGCTCACACCGCAGCAACACGTGTTGTCAGCTTGTTTCATCAAAAAGGTTTGGTGTAGAAAAAAAAAAAAAAAAACATTGAAGACCACTGTCGTAGGGTTTACATGGGTAAAACACAGAAAGTAAGCTCATAAGAACCATGGAACACAAGATCGGGTGTGAAACCTTGTATGTCCAGAACTGTTTGGAAAAGGAAAAAAAAATAACCGGTTGTTCCAATGGAGTCATTTAGTCACAAGCTCTTGAGAATACTTTTCATTTGTTCAATATTCATAAAACCCACAGAAATGCATAACCACTACTAAAAACAAAAACAGTACAGTACAGTACAAGCTCACAACGGATCACAATGCAACACTTTGAGCTAACTTCAAAGTTTGTGCCACACTTGTATGACAACGTCGTAGGGCATTCATTTAACATAAGACATATGGAGTTCCAAGGTATCTTCTGTCCAACAGCAATAAAATGTATTTACATCATGTATACGACAGATGCTTTTTTAAGACTGAATGACAAATTCTCTCACACTCAGTTGTACCAAACAAAGCATGGTGATCTGCATCGCAGCGCTAATGTAAACACATCCCTCACAATGCTCAGTCCGTTGTTTGGATAGAACTTGAAAATGTGAGGGGTTTAAAAGTGCGACAAAGCTTAGCACCGCCGTTTCTGAAACTTGTTGGAAAATCTTGAAAATTAGTTTTTTTTGTTTCTCATTTTGACAATATAATGTCCCAAAAATTAAAGTTTATATTTTGTGCAACATGTTTTTGTTATAGTTACACAAATGTGTACTACTGTACATGCCAACCAGACAAGTCCTCAACCACCCAACACTGACCTAGACCAGAGGAGAACAGATTAGAACAGCATCAGAGGCAGGGAGAGAAGCCAGGCTGGGAGTCTGTCTATCAGATTTGGCGTGCCGTGCACATGATTCCAGCTCCACGAACAGAGCCCGGCATTCCTCAGCCATGTGTAACAGACACACACACACACACACACACACACAAATGCTAAGATTCAATCTCCTTTAATGATAAACCTGGGTTTATGTTTGCACTACTACATCCACGGATCAAGACAGTGCAAGATGCAAGAGATCCATGTTAAGGAGGCTGTGATTTGAACTAATAATAATATATCACATATTTGGCAGTGGTCCAAACACACAATGCTGGAAGGAAGGCTATAATTGGAAGCTGCCTGACTGAAGTGACATCACTGATACGAGCTGGGAGGGACGCAGGCGCATTTTGGGAGCCCAACACGGTCATATAAGTCAGCATGGTTCTCAGGCTGTGGATCAGGGCCCACCCATCTGACCACGCAAAAGGCAAGAAAGATTATTATTTTTGAATAAATATTTGTTGTAATAGCATTGGCGCTCGAGTGGTGCAGTTGTAAAGTGCCTGCCGACAACTGCAGAGGTCAGTTATGAAAGTCTTTGTGTTTTACCAATTATTTGGGGGCCCCACTTGCAATATCCTGACAGCCCCAGTCCGCAGGTTGAGAACCAGTGAGTCAAGCAACAAACAGAGGCTGGTTAAGTGGTAAACAGACTTGTAACTTTGGTAAAGAGAGTTCCTTATGGACTTCCTGACCTTGCGGTTCAACATGTGCAAACAATACGAGGGTCATTGAGGCTCCTGGAATGCTGAGAGGGTTGAAGTTTCAGGGTCTAAAGACCAGTCATGTGTTTAAGTCCCGAGTTCATGGGTTTGGGGAGGGCCTCCACACTATTGCTAGTAGGGGGTTATGTACAGTATGGTCTATTATACATACACATTTTTACATAGTGTATTACACATGAAGTGTAATCACACACACACGCACACACACACACACACCTACAACATGATGTCACGCTGCGGTGGTATTAAGCACTTCACTCCGTTTTTACTAACCACCACGGTGGTCACCTTATCACCTTAAACGGAGTATGAATAGGCCTTAATTAAGAGCCTCAGGTGGTTTGACATAATATCACTGGAAGCGGGAAATGGGCTATATGGCTGACTGACTGGCTAGAGGACGACAACCAGATGCACTCCTTAGAGGACAAACATAATAGCACTAGAGTATAATGGCAATCTCTGACAAAAATAATGGCACTGACAAATGTGAGCCATTTTCAGAAAGGAGTCCTGCTCCTGAGATGCACCGGACCAGCCTGAACCTGGCTTTTGTCGCGGTCGAACCCCCCATTGTTCCAGACACAGACTCAGAGGAGGGAGGACAGGCAGACGATACAGACTTACTCCTTAGAGGACACAGAAGCAAGCAGCCTGTAAATCTAATTAACTGACGGGAGCAAAAAAGGGCCAGTAGAAGAAGTGCTGTTGTACGAAACAACACATTTCTCTCAGAAGACTCTTGGAATTGAATTGAAAGGGTGTACATTGATGAAAACAGACACGTTTTATAAACACATGGCCAATAAAGGATTCTTGTATTATTCATTAACTGCAGCGTAGCGGACATCAACTAATATCTTTCTAGTGTGGTATATTTTCAGCGTTTTACAATCAAGCACAGGGAATTAAGTGTTAAGTAACCACTTAAACCCTCTATTCTTAGTAAGACGGACCTGAGTTACAACTGCACTTGGACCAGGGCTGTGCAAGATGTGGGTTTGCAATAGGGTTGTCCCGATCGAATATTCAAATGATCAGAATCGGATCGGGAGCCAAAAAAACGTGATCAATATTATATCCATATCATTAGACTGGAAATTGTCTGATTTGGGATATTGTACGATTGTGATATGGCATAAACATGTTTTATAGCTACAAGATATTCACACAAATCTGTAAACATTGTTCATTTACGGATAACAGTCGGATAAATTATATACTGTAAATGAACGATCTTTATGGAAAAAATCTAACTAGCTTTGTCTGCTATAAAAGGACAGCAGCATGCCGTTTACTGCTGTGCCATTATGTTTGAATCATAATGAACCAGTCGTACAGTTTGAATCATAATGAACCAGTCATACAGTTTGAATCATAATGAACCACAGTCATACAGTTTGAATGTTTGCCTGCCCGTTGTCCAGCACTTTCAGACTGAACTCTTTGCCAAGTGGACAATTAGGAGAAAGACAAATATCACAGATTGGCACTAAGTGCATTCTCTCTGTGTGTGTGTGTGTGTGTGTGTGTGTGTGTGTGTGTGTAAACAGTGATTGAGGTGACCAGACATACCTAGCTCTCCTCGTAGTGTGACCAGCTCCTGGGACTGCTCCCTGCACTGCCTCACGGCCTCATCACGCTGGGGAACACACACACAGGTTTGTCAACTAGGGACATCAACAGTTTAGGACAGCCGTTTTAGGAATGCCATTTTAAAATGTGTGGGCCTTACTCTGTAAATCTGTTTAAACCATAAAACAACCTCTTGCGAGGACCAAGAAAATGGCCCTCACAATGTCCATTTCTCAAACGCTACTATACTTGTGAGGATATTCGGCCCTCACAAGTATAGAAGTACAAGTGTAGAGATACATAAACACACAGTTCGGTTGAACTGCATCTTCATTGGCACATGGCAACAGGCTTGGCTCCAAGATACCCATGTACAGGGCTCGAAATAGCGATAGCGAAATTTTGGTCGCAAATGCGCCTGAATTTTAATCTTTGCAACCTAAAAATATATTTGGGAGCACCAGTGCCACTACAAATAATTACTGTGGTGCGCCTGGCTACAACGATCGATTGTAGAAAAACGGGCGCTCTGAGCCGCTCTCTGACATCCACTGCACTGCTCCTGTCTGCTAGCTGCACTAGCACTTGATGCTAACAAACCAACGTGTGGAGTGTGTAGTTAACTACTCTTTGACACAACTGTACGGGACAACGTTGAGCGCTGCATCAAGTGTTCAGATTCAGAAAAGACCGGAGCCTCTAGCTCCGGAGGCGGACCGGCTCAGCTGTGTGCAGTGCATGCGTGTGTGCGCGCACAGCCGCACACGCATGCAAGAGAGAGAGGGAATGAGAGAGAGAGGAAGGGAGAGAGAATAGCAGACTTGTAAGTGTTTCTACATAGCAGCAGTATTGATACTTTTACTTAAGTAAAACATTAGAGTAATTTATCCACCACTGATTAGAAGTGAGTAGGCATAGCTATAAATATAATGTTTTACATCGAAATTATTTTATATTAGAAATTCTAATATATGATCTAAACAGGCTATAAGGTGAAAAACACAAAACAAAGAATAAGAAAACAGGTGATGTGACTGGCCGGAATCAGTGTAGACTAGAGGGTCCTCATCTGGAGATGTTTGATGCCTCTGTCTCTTTGAAGAGATGGATGGATGAGGGACAGACACTACATTTTAAATTCTGGCATGCATTTTTATACTTTGGTCATTTCATGTTATTTGTAAACCACACGTTATATTATTGTTTTTATGAATGTCAAAAATCAATTACATATTGGTGCTCCTTAGATTTTGGTGGGTGCTCCTAATTTCTTTCTGGTGCTCCTTCATTTTGAAATTGGTAGCACAAGCGCTACCAAGTAAAAAAGTTAATTTCGAGCCCTGCATGTACCTGTCAAAATACTTCCTTAATGTCAACGAAGTCCACAGTCAACACCAAAGGGAGTTCAACAAACCACGTGCAACCCAGATTCAGCTCAAACAAGGGATTAAATTACTTTAAGCTCCTATGCCACTAAAATGTGGAACGCCCTACCAACAGCCATTAAGACATGTGAATCCCTTGACTCTTTCAAAACCACTCTCAAAGGACACCTACGGACGGCTGCAATTTAAAACTGGCCCCCGTAAAAAAAAACGTAGACACGACAAATCACCTTTCAAATAAATGTCAGGAAATGAAGGGGAGCTGTCATGTAGTGATGTGTCATTCTAATGTCTTTTCATTCTAATGTCTGTGAATACAATTACAGTTTCACAAACAGGACATTGTATCAGCTGAAATCTATTTCCAATAAGCCGACAGCCCCTGTCAGACTCTTCCAAGAAATAACCTCACATTGTAAAAGAAAAAATTGATGTACTGCATGTCTTTAGCATATCATTTCCTGTCTCATCACCTATCCATCTTAAATGGACCCTCTAGCCAAGTTAATCTTTCCTTCCTCTGTTAGCCTGCATCTACTACTTCAGTCACACCAGATTAATTAAAACAAAACTATACGTCTGCATAATCATAATCACATTGTAATTCATACAGCCGCTTGTGGACACAAGAGTAATGGATAAACAACCTGTCAAAAGACCACTTTTAACAATTCCTTGTAGCGATAACACTTAAGAAATACGGCTGCCCTGGTCTGCGGAAACAGAGCGGAGGAGAACCCAGTTTACCCCGTGTCCAGCAGCAGCGCACGGAGCTGGAAGGCACTCTCTGCTACCTGCACAGCCCATGGTCCAGCCTCCGCCGGGGGGCTCAGGGTGCCGGGAGTTTCCTCCTCCTGGCTACGGAGGCCCAGGACCTCCTTTACACTGCTCCCACTGCATCTGAGGCTCCATCGGCAGTGCTGAGCGAGAGAGAGCCGAGTGCTTTACCGTAACGCCTCTAAAAGAGGGGGCAGCCAGGAATGCTGCAGTAGTGTGCTTAAAAAAGGACAGCCTCCCTCAGCTGTAAGTCGAGAGGCGGCTACTAAAACGAAGGGGGATGAGTAACGTAGAGCACTGATGGGAGCGAAGTGACCCTCCCTCCCTGGGGAGCAGATGGAGATGGTTCATTACCACATCGACCCGTCCTCCAAACCTGCACTAAAGCTTTCCTTTACAATCTGCCGCTATAGGCTCCACAAGCACAAACTCTTCAACTTTCACATTTCTAACTGTTAACTTAAAAATATTAGAAAACATCACTGCAAGAGCAAAATACTTTAGATTTTTTTTAAAGCAGATTAGAGAGGATCACTCTAAAACAACATTCAAGGAACAGCTAAAAGATAAACAGTTAGAATCCAGTTATGCGCCCAGGCGGTGGTGTAACCGTCTGGGCACCTGACTGGTAATCCAGTCGCAGTGTGCCGCGGGTTCGACCCCCGAGCCCGACACGGCCTTTACTGCATGTCTTCCCCCATCTCTCTCCCGTTTGCTGTCAGCCTACTGTCTGTCCCTTCAAAAAACCAATAAAAGGCGTAAGCCAAATTAAATTTAAAAACAGCTGCCGAACAAGCGGGCTAAATCACAAGCATAAACATGAGAGGAGGGGGCTAAATCACAAGCAGAAACATGAGACGGGTAGGGGGGTGGGCTAAATCACAACCATAGAAATGAGACAGGGGGGCTAAATCACAAGCAGAAACGAGACGGGTAGGGGGGGGGGGGGGGGCTAAATCACAACCATAGAAATGAGACAGGGGGGCTAAATCACAAGCAGAAACATGAGACGGGTGGGGGGGGGGGGGGGGGCTAAATCACAACCATAGAAATTAGACCGGGGGGGGGGGGGGGGGGGGGGGCTAAATCACAAGCAGAAACATGACTGGTAGGGGGGGCGGGCTAAATCACAACGATAGCAATGAGACAGGGGGGGCTAAATCACAAGCAGAAACATGAGACTGGTAGGGGGGGGCGGGCTAAATCACAACCATAGCAATGAGACAGGGGGGGGCTAAATCACAAGCAGAAACATGAGATCTGCTACTTTTGCTATCGTTGAAAAATCCTGGAAATATTCCCCCTATAATGACGTGCCGAATAGAGGGACTCCAGTGTTGAAGTGGTTAATTATTAGTTAACTAAAGCATAACCAACCCCAATGGAAAGATGAAAATATGCATTATCATTTAAGCGATACAGCTCTTCATGACTTCCATTCAAAAGACAATACTTTCCCCCAAAAAATCCTTTGCCCTTTTACAGGCCACACGTGAGCAATTCTCTGTCAATTAACTGGGTATCTCATTTCTTAGTCGGGCTGAAAGCAATTCTCATACAGTAGTTCTAATCTCAGTCCGTTTGTGGAGGGAATATTAGTCTCCCTGATGGACATCGAACATGACCTCACATCAGGTGTAGAATGACTCCATGAGCAGGTCAAGATCAATACAGACAGTAATTGATCCAGATCAGCTTTCAACATTCTAGAAACATTAAAGTCTGCACATGAAGCACAGCATGCTTACACATTATTGCACGTTATTCTGTCTGAGATTCATTTCATTTAAAAATAATGCATATAAACAGAATGCATGGCCTCATCCAGACAGCACAGAGCAGAGTCCAAAGGGAAGCACACACATCCCAACAAAAACGTCTCAGGTGCTGAACAACAAATACGTACTGGAGGAAAGGAAATCCACAGAGTGCAGTGAGTGCACACTGTAACTCAGCTCCCAGTAGAACATTTTATTTAGAGTTTCCAACAACGCTTCGACCACTGTGGGTCTTTATCAGGTCTGAGGTTCAGAACCAGCCTGGTCCAGCGGTTCTGAACCACACCAACAGCTGGGACATTCTCACACACTGATGACAAGCTCCAGCCCACCTATTCCTGGTCTAGTGAGAGGCTACCACATTCCACTACGTATACTCCAACAACACAACACAACTTCAGCACTACCACCGCAACGTATTTAACACATCTATAAGAACAAAATATATACACCCTAACACTACAACTACCTTATGTTAAAGCAAACCTATTCATACTATACAATAGTTGTCTGGATACCATTTTTTCAGAGTACAAGTACTTAATTTAGTACTCGCCGATACAGAGTACCGATAAGAGTACTTTTTATTTTTGTTGAGTAACCACTAAATTACCCCCTTTTTCTCGTCTATCTCCGATCTACACTTGTCAGTTGTCATATATGCTTGTAGATTGGCTGTTTTTCATGATGTGCTGAGGTGTTGGTTGGTCCGTCCAGTTGCATTCGTTCAGCCTAGTCAATTAGATGTTTTGGTACTCGGGTCAGAGTATCAGGGCCAGTTCCGAGTAAGAGTACTTGAGGGTGATATTATCGGCCCGATATCAGTATCGGAAACAACTCTACTCATGTCATTTCTGTACAAGTGCACTGTGTGGCACATGGGTGTTGACAGTCCCACTGTGTTTAGAAGCATTTTTAGGAAAGCGCCTTGTGTTTTCATCTGGGGAAAGAAAAGCTTTGGTGGACACATAGTCTAGTAGCAAAATGCGCGTCTATGATCAGCATGTATGTTGTACGTGGACTGTTGGTAATACAAAGAATACACAGCACGCCACAGGGGAGAAACGGTACCTGTTCTGTTTTTGTGGTTGAGTTCATCAATTTGACATCACTTCCATCAAACCAGAAGGATACGAGTCAACCATCTGTGACTGGGAAGCGAGAAAAGTAAAATGACTACCGGTATGTTGAATAATGGGCTGTATTGGTGGTGTCATATGGTTGCCTTTTTCCCCACTTAAACCATATACTTAGTTGACCGGTGTCAACCAGGGGTTCTATACTAGGCCCCCCACTTTTCTCCCTTTACATATTCACCAAAAATGGTCGATCTACAAGCTCAGAGCTTGGGGCCATTTTCATTGAACATTCGCCCCCAGAATAGGGATGTAAGGGTTCCAGTGGGTACAATCTTTGTCCCATGCTGGTGTTGTACTTGTACAGAACTGCAAAATGCAACACACCACTAGGTCTTACAACACAGTCTGCACTTTGCTCCAGATTCACATAGCACTTGCTTCACGCTGATGTCTGAATGCATGGAATGTGCATCAGGTTGCTATAGTTCTAGATGTCCAAACGGGTTCCTAAACCTTTACAGCTTGAGACCCAAAAATATATTTAACTAACTCAATTAAGCCTCATTTAAAAATAGTGAAAACTAGAAAAAGTGCCCTTCTGGGCACAGGTCTCCACCAGGATGAGCAGATGTGAAGAATTCCAGGCAAAGGTTTTTCCTTGGCCTCTAGGGAGTTGGCATACAAAGTTATCCACAGATCCGTGCAGTTAGAGGTGAAAACACTTTTCGGCCAGTTATAGTGCCACCTTGAGGCCGAGTTGAAATTGTTCATGTGGCATTTCGTCCTCGGCCTAGTGGGAATGTGGGTGCACAATTTCACGGAAATCACGCGATGCGTTCATGATTTGCAGCATTTTGTTTGAAACTGAGCACTCCTGTGAACTTTGGAAGCCAATCTTAACCAATCAGGATGGAGTCTGAGAAATCTGAAAGACCGGTTTCGTTGAATGGCTCTAGAGAGACTGTGTACCAATTTGCGTGATGTTTGGACAAAATATGTAGGTGTACTGTGCAAAAACTTGTTTTGCACAAAGCGGCCTCCTGGTGGCGCTATAACAGGCCGTTCTGGAAAGTTTGGGGCAGAGGTATGTCGGCCTCCTGGTGGCGCTATAAAGAGCAGATGTGAAAAATTCCAGGCAAAGGTTTTTCCTTGGCCTCTAGGGAGTTGGCATACAAAGTTATCCACAGATCCGTGCAGTTAGAGGTAAAAACAGTTTTCGGCCAGTTATAGCGCCACCTTGAGGCTGAGTTGAAATTGTTCATGTGGCATTTCGTCCTCGGCCTAGTGGGAATGTGGGTGCACAATTTCACGGAAATCACGCGATGTGTTCATGATTTGCAGCATTTTGTTTGAAACTGAGCACTCCTGTGAACTTTGGAAGCCAATCTTAACCAATCAGGATGGAGTCTGAGAAATCTGAAAGACTGGTTTCGTTGAATGGCTCTAGAGAGACTGTGTACCAATTTGCGTGATGTTTGGACAAAATCTGTAGGTGTACTGTGCAAAAACTTGTTTTGCACAAAGCGGCCTCCTGGTGGCGCTATAACAGGCCGTTCTGGAAAGTTTGGGGCAGAGGTTCATCGTTGGCATCCAGGGAGTGTGTGTGCAAAATTTGGCATCGACCGGGTTAACGGTGGCCGAGATTAGCTGCTCACGGACACACGGACGGACACACACACACACACACACACACACACACACACGGACGGACACACACACACACACGGACGGACGGACGGACGGAGTGCAAAACATACTCTTCCCCCCATGCCTTCGGCCTGGTGGAGACAACTACATGTGGCACACAAGCTTGTAATTCATTTAATTTTATAATTAGGTAAAAAAAATTAAAATAGTCATGACTCTTAAAAAGGGTCCTTATGTGTTTGGGTCTGGTGATGAATAGTTTAACCATTTATAAACAAAGAGATTGCCATCTCAAATTGGCATCATGTTGTCCGGGTCATGTCTGGTGTGTGTCAGGAGACTAGTGCTGTCAGATAAGTTCCACTGGTCTCTTGGGGGTTGGGGTGGCTGGCCGGGGGCTGGCAGACATGACGTCTACCCCAGAAACACTGTAGCACACCACACCCAGTCTGACAGAGGACAAGTTTGAAAGAAAATGGTTAACAGGGTAAACAGCGGGGGTATTTATTTTGGCAAACAAGAGTTGTCTAGGTCCAGCTTCTCTTTTTTGGCGTTTAAAGAGGGTAGGGAGGAGTCCCACACTTTGATAGCTGGTGGTAGGGCATTCCGCATTTTGGTGGCATAATAGTATTATGAATTCATCCCCATGTTTGTGCCAAGGACACGTTTCTATGGAATTTGTAACCCAACAGTCTATTTAGTAGTGTCACTTTTAAAGACACAAGACTTGGCTAAGAGATCACAACATTCAACTAAGCACTATAGAGCCAGAATCTACAGCTTAGAGATCTGTTCTTTAATGGTCCAAAGTCACATTGGAAAACATGAAAGGTTTTTAATACAGGATGAAGTACTGATAATCATTAATGGAAACCGTTAATCATCGATTTTAATGTCGAGATAGTAGATAGACAGTGTGAAAACATCCCACAGGGACCATCGTCACATGAACTGGAGACACACACACCAATTGCCTGGTCCAGCATAAGCGGCATTAGGCAGAATTCAGACTATGCTTCTTACAAATAAATAAATAAGTACTGCCGTTTTACATTAACAGTCTTATTAAATGTCCAAAAGGAGACCACTTTCAGAAGTCGCTAATGAGAGCTACCACCAGCACCGGCCCGTCCTCTGCTGCCTATAGCCTACTATACTAACAAAACAATAATTCTATTGCGTTATAATAGGTTTAATATTCGTATCAATATATCGCAATGAATAAGTGAGTTGTGGTCCAGCAGCGTGTGCTGTGTCCAGACGACACAAGCAGCAGCCAGTATCGGGGCAGCAGAGCGGTCAGGTGGAGAAGGAGAAACACAGACTTGTCTCTTGAAGCTTCAGAAGCTTATAAACATCAAACATTTTGATGTATGACATGATAAATATGCCATACTGCTCAGTCTTCATTACAACATCTAAATCTACTAGTTTGCAACAAATGGTCAGTTCCATGAAGTCGTGGTCCGCAACTCCACACCTCCCCACCTTTCCGTTTTTCCTTCTCATTTTGAGCAGAAAAAGCACTGGAGACCCATTTGTATTCTACATAAAAAGCTGTTAATGTAAACGTAGCCTTAGAGTGGTGTTTTTATGGTGTGGCCAAAGGCCAACATGTATGAGAAATATGATGCAAGTGGTTAAATGGAATGGTGTGGTTAAGGATCGGTTTAAGAATGTGGGAAGGATTTGTTGGCTAGTCCTTGGCGCACACACACACTGGCTAAATGGAATGGTGTGGTTAAAGGACAACTTTAGTTTTTTTCAACCAAGGTTCATGTTTTAGGTTGTTATTAGAGAAAGTAAAAGGTGAGTAATACATTTTTCATTTGCTGCTTTCTTTCGTTTTAGGGATTTTAGCAGTTTTTGACAGGGGGGCGGGGGCATTCGAGCACAGGGCTAAATATGTATTTCTTTACAAAATTTGATAGCGATTTATTTTTTTATTCTTTACTATAGTCCTACTAGACCCCAAGAAATTACATTTGGCCACAAAACATCACGAGATCTACTGAATGTGTCAAACTGACATTGAGCCTATGACACACAGTGTGGCTTCCCCCCAGTAGGCTACCTTCACATTCAGTAGATCCTGTGATGCATTTGTGGCCAGATGTAATTTCCTGGGGTTTATTAGGACTATAGTAAATAATAAATAAATAAATCGCTATAACATTTTCTAAAGAAATACATATTTAGCCCCATGCTCGAATGCCCCCGCCCCCCTGTACAAAACCGCTAAAATCCCTAAAACGAAAGAAAGCAGCAAATGAAAAAGAATTAACACTCATCTTTACTTTCTCTAATAACAACCTAAAACATGAACCTTGGTTGAAAAAAACTAGTTGTCCTTTAAGGATCGGTTTAAGAATGTGAGAAGGAGATGTTGTCTATAGTCCTTGGCACACACACACACTCACTGGCAAAAATCTAACTACACCCATGAGTGAAAAGTCAAAAGCTTAACGTTGTGTCAAACAGTAACACAAATTTAGGCAGTTTGTTACAACACCAACATTGTTCTTGTGAAGTACTTTTATACTCATTTCCATTCAGCCAAATGAGACAGACCAAGACCACAATAATGTTCATGCACACAAGCAGATCCTCAGTATGACCCGTGTTCAGAACTGCACACTTACCATCAATAGCCACAGATTGGAAAAGGAGAGACCTCTCCAGCATTACACCATGTCATGTTTTCTCCGCTTCAGGGTTTGAGTAAACATAACCAATATGATTAGGCATAATTCAATTCCGTCATATTAGGTTATGAAATATGAGCCATTGGTTACAAGGATGAGTAACAAAGACAAGCACAGGAGTGGAACAAAGTTGCCAGCTATGGTTTGGTTGCTGATGTGATAAACCTGTTTTTAACAACACTCCTTCAGGGTATCCATTTCCTGGAAGCCGATCACAACATCATCACAATTCACAAACAGATCCAAACAGCAAGCATCGATAAACCTTTAGATGCACTGCTCTGCATGTCAAACCTTCTGTCTGAGAAACCTATAGGAACCAGGTGAGGTTATACTGATGTTTCACTTTCAAACATGTTTGAAGCCTTCTTCAGAGCAAGCTAAAACATTTTTTAGTCTGTTCTGAAGGCAGTTTGCCGAAACGCGTTGCGTTCACAAATAAACATGAGAAATTGCATCTGAGCCAGTCTAGCATCTTTTATTTTGGAGTGCTGCTTTTTCCACTGCCCTTTCCAAGGGCAGTTTCCAGAGGAAGCACACGTGTTTTTATTGCGTTACATGGTTAAATGGGAGTTTGTCTAAATACTGAATCAAGCAACTTAAACTGTCTGGGGTCAGGTGCACACAAAAGCCAGAGAATACAAAACGGGTACAACTGAGAGAAACCCCTCCAATGTCAGTAACTGGTTACAAACTAATATTTTCTAACTGGTTATTAAGTGTGTTAAGTGTGTTATTAAGTGTGACCTCTAGCCAAATAATATTTAAGTGCAGGTCACGACAGGTCCATGGCTCAAAGGTAATATCCTAATATGACTTGTAACTAGTTACTCTTGATTCCAAGTAATTCATTATAAAATAACTAGTAATTCATTACTCTTGAGTAAATTGCCCAACACTGTCCAAAGTTAATATACATTATATTGTCTCTGGCGGCGGGTGTAAATCTCATGTCTAAAAACTTTTTTCAGGATTAAAATTCAAAAATCGCCAAAGTAACAGATCCACAAGCTCAAGCTTCCGAGCTTGTGGATCATCTACTTTTGATGCTTTTGTGTGATGCTGCAGTATGATCAAGTAGGGCAACAAAGTACTGCAACGATATATATTATTATTTTTAAATAACCCTCTAACGGACAGTGCTACTGCTATGCCTTGAATCACACCCCAGTCCCATTGCTTGCTCGTCATGGTCTTACCTCAGCCAGGGTTTTCTGCAGAACCACCGCCAGAGCCTCACATTGGACCTGCAGCTGCCGGTGCTGCTGGGTTTCAGCTGCAGGTACCAGGCCCACCGCCGCTCCATGACTCCGAGTCGACTTGGGCTGCTGCTGACGGAGCGGCTGCTGGCAACCGGTGGCTTTGTTGGGTCCGTTCTTGTCAACTGCAAAAGAACACGCGTTCAGGGTCGTTACTACATTCAGCATCACCACTCCCCCGTCCATGATGACCTCTGGTTCGATACCGTGCCACTACTCCGGTCCCCATACGCTCCGGACAGGGAGACGTTTACATTGGGCGTTTGCTCAGTCGCAGTTCGCTCCACCACGATTGATTATGATTCACAGATCTGCTCCAACAACATTAATGACATTAGTCCTTCATATTTCCATCTCCTGTTGTGTGGACGGACAAGACGGCGCTGTGTTGTATTTTAGCGAGGTCGTGCCACACCAGTTTTGATTTACAGTAGCTTTATAAATGCAACACCCCCCTGAATAATAATAACCAGCTCATAGCTTCTACTAATGAACCACAGGACGCTGACAGGCGAGGATAGAGAGAGACGCCAAAGCTACAGACTGGAGTTGTGCAAGAGAGGAAAAATGAGCATGTTCATCAGCACTTATCACTGATACTGGAGACCTGTGGATGACTTCCTAGGGAGGGTACAGTATATTCTAGTAGGATACTAGTTATTATGTAATGAGATGGTGAAAGTGAGCTTGGACATGGGAAAAATAATTTTAATGAGTGGGAACACAGTGTTCTCAACCATGCAACACTCAAGAGATGACAGTTTATTGTTGCAATATTCATGGACAAACATCATAGTAACGTTCACTGCAAATGGTGGAACGCTGCAAAAGTGTGGCTCACCAGTTGGCTGGTTGAATAATCCCCCCTCATGTTGCTTGACAGCAGCTCGTGTCTACAAGACCCATGGCTTCATAACACAGGATAAAAATACTCCTCCCACACCAAGGACAGCGCCGTTCATACAGTACACACACGCTACACTATATTATATTTAGCACGCCCTTTTAAAACAGCTTCTCTTGAGTAATGAAATGGATATCAACAGCAGCATTTTCACCAGCAGTGATACCACTGCGTGCTGCTGTGAGGGCTCTGCAGCCAGAGACTGGGAACAGTGTAGGTGAAAGATATTCAGCCTTATAACCAAAATAAAAGGACCATCCACGCCAAGCAGTATAACTAGTTCAAAACTGTCCTCATTATAGTTGGTGTGGACTGTGGACAACTCCCCTCGAGTTGGAACCATGTTTAAAACTATAAACTTTAGTTTGTTGTAGCGTTTGGTGTGGGTGGCCCTTAACTTAATGCCTGTATACTTACGGCAGTTGACCAGAGTCCACCCAAGGCTCTACACTAGTTACACTCCTTTTCTCCCTCACACTAAATGTCTTAGAACATAGCCAATCTACAAGCTCATACACACTACACACATATTTAGAACAATATTTTATTCCTTTTCCCCCTCACCAGTTTAGTCATTATGCCAATTGATTGCTCCCCTCACACATTTGTGTGTTGACACTGCTTTTGTATCCTACTGGCTCACCTGGCAGAGAGTGCCATTTTTTGAACAGCCTCTATGAGCTTGTATATCTGCTATTTTTGTTGTTTTCAGCATTCAGTAGTGGTATGGGATCATGTTTGTGACCGGACAGACAGATCTCTGGATAGAGGCCTGCTGGCGAAGCACGGTCGTGTCAATGGAACAACATTCCAGCGCTGGCAGAGACAGAGCTACAGCGGGTGGGCAGGACACACCCATGCAATATAGCAGAGATTTCTTCCATTATATCGAAATAACTTTAGGAGAATCCATCATATTTTAACCACTTTAACCCTATAACGGCCTATAAATATATAAACAGCTACTAACAGCCAATCCATCCATCCAGCCATCTTCAACTGATTATCCGGAATTGGGTCATGGGGGTAACAGTTCCAGAAATATCCAGGCTTCCCTTTCAAAAGCAACATTAACAACTTCCTCCTGGGGGATCCCGGGGCGTTCCCAGGCCAATGTGGAGCTATAATAACCCCCCCCCCCCATCTGGTCTCTTCCTAGTGGGACGAGCAGTGAGGACCTCGGCGAGGACCAGGGAGATGCTCGGAAGGCATCTGTACTAGATGCCCAAAATAAGCCATTTTCAAATGATCATCTTTTACCTGGCACACCATATTTTCAGATGGGGGTCCCTGGGCAAATGCGGTAGTACATATTAACTTGGGGGTCCTTGACATGACAGTTTGAAAACTACTGTTAAGTAAAGATCCTCATTGGAAACGTAGGGTTAAGTCCCCATTTCCTGTCAGACTACTTTCAACTATCAATAAAGGCCAAAAAGAAAGTTCAGTCTGTAACTTTATGGGATGGACGATTCTAGTCAGAAAAATAAAAACTAGGTCTCCATTTCCATCAACAAAGGGCCTGCAACTAATTCCAGGATATTAAACAAGATTGTATGCAACAATAGCTCAACTATGTAGTTAATTTTAATGACACTATGGGAAACCATTTCAGTGTGTTAGGATGCCTCCTGCTGATCAAAAGTATTATAACACCGCAGTGACCTCAATACTAGCCAGAGCTGCAGACTACAGATATTCAAACGGTAAGTGATTAAAATGTCCACAAATTAAGTACAATGTTCAGCATCACATACAAAATGTGGGATATTCAACTTCCTACAAAGTAAAATTTGATTCTAAACACCTTCAAAATCCTGACCTATGGTTTCTGACAAACTTTAAATCTTTATTAAAACAAAATTGAAAGTAAATATTGCTATATACTGTAGTAACAACTACACAGGTGTTCCCATTTGAAGGGTATAATGTACAGAGGTTCCAAGTCTAAATGGGCCAAGAAACTTAATATAATTCGAAGTTTTGTACAAAATGGACATTATGCAACTCATTTCTGCAGAATATATCAATAATTCACACTGTCCTCTGCCTGAATAATTCAAAATGGTCCCGAGAGGACAGAATGTTTCCTGTGAAGCAGGCGGCTTAGGCAGCAGGGGTCTAGTAGGCTACGGCAACAATTGTTGCACAATGGCCAGGTTGCACTTATTTGAGATAATAATTATTTTGCATAATCGCCATAATCCTTTCCATGTTGAAAACTGTTCATAATACATTTTCACACATTTTCAAATGACAGAAACAGCAGATATGACGGGTATATTCTAATACTCTATATTCTAATTTGTCATATTCGTCATAAGATCAGCAGTCCAGTCAAACACACAGACTTCATAATTTTTCTGCCCATAGGGTGCAAATTTCAATTTGTGCTACCGTTATCTACTACAGATACTATTAACATTGAGTGACTGCAGTTTCTTCTAGTGGTGAAATGTCCCTTTAACAGCCTTTTCTCTCCACACTACTCATTTTAGTTCAAAGGTTAGGGCTAGGGTTACATTTTATTATATATATATATATATATATATATATATATATATATATGCGCGCCCTGGACCACTTGTTGAGATTAAAACAGTAATCAATACGATAGTGAAATAGTTTAGTGACTCCACTGGGCACGGTGCCATCTGGTGCTGTGGAGAGATATCACACCACTGCAAAGCTTGACAATCAGCCACTTGTTAAAGTGCTGCAGCTGAATCTCACAGTTTAACACATCCAAATCCATAATGCTTATATCTATATTATTAAAATGTAAAGATGGTCCTGGATAATTTGATCACTGATGAAGATAAACAGCAGTGGCATAATGTCTGTGATTAATCCTTTTTAAATTAAGAATTCTTGATCAAGTCCTAGTCAACAATACAATGTGTGTGTGTGTGTGTGTGTGTGTGTGTGTGTGTGTGTGTGTGTGTGTGTGTGTGTGTGTGTGTGTGTGTGTGTGTGTGTGATGGTATAGAACACATCTGGCAATGACATGCATTTTTTGTTTTGTCTGTAAAATGTTCATTTAAGACTCAAAGAATGTTCATTTCATTTAAGACTCAATTATTCACACACACGTTTGGTAACTAATATGGTGACAGCATATTAGTCCTTTAAACAAAAAGCATTTTTTGCAACGCATGAACACACAACCATGTTTGACATCCACTATCGAAGAATCAAGCATCCTCTTCCTCTAAGAGGGATGTCAGTGAAAACATGAAAGCAGTCTCTGGAGCGACGCCGTTCCAACAGCGGGGTCCATCCATCACAGCAAGGTTCCCATGGCTCAAAATCACAACTCGGGATTAAAAATATCCCAGATCTCTGAATGAAACTGGATTAAAATAGCCCACATCTCAGAATAAAACTGCATGGTGCAGAGTTCTCCTGGCATGTTATGGCCAACATAAACCCCCAGGTAAAAATATCACCTCAGATCGTCATGGCTATATCCTCTTGATCCCTAGCGTGTAGCGTCCTTATTCTGGGGGAACATTCAGTGAAGAGGGACCTAGTATAGAGCCCTGAGGGACCCCGGTCAACTAAGTATACAGTAAGGTTTAAGTGGTTAAATAAGCTCAAGTGTCAATTTTTTGCAGTGACATAGAAAATCCTTTACTCCAAGCGAGCTCGGTGGTCATCAGATAGCGGTGTTTAAATAGGTATAGTAAACATAAACAGGAAAGATGAGCCTGCTTTTCAAAGCAACAAACAGCCAACAACACTATAAATAGAGGCCCAGCACTGCCAAGTGCAAAGACGCAAACTACAGTGAGTATATCTGGAGGCCTGCAGACTTTCTAGCAGTATCGTTAGTAGATTAACAGAGCAAAACACACCTGCATGGAAGATCACAGTAGTTCCCCTGCATCCCGAGAGCAGCTGCAGTGTTCGCAGTAAGCCCTTGGCTGTCAGACGCACGTGGAGGTTTGACAGCGACAGCTTCGGAGACCATAACATCTCTCAAAAAAGATGTTACTGGCAACAACTACTCAACAAAAACAAAATAAAACTACAGAAAGATCTAGTATTGACTATTGAGCCGAGTAGACGTGTTGCTGGGTAGAAGTGTGTGTCAGACACACATTGCAACCGGTGGCTGTAGTAAACATTGCAGGACTGACAGACCAGCTGGGGGGGGCATAAAGACCCCTCCTTCAGACCTTCACTGCAGCTCTCCTGTCCTAATTCAACAACCAATGAGCATCCAGAGGTGTTGTGTGGGGGTGCACAGCTGTGGATAGAATTCCTAATTGGTAAAGCCAGTCATCATCCATCCATTCACAGTCTTTATCCATCCAGTCAGTCGTCATCGTCCATTCATGCAGGCTGGGTGTAATGACTGTGTTATTATAGGGATGCTCAGTTGGTGGGAGGAGTCAACACAGTTGCTGCAGCCAATGGGAATGAGTGTGAATCCCTAGTACTCATTATTAGCCATGTTCTAATGTTCTGGTTGCCACCAGCAGAGGGAGGTGGCATACAGTACATGACACTGTATTCAGCCTACCTTGCTTCCCCATAGGAGAAGAACCACTACTCAAATACATGTGGCTCAGGAGGTAGAGCTGCTGCTTGGGAATAGGAACTTTCGAACCCCGGCTGGCTCTTCCTGGGTTTGTGTCAAAGTGTTTTTGTGCAAGACACTTAAGTGCTCCTGATGAGCAGGTTGGTGCATGGTTGTGTGTGTGTGTGTGTGTGTGTGTGTGTGTGTGTGTGTGTGTGTGTGTGTGTGTGTGTGTGTGTGTGTGTGTGTGTGTGTGTGTGTGTGTGTGTGTGTGATGATGGTGTGTAATGCAAATAGTAAAGCACTTTGGATAAAGGTGGCGGCACTACTGTAGCATTTACATGATGCTATATTCTCTGTATGTTTTCAGTATTTTTTTGTAAATTTTAATTAGCTCAGCTATTGCAGCATTATATTTCTGCAAGCAGAATAAAAAAAGAAACCAAACCATGTTCCCTGTAGGCAAAGCCAACAGACAGTCCTCATTAAATCTTTACCCAGGAAACATGTGTTGTGAACGAGGGCAGGCAAACAGCCCTGTGGCCTCAGTCCAGACCTCCGTGGATCTGGTCTGAGTTCAAACAGCCAAACAACACCCAACCCAGTGAGTCACATATTCCACATCCTTCTAACACACACACACACACACACACACACACACACACACACACAAGCGAGCGAGCGAGAGACTGACTGGATTCAAGCCCTGTGACATGATAAATTACATTCAGTTGACACACAAGCCTAAATGCATAATCAAGAGTTTAGTCATCAAATAAAATGATACCCTTTACCTGCTAGGGTTGCAGTTTGATGAAAAAGCCTTGGAGAAGCTGTCCTTTTCAGGCTACTAGCTGTAGACCTTGAAGGACTTGGCCTTGAAGGACCTGAGAGACACACAAGAGGAGAGAGACAAGAGGTTGAAGAGTTTGAGAGTACCAACAGCATGCAGTGTGTTGTTGAATGGCAGCCAGTTAACCACTGAGTCATAGCATCCATATTCTAACAGTCAATGAAAAGCAGATCTCCAAGCTCAAAATGGGTCACATTGCAATGTGTTGTGAGCTTGAAGATGTCCTGTTTTCTGTGTAAATATTTGGAATAGAGGGGGGGATAATACTCCTGGGAGACTTCAGTCAATTAAGTACATTGGTTTAAGTGGTTGATGAACAGGGTCTGATCAAGGACAACAGTGATTAGTTAAGGCTCAATTCACTGACAAACCACAAGGTCAAATACACTCACTGCGTGAAACACTGGCCCATTTCAATGCCACCTAAAATTCTCAGTAAGGTTTCACAACAGACCATGAACACAAAAAAATATAAAAATTAAACAATAGTTGTCACGTGTCTGTTAATGGGATATCACTCTTCAAATGCAGTCTAGACTCCCAGTCATAAGTGTTTTAAGTCAAACAAAAAAACATTGCACGTGATCATAGCAATAAACAATATGTATTGGATGTTTTATTAGAGTGTAATCTGGTTACCAAGAAAACACTGCAGTTTTCCCTCAAATATAAAAGTTAGTAATAATAAACAGCCTCTTTTTCCCCTCATCGGTATTATAAGCAGCTGGTACACAAATGATGCAGTGTTCTGATATTTATTCTAAATATAGGATTTCAACAAATCAATGTGGCTGAAAACAATGTCTGCATGTTCTATAGCTTGCATTCACAGAAAGCTGTGATAAAAATGTCCGTTTTTGTTTTTACGTCCAACAGTAAAGAACCAAAATCACAATGCAACCAACACCATCTGTGAAGGAAATCTTTCTGCAGATACAAAATAAAAAAAGAAACTCAGCCGATGTTCATACTAGGCTGACTTACTTCTCCAACCACGCTTCCTCTCTCTGCAGCTGAACGCTGCTAACAAAGGAATGATACAGAAACGATAGGATGCGACCACCAGACACGTTAGCAGGGTGAGGTCACAGCTAGAGCCGCCGCTGCCGCCTTGTGGCGTCAAAGATGACGAATTGGCTCCAGCGTGATGTACTGGAAATTCTGTCCAAGTACAGCTTCTGGGTCCAGTGTATCCCGCCATGAGGACAAGATGGAGTGCAAATGGGAAGGGGTCCCTGCGTCCATGCAGCCTTACAGAGTGTCAAAACAAGCAGGGGTCTCTGCATCCATGCAGCCAGAGAGAGCATTAAATGGGCAGGGGTCTCTGCATCCATGCAGGCAGACAGCCAGGCATGCAGGCTGCTCTTCTGGACGGCAACTAGAGTGGAACAGACCCCCTTGTCTCCTTGACAACCTCGAGTGGGGGACCCCATAGTGTAGAAAATACAACCCCCCCCCCCCCCCCACAACACCCACCCAGCCAATGAGGGAGCAGTACGCTGTCTGAGATGTGGAGATGTAAAAAAAAGGCTCATTGTCTGATTAGGTCTCTTCTCTCCAGTTGAGGGGGATGCCACCACAGAGTTGTTATTGTCACCATGTGCAGTTCAACACTACACCATGCAAACAGAGCTCATCTCATTCAGCCCATTCATGCTGCATAGTGTTTACAAAAATAGAGTACAGAGTCAGATTTGAACATCCTTTTAGTGCATTATCTAGCATGCTGTTCAGGGTGATTTTTACCCTCTAAAACAAATAAGGGCATATATATGGTAACCGCAATGGCATTCTTTTATATATATATATATATATATATATATTTGCATTAAGGAATCTCTCAAAAGCGATGTCTACATGTCACTTCACTGTATCTGGGCAGATATGGCGGTTTTCATTCCAAGGACACTGCCAGGGGAGGGGGGGAAATCCCAGCCCCCCAATGTGGGTTACCATTACAGTGCTGCCCCTCCCCCTTAGAAATATGGTTAACACTGTGGTCAGACTCCAAAGAAATGGCCTGGATTCAACAAAAAATCCTTCATGAATGAAAAAGCAGTGGATATAGGCTACGCTACTGTATACAGAATGTCTGCATGTTCTATAAGAAAATGTCATTCAGCTGCCAGTCATTCTGTCAGGATTTACGCCTTTACCACACACTAGGCGCTTTTCAGCTTTAAGTGCTTTACAGTGCCCAGATAAAAAACATCCATAGAGATAATCAATCAATTAAAATGCATAGATAAATCAATTAAAATGCATAGATAAAACAAAATATAAGACATAAAATCGAAGCATATTTCATAGACGAACATGCACATATACATATATTGAAAGACCGTAACATACTTGAGATACTTGACATATAAGTGTTCAAGGTAACGTAATAGAATCTAAGGAAAGGCTTTGGTATACAAATACGTTTTCAAAAGTGATTTAAAAGATGACACTGTCATTAGCTAGCCTTAAAGCCACAGGCAGGTTATTCCAGAGCATGGGTGCCCAGGCAGCAAAAGCCTGATCGCCTGTGATGACAAGGCGAGTCTAACTTCTAAGGGCGCACCCAGACAGTAGATTCACGAAGATGCCAAATGGCGCGAGTGGCAGGAGTCTCTTCCTGGTTTTTAGACAGCTGGTGGATGGAAAATTAAGCTTGCGCACAGCTTCCACTTGCCGTGGAGGCATTAAGCGTTTCCAGTCGGAAACACTGGCCGACACTGCAAGTTGCAGCATGGGTGGAGCTTCATTTCCATCCACCAGCTGTTTAAAAACCAGGAAGAGACACCTGCCACTAACGGCATTTGGCATCTTCGTGAATCTACTGTCTGGATGCAGTCTATTAAAGAGAGCCAAACTTGACGATCTAAGAGTGCATACCGGCCTGTATGGTTCCAGCATATCCGAGATATAGCTGGGAGCCAGGACTCAAGCAAAGTATCAATAAAATATTAAAAGAAACTCTAAAAGTCACCAGCAGCCAGTGAAAGGAGAGTATTCTATTGATAACTTTTTTTGATTAATCGATTAAACTAAAATGGATTTATTTTTTACTTTTTTTAATAAACTAAATGAGTCTTTAAAATGCCTGATAAATAAATGCCTTTATACAGAATTGTATTAATCATTCATGGGGGGTTCTGATGTTACAGGTCCTATTTGTAATTTTCACACCTAGGCAAACACATAAATATAAACTTACCCATTTTGACACAAGAATGTGTCAAGATCACACAAAAGCCATTCAAATATTTAAAGTAAATATAAGTATAGTACACACACACACACACACACACACACCCCAAATAGTGTGCAGTCAGTGAGCTTGTTACAAAGTAAACACCATATTCTGTGACTAACCCTCCTTTTCCTTCCCCTACGTTTCCCATCACAGGAAGAGTCCCCGCTCCCCCCCCCAGTGTGTGTCCACTGGTTCCTCTGGACACTAAGGAACAGAGGAATTGCTCCATGTTGCCCTCTCATGGCAACATATTTTATTGCATACAAATATCCTCTTGACATAGTTGAGCAAGGCTCAAAGCCCTATACAAAGCCCTATGGCAGTTAAAGGGACCGTTTGATATTTATAGTGAGGCATCACTGGAGTTATTATGTCAGCCATTACTATTTCTTATATTTCTAAATGTTTTTTTAGAGGGTAAAATGTTTTCATAGCTACATGACTGTTCTGCTTCTAGAACTATAGATAATCTAGCTCTGGTTAATAGCGTTCTCGCAACTGCATGTGAAAGTGGCACACCGAGGTAACTAAAACCTTTTATCTTGCCAAAAACCGGATTTGACACAAGTCCTCCCACTAAGGACAGTAGGCTTTCAACACCTCAAAACAGTCTTTGTTTCTGTGAGTAGCGAATATATATTGTTTATTTTGACGTATATTGTTTAAGTGTAGACATTGTGCACCCGAGTTCGAATGAGGAAACTACACGTCAGTCGCATAGCATGAAGGAGAACTCCTAACTCTAAAGACCAGATCTACGAAAATCTGACTGCAAGCATGTTGTATAACCCTTAACACCTCAAAGCAGCCTTGCTCTAGCTTCAGTCCAAACACAGCTAACCCAACGGTGGGTCACTTGAGACACAGTGAGGCACCTCCATTATGTCACAGAATCATGTGCAGCAACAATACAATTGCAAAGCAATTTACTGATAAACATGTGTAATATTACATTTGTTTAGGGCTTAGGCCATGTACTTTTTTTTTTTTTTTTTTTTGCGGCTTACGCCTTTTATTGATTTTTGAAGGGACAGACAGTAGGCTGACAGGAAACGGGAGAGAGATGGGGGAAGACATGCAGTAAAGGCCGTGTCGGGTCCGGGAGTCGAACCCGCGGCACACTGCGACTGGATTACCAGTCCGGTGCCCAGACCGTTACGCTACGGCCTGGGCCAGGCCATGTACTTTTGATTGATGATTCAGGCTTTGGTGTGTCGTGACAGACTGAGAGTAACTATTATTTTATCTGGGGAACAGTGTTCTGCTTATCACTTTGGCATTTTCTTTTCAGCCTGGCCAGTGGCCATTATGATTTATTTTGCCATGCTTTTTGTAACTATCGCTTTCTTTAGCTTGTTAAGTTGTTCATTATTAATTGACAATTGTTTTATTACATTGGGTGGGGCTTGTGAATCTTATGAGTCACTGATGATCCTACCTGCTGTGATGTTCTGCTTGGGCCTGGTGGACCCAGTGGCTGCACTGGGGATGGGAGGTGGAGGTTGAGTGGTGGGGTTTCGTCTGGGAGGTGGAGGACGTGGCGGGGCTGGGGTTGATCTGGATCGCCTCAGGGGTGTGACCTGTGGCCCTGTGTGGCCCTTGGCTTCATAAGCTGTTGCCGTCGACTTAGGGGAGTGTGTCTGCAACAACAGCAGGCGTTTTGACCATTATCAGTGGAAATGACAGAATATAAAATCACAGGGCATTATAAACTACTAAGATTTACTTGAAACGTGAGACATAGTATTTATACACAATATATGTGAATTGGCTGTCTTGTGTTTATTTTCATGTGGAGCTTGATCAATACATACTGTATAGTAAACATCTGTACTAGATGTGAAAAGAAAATTATCTAATCTACCAAATTATGTCAAACCAGCAGATTACCATGATCCACTCACCACCACCAGGCTGATCTTCTTAACTTCTCTGCTAGTATTCACAGGAGTTCCGCTCTGGGCCTTATTCTGTGTGCACTGGTTCCTTGGTGTGCTTGAGGCCAGGTGGGATCTGGGAGCAGTGACGCCAGATGAAACGGAGGCAGGCTTGTTCTTTCTGAGCGCACCAGTTGACAATGATGAAGACTTAGCCATCTCACATGAAACACTGGCAGGACGGTTCTTCCTGAGCACACCAGTTGACAATGATGACGACGCAGCCATCTCACATGAAACACTGGCCGGTCTCTTCTTCCTGAGCACAACAGTTGACAATGATGACGACGTAGCCATCTCACATGAAAGACTGGCAGGTCGGTTCTTCCTGAGCACACCAGTCGAGGATGATGAAGCAACCTCAAATGAGCACCGGGCCTGTGTTCTGGAGACAGGAGCCTTGTATTGGTCAGAAGCTGACCATGACCTTACCTTGTTTCTATTTGCCCCATTGTCAGCCTCCAAGCTCTCAACAGCTAGGTCAGGTGTAGGATTAGTTTGGTTGACTCTGCTAGGCGTTCTGATTGGTAACCGGGATGTGGTCGCATTGCCAGGTAATGTTGCTAATGAGGCTGCTGCCGGTTCTGCTCTGGAGCTGGCCCGACTGCAATGGGCCAGTGAGGGTTCTGATAACTTCATAGGGGGTCTTCTGTTTCCTTGAGACTGTGTGCTAGGCACGTTGACTTGCAGTGGTTTGCGTCTTGTGTTTTTTACAGGTGTAGGTGTAGCCATTGGTCTGGTCATGACTTTAGACCTCACACTGCGCAAGTCTGGCTTAGGAGTGCTTTTGACTTCCATTATTCGTACTCTTTTGATGGCAGAGCAAGGAGGTTTGGCAGCATGCGGTTGGTTCACTGCAACAACTGGCTGAGCTTCAGCAGGGTGGACTGATGCACTGTCTGTGTTCCAAGTACATGGAGACTCCGATAGGGAAGGGAGGGGCTGATGATGACCCAAGCCTGTCATTGGGGTGGAGGTCTGTACATCGGACTGGGACGGGACGGTCTGGCATTCCACACCTGTGACTGGGGTGGAGATCTGTGCATCATTGTCTGAAAAAGTCTCACGTGGCTCTGGTGTAAAAGTTCCATTGACAAGTGCCGTTTCTGCAGCAGGAGATGGTGTAGAAGATGGTGCAGGAGATGGTGTATACAGGAATGTGCCCTTTTGATTTTCTGGAGTGTCCTCGAGAATCAAAACCGAATGGGAGACGTTAAAAGTCTCGTTCGGCAGGCAGAAGGTGTTGGTCCTCATGACCATGGCTTCAGAGGCGAGGGATGAGGAGGATGAAGCGTTCTCATTCGAACCCCTGCGTGAAGTCTCGGTAGATGCCAATGGGCTGTCTTCATCAGAGGTCCCGTCTCCTCCAGTCAGGCCTGTCACCAGAAAAACATTTTACTTTTAACGATTAATTGTCACACAAATTTAAACAAATAAGATTTATGTTTGGCTTTTAGCAGTCATAAACCAAAATGCAATAGGGCAGAATAACTCCACTATGATTTGAAAAAGTTGCAGATTGCTCAGAATAAAGCGGCTCGTCTGGCACTAGGCTGTAGGCATACCGGACAAGTATTAGTTATATGCACGAACATTTGGCATGGCTAATGGTTGAAAAGAAATTAACAGTGAGTCTTCTAATGCTACTGCGGAACATCATTTCCACTGGTAAGCCGTATAGCTTGGCTCACCAGTTAAAAATGACAATAACTCTCTGGAATGCTCTGCCCAAAAATACATAACAAAATTACTTTAAAAAAGAATATCAAGAGATACCTTGCCAAGTACATAACTGAACTGTGATTTGTATTTGTTCCGTTTTTATTTTAAATTGTATTTTTAGTTTTATTCAGGACCCCAGGAAGACTAGAGGCTCAGTTATGTGTGTCTAATGGGGATCCTTCAATAAACATACAAAGAAATTACTGACAAATTTAATAACTTTATACAATGTGCCAGCTCGTTATAAGCTTGCCTTGTAGATCACCAATTTCCGCTATTGTTTTGAACTTTGAAGATATCAGAACATTTTCCAACATGGAAACAATAACGATTATGTAAAAATAAACAGCGAATATCTGGAATAATTGCAACGGCCCTACCTCCAGGATGGTGGTCCTCCAGCAGGCCGCTGTCTGGGTTGCTCATCACCCAGGTTGTGTTTTCATTGGAGAAAACCAAAGCGTCATCTGTAGGGACGTGGATCAGCCAGCTGTTGTTGTTGGGCGACAGAGTGACTGGTCGCTGGGTGACACGGCCCTCCAGCACGTTGACCTCTCTGTCATTTAAGTTGCTGGAGGAGTCGGGTGAGTTTACAGGGAAGAACGTGAGCTGTAGACCACTTTGGGTAGATTGACTGCCCCTGCCTCTAAATAGGTCCTCAGTGGACATGGCAAATGTGTCATCGGTGGACACTGTGAATGTTTTATTGGACATGATGGAGCCGTGTCTGTCAACAATTGTTTCAGATGTTCAGAAAAGCTCAAAATTATAAGGATCAAGGTGTTCAACAGTCAAGTGTGGATACCTGAGGAGAGAGAAAACAAATATTAACATCAATATGCTGCATTTGTCTTTTAGATTCAGAAACTGCTCAATACTACACATTTCAAGACGAGCATTAAAAGCTAATTTGGTGTTCAGTCACATTGAAAGATTACTGCGGAAACATCTCGTCTTGTGACATGACAAACGTCTATGATCTAATTTGTAAAATGATCTCCAATGTCTAGCAAATGAGCCAGTCAACTAAATTAGTTGGTAATGTTATAGGTTAAGGTGTTGTAATAGTACCTGTATATACAATGAATTATTTATGGACAAGTTGAATGAAAAATGCACCAGTGATCAAAGTTCAGGTAAGGTTAGTGATTGAATGACTAAGCGATCAGCCGACAGCCAGTAGAAATGAACTTGTATTTTTATATTCTCAAAAAATGAAGTATGAAATACATGATCCTCTTGATACATTAAAGATGGACTGCCATAATGTTTTCCACCCTAAAACATCATCATCATCAGGTCTTATGTTATAGTTATAAAAATATTTATGTGGGCACCCCCACCAGTTCATTAAGTATGCCTGGTGGGTGATCCACCTGAACTTAAGCTGCACCCACAGCTGTAGTTGTATGATAAAGGGGGAGGAGGGGCTGATAATGTGATGTCACTATATTACTGTTTTTTTCATTGGCACGTTTGACTGTCAAGGGTTCAGCCTCCAGGAAGAAACCCTAAATACAAAGGGAATACATCATTGCACATAAAAACGACTCCAGGGTGTCTAATGAAGTACTGTCATCTCATAGACACATGAAAAACTGGAAAAATACCAAAAATGTGGCACTATTCAATAAATAAAATCCTCAGTGTTGCTTTAACTTTGTGAAAAATAATATGATGACCAGCAGTGGTCCCCCTATGAAGACCAATGAAACTCTTTGTGTCTCCATAGGGAAACACTGCTGGTCAGGTTTAGGAATACTACAAAAAATAATAACAATTAAAGTCTCCTTGGGGTGAGTAATAGAGGGTATTATCATCATACTCCGACGTTATGGAGTGTCAAAAAACTACTTTCTAGCCTTGACAGCCCATAGCCTACATCCAAATAGAAGTCCTATCTTATTGCATTAAAACGTTAAACTCACTTTGTCATTCACTTTATGCATGCGCATACCCTCTATTGATAGAAAAATCTGAATATATAATATTTTAACAAAAACATCAGCTGAGGATGAGGAGTCATACTAGTCACAGTGACTTCTGCCCTGAAAGCCAGTCTAAACAGCTTAGTGTCCTGACCAACGCTGTCTGGCCTGTTAAGCTTCCCAAAAACAACGCCACCAGTGTGGAACCACAATATATGGTAAGACATTAGATCTGTGGACATGAGCTTGCTCTGTGTACAGAAGTCAAATAATTAAATTTTGCAGACCAACTTTATGGTAGTTTGAACTTGAAGTTCTAAACTAAATGCAAAAAAGAAATAAAGAAAAGACTACAGATGCACATCCAGTTAGTGTAACACAACATGAATCTTGACTGTTGGAAGAGAAGTAGAATACGGTCTGCTGCACTTCAATAACAGAGGGGGACCCCAGCAGGGTGGACAAAACAATGTCACAGACAGGAACATTTATTACAACAAGCTAGGTAGTTAAAAAGACAATAAAGTTTGGATTAACAGCATTTCTATTTATCAACCATTTAAGCCCCCTTTTTCTAAATAGCATAATCTGAGCTCACAACTTGAGCTTGTAGATCTGCTATTTTCTCCATGTTTGAGCCTATAATGACGTGCTGATGCTGGCATTCAAAGCAACCAAAGGTATGGCTCCCCCATATCTTACAAGTATGATTGAACCCTACAAACCCTCCCGCGCACTCAGATCAGCCAACGCAGGGAAACTGGAAGTACCCTCACTAAAAACGCCGGGACAACGCTCCACACGTCCCAAACTCTTCTCCCTTCTGGCTCCAAAACTGTGGAATGCACTTCCCATTGCAGTCAGAACTGCAGCATCACTCCCAATCTTCCGCCGTAGCCTGAAAACCCACCTTTTCAGACTCCATCATGGCCCATAGCACTTACCCTAACCCCTTAGATAGCATTTCTGTTGGCTTAGATAGCATTTGACACAGACTTATAGCATGTTATGTAGACAGCACTATAATTGTATTGTATATAGTCATAGCACGCCATAGTACATATGTATAGCATAGTAGTAAATATGTATAGTTTATATGTATAGTGTATGTATAGTTTCATTATATAGATATTCCACTGTTACTTTCTTAGCTTACGCATGTTTCATGATATTGATAAATGCTTTTATGTGATGTATTCCCATGCTTTTGTTCTTGCTTAAATGTAAGTCGCTCTGGATTAAGAGCGTCTGCTAAATGCCTAAATTGTAAATTGCCCAAAAAATATAGTGCACCAGGTTAAACTTGAAAGTGTCTAAGAACAAGTATTTCAGACCACAGCATGAGGAGTTGTTAGGAATGATTTAACCACTTAAACACCAATACATGTTCAGTTTACTAAGTCGATAGGGGGTTTTTTAAGTGTTAAATGCAGTTTACCTAGCCTTGGCCTTGTGGTCTGTACTTGTATGCTTTGCTGGAATTTGATAGCAACCATTATCTGAATGGTGTGAGGACTGAGGATCACTCTCTGACTGAACCTTTTGTTTTAACACCTGCCTGCCTGGAAATGAAAATGCATTCCTGTTCCAGTTACTATTCAAAAAAGTGAAATGAATGTTCTTTAAGACAGCGATTCCCAATCTGTGGGTCGGGGGCCACAGTTGGCCGTTGAGGATATGACCACTTAACACGGCAGCCAAATTTGGCAGTCAAGTGGTCAGATGGGTGGGCCCAAGTGGATCAACTAGTTTATCAAGTGGGCCCTGACCCAGAAAAGGTTGGGAACTTTAAGAACATCAAGGTTGTCAACCAAGACATACAGTAAGTGACACCCATGTTCAGTTAGTTAGCAGCTAACGTCAGAGCAACTGTAGCTGCAGGCTCAACTATTAGACAACGCTACAATTACTCTGTATGCTTTCTGGCAGTCAGCCAATGACCAACATGCTAATCATAGTAATCACACCCAAAATAACAGAATGTAGCCTACTGGCATGTTGCCTTTATCTGGGGGAAATCACAATATTCAGCACAACCCATTATTATACAGATTACCGAATGTTTAGATTTCTCAGAAGACACCATATTTCATCAAGCAGCACACTACAATAATGGCACAGTCTCTGGCACGCGATGCGTGTCAATGTAAAGAGGAAGGCTCCCATTGCAAGTGTGTAATTCTATGCCTTCTTCCTTAAGGCAGGGGATATCTTGTTTCATAGGGCTGCAACTATCCGTTATTTTCTTTCGATTACTCGAATATAGTAGATCTGACAAATCAACATCACACCTTATTCTAAACGTTGAGACATACTGTATGCAAGTACAATATATAGATGGTTCGTTAAAAATAACTGGAATTCCACTGGAATATCAGCACGGGCTCCTTGAGTTATCAAACTCACTCTTGTCTCCACGCTAATTCGTTCCCAGTCCAAATGCGAAAGATGTTTGTTAAATAGGCTGAGCAACAACACCGCTCACCCTTCTCAGGGTAAAAAGTGTTTCCCTTAGTAACAGACAGTGCTTAGTCATGCAGAGTTCTCGTTCTCCTGCAAAACACTTCAGCCCTATATACTACACTACAGTATGTACTTCATTGACGGGGGAATCCCAGGGCTCTATACCATCCATCCATCTTCAACCGTTTCCAGCCCCCCCTATTTTTTGTGCCGTTTGCAGAAGCAGATCTACAAGCTTACAAGGTCATGCATTGTGAGCCTGTATATCTGCTATTTTTGCCCACAGAATAGGGTTCAAGCAGCTAAACAAACAAGAATCGGACATGAAATTAATAATTATACAGGCCTGCTGCTGCAGACCTCAGCTACTGTCATGACTCAAACCATGATTTAAGGGTTCAAGTCTTCCTTTGGCTTGACTTAAAATGTGTCCTTGGTAAAAGTACAGTAATACTGTACACCTGTAGTAAAATCATGACTTATTGTCTATGCACACCACAGAACAATAAACATGGAAGAGGAACACTACACTAAAAAGGAAAGACAAACATAAAGTATACAATGACAAACTACAAATAGAATGTATAGTTAATTAACTACTAAGTGTCAAAATAACTTCCAAGGAATCAGTCTTGGTATACCTCTACACCGGTCCTGTCCCCCTCCATTCATTTAGTTGCAGTTAATTCACTGCCAGTCGGGAGGCCGTGATGTCGTCCATTGTATCAAACTCAGAGGTCTGTCGGCTTTCACATGTTCATCCGACTCTACTTTCCTCTCTCACAGACAATCCCATTAGAGCTTCCCTTGCACTAAATCCGACCGACAACGGAGCAGGCAGGCACTGTTGTGTGATAACTGCTGCAGAGTGCAGACAGCCAGGACAACCCCCTGTTCCCTCCCCGTGCGTCAGGAACCCTGCCAAGCCTAGGGATTCTGCGGATGCACTGAAGTTATGTGGCTTCGCTCTCAGTCAAAGCGCTGGTGTCGGCCGCCATCAGTGCAGTGGCATGGGGCTGAGGACTCATTCACTGTGTCCAGTCAGTGTGGCGTCGTGTTTCAGAGTCCAGCACCTTGTTACCTTATCCATGCCGAGCTCACTGCATGGGGAGTGGCCAGGGCCTGGCTGAATCGGCATTCAGTGTTGCTAAGCAGCCAAAGTCCCTCGTTCACGAGAGAATGGCTCAGCCAGTGTTTATTTTCCACCAGCAAGGGAGAGAAGTGGGAATAATAAATAAGGACTATAGTAGTCCCGGGGATATTAAAAGACAATCTGAGAATAAATTCCGTACCAATACATTTCTTCACCAATGGGTTTGTAACACATCTCACAAAGATTGAAATTCAGTAGGGGAATCTGTGACAGCTGCTGAAAGTTGGATTACCATTAATAGCCTATGCAGGCAAAATTTACAAAATGTAATTCTACTTTAAGTAACATGTGAGAGGGGTCAAACTAGGGTTTTTTCATGATTCTGAATCCACTATAAAATACTGGTGTATTATTCTTATCCAACAAGCTAAAAAGAAGTTGGCACATATTCAAGGATTCACAGCCCTGCCAGTGAACCAACCTACAAGGAATCACCTGCAGTTGTCTTAACCGCTTGAACCTTAGCGTCCCATTTTCCTTAAAAAAAAATATATATATATCCCACAATTTTGTAACCCATTTTTCACCCCTGTGTCAATTATCTAATGTGATCCTGGGCTGTACACACCCTCCGCCAACCTAGTCCCCATATATGGGGGACATGGGGAGAGCAACGGACTTGAACTCATGCCCAAGTTGCTCCTTTACACCTGATAGGGGGGAGTTTCCCTGGTTGGACGTAGCGCGTGGAAGGAACACGTTATTCCAACCAGTTCCTTTACCCTCCATCAGGCGCCCCGGCTGGCCAGGGGGAGGCAGTTTAGAGGGGACACGGGGAGAACATGCAAACTCCACACAGAAAGGCCCTTTCGCCAACCCCGCCTTCGGGTATGGGCACTGGAGGAAACATGCCTTCAGCACCCACAGCGTCCTGAGCGGGAATCGAACCCAGGACCTTCTAGCTGTGAGGTGACAGCACTACCAACTGTGCCACCCCTTAGCGTCCCATTTGATGAAAATGGTGTAACATGCTTTAGCAATTTTCAATGAAGATATGTGGTGTAGAGGGGAAAAGGATGGGGGGGGGGTGCGAAATGAAAAATCACATGGTAAACAAACAGCTCTGGCTCAGCCGTTATGTCTGGTGTGAGAGCATAAGTTAAGACCTCTAAGTCCCACACTATTTCTGCCTAATCCATATAAGGTCCTTATCGTGACCCTGGGAACCACCACAACCTTGGCTACTACCGACACGTTGTCAATCACATGCAAAGTACAGGTTGCCAAATCAATTACATAAAAAAAAGGGAATTAGTGAACTTTGTAATTTGAGACTACACAGCATGAATATTGGTGTTGATTTGGCCTTGCTTGCTGCATGTTTTCAGCACAGCAGCCGTTCAAAAGCTCAGTACACGCTCAACCGGTCAAGGGATTTAGACTCATTGGTGTATGCAACTCTAGCCACCATGGTCATACAAACAATACAAATACCATACAAAAAACTAAACATTTGAATCTTGAAATTCCTTTGAAATTGAGGCAGACTACCCCCAACTGTATGTATTGTTATGCCCTCCTGTTCAAGGTGACTACGAATCTGCAGCAGTAAATTCAGACATCAAATGTTAAACAGATGAGCTCCCTCTGTATCCTCCTACATTAGATTCCTGACCGCATGTGCTCCAGTTAACCCTACTATAGTTCCACCATTTGACCCCGTCAGAAATAGTTATTCTGGCCTTGTCTTCAACAGCCTCATTCCATACAGTTTATTAATCTTTCTGCCTCTCTTGTGTAATCCTAGGGATGTGACAATAAAGTTTATTATTTATAGATAATTGCGACTGTAGGTTGCAGTTTACTATGAAAACCTGCCCGTCCATCTGTCAGGTCACACCACCATGTATGGTCGACGCTCCATATATGGCCGTCTCTCTCCATATATATGAACACTGACCTCATCAAACCCTGGATACATGGACAAGACTGGATCATCACCTAGATCTGTGTGTATAGCCAACCAGAAACTCTACATCTGAGCTCAAACCCTTAGGCTTAGATCTCCATTTATGGAGCAGACCTGTTCTGACATTCCATATGTTGATCCTTCCCCACTCGTCCTTCCTCTTCGATGTGTGTGAGTGTGAGTGTGAGTGTGAGTGTGAGAGAGAGAGAGAGAGAGCAGAAAAATACATGTGGAGTTGTCAAGAGACAGGTATATCTGTCTGAACAGGGTCATTAAGTTGCTGTTATGTTTCCGTATGTTATTTTATTTTCATTGTTACTGTATTGCTTGTTGTTCATTATTGTTGTCTCTGTGTGCACAATGACTTTTGTTTTGTTGTATGTAGACAGAGAGACAGAGAGAGAGAGAGACAGAGAGAGAGAGAGAGAGAGAGAGAAAATCGCTGGCTGCAGATGCATTCAAGAACATCATTGCAATAGACAGATTAATGACAAAATGCTGCTCTATCTCCAAAAAGCCCTCAGGCTCCAATAAGGAAAGCCTGCCTTTCCCCTCCCTCCTGGCTGGACCTTTGCCAAGGGTGCCTGGAGCCGTCAAGAGTTTCACAGAGAGAACAGATGCACCCACACATAGCCCAGTGCCAGAGATGGCCAACCAAGTAGCAGGTCAAGCTGAGGGGGAGATTCCTCACAGCATACCATGGTGACTAAAACACCCCACCAGTGACAAAGCCCTGAGAGCCAACATGCCTGCAGCAAATACTGGAGACATGTGGCATTGTCTTAATTATAAAGAGAGACTGCGTCTGCGAGATGGTAACCTAAGGAAACAAGACAACCTGCTTGGCATGTGTAGTGGGAAAACAATAACATTTACTGTAGATAATTGGTTCTTTCTTCACAAACATTGTCATGTCAAGGACCTCCACATTGATACATAATTGGTTGCGGACTCCACTTTTGCAAATGTCACAATTCTTCAAGATTGGATGTGTACATGTGTTGTTAATTTAGGCAATCTATTCTACAAGCTCACAACGTGTCGGGATACAGCACATTGCAAGCTTGTAGACTGGCTACTTTCTAATACTGTAGTATAAAATAGGGTTAAAGTTGTGGTTGTGGTTGATGCTTTGCTGGGGACCCCTGGAATGAATCCCTTCAAGGTCCCCGACTCCCTGGTTCCCAGTTTGAGAACCACACTGCAGTAGATGTAATCATGTAACTGTCAACAAATGTGCTCAAACTGTCTAGAGACTATCTGAAGTGAATTAGATCACATGCTGAGTGCTGACCACACAGTTATCCTTTATTTACACAAACTTCATCTACACCTAATTCATATACAAAAATGAAAAAACAGCAGTCAATTAAAACTGCCATTTAAAAAAGTTGGAATATATTTTCTTTTAAACATTCATGGGGATCTGTGGAGAAATACATACATTTGGACTTCCTTGTTACAATGCAACAAAATGTTAAAGTAATATCTACAATTTATAAACGAGCCCAAAAAACCACAACCAACATTTAGAATAGCCGCAATTTGCAACTTTTTTTATAATGTGTTGAATCTAGAGTTGCAATACCCTCCATTGACTCCCACTCATCCAATTTGCATTTGCGATCTGCTTGTATTAAACAATGTTAAACTCACCAACATTGTAGCTGTAGTCCAAGCTTGAATTATCCTCTTTCAATCTGCAGAGCTTGTTTTTCAAAGAAAATCCCCCGTTGACATGTTATGAGCTACTTTCTGTCAAGAAATTCTGTGCAAGTGATTCTTTTTCTAAGTGCTGGAGTTTGGAAGCACAAGTCACTGACTGAACGGCCCTCCATGCCATCCGTTTCGCATTTGCAAATAATGCAGGAGCAGCAGCGCGACCCCTTAATAAAAACGAGAGCTTCCAAGTCCAACACAAAAATAATCACTTGCACAGAATTTCTTGACAGAAAGTACAGCTCATAACATGTCTATGGGGGATTTTTATGAAAAACAAGCTGGGCAGATTGAAAGAGGATAATTCAAGCTTGGCCTAGAGCTGCAATGTTAGTGAGTTTAACGTCGTTTAAGACAAGCAGATCGCAAACGCAAATTGGATGAGTGGGGAGTCAATGGAGGGTATTGCAACTCTAGATTCATCACATTAAAAAATCTAGAGTTCCAAATTGCGGCTACATTTAGAAGAGACTTTACTACTTTACAGAAAAACAAGCCCACCGTCACAAATAAGCAGACATGGCAACACTGTCCATGACCCAAGGTAAAGTCAGTGTATTTGAAGTAGGCCTATGTGAAGCGGGATCCTCTTTCACCCATGAGGTCAGAGCACCCTACTAGAGGTGTTCTATTTAAGTAGAGTCCACACCACCCATGGATGGACCTTTCTGACCAGTGTGTGTGGGAGCTCCCATGGTAACAAGACAACTCACCCCGTTTCTGTTTTCCTCCCAGAATTCTCCCCAGTGAGGGGTGAGAGAGGTTGGACAGGCTGCCGCTGGACTTTGAATTTCTCTAACTATAAACTTTCATGACAGCAGACAGCCTAAGTACAATTATAATTTATGAAAAGCTACTACAGTGAAGTCTATTCACAGAAGTTGTTGTAGGATATGTGGGGATTATCTGACCAGGTAGGTGGGCAAAACCTTACATATACTAAATAATACTAAATTGTTTATAGGGTCAATACAAGTAAAATAATATAGCCTTTCCACAGGAGTATCTTTTTATATTTTTCCAAAAAGAATACAAACAGCCAATAGCATATTACAAAGTTATCCCCCTCACTGGTGAAATTTCGGGAGGAAAAAGGGCACGCAACGGGGTGAGTTGTCCAGTATTGGCTCCCATCACATGGCTATCCTATAATTAGATACACAGACATAAACATGTAGTAAAAGAGAAGGGAAGGGTACACGATGTAAAAATAGTTGTAAGCCTATACATATTTTAAAAACAAGACTCTCTCCTATGCCATCTGTAAAAATGGTGTCGATAAATTCAGGCTGGTCACTCAATCTGGCAGTTTTAGAAAAACTAACCGGTAGAAACCTAATAACTTAATTATCTTAACGGAATTATTGAAATGCAATACTTTTCTATCCAAACGCGCACTTCTCCTGGTCACTGATCTGTCCTTGGAATTCTAGATAGATCTGCCAGAGTAGGCCTACTACAGTCCAGGAATCCAGGCATCAAGCCTGAACTTTTACACAGCCGCCAATAGATGGTAGTAAATAGCCTGTAGAAATGTCCCTTCACATTTTGCATAAAAGTAAGGTTGTTGTCGAAAAGTTGCCGACTTGGGGCACACAAACACACACACACACACACACACACACACACACACACACACGTTTGACAACAATTTCAAGTTGAATTTGTTTTATCCGTATAGCCTACTCCGTAAGGCTTGTGTTCTCTAGTCTACAGTCAAAATATGCACAGTCTAGTAACTAGTAAGTCTAAGTACGGAGCCTTAGATAGATATAGACAGCAGGTGTCACTGACTGATTAGACGGTCTCACCTGGGGAATGAAATGGTGCTCGTGCTGGAACATGATCTCCAATTCTGCATGCATACAGTAAAAGAAAAAGTAAACTCCAAAACCATAGACTGTACTGGGACCAGCTAGTGCTACCCAGTGGAAGTGACTCAAGAGAGAAGAGAAGTTTGTCCAGAGGGGGGGCGTTTGTCAGAGGCTTTTTCTTTGCTTCCAAATCAACACCCAGGTGAAGCAAATTGGCTGACGACCAACCGGATGATAAGTGTGCCAGGCCCAGCCCAGTAAGTGCCAGCCATAGAGTAGCCCCAAACAGGCATAGGGGGAGGGCCGTACCGCGTCACGTGATAAGGGGGGAGGAGGGTTGCCTCGATCTGCTTCAGTGCTTTTGATATTCCCCAGGTACAGGACCCAGTTTCAGAATACTTTTACAATTTTCTATATTTCTCAAAAAAGAACAGAAAAAAATGGCGGATGTACAGTAGAAGCTCACAACACTTTGTGGTATGACATGCAGTGAGCTTGTAGATCAGCGATGACATGTTCTGATAGACAGTACCATATTGCTTAGCTCTAGCTACATATATTGCTAGTGTTTGTTCAGTGAGGGGTCTCAATGTCTCTCAAGGTCTGCTGCAGTGACTAAAATCTCAAAGCTAAGACCACTTAATTTGACCCCATTAAATCAATCATTACCGTCCGTAAGCACCAACTAACTCCAATAGTATCAGTTTGATCAGTCATTTTCTCTCTAAATAGGAATGCTTGACATTGCTGTAGGTATTTCTTTATGATACCATGATTTTTTTATTATTTCAAATCTGGATTTACAATAATTAAATAGTCACATGATTATAAATCATATGGTGGCAGGAAAGCAAACATTATGTACAATGTCAAAAGTGCATTCTGTTAAAAAAAGAAAAAGAAAAATGACATAATAGGCATGTTGAGCAGCACCCTATGAGGGGACACCGCTCCTCTCACATCCAGGGAGCCAGATTCACTCAAAACCAGGCTCGAAGTCACTAGTTCTCAGATTCATATAAATCTAATGTACTGATTTTACATCACAATATAATTTCTCTCTTTTCCTTTTTACATTTGTATGGCAAAAGACGTGTGCTTGGTGAGAATGAAACATTGAAGACATCAGATATCAGTGTCTTTGAGCAAAAAAAAAAGAAAAAAAAAGGAGGGTTTGTCATCAGCAAGTCACATTATCCAAATTCCATTACTCACAATATCTGTCTGCCCCTGCCCCCAACAGCTGTCTTCCAGCATGGTGACTTATGGCAAAAAAACATTTTGGGGCCTCATAGAACACACATTGAGGTCTTGCAACACGTGGCCTAAATACCACTAGGTTTAAATCTGTTAATAAACGTACAGCAGTGATTTACGTGACTCAGACAAGGAGGTTATGTAAAGTCCAACAGGATGGTCACATATTTCTGCAGGACGTTCAACAATTTCACCACAACGCCACCATGCTTACGCATGTTTCATGATAAATGCTTTTATGTGATGTATTCCCATGCTTTTGTTCTTGCTTAAATGTAAGTCGCTCTGGATTAAGAGCGTCTGCTAAATGCCTAAATTGTAAATTGTAAATTGCATGCTAGAGGTCAGAAGGTGTGGGGAGTCCGAAATTTGAGTGTCGGTAGTTTGACTCTTGAAGACACAAAATGAAGACACATTTTAAGAAACCCTTTAACTCTGTGTAAAAATCGACCTTTGTGGGGTACATACTGCGTTAGTTGAGTCACATTATTGTATTATCCTCAGTGATTTTACCATGATAATTGCACTGTACAGAGTAATTAAGCTTGATTTATACGCCAATTTATCATTTATATATGTTAATTTTGCTTATACATTGCAGCCAAAGACTGATCTAGAAGCTGACAACACATCACATTAGGCTGTCGATCAGCTCCTCTTTTAATTATGAAGTGGGCTTTATTGTTGGATCTGAAACAGAATGTCATGTACAGCTTGCATGTCCAATACTGCTTTTGTTTATGTCCAATCCAATCAGGGATTAATATATTATTTTGTTTATCTTAGAGAAAAATCAAGACTTAAAGTCAAATTAATTATTCTCCATCGCACATGTTCAGGGTGCGACACCGTTGTGTGACTAAATGTGAATCGGGGATAACAGCGAAAAAATCAGTACCGTCTGAGTGGTTCATTTTGGTATGAATCACCTACATATTGCAGCTGTGTGGTCTTCATGACAACAAGACAAGCATGTTTACTAGTCTATGCGATAGGGCTGGGCAATTAACCGGAAATATATCCAAACCAACATTTAAACCCAATAACTGTCTAAATCTAGCTCATATCGGTAAATTGATTAATAGAAGATTTTTTTGTATGAATCGACAAATCAATGAATCGACTAAATCGATTAGTCTGATTAACCACTTGACTTTATTCATTAATCGTAATCGAGGTCTGAAATAACGATGATATTGATTTGAAGTCATAACTCCCAGCCCTATCATGAGACATGAATGGTCCAGAGACTTTTAAGAGCAGATGGATGCAGTCCATCGCTATGGGAACGGTGAGGGGGTATGGGGGTTGTCTCCCATGTCCAGAAGACAGGTCAAAGTTCACGCCACTGAGGAGGAGCCAGGAATGAAGACTTAATGAATGTTTCAGCAAGGAGAGTGGTGTTTCCCTTTTGTTCGAACGTGATGGAGGGAACCTGGAGGCGGACAGTAGTTTCTCCTCCCTCCATCTTTTCCTTCTCTCTTTCTCTGTCTCATCGTCCAATCATCTCATTTTTTGACGCAGCTCGGCCAGCTGAGACCTCCGCAGGCGGCAGACACGATGATGTAGAGGACCACCTTGAGGAGCACAGAGATGTGTCATGTATTTAAAACACTAGTCCTTACCCGTTCTGAATATATGAACAGCAAATTATATTTAGTGTGGGTAATGCGATGTAATAGATCAAATTACTGATAGGCAGGGAATAATTTACAGATGATCTTGGGAAGTTGGGGACTGTAGGACATAATGTTATAGTTGTAGATTTTCCTATGCAAGTCAATGGGAAAAAATATTCACTAATAGATGCTGTAGTGCAATAATAAGTACACCATTGATGTGTGATATATATTTGTTGGTAATATTCTGCATAGAAATAAAGCTATTGAATATTTTCACTTTCGGTGTTGCACTTTGTAGACGGTCCCTATAACCGCTCAGCTGACCGTCTGCTGCCCATATAGATGCATTATAATCTACTGTGTTAAAGTCGGAGGTTGGCTTTTTGGGCTTCAAATCAAGTTGCAGTTTTTTGTGCTTTATCTAATCAGGATAAGAATGAGACGTTTTTTGTGATTTAGGAATGTTTCGTTCCTGAGTACTCAAGTGGTGTCGACAGGGCAGCCAAACGTTAGTCATTGCATTTGTCTGTATGTATTTTATCATTGTATTTTACGGGATGTGGTGGTGGCTTAAATTATTGATATGTTCTGATCCAACAGAGCCACCCCGATAGATAATCATTCCGTTGTGATCGTGGCCGTGCTGTTCAATGTTTCACATTAGGTGCAGGAAAGATGAGATCTGTAACTGCGCGACGCGCGTCGTCAGTGACCAGGCGTGTCACCCGCGTTTGGTTTGAAGTTATAATATGAAGTGACGTTCAAACATTGCATTACAAAAAGTGGTTGCGCACACATACGCACGTGCGCACACACAGTTTAAGTAGTTTACACACACGCTCACAGCAAAAGTAGTCTGCACACACACGCACGCACACACACACACACACACACACACACACACTAATCCAGCCAGGCAAGGGCAGAAGGTTCCTATTATAACGACAGTGGGTGCCCTACCTCAGAGTAGCCTGCGCACACGCTTTTAGCGAGGTGCTAAGCAAGGGTTGTTTTTGTATATCAATCAATCCGTCCACTCCATGTGCGTGCGCACGTGCACTCTTTGCGTGCGCGGCTGCACGCTGTTTCACCCACGTTTGGTTAAAGGTTATATCAAGTGATCCCGTGTGTGGTTTGAATCGTCAATCGCCTGTCTGTGCAAAGGGGGAGGGGCCTGAGGTGGTGTACTGTGGAGCAGATCATTGCAACTTTGCCCGTGGGATCGTGTGGTGATGTAAAAACAATATCTGTACAGTAACTATGACTGTTGCGTCGGTAAAAAGTAGCCTAGCTGGATTGTGGGAGCGTGCAGATTTTTTTTGGCATGGAGAGATGTGTGCTAATAGTGTGGCTCGGTCGGAGATAGACCACGGACAAATAAACGGGTTTTTATTCACTAATAAATTCATTATTAATCTTATTGGAAAAATGGCTTCGTTAAGACCTCCATATTATTATGGTCAATGCCTGTGTGAAAAGTGGGAGCGATTGGTGCAGGCAATGAGGAGATAAGGTGGTGTTTCTGACATTCAGACATTCGCTCATTTATAGTATGATGATTATGCCATAACCCTAACCCAGTGGTTCTCAAACTGTTTCATGGCAAAGACCCCTACATTTATTACATATTTATTTGGCTGCGGACGTCCCGCATCTGAAAAGATTTATTTGTAACTCTAGTGGCCCCAGCACACTAAAAAGAAAGCTGGCATTCTACTGTACTGGAACCACTAGGGTTCCACTTCAATTTTAACAGCAGAAAGCTTTGAACATGCCCAAAATAGGAATGCCTTCTAGATACTCACCAGACACACCAGTACTATGACCAGCGTTAGTTTAAGGTTCTTCATGCACATGGCACGGGCCAGATTCCTACTGGTCGTCTTAAACGACACCGACTAAAAGAAGAAATAAGAATTCAGGTCAGTGGCTACATCACGTCCTTAAAACATCTAAATGTTAAACATCTACATCAATCGGTTACACAATCCAAAACCTCACTGACCGACTTAAAATGACTGCCTTCATGGTACTGTCCTTATTCCAATCTCATACTTTAAGCTCTGGATAAGAGTGTCCGCTTAATGTTAGATTGATAAATCGTATGTATTAAAGTATGTAAGTCAGAGAGGCTTATTGTTGTTATCATACAGATCGGGAGTCCCATTGCTCTAGACCCCTGGGAAATGGATTGCTGAGGTGGAGCACCATATATATAAAATAAATCACACCTGTGTGAAGTGAGGGGCGCTAATATATTACAGTATTACAGTCTAACTCATGTTGCTATGATTAGGTGATGTAATGATGTAAAACAAAGTGTCAAAACAAAGAATTCAATTATGCTAATCTCATCAACATAATACCAAATTATCTAATTATCAGTGAGTTTGCAAAATTATATTCAATTATAAATTGTCATAATGAACTAATGTAAATGAGCCATTTACTACATATCGTTGCGGTTTTGTATGTCCAAAACATTATTCATTATTATTTTAAAACTAAAACTTTATTTTACAATTATTATTATTTTTGAGGGGAGCTAGCTCCTCCTAATCACCATTACACCACCTAACAAACATGATAGACTTTAATATATTAGCGCCCCTCACTTCACACAGGTGTGATTTAAAATAAAATAAAATGGGGATGATCTAGTACCAGCTCACAATGTTGTGCAGCTTTTGTGAGGCACTTGTATGATGAAGTAGGGCATGGACGTCGGGCAGAAAAAGGATTTGCCCAACAGCAACAATAATATGTGTTTTAAAACACATTCATCATAAACTGTCATGTTTTCTTCATGGTAGAAAAAAATCCAATCAACGAACTCAGTCAACTCACCGAATCAACCAGGTTTTCTGTCTTGTCAATGAGCAGCTCCAGCTTCTCTCCTCTCTGAGCCACCAAGTCTGCAGTGCAGACAAAATACACAATATTGATGTTTCAAACAACTATACTTCGTATGTCTCTCAATCAATACTGCCTTTAATTACTGTTAAGCGGCATGGGCCGGTTTAGCGGTCCGGGCTCCTTGGCTGGTAATCCAGCATGACAGTGGGTCGTGGGTCGGAGTGCCGAACCCGACGAACTTTGTTGTGTGTCTTTACCCCCATCTCTCTCCCCGTTTCCTGTCTGTGATCTATCAATAAAAAGGTTAAAAAAAGCCCCAAAGATATCTACGTTCTGACCTCGACAGACCATACAGCCAAACAGAAAAGTCCTATCTGATTGCAATAAACGACGCAAAGCGACGTTAAACTCACTTTGGCAAAATCGATTTGCCACTCACCTTATGCATGTCATACCCTCTAATAAGTCAGCAACAATATCGATCAGGAACAAAGTTGGAAATGCATGCTCCACCTGCTGTAATAATATTCATAATAATAATTTCCATCACATTGTACCTGTAGTCAAGAGTACACTGGCTCACATGAATGTATTTGTAGTTCTAATGTGCATGCCACTACTGGTGCAGACTGCAGAGGCACAAACGTGACGCAAAGCTCCACCAATACGTGAAGCCGACAGGTCGGGTTGGCCAATCTGGGCAGGCAATGCTTACACCGCCCCGCGGTGTAACAGATAGACAGACAGACAGAGGCGTGCACAGACACTTTGAGGGGCAGGTGCTCAAGTGAAACAAAAGGGCACCAACCCCCTTATGGCCAGTGACGTAACTGACGTATTAAATCAATAAATGTTTACAAAAAAAAACATTTCTCTAACACTCTAACACACACACACACACACACACACACACACACAGAGAGAGAGCCGTATCCAGTACTTCACAGATGGAGGGGTCCAATTGCTACCGGCTATTTTTGGGTAAAAAACGGGTCTGCACAGCAGAAATAGCCTAGTGCAAATCTTACATTTTTGATGAGCCTGCTCACTGGTCATTTTAACTTTTTTCAATATTGGCATATTGCCTATGGGCTATGGTAAATACCATAATAACATAAACACATAAATTTAACTTGAACAACCAATGTCAATTTGAAGCATTCCCTGATGAGAGAGAGAGAGAGAGAGAGAGAGAGAGAGACGCGTCTCGCACGTTAGAGAGAGAGAAACTCTCTATCGCACGTTAAAGAGAGAGAGAAAGAGAGAGAGAGAGGGGGGGGGGGGGGGGTCGCGTTAGCATCAAGCTAAGCATATGTTCATTCCATATAAATGGGCCCTCATGGGCCCCAATGCCCCATGCGCCTAGTAGATCTCTCGTTTCGCTCACTTCCCCCTCCGAGTCAGCGGCCACATGGACATGGTCCAAGTGCCTGGGTCATATTATTTATTGTTACCTGGCTGGCTGCTTGTGGTCACGACCGTCCAACTTTTTGGACCGGGTCCGTCATTCGTGAGAATGTAAGAAGTCAGAAGCCCTTTCTGCGTGCCCTGTGCAGAGTGTACGTGCGTTCACGTTGAGTGAGAGTGAACGGAGGCGGAGCCACGGAGGGAGGGGCACGATGCCTCCCGTGTGGGTGTGTGGACAGTCTCACACACATACAACATCATGACAAATTTATAAATAAAGCTTTTTTTTTTTTTTTAAGATATTTTTTTGCGGCTTACGCCTTTTATTGATTTTTGAAGGGACAGACAGTAGGCTGACAGGAAACGGGAGAGAGATGGGGGGATGACATGCAGTAAAGGCCGTGTCGGGTCCGGGAGTCGAACCCGCGGCACACTGCGACTGGATTACCAGTCCGGTGCCCAGACCGTTACGCTACGGCCTGGGCCTAAATAAAGCTTTTAATCCAGAATTGATCGATGTCACCATGGGCCACATACTATACAGTATAATACATGTACAAATAATACAAAACAAGTGACAAAAGGGCATGTTGGTCCAGAGAGGGCCACTAGGGGGTGCTCAAGCATCCCTTGGCTTCTACGTATGCACGCCCCTGCAGAAAGATATTGACATTGATCTTTTGTTAGACTGAATTACTATCTGCGGCACATACACACACCACGTTTGAAGTCGGACAGCGTCCTAGATATTACCAGGACAGTATACTGTATAAACCACACCACAACCTCTCCATAGAAGGAGGACACCGTGGTCTTGGAGGGGCGTGTTAAGGCTCAGAACATGATGGACAGATAGAGGAACAGAGTGACAACCTCTCACAGCATTCAGAATCAGAGAAAAGGGGGGTTGGTCAAGGTGTTTGAGTCCAATTCCTACTAGTCATGGACATTAAAAATGACTGCTGTGTGGATCTGTCTGTGTGTCTTGTCGTACAGAAGCCAGTGACATAAAGCTTCAAACTGTATAGCCGACACTTATTGATGTGTGATGACAGGTGTAATGCGCGAAGGGACAATGTGGTGAATTCACTGTCAGTGAATGAGGCGCACACACACATTAGAACTTTTTCTATATATATTTCTCATATCGCTCATTACATAGTTAGTTATATAGCTCACAGAGTGGCACATTTAAAAGGAAAGAGCGGCAGTGACTCACCTATGTTCCGTACCAGGATGCCTTTCAGGTCATCAACCTGCATCTGGGGTGTCAGACGTTCGGATCCCCGGGGGTCCGAGTGGTGTTTCTGGGGTGGGGGGGCAATGGTGGGAGACAGAGTTTAAACAGACAGGATGGTATTTGGTTGGATCGCCCTATGGCCAATGGCAATAATAACGCTTATAAGAAATAGCAGATTGTGCCGGTTTCCATTTGGTTCCAATTGTACACTTAAGGGGGGTCTGTGGACTAATGTATACTAAACTGGGGCGAGGGTCCTTTAAATAGGGGCGACGGTGGCTCAGGGGTAAAGTGGCTGGATGGTAACCGCAAGGTTGCCAGTTCGAACCCGGGCTCCCCCAGAGTTGCTGTCGAAGTGTCCTTGAGCAAGACACTGAACCCCTAATTGCTCCTGATGGGCAGGTTGGTGCCTTGCATGGTATCCGCCGCTATCGGTGTGTGTGAATGGATGAATGTAATGCACAATCTCTGTAAAGCGCCTTGGATAAAGGCGCTATATAAATGCACCATTTACCATTTAAATCAAAAGGTTTGAGATCCATTGTTCAACAGACCACAGGAAAACAGAAAATACAACAATACATGCATGACTTGCATTTCAAGTCTCCCGTGAGGCAGAGAGAAGTCACATGCAGACCTCACATGCTCCCGCTCATTCTAATCCCTTTGCATTGTTAACACAAAGACTGCTATCGATTCTGATTAACTGCATGGCCCTCACTGCTACGATGATAGCATTGGACGAACAAACTTTTCCTAGGCCGACAGTAAATGTTCTCTTATAGCGAGAATCACACAGCATACCTCAAAAGAAAGCGTAACTTGTCCACTCTAAAAATAAAATTACATTGATTTTAACATCTTCCATTCTTGAGATATGTACCTTTATGTAACACCTGATTTTGTAGTAACGTACTCTTCTTGAACAGAAAGCCTAATTAGGAGCGGTTTTATGTTTATCTTGTCCGGGTGTGTAGAAAGGCGATTGAAAGTAATCAATAAAAAAATGCGGTAAACGTAGAAATCCCTTTCCCGCACTGGACCGTTGGGATTTGAACCACGTACAAATCCCTTTCCCGCAATCAAACGGTTAACAAACAGACTCACCATCTGAGCGGCAAGCGTGGAAGAGAACTCGCTGTTCATGGCGTACGGCAGCGCGGTCTGCGCCCGCGAGCCATACGTCGTCTGGAAGCGCTTCTTAACCTCGCTGAGGAAGCTGAACGCCCGCGACCTCTCAAAGTCCTGCCGCATAACAAGAAAACAAAAGACAAACTCTTTTGGTTAGGATAAGTGTTAAATGTCTCTATATTCCCATAATAGCCATTGCTATGGTGTTTGTTCAGTAACAGAGGTCTCCCAAACTCTATAATAAACTGAAAATACAGTTCCAGGGTCAACTCAGTATACCAATGTTATCCAAGAACAAAGGCCAGACGAGTGCTGCTGAGAATTCACACCAATTTCGTCCAATCAGAAGAGAGAACTCTGACAGGATACAGGATAAGCACATGCAATTGGAAATGATGAAACAAGGGAAGAGCAGACAAAAATTGTAACTGGAACACAATACAATTGAAGCCGAAATGAGTTCTCTCTCCTGATTGGATGAAATTGGTGTCCCACCAAAAAAAAGTGTTTTCTGTTTACTAAAGAGCTGGGGAGACATGGAGACACCAGTTACATAAACACTATCAACTAATGTTGTTGATTAATAATAATAAAAAGATTACATACAAATTCGTTGAGCCTGTCATAAATAGCAAAAACTGAAATATAACAATCTGAGCTTGCAGGTCTTCTCTTTTAGCCGTTTTTTTTTTTTTTAATTAAAGTGGTTAATTCATGAATACAGAAACTCAATAAGTCTCTCATCATATCAATCAACGAACTAGTCAAACCAAACAACCGCCAGAAAGTGTTGTACTCACATCATCGGTGATGCACAGGTATATGATTCTGTCATGACAGATGTAATGGAACAGATAGCTGAAATAATGAAGAGGAAACCATTTCAGACAAGTGCAGGGAACCAGAAGCAGATAATTATGTTTCAAAAGAAATGCAATGGTATTGGTAACCCAAACGTTTCTGGGTCGGGGGCGGGAGGCACTTGGAAATCTTGAGAATGCACATGGATGGGTGGGTCACGTGCATTCTCAGAGCACCTTTATTTTAATGATCAATCCAGATTGTGTTCCGTCTTGGATTAAAATCTTTAAATTTTTGGGGGGACAGACTTGGAATATCTTCACAGGGCACCAGCGGCACCGACCCACAGTTTGAAGTAATGAAACAAACCTTCCCATTCTGTCTATTCTGCCTCTTAAACATTCTTATTCTGTCAGTCTGTGTCTGGCTACAACCTCGAACAAGCTGCCGGAACATCACAGTGTGACCATGTGTATTGTGTAATAATATTATAGTGTCAGTTATGTGACAGAATAGAACTGTTTTGACTTGAATGACTGGTATGTTTGTGTGATTATGCACTAGTCGTCTAATTATGTCCATTCAAACTGTGTGTGTGTGTGTGTGTGTGTGTGTGTGTGTGTGTGTGGTCATCTGTATGTATACTACACGTTTAAAAGCAACAGGGGTTGACCCAAAATGTTTTCCAATTGAGGTTGATCAATGAAATATAACCAATACCAATAAGTTTAAAAGTAAACACATTAAAATCATAATAAAACATTAGAATCAAAGTTAGAATTCTAAAGTTAAGAAAAACGTACGCACACAGTTTTTGTAAAGGCTGTGCCAAGTGTCCTACCTGCCATGGCTGTAGGTCAGTTTGTTGTTCTCGGAGGGGATCTTGGCCAGGATTTGCTCGGTCACCTCCAGGAAGTTTCCGCCACACCAGGCGTGCTTGGCCAGGATGGTGGTGCCACGCGCCACCACAGCAAACAGGATCGCCGGCATGGCAACAGCCCTGGATTTCAGGCAACACCTAAACGTCGTGAACTCACTGACATTATAAGCAGGAACAGAGAGAATAATGGAGAGAAACAAATGGAGTTGTAACAGGAGAGCAGCAGGAGACACACAGATTGAGTGTAATAGAGATTCGAGAGAGATGTCAGGGATGAGACAGAGAGAGAGAGATGTCAGAGAGAGAGAGATGTCAGGGATGAGAGAGATGTCAGAGAGAGAGAGATGTCAGGGATGAGAGAGTCAAAGAGCGAGACAAACATAAAGAGGAAGTGGAGAGAGAAAGACACAGAAAGGGAGAGAAAGACCGACAGAAAGACAAAGAGAGAGAGAATGAGTGTGAGAGAGGAAGGGTAAAACAGAGAAAGAGTTTGAGAAAGGGAGACAGGAAGAGTGAAAGAGAGAAAAACCAGAGGTGTGGATGGATGTTTGGAGATGAAAGAGAAGAAGACAAACAGAAAGGGGGGGGGGGGGGGGGGGAGGGGGGGTTGGACCATGTTAGGAAAGACCATCAACAACGAATCTAACGGTGAAAAACAGACCAGGATAATAAATAAAATAAACAACAACAGTGGCAGTGCTAACGGTGCCAGCTAGTAGTAAAGACTATAATTATATCTGAAGAAAACAACAACAGAATACATGGCTGGCTATAGCCCAAACATTTAGAATCTCGTAGAGGGTTTTTTTCGATTCTGACGAATCTCTCTACGAGAGTCTAAAACACAACCCCCCCCTTTACCGTCGAAAGTTGAACGTTTGTGCCTCAAAATCACTCTTACCTTGTACAAATGCAAAATCTAAGCTGCTTTTAATGTTGCCCCACTTGTTTGTGAGGTGTACGGATTCAGATTAAACACGGAACATGCTTATTTTTCAATAAAAAAGCTATTTTAATCCACTCTGTCTCGGAATCTGGCGGCCATCTTGCTTTTCTCTCCATTGTAAATGCGCAAGAGAACCCTGGCCGCTAGGGGCGCGGGCAATATTCTGTTGCGCCGTTTACCGCATTTACAATGGAGGATTCAGAAACAGAGTGGATTGAAATAGCTTTTTTATTGAAAAATAAGCATGTTCCGTGTTTAATCTGAATCCGTACACCTCACAAACAAGTGGGGCAACATTAAAAGCACCTTAGATTTTGCATTTGTACAAGGTAAGAGTGATTTTGAGGCACAAACGTTCAACTTTCGACGGTAAAGGGGGGGGTTGTGTTTTAGACTCTCGTAGAGAGATTCGTCAGAATCGAAAAAAACCCTCTACGAGATTCTAAATGTTTGGGCTAGGCTGGCTATAGCTATCTACCATCACAGGAAGACAAACATGGTATACCTTCGACGTTTCTGGGTGCCGTTCAAACTTCAAAGAGTGTGACTTAATGTTCCATCAACATTTAAAAGAGATTCCAGGCTGCTATAGCAGCAGGCTAGCTGCGGTGCTAATCCTTTACGAGTGACTTCTGCTTTGCTTGCTTTGGCTAATCACTCGGCAGCCTCCTGACGGTGACGCAGAGGCTCTCTGGGAAATGTAGTTCTTTAAAGACACACCCCGGGTCTTTGATGAGCCTTGTGGACTACAATCGTACTGTAGAACTTATTGTCAATAGTTTTAAACGTCACATGTTTTTGTCCGTACGTCATCTATAAGCGACAGTTAGTGTGACTTGTGTTGTTGTATGTTGGAAGCATGGCAGGAGATGGCGAGAAGAAACCAGTCCTGGAAATGGCAAGTAGTATTTCATGTAATATTGTGATGTAATAATGTAATGTAATAATACACATACTAATATAATGTAATGTAACATAGTGTATTAAATGTATTGTAAACGATCCGTTAGTTACTGTGTGACTGAGTTGCAATCTTCTCCATGCGTGGGTATAAGCAGTAACTTTAGACCAGAAAGCCACCTGACTGTTAAACGAGACAGAAATAAACCTGAATGCTATTACCTTCAATTACTCAAATGATACAGAGATGAACATTAATGTATAATATATACATCATACATATAAATTAAATCTGTATACATGCAGGATTATTCTGTGGAATCTGCCACAGAATCGTGTAACACAGAGTGTGGCCACTGGAGGGCAGCATTTGACTAAAGACCCATAAATAAATAAATTGTAAATTGTGCGAAGTGGGGGGCTTTCTCTTTTTATTGATAGTAGTGAAGGACAAGGTCTGAAAGATTATTTTTAATTGATTCTGACATTTGACATCTGAGTGTCTCTGACAGTCGTGTACACTTGGCCCATAAAGTGTTTAATGTCCATTTCTCCATACATACAGGAGTCATGACACATAAAGTGTTTATAGAAAAGAAAGAACACCAGCACTCACTTTATATCCATTTAGGATTCTTGTTTTATTCAGAGTTTGTTTTACGAGGAGGAAGACCTCCGCCCGGCCGAAACATTCAGTGTTTGTTGCTGCTGGGGGGAGAACTCTGAATAGAACAAGAATTCTAATTGAATACAAAGTGAGTTCTGGACTGCTATATTCTTTTCTATAGAATATTTCCACCAGAACTGTGCACCTGGTATGCTCTTGCTGTGAACTACTCAACTGAGTGATTGCTTCGCCTCTCTTCACATAAAGTGCTTACCCTAAAATCACGAATGTTGCCCTTCCTTTGTGTTGAACGTGTTCCGTGATATTATGTATCGTTTGATAAAGAAGTGTTATAATACCGATTAATCAAATAATGGAGAAGCACGGTTAATAAAAAATATTATTATGAACAAATAATCGATCAACCATCTACATTTACCATTTACATCTTATTTTATACCTTGTCGCACAATGGTGTCATGCAAAAGTACAGTACTGATGGTGAATACTACACACATACACGCACACGCCATACACACACACACACACACTATGTAAAACATCAACATTTTACTCCCATGAAAAGGGCTGTTGTTCATGGAGTGTAAAAATGTAATGTCACAGGCAGCCTGGAATGTCTGCTGTTCTGCCATGTTGTCTACAACAGTGCATGTGATAAATGTTGTGGTGGTGTTGTTGTTGTTGTTGTTGCGTTCAGGTGCAGGCAGATGGCGCTGATGAGGGCTGTGTGACCTTTGTGCTGCACGATGAGGACCACACGCTGGGGAACTCCCTCAGATACTTGGTAATGAAGAAGTAAGTAACTGTCTGATGGTCAGCCCTTCCTGACCCACTGGCAATGTGCTCATTAGTCTGACCCCCATTTTCCCTTTCAACCTCGAACAAACTCCAAACCGCCCCTACCCACAGGAACAACATTCGTGGTATTAGAGCACTGTTTGCCTATCAGTGAGTACTAGTAGGTCGGGTCCATATGTGGGTCGCGGACCAATTTGTATGTGCCACAACCACAAAAATATCCCCTTTTTTGTTTTGTTTCCTACATTAAATAGAAATAATTAAAAAAAATATATATCAAAAGTATTTCATGAATAAAATAAACTAAATAAATAGTAGTAGTAGTGAAAATAGCAGATCTACAAGCTCACAACGCGGCGCGAAGCGACGCCTTGTGGAACTTGTGAAAAATTGTGAAAATCTAATTTCTCTTTTAGGTCTTGAGCTAGAAAAACGTTCCTGTAACGTACCATTGTATTGGAGCACAGTGGTTCTCAAAGTGGGGGTTCCAGGGGGTCCCCAACAAATTGCAGATCCAGGTTAACCAATCATGACAAATAATATTACACAATATTAGAACTTTACGCATTATAGGAGTCCCTGGCAAAACATCTTTTCAATATGGGGGTCTGCGGCCAAATAGAATTTGGGGGGCCTTGACATGGAATTGCTTGAGCAGTGGTAGGGTACGATTATTTGATCACTGCTCTCTTTGCAAAATAAATAGTAAATAAATGCAACACTGACTGATAAAAGTCCATCTGTCTCTGTCTGTACTCTGTATGTCTGTCTGTCTTGGTGTGGGCTTTCAGTGTAGACGTGGATTTTTGTGGGTACAGCATCACCCATCCCTCGGAGAGTAAGATCAACTTTCGCATCCAGACGCGAGGTAAGCGTCCCCCACCCTCCTCACCCGCCACTTCCAGTTAATCCCCTCGTTCCAACCAGAACCTCAGAGAGTAAACATTACTATGCGTGTGTTGTAGAGAGTAAACATGTTGATTAGAACCCGGTGCTTTCACTTTGTCCACATGGCCGAATGAGACGTTACTGACCGACTTTCAGTAAAACACACACCACACACACACACACACACACACACGTTTGTATTACTATATTTATGAGGACATAAACATTTTAGGCCTCCAATTTTATGAATGCCATTGTATCGGTTACTTGGAAAAGCGCTATATAAATGTGATTTATTATTATTATTGTTACTGTTTTTTGTAACAGCTTCTCTTGAGGACCATGCAGGAAAATTGTGCACACAATGTCTATTTCTCAAATTGTACTATACTTGTGGAGACATTTGGCCCACACAAGTACACGCACGCACACACACACATACACACACACACACACAGCTCACAGAGGTTCATAAAAGGTAATACGGAGTTTCTTTGTTTCGGTAAACAAGAGCATCAGCTGTCAGTTAGCACATCCCTGTAAATCATTAAAGAGGATTCAGCGGATAAAAAGGATTGTTGACAGAGGAGGAAAACAACGAGAGTCTTGTGGGAACAAGATATTTTTTCACGAGTGCTTCAGGACTCACATTTCCACCTGATGCTGCTCATGTGGCACACAAACAAACGCACTCTTCATCCATGTGAGCTGCGTGCGTGTGTGCAGGCAGTATTGAACTAGGCCAGGGGTTCTCAAACTGTGGGTTGCATACTGTAGTTTATGCACGTTATCGTATACCTGTCTATAGTATCCTACAGTATTTATATACTGTATTTTGTCTGGAATTGTAATGTCACCCTTTTCACATTGGCCTATTATAGCACCACCAGGAGGCTACAACCTGACCTGCCCTGGTGGAGACCTGTGCCCTGAGGGGCACAATTAACTCTAGTTAATTGTGCGTTTTTAGGAGGAGTTCCTGCTACAGAGCCACTGAGGAAAGGTCTGAACGACCTCACCGATGTCTGCCAACATGTTCTGAACACCTTTCAGGTACACTTAATCACTGTTTTTATTATTGTTAATGGTATACATTATAAGTGTTATTATTTATTTACATTAATAGTGTCTAAGTGAAATGTTTACCACATCCGTATTAGTGTGCAAAGCTTTTACAGACAATAACCATTGGCATATACATATTGTTCACGGTTATAAACATAACTGAGGGACTCAACCATATAGGGTTTAATGCCCGCATGCATCGCAACGTTGTACACCGGTTATTTGTGCTATTTTCGTACGATTAAAGGACAACTTTAGTTTTTTTCAACCAAGGTTCATGTTTTAGGTTGTTATTAGAGAAAGTAAAAGATGAGTGTTATTTCTTTTCCATTTGCTGCTTTCTTTCGTTTTAGGGATTTTAGCTGTTTTGTACAGGGGGGCGGGGGCATTCGAGCATGGTGCTAAATATGTATTTTTTTACAAAATATTATGGAGATTTATTTTTTTATTATTTACTATAGCCCTAATAAACCCCAGGAAATTACATCTGGCCACAAATATATCACAGGATCTACTGAATGTGAAGTTAGCCTACTGGGGGGAAGCCACACTGTGTCATAGGCTCAATGTCAGTTTAACACATTCAGTAGATCTCGTGATGTTTTGTGGCCAGATGAAATTTCCAGGGGTTTATTAGGACTATAGTAAATAATAAAAAAATAAATCGCTATAAAATGTTGTAAAAAAATACATATTTAGCCCCATGCTCGAATGCCCCCGCCCCCCTGTCAAAAACAGCTAAAATCCCTAAAACGAAAGAAAGCAGCAAATGAAAAAAAAAGAACACTCACCTTTTACTTTCTCTCATAACAACCTAAAACATGAACCTTGGTTGAAAAAAACTAAAGTTGTCCTTTAAGTAGGGCATTAAAACATAAAGTTGTGGAGATACAAGGTTTCTGCCTGACAGCAACAATATCATGTGTTCAAAATGACCCACACATCACCTCAGGATGTACGCAGGTACGGCCAATCACAGACACATACTTAGATACGGATAATAAATATGTATTTGAAAGGAATTGAGGAGAAAACCACTTAAAGTCAGAGTTGAGACATGTCTCATAACTTCTGACAGGCATTGCTATGTAGAGTGGGCATTTTTATGGTTAAGTCAAGTCGAACTTTTAATGATATATTGCACAGTTTACACACACAGTACTTAATGTGTTTTTCATTAAAGAAGCACATATGATGTATAGAATATGTACACATATCCAAAGTACAGTTTAACCCCACCCAAACCACCCATCCAAACATTCTCAAGATACAGTATTTATGATTGAATTCATGGAGAATGAATGTTTGCCTTTGTTGCATTCCTAAATGAAGAAAATACTGAAGTCATGTTTATACGTGGCATAACCGTTCATTTGAATGTATTAAATTATGCGCTCTATAAAGCTGTACTTCAACCCCGGATTTGAAGCTGGTTCCCTCCTGCGAACGTATGGCATTTTTATTGAGATAATAATATAGCCTGTCTGCTTGCTCAGGGGATAAATTGAATCTTGACAGGCCAAAATTCGTGTCAGATGCTGTGTCTATAGGCGAGACATGACCTTTGACACAATCTAAATGTCTCAGAAGAGCAGGGAGACAAAATACAAGTTATATTGTATTAACATACAGATTGGACAAATTTGCATACATTTTATTTAATAACAATGAAGTTCCATAGTGCAGCTTTAACACCAGACCAGAGTGTTCTGAAATCTGAGCACAACATATGAGTTTCACAACATATTTACGAACATTGTGCCACACACTTGTGCCATAAACTTTAATATGGTACTGAACATGCTGTCATGGAATGATTTATGTTTTAAACACAGCAAGACACTAATGTTAGTTACAGGACTCCCACGGCCATGGAATTCATGGAAATATTTTGAAAAACCTTTCCCGGCCTGGAAATTAATCATCTGCTTTGGAAAATGTTTGGATATACAGTACATTGCTTTTTCTATTGATTTTGTTCATAAAAAACATGTCCCAGAACATGTCTTAACATTTGTGAAATACCTGTGGCCTAATGTGTACAGAATGTCACTTGACAAAATAAATAGATCAACAAGCTAAAAACATCGTTATACGTTCTTAGCTTGTAAATCTGTTATTTTTGTCACGTGACACCGACACAGTTTTGGGCCATCATAGCACACAGGTGTTAGAGCCTTATTATCGTACCGTATGATTGCTATAGGCCTGGTATAATTCTTTGGAAAAGGTAATTAAAAGTTTAGAAAATGCATTGTTACAAATGTGTGGCATATAGGTTGGTAGTATGCTAAGAATGGTAATAAGAATGGTAATTTATGCTATTCCTTTGCCTGCGGGACTGTGGGTATGTGCTTGATACGTGCGTCTGGGTATTCAGTTTCAGGTTGGTGTCCACATATGACACTGAGGAGGCAGTGTCAACAAACTATGTTGACGGGCTCAACTGGAACAATGAAGAAAACTAAAAAGCCTAATTCAACACAGCCCAAAGCACCATGCTGTCTTTTTGTTTGCTATGTGAAATACTCAAACACCCCCCCCAGCCACAAATACCATCCCAGTCTTTCAGTTGGTGTGGTAAGGCTTCTCATTCTCCCCAAACCACCTCACCAAAAGTTCACCAACATTGACTCTACAATTCATAACCCAGAACAGATCTGAAGCTGCTTCTGAAAATTTGAATTGAGCATAAATCAGCCTTCTGACCTAATTGCCACCTCCACATTATTATATACTACTGGCCATTTTGATTGACTTCTCACTAATTGCCAACTAGTACATGCCATTTCCCCAAAAAACCTACAGTACACACAAAAACTCTCCAAACCAAGGGCTCTGTTTTCGAGACAGTTCATGCAGCCATTTGCTTAGAAAGTAAAGTAACAATCGCAGTCACAAGGTTCTTTAAATGTTTAAAATATAAAAAAGATTGAAACATTCGAACACCCAGTCATTGATAGACTTCGTAAATAAACGAATTGCAAGCACATCAAATTAAGTAAAACGCCTTAGCGAGCCTAAGGCGTCTCCTTTGGTCTTTAGCCTGGTATTATTGGTTCTTACAATAAAGCCATTTACACAAAACACGTTCATTCAACTCTTTCAAGTTCTTCAGTGACCCTGACCTTTGACCATCTACGTCTGATAAGTTTGTCCTTGAACTCCAACTTGGACATTTTTGCCAAATGTCATAAAATTTCCCTGAAGGCGTTCCTGAGATATGGCGTCCATAAGGACCACCTGCAATTAAACATATCAATGTCTCCGCGTCATGGAAACAACTAGAATGAGTTTCTAGAGGCCTGTGGAACGTTCTGACATTTCTAGTAGACTCCCGAGGCATAGCTGAACGTAATTATCAAATCAGCACTTGACATCTGTGTAGCTGTTGATGTCAACATTTGTTTCTCATGAAGATATTCTCTGAGAAGAATGCAGTTAATTGTGTTGAGACTCTGGAGAAAAGTGTCAACTGGATTGAGAAAATTTACACATTTAGATTTTAGAAATGACAGATTGTGCAGACGCCCCACAGTGGTACATCGATAGCGGGGAAGAGAGAGGCCACATGTGTCAACATGAGAGATTAAAAGATAATTTCTAATTCAAATTTAACAGTTTCCTTTCTCGGAATAACATTTCAAACTCATTATATCTTTATGTGAAGGAGAGAGATTGATCTGGTGGGATTCAGCAATTTGTCAGTTGTGGAGAACAGAAACGGTTTCGATCATCATTTATCATCCGAGAGAAATGCGAGGGAGTCGTGAAACCTTAATTTATTTTGTTGTGGTGCGTTTTTTTTGTAGATTTCATAATTGACTTGTAGCTTGGGGTTTGAGCATCTTGGCTGCGGTATGAGTGAAGTTCAAGTGAGGAAATCCTTGGTTTGGCCCATCATGACAGTCCCCCAGTTGAAAGGGGAAGGTCAGACATATGTCCCCTTGTCTGTGGCCTGCTCTCACTCAGCAGGCAGCCGTCTAGTTCAGTGGTTCCCAAACAATGGGTCGGGAGTCGGGACCATTTTTCTGGACCGCGAGTAAATATCCCTTCTGTTATCTTTTTTTCTTTCTTTTTCCTTTTTTGCGTTTTCTAAAAGGATTTTCAAACACCTTAAAAAATCCTATATAAAAATGTCCTTCGGTTCAGGCCCACGACATGTTATCACGATCATGTCACTATGACTCAGCCATAACTATATAAGCTGTTCCCAATGCAGCTGCCCCCAAATATGGAGTGTGTACAGTGGTTAATTCATGACGTGTTTTTTGTACGTTTGGGTCCCCAGAGATGTCACATTGACCTTTTTGGTCTCAAGCTGAAAGAGTTGTACTGTATGTGTTGATTGAAGTGTGTGGGCACGGGGTCATGTAGTTAACTTTTTCTTACTGTTTTCCAGGCGAGGGTAGATGAGTTTAAACAGAAGGAAGATCTGCAACCAATGGAGTGAAGAGCACGGCAAGATCTCATGGAAGCACGGAACACACACACACACACACACACACACACACACACACACACATGCTTGCACACACAAACGTTTGTTTTACTATACTTGAGGACATCAGTGTTTTAGGATGGCATTTCCAGCCCTAAGGATTCTAGGTTCTAGTATAGTAACAAGTATAGTTACAAGTATAGTAATAGTACTAAAAAAGTACACACACAGACTCACACACACACACTTCCTTTTGTAAAATTTTTACTAGGTTGGGAAAGTGTTGGTATACATATCTACTCTTCAAAATACTATTTATGATTCCACTGTTCCACATTAAAACAGTCTTTGTATCATTTTTCTCGTTACCTACAAAGTCATCTACTGTATATTGTAAATGCCTTTTTTTGTTTACATTTGTCAGTTAATGTCCCTGGAATTCAGGAATGATTAGAGGAAATAAAACAACATTTCCTCTTTTTGCAAAAACAAAAGACTCAGATTCCACTTCAACGGAACTCATCCGTTTGGCCTTTTCCAGTAATAATTATTAGGTCGTAACTTTCATTCATACTCCTAACACCGTTTGAAGGGCGTCCAACAAACCTCGGGAGAACGGCTCTCCTTTGTTGCTTTAGACATGTTGTCAGACTGACTAGAATGCCCCTATTAGCAGAGGAATGTGGGCCTAGGCAGGGACTCCATACCGAGCCAAGAGGACACCCAGACAGTTTATCTGGCAAAATAAAAATTTGTATCTCCACATGGATTATAGATCTCAGTCGCCACGACTGATTTCAGTCATTTGGATTCCATAGAGGGCAGCATGTCTTCTATGAAAGACAATAAACAGTTTTGCCCACAGTGCCAAAACTACTGGTAACTGGTGTACTGACCATGGTATTACTGTGCTTAACTGACCAGCAAACTGGCCTGACCTGAACCCCACAAAGAATCTAGGTTGTATTGTCAAGAGGAAGGTGTGAGACATGAGACTCAACAATACAAATACATTTATGGCTGTTATCAAAGCAAACCTGGGCTTCCATTACACCAACAGTGACCAAGGCTGATCACCTCCATGCCACGCCCCATTGATGAAATAATTTGTTCAAAAGTAGCCCAGAACAAGTATTGACTGCATACAATAATATACTTTTCAGATGGTTGACATTTCTCATTTAAAAAAAACATTTTTTGATTTTCATGACCATAATCATCAACATTAAAACAAAAAAGGTTTTAAATACTTCTCTTCATGCACAATGAATTGAGAATATATGAAAGTTTCACTTTTTGAATTATATCGGGGAAGGAAAAATAAATCCTTTTACACAATATTCTAATTCATTGAGATTGAGATGTTATTTTTCCCATTCCCTGAAAAGTGGACATACAGTATAAGGTTTCCAGTTGACATCTATACACACTCACTGAGAGCAGAGGAAAGTTTATTTAATGAGCTTTAAGCTGTGGGATTCTATCCGTGTTATTAGTTTTCTGACCTGATGAGAACTCTATAGCGGGGGCAGTGTTTTGAGTGTACAGGGTTTGATGAGGGCCCAGGTAGGGCCAGGCCTTCATTTTCAGGCCAGTTGAGAACTCTAGTGTTCGCCGGCTGCTGGGTGCGGCTGCACTAATAACTTTAGGGAAGGCCAGTCTAGAGTTTAAATGGAAAGGTATCAGTCAAAAGGGAGACATCGAAGAGGAAGGATGGATGGGGAAGGATCAACATATGGAATGTCAGAACAGGTAAGCTCCATATATGGAGATCTAAGGGTTTGAGGTCAGATGTACTGGCCAATATTGATGGCATCAGGGATCTCCATTCTCCATACAGTATGGGCTTAATATTGATGACATCAGGGATCTCCATCCCTGATGATGTCACGTGATGTCACGAAGGGTGACCGACCAACCAACCAAACAACTGACTGACTGACTGACGGGAAATGCACAATTTCATAGTAAATGCAACCTGCAGTCGCAACTAACCACTTATGCCCTGTTTTATACATTGGCTATTGGGAAAATATCAAGCCGCAAGCACACAACGCATCAGGGTGCGATGTATTGTGAGCTTGTATATCAGCTATTTTCAACATTGGGCAAACAGCCAATCTATAAACCCACAAGCTTCAGCTTGTAGATCTGCTATTTGAAGCCTATATGACGGAAGAGTTCTGTCTGAATATATTGAAAGCAGGACTTGAATATGAATCTATTGTGTAGCAGCACAAGTTTACATTTTGTTGATGTCAGGCGGAAACCTTGTATGTCCTTTAAAAAACAATTGCCAATCTAAAAACCCATCTCAACGCAAGAAAAGTTTGTATATAATTTTATGTCAGTTGGTTGTGCATTTTATTATCTTTTACAGAGTATGGTTTATTGTTTTCCACCAGCAGTGATAGAGGTTTTTTTTTTAAAGTGCTGATCAGTGCTAATCACATTAAGTATAATTGACGTTAATTTAAATTTGCTGAACTAAATTGGAGTCATCTGAGGTGCTCAAAGCTCCACTGTTCCGCCTGGAACGTCAGTGGTGGAAGAAGTGCCTACTCTTATTGTTTTACTTGAGTAAAAGTGTCAACACAGCAATGTAAAAAAAATTATATTCAAAAGTATTGGCATCAAAATATACTTATAGTACCAAAAGTAATGCAGTACTCGTTATGCAGAATGTCAGATTTAGCTTTTTTTTTTTTTTTTTTGAATAGCCTTTAGTTTAAATAGGGCTGAAATGGTTAATGTATGATTTCATGATGACCTTTGCTGCATGTCTCTCCCCTTCTCTCTCTCCCTCTTTCCTGTCAGTCTTCACTTGATACTATCAATAAAGGCAGGAAAGCCAAAAACAACATCTAAAGTACTCCAGTAAAGTACTTAAGTACATGTACCTTACTTTCCACCACTGCTTCACAGAGTTTTACTGAAAAGGTTTGGAAATATAAGAGGAAAAACTGCCACTTTGACCAGTTGATTGGTCAATGAACCTTGTGCTTTTTCTGAATGAAATATGCAGTCAGATCATATTCCTCTTGTCTTGTCGTTGCTGCTGTTTATGTTTAAAGTTGAACCTGGCAGTTATAGAATCTATAGATGACGTGTACTGGTGAGGGAAAAGAAGACCTGGTGACTTCTTCTGGAGCCCAGGAAAAACTGCAACAGGAAACGCATTCCTCTTTTCTAAATCAAATTATAAGAAACAAATGTCTCTGTGTGTTGTTCTTTGACTGTTTGATTTAATTTAAATAGTGAAGTCCGTTAAATTTGTGACAGTAGTAAATCGTTATTTAGAGTACTACTGTATACAGTTATGTTCATGTTAAAATAACTGCATCCAATTAAGAAATTATAAACCCAGGTATTTGGTTCTCAACCTACATTCCCATTTATTTTCCTTTCATGGAAATCTACAAGAACAGATAGTGTTTATCGTTTAGCTCAATGCTTCTCAACCTAATTTCATGTCAAGGATCCCAAAGTGATACATATCAGGCTGTGGACCCTTATTGTAATAGCCAACCCAGGAGACAACAATATAGGCCTAATGCAGTTAGCATATTTTAGTTGAACAAGTAGAAGACCAGAACTTGACACAGGACCCGGCTCTACAACTTGTTACCCAGCGTTGACTAAACACACACAAGAACAGTCTTTATAGCCTCAGAAGCTCATCACCCAACCAGGCTCAGCTGGTCCTCACAGGTGACGCGGCGACGCCACTAGGCCAATCATACTCTTGACCTCAGGGAGAAGGGAGAGGAGATTGGCTAAGGTGAAATAGGAGCAGGGCAAGGGACCTTTTCCCCCAAACTAAAGATACTAAACTAAAGATACATTATATATATACACACAAGCACATGTGTAGGCCTACATACATTAATTCATAGGATACATAAGTGCACTATAATATATGTAAAATCAACTGTGGAAGAAGAAAAGTTAAGTTAAGAATAAAACGCACACTTTATAAAATAGTATTTATTTACTGCATATTGGCAACAAATACGTACAATATAAAATATATGCTTATTTTACACACTTGGGCCTATCTTCACATGTTTTACCTTAAAAGTAGGCTACTTCTTAACAGAACCATTAATAAACTAAACTTCCCTCTGAAAGTATATTCACAAAGTTGCTCAGATCACATTTGATAAGGAAATGGAAATACCAAACAATATGCTGGAAAATTAATATTGAAAATGATAATACACTTACTAGTATGTACTTTTTGACCATTCATTCTTACGCTTGGTAACAACAATGGGCTAGTTTAGGAGTGAACCAGGGTCTATTCTTACTAGTTCACTCCTAAACCAGCTTCTACTTCACTCAACAGAAGTTCAGTACAGCAGCTATTACATGTAGCTGACTGCCTGACTCAGCTGATATTGAAAAACACATACATGGATGTAATGAAATAATATGAACACTTTATAATACAAACTGGTAGGCCTACATTTTAAAATGACACGTTTGGCATAAGATATTTTCTTACAAAAATACAATTTGTGAAAGCTTGTACAGAGGTGTTTTCCAGTCTGCATTCTGGATGCGTCTCTGTGAAAGCTTTATACACAGCGGTCATGGTACTGATTATGAACAACATGGACAACAATGACAACTCCAGTGGTGGACACAAGTACTGAACTAAAAAAGGCCAACAGTACTTGCTTTTAACAATACTTAGGTATTCAAAAGTGCATGCTTTTCTATTCAAAGGCACACATTACATTTAGTTTTATAGAGCATTGCTATATAGGCCTATTGAAATACAATAGTCTATCTACTGTTTTCACGTAATTTCACTTAAAACACATTTACCGTATTTCATATTTTATTTGTTTTTTGTAAGTTTGGGCCCTTTCCTAGAAACAATAGTACTTGAGTTAAGAGTATAATATTTGTCTTTGAAATGTAGTGGGGTTTAAGCCTAAGTTAAAAGAATAAAAAATTGAATACAAGGTACAACAGATACTCAAAAGTGTACTTCAGTACTACAGTAAATTTACTGTACTTAGAATCCACCACTGGAAAACACCAAACTTTCTAAGTACTTTTCT